>NW_027286985.1:8070684-8698184 GCF_022747635.1 Hetaerina americana
TATATATATATATATATATATATATATGTATGTATGTGTGTGTATATATATGGAGGGGGATGAAAATATGTGAAGACTGGCGTGATTAATGTATAATACGAGGGTCATCCGGAAAGTAGTACCCGTTCGTGCCGCATGAAGTGCTGACGACGCGAGTAGCCGCTGGACGAGGTCAGATAGCTTCAGTGGCTTGTCTGCCTTCTCTGAGCCAAGTTGCGTGACGCTAGCATTGCCTGTGTTGTTTCTGTGATTGTTTACAATGTTTAAAAAAATTGAGAACGCCGCCAGTTGTGAAGTGAGGGCAGTGATTAAATTCCTCAATGCAAGAAACGTTCGCCCATGTGATATTCATCGCCAATTAAAGGAGGTGTATGGAGACAATGTAATGGACGAGTCGTCTGTTCGGCGGTGGTGTCGCAACTTCAACATGGGGAGGGGGAACACACACGACGATGAGCGTTCGGGGAGACCGTCTGTCATTACAGACCAACTGGTGAGCTCAGTTGACGAATTCGTGAGGAACGATCGGCGCGTCACAATTGATGACATCTGTGAGCATTTTCCCAATGTTTCTCGAACAATTGTTCATGAAATTGTTAAACACCCTCTGCATTATGCAAAAATTTGTGCAAGATGGGTCCCTCGCGTATCTCAATGAGCTGGCGGCGAAGGACTATGCAGCAGGAATACAGAAACTTGTCACACGTTATGACAAATGCCTTAATTTGCTTGGAGATTATGTTGAGAAGTAGTTTAAAGTATCCTCTTTCAAATAAAATTTTTTATGTTTGTTAATATTTACTTTTGTGTCTTTATTTCACGAACGGGTACTACTTTCCGGATGACCCTCGTAATACTTAATTATTTCACCGGAGGGCGGTAGACATCCCAGAAAAATGTCATTTATTTAGTGAAAAATACATTTCCTTGTTGGAATTATCCAAAAAAAGGATAATTTTTTACTTAAATTCGCTTTTTTATGAAGGTGCCGCATTTGAATATTTCCGCGCTCTTTTTTTCAGCTTTCACTTAAAAATCTAACTTCTGTGCTCCAATGATTATCAGAATGGATCAAAAATAAATAATCATAGATACAAAGAAATAGTTATACATATGCATTTATTTTAGTGATTGTATAGATGTTCATTCATTTTACATGAATTCAGTTGTATTAAAAAGGGTCTGCTTCTGCTATAGATATTTATCACAAAATATGGAAAACGTTTGTTTGTCGTGTAGATAGTTATTTTTCAGAGAATTATCCCCTAATTATTACTCTTAGTGATTATTAAGAACTGAAAAGAGAAGTATAATATCTATTGTGAACGCTTCCGCAATAATTGATGGATTTATTTCGGTATCCCAGCCACTACAAACTTTATGCAGCAGTTAATGTATTCCCGGTTAATAGGGGTTTCTTTATAGGGAGGGAAGGATTGGATAATATTGATAGTAGGTTTCCACAAAACATTAATGTATCTCACTATTTAAAATTTTTTCCTTTGAGGAGTTAAGAGCTAAATTTTGGGAAGGTAATTAAGGATATTAGGGGAAAATGACGGAACATTTTCCAAGTGGAAACAGTGCTGTGGATGTTGATTGTTATAATGGAACAATCATTATAGATATAGATATACGCGGTAAGCAGGTTAATGTTTAAAATACTTTTACTAAAAATAAAAAAAAATCATCATAATTAGAATTTCCAAGGAAATCGGGAGTTTTTTCTCAGTAAATAAACAGACTGTCGGCCTCCAAGGTCTATTTGCTCAGTGATTCAAAATTCGTTCGCCAAGAAATATTATCAAATATATATTAGATTCATGTGAATGCAGCGTACAAAGGTTTTCAAGCGACTTCTCCTCCCTCCCTCATTTTCATTTCATAGCTGACTTTTCAATGCTGCGTTCGTACATGCATGGAGGTCTCGCACAGGGCCCTTATTCTTAGGTTTGGCACAGAAAACTGCCTCTTAAGAAAATAAGATAGCACATATCAGTATTGCTTTCCACACGTTTGATGGTTTCTATTTTGATGGGACATTTACTTTTATTCTTGACGTTACAAGAAAATTCAATCGCGACGCAGATAATTTAAATGGGTATTGAAATGAATAACTGTGAGGCAACTCCGACGCCAGTGGAAGTGAAAAGCATCGGAGTACTCATAAAATATACTGCATCGTCAGTGAATACGAGACGTCTCTAAAAGAATAATTCTACCTTCAGCGATCGCATGCAATTAAAAGGATCCGTTTCTTATCATTAGCACGTATTTCTTTCATCCTAACTGATAATAAAGATAGACTTCAGACATCGAGAAAATAATGTGAGCAAATGTTGCGACACGGTTATGGAATCCTGTTCTGTAATATGATGAAATCATGCCTTTAGCTGCACTTTCGGATTTTAAGGGCATAGGTTGAACCGTGCCTTGCTCCATTATTGGGAAGGTAATGAGAAAGGTGATCAAATTCAGGGCAGTAATCGTCTTATAAAAATGCGTCTAATAATAAAGATAAAGGGGAACAGTCGGAATCATACTTATCTCCTCTGCTCCAAATTTTCAAAAAATATTTTACAGAGAGTTGACAGGTTTGCCTTTAAAAATGAGAGGTGTGTGTGAGCCATAAACTCACCGAAATTTAATAGCATATGCCGTTAATTCATTGAATCGATCAAAGAACATTGCGCCTGGAAATTACAGTGCTGTATGATCAATATATGGTATTTAGAGGCGTTTTTGAGCTATTCTTGGGGAATGATCTAATTATTCAAGATGGAGAGGTGAACACAAAGCTTGATAAACAGGATTTTCACTGAATAACTTGTAAAAGAACACTGAAGGTGTAAAATTTTTGCATCGGATAATTTTAAACGAAAGAAAATTTTCTGATTCCTTTCACTCAGGTCAACTTTTTGTGGTAATGGTTTATTGCTAGACATTTACTAATGCCGTAGATTTATCTCCCGGGTCACGGATTGATTATATTGAGGCAATTTCAACGCAGTTGATTGGTTCAAATATTCACTGAATCAAATTTTACCTGCTAATGCGTAAATAGAATCAATAAATTTCATGCGATTACAGAGCAAAGATCTAAATAATGATGTAATCTCTAAATTCCGTAGAGATGGTTCTAATGCGGTAGATATCCACTGAACCAAGGTTCATGTGGCTCTCACAGAATATATTACTCAAGGAAAACGATATCGCTTTGGGATAAGACGAGTTGTAAGGCAAATGTACCAAGATTCGATGAATTACAGTCATTAAAAAGAGAATATTTAGTAAGCGACTGTAGATCTGTGTCCATTTTAAAGCATCCTTGCATTTGTGGTTACGAAATATCTTTGGGCTCATTGTGTGGAGACCTGATACGCTACGTGAACTCTTGCTGCCTTCACGGTTAGCCCAAAACTTCCGCTTATCCCAAAGATCTAGTTTTCTGATGTGCTAACGACCATTTATGCCACGTTGGAGTTATTGCCGTAATATGCTGGGGTTAGATAATTCTATTTCAGGAGCTTCCCTGCGGAGTGCGACAAATGCGAACGCTTCGTCGGCGACGAGAAATTAGTGGCGCAGCTAAGAAGAAGGCGACGCTTTATTTATGACCCATGGAAAGGTAGGTATGAGAAATTAATTATTCTATTGGACGGTCTCATCTCGCGTGGCATAAATTCTAACACACTTGCGAGCGGAGTTTTCTCGTCGACGCTCTGGAAATGAAGGGGTAATAATTAAGCAGGCTTTCGTCGATTGAATACTCACGAAGGGATTATTTAAAAAGGCAGGGTGCGAGGGGTGTGGGGTCTCTAGAAGGTGGAAAGGGAGCGTATTTTCCCGACCGATGAGTGATTGATGGGGAGGGAAGTCGTCGCTGGGAAGCAGTCGCTGGACGCCGCCGCCGTCTTCCTCTGGCATCGGATCCGCCGATCGGCCGTCCTCTCGGCGACGCATCCCTCCCTACCTATCTCTTCTGCATTCCTCGTGGACGTAATTACCGCTGTCGCACAAGTTTGTGGCGCATGATTGCTGGACAGGTTAGGGGGGAGAAATAATGGAGGGGGTGAATTGGCGAGACGGAAAGAAACATATGGAGATGCACGTGTAATAAAATAGGAGCCAAACTGGGTGAAAGAAATGCAAGATACAAAGGCTCTAAATTAATAAAAAAATGTTATTACCCGCATATTTCTGTAGAGGATTGTATGAGCTCCGGAGTTGTCACGTCAGAACGCCATGCGATGGAGAATAATTCGTCTGGATTCTAATGTTAATAAGAAAGGTCTCTGAAACAAAATAGCTTCCCGTGCTGTGCTATGAGTTTTAAATATGAGTGCTATGTTTCATAGAGTCCGGTACCTCTCTCATTAACCTCGTAGTTAATTGCATTCCGTAAGGTGGAATGTTCTCCACCTGACTTCGTACGTAGAATAACTACCCGAGCGTACATGATTCTTCATTGGCAAACTAATCTATCGAATTAAAATATATCAGTAAGCGCTAGACTTTAATCCCCTGGTTTGTTCAATGAGCATCTATTCGTTAAAAGTTTTCTTACCCAGTGACTCCTATTTCAAGCGATAGGAAGCCAAAGCATTAATTTTTTATTGAAGGGTGTAAAATATCTTTTTTGAAATATCTTTCACTCCACCAACAGCCCATGAAGATATTATCGGATTTATAGAATATTTTTTTCAAATTTATTCATTAAGGTAGAAAACACAGCCACATATATGGAGCACATGTGGTATTAATTTTGAATGTAAATAGCCATAATAAATAACCTGATTTTGGGCTAATCGAAGTTATGCGTCATATATAACGCTTCTCTCCAAATCTAAGCTACAAAACTGCTTGAGTTTTCAAAAATTTAGTCCCCATGTTTTCCTCGCCAGTTTAAAATCACATAACACGGTTGCGAAAGGGCTTCTATAAATATAAAATCCCTTTATGAAGCTTTAACAAGAGGCAACGTCCCATCAAGTGGCATATTACAACAAGTTTAAATACGGTTTTTTCTTTCCAAGTATATTTTTTTAAATATGCTCTTTGAATACCAAATATGTATTGCAAAGAAACTTTCATAGAGTCGTCGATGAATATCTGGGCATCAGGAGGTGTGCTGTATGGAGTCGATATTGTGACGATAATTGTTAATCACAACGTTGGCAAGAACAAATCGAAGAGGTTGAGAGATAATGATCCCAACTACATAGGTACCCGCAATACATCTATCTGATCGTTATACGCATTTAATATGCGGGGATTGATTTCTCCCATAAATGTGGTTGGGAACCTGCGAGAGCATTAATTTTATTATTCTGCATCCTTTGAATAATTTTGTACCCCTCTGCCAATTTTGTGTTACATCATTTATCTGCTTAATCCTCCGTGTTTGCATGCGATTAGTCGTCGAAGTTACCTTTTGATGGATAAATCTAATTTTCCATTCATTTAGTATGTAGCGCGGTGGGGAATAACTTCCGGAGGCATTCAACCGCTAGCCCAAATCCAGTATTGTGGTCGTGTTGTTATACGCATTTTATTTTCTTAAGATTTATTTTTATAATGCTTATTTTCGTAAAATTTTTGAGATAAATTTGATCAAATCTGCATTAATGACTTTTGCAATATTAACTTTACAGCTTGGTGTACTTATATTTCTGTGAATATACACAGCCCACTAAGCTGTTCAATGAAGTTGTTTTCCCCCGTGGTTATGAGTTTTCATTCATTTAATCAAAAAACCTTCCGAGCTTATTCTTCATTTGTGTCAAAATCGAGATCAACGATTTTTAGAAGTGTTCGTTTGTTATTTAAAGATTTGATAGTCCTTTGAATTCTATGATTTTTTTACTCATGCCTGCAAATACGGCATGTTTAAAAAATTTAGCAAATGGATAACATTATTTATTTTGAATCACTCCAAGTACTTTAATTTCAATATTTTACACCGTCACTTTGTAAAGATACAAGAGGTGTAAAGTGAAGATGGCGTAAAGTTGATGGCGTATGTTTTAAATGAAATATCAACCGCTTATTTGGGATTAAAGTAAATTCCATTAAATAAATATGATGGCTGTCCTGGATAACTTCTAAAATATTTGAAGGAATTTATTCCTACAATTGGCAGAAATATTGTAAATGACCAGTACAGCATAATAGCTATTCAGCATATTGCTCATTGCTGAAATGAGCAATATGTTATATGACCGGTGCCTAGCTCATTGGTACTGATTGATAGCCAATCATGAGTAATGGACTTTCCCGCTGACTTGGACCGGAATTCAGTCAACGCAGATTTTAACTGGTCGCACGCTTAAGGATTCAAAAAATATTTCTTCAATAGAAAATTAAGTAATGAGCAGAATAAGTAAGGCCTACGAATCTCTTGATATTTCTTCATCCTCCTAAATTGTTACAATATTTCAATATAGAGAATGTATAATTAAGCTGCTGAATGGCATTCAAAGGTACATTCATCAATAATTGGCATGTTTTTATACTGGTTTTCATTCAGAACACAGTTTATAATGTTCACTGTATATTCAGGGGATGTTTGACAATAGATTAACTGACAGAAAAATGGCTGGGATTAAATTTTAAATGTAAGTATGAAAAAATGCTAGCTAGAAATTGAAGACAAGCCTCAGTCAGGTTGTTAAAATACTATAATAACTGAGATTATGGTTAACAGTCATTCATTCCTCCTTTCAAATCATATTGATTTGATCTGTTGATTATAAGTCATTAATTTGGCTAACAATTTGAATTTGAGATATAGCCTATGTACATGAAAATTTTAGTATCTATTAAAAAACCCACTTGCTACTTCCCCAAAAACAATTGCCTAAAATAAAAGTAATGGTCGCCGATATGATTAATATCGTCTGAAATCTATAGGAGTACTTCAGTTTTCCGGATTGAAGACCTGCCTATGCCATTAGGTTAAATTGAACAGCAAATGCCCCCTTGAAGCGTAGATACACACTGGCCATTCCGGATAGTCTGAACGATCTAGCGTTAGCTTGCGATTGAATATACATTTAGGATTATACCAAGAGGATGGCCATAGGCAGCTGATTTAGGCGGGGGATGTATGCACATAATTTGCACTCCTGTATATGGAAGTTTCGCGTCGTGCTCAATAGAACACCGAGAGGAGATCGCCACAGCTCAATAGGCTCCAACGGTCCGAGGTTTGCAGTCGAACTGCGATTTCGTGTCGCAACGTGAGTTCTGCTTTGCGTATGATAAACCTTGATCAATGCTAAATAAACTGGTGGAAACCATTAGTGGGTTCAAAGGAGTAGTGGAGTTCCTCCACAAATATAATAACTGCAGTCAGGGAATTGCTCACCATGGCTGAAAAGATTCATGTGCCATTTGCTTCGATTCGGTGAGCTGAATATTTTGCAATACTTCCATTTTGGAAATTAAACAAAGAAAAAACGACGTTTTCAGTAACAGTACCCCCTTTGAGTGCAATACAATCATATGTTTGAATATTGTGGCATATACGCACTTAATGTTTTCTTTAGACAACTTTGAGTTACCTGCAACTAATGTGGGATTTAGGGAGAGTTAACCTCGGGAACAGTATTTAGGGAGAAAGATTTAATTTGTAGTTATGATAGCCTTCTGCACCTATTGCTATTTCCTAAAAAATCATAACTTCAAAGTCAATATCTGGTAGAGGGGTAGCTATTTTGAACCCAACCCTGTGATAGTCATTCAGCGTTAATTTTCTTCATTTTTAGTGCACACATTAACGCAAACTTTGCTATTTATGAAAAAAAATTAGTATTTGCTCTATTAGTTGTACGGACTTGGCTAGAGTTGTACGTAATATTGCCCCCACACCTCAGTATGATATACCGTTTTTGAATTACCCATTTTTTTTACCCTATCTGGTTTTTGACAATTTATTGACTTTTTTGTCAAGAAATTATGAATTTCGTACGAAATCTATGATAATTCTGTATATGGTGATAGTAAATAATAATCCTCAAAGCATCAGGGAAGTAAGCTCAATTACTGGGGAGATTTTCCAATGTATTTAACAAGATTCGCAATAGCGAAGTCTATTTACTCATGACACCCTTCTTCATATCCTAGAGTTATTGCGTTAAGTTTGATCGGTGTCACTTCCCTCCCTCTTCAGAGAAAACCGTTAGGACCTTCCTTAGCACTTGCATTTTTCGAAATTTATGACTGATTGTCTCAAAAATTTCGATTTCATCTTCAGTGAATCCGGAATAAACAGCAAAGTTTACGAATTATCAAAATTTCCGTGGATTCGGATATTTATAGCATAAAATAGACGAAAACATGTGTTAATCCTTTCTTTAGTATCTGAAGAAAATTGTTGTTTAATTGAACCTTGCTTCTGTAATTTGCGAATAACAGCAACTCTAAAAGGAAAGATTTACATCGGCCGTAAAATAAATCAGTCGAGAAGACCTGGTAGCATGAGGAATCTCATCGGTGTGTTCCCTTCTGCCACAGAGCAATTCCTAAAATAATTTAAGTCTCTTACCAATGATACATAGATAGATAGTGGTCTTTATTTGGGCGAAATTGAGACCAAATGGTCCCTTCTTCCATTTAACCCATCGTCGTATACATATTATATTAGGCACTAAACTTATAGTTACATTAATATGTACACATAAATACATTTAGACAGACATCAATTCATTTAGCACAGATTTGCACATCGAAAAGAAAAAAGTATATACATATATATATACAAACACACATACACATACATACACATACACACACTTACATACCTATATTCATACACATACCTACACATATACATACATATCCACACACACATACATATACACACATAAACATACATACATGCATGCATACACATACATAAATACAGACATAAGTACGCACATATACACCCATACATACATACATACATATACATATATAAATTAAGAATACACCTACATATACTCAAATTAAATGACAGTCGCCACATTCGTCAGGCCGCGCATAGCGCGCGCCAACAAATACATGCTTAGAACTCGCTATCCAATTTCCCCGCGAGCGCATTCCCGTTTTTGTCGCTGAACTACCACAAATGTTCACCAATCATAATTGTCGATTTTTACCCCGCAGTCTGATGGTTGTCTGCGAGGATGATGTTGGGTGCAATAAAAAAACATCCAAAAAATTAGGAATCAGTGGAGATAATGGAGAATCAATCAATGGAGCAGAGGTATTGGTTTTATGTACGACTAAAGGGTAACGGGAACACTTGATGGTGTTCATCTTTTCCAATGAATAGGACTGTGATTTCACCCCTGAAAATAATTTTCTTATGTTTCAAACTTTCAATATATTTTGCACTAGCTCGCCATTTAACTCCGAGGGACGGTTTTCATTTATTGTTTGGTCCATTATGAGTAAAAAAAACTGTTGGTCATACTTTCTTTTTTCCTTAGAAAAAGGTTATAGCTTAATTATTAACTCTTTCACGAATTTTGCGACGGGATTATATTGGGCTAATTTAATTGTTGAATTATTCATGTTACTTTTCCTTCTTTTGATGTGTAGTATTTCGATTGACAGGGATGGAGGGATTAATTTAATTATATATATATATATATATATATATATATATATATATATAGATGTTTGTCTTAAATTTAGAATCCAGATTTCTGAAATCACCGCTATATGAGTGCGTCTAGTGCTTCGTTCAATAGCTGAATGATCAATGGTAACGCGTAGAGTTGTTTCCTCGTTAAAAGATGCAAATTATTGTAAAACAAATTCACCTCCCACTCTAAAATGGATTGAACAGAAGGATGGAATTCGCAATTCGAACGACACGGGAAAAAACTCCTCACCAAAATATTTTGACTCTTGAGTTCAGAGTCAGCAAATAATACTCAAAATGTTTTGGGCAGGTTTTCCCTGAAAAGGCAGCGTGGAACAAACTTGTATCAAAGCTGTAACAGTTAACTTTTGTTATCTCCGGCGTAATTTTATGGAATTTAGTTAACATATTGAAAAGAAAATAAAGTATTGGCTTTGTAATTCCATAACTTTAATTAAAACACGGCGCAGGTTTCGACGGTGAACGACATCATCGGGTAACATTTGTGTGAATAACAAACGAGCGAGTAATCTGCTATAAGAGTTTAAATATTCTTTTCAGGTAACGTGCGTGGCGTCGGTGGATTTACGTTTGTTAAACAGAATTCCGCGAAAGAGTAAAATAAATTAAAATAAGTTAAATCACCATGATTCCATGGCATACACTCGCGATTTGACGATTGGATACTGGAGAACATGACGAGATACAGTGGAGAATGCAATAATAGAAAAAGGTGGAACATTTTCTCTTTGCTCTCTTTTAGCAATTGACATAATAAAATATTTGACACAAGTTCCTTATTCAACATTCTCCATCCTTTCAAGTTTAAATCCCCTGCGTTTTAGTTCTCACCTTCGGCTACATCATTTTTCCTTGCGGTATCTTTATTTTTCTGCTAAAAATGCAGTATTTGTCGGCGCAACTTTTGCGCATGCCACGGGAAGATGTATATAAAACCGTGAAAATAATAATCTGAGGCGAACCCTCTTACACCATAATTTACAAAGATATGTCATAAAAATAGGTATTTTTTATGACTCAATGACAAATCTATTTTGGATCATATATTTTCCACCAGCAGAAGAGAGCTCTGATACTGAGTGTTAGTTAAATTAGACAAAAATTGTAATTGAATAATACAAGTTTGATAAAATATATTATTTAATGCGATACCTGAATATAAGGGCAGAAAAAATTGTATGGTTGTATATAATTGAAAATAAGTTATCTGCTCTTATAAATTACTATTATACTTGTACATGCACACTTCTAGTTCATGTTCAAATGCTATGGCATCGCGCCAGTACTATGGCACCAATTTGGTAATGCAGCTTGAAAATTATAAATAATAATTGGCATTATATCTCGCACTGCAACATGTATCCTTAATAAGACTATTTTGGGAATATTATTTCAAGAAAATTACCACTGCTTTTCATAAAATTGTTACAAAAAATGAAGTGAATAAAAGAAGTTTTTCTTTTACTATGAAAGTAACTCTCGATAATTTTAATGGATATTTCAGAGCGCTGGCATTTCTTGTGCTGATAATATCGTAGCATATTCAAAACTCAGATCGCTAATAATTAAATTACTCCAGTTAATGGGGCAATGAAGTAATACTAGATGACTCTCTTGCGTCCGAAACGATTCCTTAATGCCGTGCGCACACATTAATTCTTCCCTAAAATAAATTATTCCACGTCCTTTAATATAATTAAGTTAACCAAAGGGAAAATTCAATAATCTCTAAATCATAAGAGTTTGATGACAGAAGCCTGTGAAGAATATGCAGCTAAAAAACAGGAAGGTTTTAGTCAAGTAAAGAGTTACCCGAGTCGGAGTTTAGCTTCTCATATATACTTAAAGAAATTTTGAGTTTTTACTTCTCCTGTAACTAATTACGTGCATTATTTCATCATCAGTTATTATCAGTAGGTTAACAGCTTCAGCCCTAAAAATCTTCAAAATATCTTTCTAATTCCGCATCCCTATTTTAATTGTTATTTGACGCATAATACTTCATTTTCCGCTGCGTCCGTATAATATTGACCTTCCTTCTATCATATGCTTATGCTCTGCTCATCACAAATTTATCCATTGCTATATTAATTAAGAACATATTATTTTCTTTGGATAAATAAGTCAAATTATGGAGCACAGGTAGCCGAATATTAAGAGATGCATTAAGAATTTCCAAGTTTTTATTTTATTTTACATTTTCATGCATCATAATACGATCGCATTATAACATTTTACTCATTTTATATTAATAATGTTGCGCGGCACTTAGAAAAGTTAAGAGTAAAGCAAGTTCCTCAATCAGAAATTGTTCCAAAATTACTCTTTGACTTATCCGTCAAATAGAGCAAACGGATATGATAGATTTTTAACCTCAGAGAAAAAACTGCAAGAAATGCTATTGGTAGGCTTTTTTCCTTCAAAAACGATTGAAAATTAGTATTACAAGGAAATAAATAATTGTTGAAGTATCTAAAATATATGGTGTAATTAAAGAATGGGTACGAATGTACTGCTTTTCATATGCCAGTAAAATATCTTAATTTGATGTTATAACAGTGTTACATGATTATTCTAATATTTTCCATTCATGATATTTGTGTAAACTGATTTTTCTTTTCTTGCGACATGAGCGTTATGCACAATTAATAGAAACATCGAACTCATCCTTCCTTGGAAATAAAAATTGACCGTAAGACTGAATAAGTTTATATAAAGTCACTTACTTCGCCAATGATGATTTGACACTTAATACTTCAAAATAGCCTTCAGCACCATAATGGGTACACAGTCAAATAACGAACATAACCTTCAAGAGCATGGTAGGAATTCATCCCATGAATGTACCCTTAGTGAAAAGCGATGGGAAAAATGAAACTAAAGAAGTGAACATCTCTCATCTACATCTACATAATACCCCGCAAGCCGCCGTAAGGGCGTGTGGCGGGGGGTGTTAGGTCACCAACCGTAAAAAGGAACATTACCACATGCAAAACAACAACGTGGAAAATTACACCCACAGCAGCGCACACCCAAACATATGCCTGACTTCACAGACGAAAACATATGCATTTTCTTCGTAAGATATGAAATAAGAGTTAGTATTCACACAGCATTCATGATAAATTATCTTACAACACCCTTAAAGCACTATCCATACGCCCGTATACAGGAATCAATCTTCGTATGTAAACTAGACTCAAATCTTTTTCACCCCCCCTCCTCTCAAGTGTTTCCTAACTTGGAAATATTTTCATACTATTTTTAAGTGTGCTGTAACGTGATAATTTAATTTCCACTTCATAAAAACGTACTTCCTGTAATCAACAAAAAAGGCCAAATAAGTTAATGTTTGCTGGCCAAGAGCCCTGGAAACAGCTGTATGTGATGAATTAAAATATCTATGGTGCAGTAATAAAATATTCCGTTAGTTTTTCCGGTTGTGTCAAAACTCATGAAACATTTTGGCCATAATTAAGTTGCTTTCTGAGTCTCCCATTTGTACTTTGTTTTTCCGTAAAAGTGACTTGAGTTTATTAAAATAATTTTCTACAAAATATATGCAGAGATGTTGCATTCGCCGGATTTGACGTCCTTTTTTCTATCGTGTGTTAAGAATTATGAATGGTAATAAGTATTTGGCGGACATATTCTTCATAAGTTAAAATTATTGTGTACATTGTGAAATATATTTTAGTTGTTAGTACGTACATATAAGAAATGTTAAAAAAGCAAGGCCGGATGTCATCAAATTTATGGATTCTGTAATTCGAAATATTACAATATAAATTATCCTGTTTTATATATTAATTAGGATGCGCAAAAGTATAATCTTCATTTGCTATATTTATTTAAAAAATGTTAAATTTCAAGGTTAAATCAAAATTAATATTATTTTTATGGAAATACTAAATAACACGAGGGACACTTTTTATATTATTCATTACATGCAGTCATTTACATTAACTGAATAAAAAAATGACGTATTTTAATGAATATTATATTTCTATAAATAAACTCAAGTCGAGATCTTCATATTTGTAAAGATTTCTGAATTCTAAGTATATTAATTATTATTTATTACTATTTCTAGAATTGTTGTGTTTGTCTGTGTATATACATACATATAAATATATATATATATATATATTCCGATGAAGACGGAGTAGAATGCCGTCGAAATTATCAAGAAATAACGTGTGAGTGTTCCTTTTTTTGTGTTTCTATATTGTTTGTTACTGTGTAATGTACTATTCGGCACTTTCGTGTTACGTCTACGAAAGCATATATATATGTGTATATATATATATGTGTGTGTGTATATATATATATATATATATACATATATATATATACACACATATATATATGCTTTCGTAGACGTAACACGGAAGTGCCAAATAGTACATTACACAGTAACAAACAATATAGAAACACAAAAAAAGGAACGCTCACACGTTATTTCTTGATAATTTCGACGGCATTCTACTCCGTCTTCATCGGAATATATATATATATATATATATATATATATATATATATATATATATATATATATATATATATATATATATATATATATATATTTATATGTATGTATATACACAGACAAACAAAAATACTAGAAATAGTAATAAATAATAATTAAAATACTTACATATAGTACATATACATGTGTTTGTGTGTAGGTATGTGTATATCTAAACGAAAACGCTGAAATGAAGAATTTTATATACGGCTTGATCAACGCTTTGATGATAAAAACTCAATTAAAAAGAGGTACCGTATTTTGCTACCAAGAAATATACACATCTCTGAGGAAGATGCATGGAAAAGATAATTTTTAAGCTTGAAAAGTTTAACTAAGCTAACAAAGGTGCAGCCTAATGGCTATCATATGTGTCTTAACGATGAAAGCGTCGATTTTTCAACGCCTATTAGAATGGATAATGGTATTAATGCATGATTCATAAGGATTAAATCTTAAGAATATTTTTTTCCACGAAGGACGACACAGCTCAAGTCGTTAACTGTTTTTTCTTTCCCTCATCTCCTTTCAGTAAGCTTTCAGATGTTTTTATTAGCCAATGTTCTGTTATTATGTTTCTCGTTGAGTAACGAGGCTCCACGTTATTAATGGGAAATATAAAGTTATGGAATTTAAACCTTTTAGGTAATTAAAAAAATTAGTATGCATGCATGTACCTGACGATGTGAAAATTTCTCTTTCCTTTTATAGGCTCTGAAGAAAGATAGAGGTAGAATGGTTTCAGGCGTCAATTTGTGGAAGCGATTCATTTCAGAAAAGAAATACTTAGTTGTTCCACATGTATTTTATTCTCATTTCTTGAAGATTGAGAATTCAGTCTTGAAGATTGAAGCTCTTGCATAGATTGGAAGGAGTTTTCTATAGCAGCGATGTTGAAAATGCATTATTACCTCCATCGTTTCATGGTAGGAGAGATCATGTCCAAAAATTAAAGATATTAAGAGTGGAACAGATAGGTTTGAGAACTTTGTCCACGAACAATAGGGGATCAGAATAACATTGTTCGACCGCCGTAGAGTCATGTTTGGTTAAAATTAGTCTGGTGTGTATTCAGCCCCTGCCACACACCCTAGCGGTGGCTTGCAGGGTGTATGAACATATAGATAAAAATAATAAACCATCGCATACAAACCGCAGTATCTCATTTATATATGTCACAGAGGGTGGCGGACTTGTTTATTTTAGAGAGAAAATTCAGAAAAGGTATTATTATTTTTGTGATCACAAAATATATCTTCAGCTTCATACACTTGGATCTTCATCTCCATTTTGCTACTTTGTTACTCTGACAATTGCTTGTGTTTTGAATGTACTTCAGGGAGGTACTTTCCTCAGGGAGGTACCTTCGCCGGCAATGTAAATCAATATGATATACTCAGTAGTAGTAGTTTTTAGGGGAGGCGCCCGACAGCTAAGGTCATTTGCGCCATAGGGAATGGACAGGAAAGGGTGAAGGGAGGAGAGAAACCCGGCGTCGGCATTAGCCTGTTCTCTACGAAAGGCGCCAAGGGGTCCGCAGCTTAACGTCCCATCCGACGGACGGCGTACTCACATAAAGTGCCCTCCACAAAGCACCTCAAGTAGGGATCGAGATACCTCTGAAAAGTATTCAACACCGCCGGGATTTGAACCCGCGCCCTCAGGGTGGGAAGCCAGTACGTTAGCCCCCGCACCATCTCGATCCCAATGACATATAGTACTCAGGCAGGGGATTCAAAATACGAGTCTTACCAAAATAATAGTACCATATCAAGTAACTCAGGTATGATCTTCTTATTTATCCCTCCAATTATTTATCATCCCTTATAATATTATTCGGCAATATTTGTCTTCCACTCCCTCGTGCTCTCCCTTTAACTACTCGCAATTTCCTTCTCTCAATTTGTACTTTTAGTATAACGAATTCTTATCTTAATACTTGCTTTATTATTTTTCTTCCACACCGACGTTAATTGAACGTGATCATGTCTACCTATGACTGCTTCCGTGACTTTGCGACACGCCCCCCCCCTTGAATTACGCCCTCCTAAGTTTTATCTCTTGGGTTTTATTCGCTCGTACTATTAAAAACTATAGTTTTGCCAGCGTTCTAATCTGCTTCTTTTTAAACGGGAAAGTGGCATTTGTTACGCAAACTGCTTACTAAGTCCCCAGAGTTCATTGCTGTCTCATTGATTTGTATTTCTTGGCCTAATTTCAATAGCTATGTAAGACTTTTGAATAAACAAAGCGATTAACTATGAGATATATGATTGGTTACTTATTAGGCTAGCAGGCAGAATATTGCATTACCGACTAGATCGGCAAGGACGAAGTTCAAGGTGCTGCGTGCGTAGAAAGCCAGCTTCACCGACATTGCCATTTTGGGACCCCAGATATTCCAGGTTAAACGTTGGTGGTATCACAAAATACTGCCACTTCTACTCTGATGCGTGAATTTTACATGCACCAGGAAAGAGGAACAATCTAACCTCACATACCATACCAATCTTCGTGCTATGGAATCGGTTTTACTCTTTATATATCACTGATTATTTCCTAGATTTATCTAGTACACTGTCCATTCTTTCATTTCATTCTGGTTGTCCTTGGTCATCAATCATAGGCTGCACTTCCTAACCCTATTAGATAGATAGAGGTCTTTATTAGGGATAAATTGAGGCCAAATGATCCCTTCTTCTATTTAACCCATCGTCGTATACATATTATATTAGGCATCAAATTTATAGTTACATGCACCCATGCGCATAAATAAAAATATACAGACAGACACACATTATGCACAGATTTGCTCATCGATATATGCATACATATTCACATGAAAATTAAGTATACACCTAAACATAGACACATACTCAAAGTAAATGGCAGTGAAGAAAGTGAGGAATAAAATAGGGAAAGTCCAAGCAAAGAATGAGGTTTGTGGGAAAAACCAGGGTGAGCGTGGCCTTGCTCACCTAGTAAAAACCTACGCAGGAAAGCACTCACGAAGAGAAGGGGGGTATGAAAAACTGACGAAAACCCTATTAATTAGAGGAAAGATACATAAACAAAGGGAAGGCTGAAAACTAATACACGCATGCTTGTAGACCACAAACAAAAACAAATCGCAAGATCAGGCAGAAAATACATTAAAGTACAATTCTTAAGTTTCAAAATCATAAATTTATTGTTCAACATTGTCACCGTTAAGGCTAACACATTTCTCCCAACGTGTAACTAGTTTTTAATTCCGCCACTGAAAAACTCTCGTTCAATGTAACAATTAATTTTCAAATAGCATATATATAAAAATGTATATTATGTATAGTATATATGTACGTATGTATCTATGCTAACACGTGACAATGATAATAAAAGCAAGTTTTGGATAAAATTCTGTGCTTATAGGAGATGGCATTCCAAAGAAAAGAACTCAATCATCGGGGCCACGTTGTAAAAGATTTAAAAATAATCACTCCATTCCTTTATCGTGCTGCGAAATCCGTTTGTCGCGGTCAGTTTATGCGCTGTGGATGGCAGGAGTGTCACATCGTGACGACTTGGGTTTGGGTGTATGAAGAAGGTTTTTTGCGTATCGTATGTCCTCACAGCTCTCTTCTTCGCCCTTGTTCTCCTCGGTGGGATGAGGTGGAAGGTAGGGGAGGGCTTTAAAATACGACTGTGTCCTTCCCGAGAGCAGCCAGCCCACCGTCTCCGCCCCACTCCACTCCCACCCCATCGCCACTGCCTTCCGAACACCAAAACACCCACCTTCATTGGCGCTGCTCTTGACACAATGCTTACGTATTCCGTCACGCGTTGATTGATATTCGCACTCGATCTCTCGCCCTCTATCACTCTCCACGCATCTCCCTTTCTCTCTCTCTCTCTCCTCACCTCAACCCTTCTTATCTGTATCTCTCCGTCTCCATCCTCTCCACCCCCCCCCCACACTCTCTCACATTTCTCGCATTCCCTCTTGTCTCATAAACCTCTCTTCCCCATTCCTCCTTGTATCTTGTGAGTCTCTCACTCCATCTCCAATGAGTCGTAAAAATACTGTATGTTGCCGTGCGCGCGCCTGTCTCAGATTGTGTTCCGCTCTTCCGTCGTCACTTGCGTCTCACAAAACCCCTTCCTTCTCCCTCCCACCTCCGATGATACGCGGCAAGACGGCTGATTTGTGTTGTTTATGGCGTCATCTGTTTCACATCTTGGCATTCGTGCGTTAGCCGTTACTATGTTCTCTCCCGAATCTCCCTGCCACCTACGCGAAACTCTTTCTCGGCGTCGGAATCTCCATGGCTCTTCGGAGTGATCATTCACGTTATTCTACAATGTATTTCTTTACTTATTTTCCCATGTTTTGTGTTAAGGGGAAATATATTTACGCTTGAAGTTACTGAGGTTAAGCAGAATACCATTCACGAAATGGCTGTATGTACGTACTGAAAACATCCACTTTCGACATCGATGGTTCTAGATTGCATCCAAACCTCCATTTGATTTTAATGCTCATTAACCATAGTGATTATTAGGAACAATGGTATTTAAAAATAAATTAAACTGGCTTAGTATTAGCTCGGGGGATCTTCTCAATTTTTTTATTGCATGAGGCGGCAACCCTGTCGTCTTAGTTACCTCCCCTAAACTGGACCAAAGTGACTCCAGTATAACTCCTACCTTAGCACTAGCATACATTTTAGGGAACAATGTTTTGGCTGACCAAAATTTTGAATTCATTAACGCCAGTTATAAGTGTTAGTTATAGTCAGGCATAAGTCTTTCAATTAGGTATATAAATGCAAAGGGCGTAAAAAATCTGATTTTTTGTTACGAAAGATGGTATATTTTGCTTGTATTGACTTCGGCTTTCATTTGCCATAAAGACGCAATTTTGTCAGCATTAACAGTATTTAATTGCTTTTGATACTCTTCGTAACAGATGAAAATGAAGCTCATATTATTTTCGAATCTCAAATCCGCGTGCAATTATACACATGACATAAGGAGTTAGAGAATTTCTGGAATTTTTTGATGAAAAAATGAGCTCATGCGATATATAGATGACTTGAATGATGAGTTGATCTAAATCATCATGCTGTTTTGTAGTCTTCCACGTTTCTTGATAGCCTGGGCTTGGTAACTGTGTTAGCTTATTCCTTAGAGCTTTGTCTATTTTCGTTTGATTGGAGGCTGAAGACGAAATTTTTTATGCTTATACAGGGTTCGTCCGGAAAAAAAGTGTACTGACTCCTGGGCTGGGCGCGCCGCTCCAGGCGCGCCCAGCACCGCTCTGACGGGCTGCGATTGGAGGGGGGTATGTTGGCAAGCGACGCTGAAAAAGGCAGTCGGCTCTGAGCTGTGGTGTAGTGAGGAGCTCTGTTAACGCGAACCTCCACGCTCGACCCGCGTCACGGAACGCGATGCCGAAGTTTTTGGAGCAGCGTTATTCCATCAAATTTGCGGTAAAGCTTGGGAAATCGTCTACCGAAACTGTCGGTATGATTAACCAGGCTTACGGGGAGTCAGCCATGTCCAGAAACATGGTCTTTCGGTGGCACAAGATGTTCGTGGAGGGCAGAGAAGAGGTCGACGACGAGTCTTCGAGAGGTTCCCGATGATGCCTTCGCGGGAGCGTTCCAGGAATGGGAACGCCGCTGGAACAAGTGTATCGACTCACAAGGGTCCTATTTTGAGGAATATTAGCTTAAGATATGTGAAAGTGTAATAAATTTTTTTTCCTGAGCTCAGTACACTTATTTTCCGGACGAACCCTGTAGCATCCGACGCCAAGCACAAAATTTAATCGAACTCTCTCATTTCCTGACATCCAGTGATATGCTTAAATACTCCCAAAAATCGTATTTTATATAAAATATCTCCAGCTTTTAAGACCCTGAACTATTATACTTTCTAAGCGCTACATCTCCTAGGCCCTGTGATAGACCATATTCACAATTATAAGAGCATATATAAAATGCATATTCATATTTAAAAAAAAAAAACGAAAATTGTTAATCTTTATATTGTGAAGATCAAAAATGAAAACGTTTATCGAAACAAGTTAATAATTGGAATACAATTTTCAAAACATATTATTGCTGTTTTTATATAAACAATGCACATATGTTCAACAAACTACTGAAATGTGTAAAGACGAGATAATATTTGATACATTTTCCGTTGAGTTCCGTTGAATTCCATTTGGTATGAGCTCTATGCACTTATGTATGTAAGAGCTAATACCAAATGTATTGGTTCCAAATGTAAGAGCTAATACGAAATGTATTAATAATAATTGGAAAGATATAGTATTCGACTCGCGGGTGCCACTCGTGTTTTTAAGTTTTACTCACATGTAAAACTCTCGGACAGGTTTCTTTTGGTGAAGCAACTAATTAGGAAATTTAAGGAATAAAAGATCACTTAATTTTATTTCGCATCGCATGCTGTTGAGTGATATGATAGAGTAATATTAACTCCGTCAAATACTGCAGATTATGATTACCAGGATGTTAAGCACACTTCGTGCTGTAGCAGCACCTAGTACTCTCACGATGTCACCTGCAACAATATTTAGAAATGCAGTAGCCTTCAGAGATAAAAGAACCGGTTTTACATTGTTTTTTAACTGTGTCAACTAGAAGCTCCTTTGGGACCTTTGCTGGGCTTAAAGTGTGTTCGAAATGAGGAAAATCTCCGAAATATAACGCCACCCTTTGCTTGGTTTTTTTTTGGAAATGATTTTCTACTCCCAAAGATATGCTCGTGTAATTTTTCTCGTGCCACCTTCATATTCTGATTTAAAAAGATAATTGCGTCACTGCCATAGAAGGGGTTTAATGGCTCTGTGAGTGCACCAAAAAGCATAATATCTGCTGATAAAGTATTCCTCCTGTGTTGGCCATCCTTCGCTAGATTTTGAAAATAATTTTCTCCGTTACAATTTCCTGTTAAAACTTATCAGTTCATCTAGTATCCCTTTTAAAATTATAAATAAAATACAAAATTTTTGTATTGAAGGATTTTTGTGACCTTAGGAAATAAAAAAGTAATCTGAGCTTTGTCCAGTTTTCTCTTGCATTCGAAATGAGTATTATTAATTTAATTTATACTTCATTCTATGAGTAAGAAATCTTTTTCACTACTAGAAGGTATAGAAAAGTCAACTACATGCCTAAAAATCCTACTTGAGGAATTTTTTAGTATTTTTTTATAATATCACTAAGCAATCGTTACTTAAAAAAATTTTATGGGGGCTAATTTTTAGCGCGGTGTGTCAAAATAAAACGTAAACTGCCAACACCCAAGCTTAAATGAGAGAAGTTCACCCATTTAATAAGCGATTCCAAGGCTCGTATTTTTTCGTAAAACGTCCACTGTATATGAGTTAAAATGCAATGCAGAAATCATGCAAAATTTCTGAGGGACATGGAAACAGTTTTGGATGGAAAGTATGGGAATATTGAAGCTCTGTGCGAAAAAATGGCTAAGATGCTTGGTTGCTTTAATTGGGAATTTTTGAATGCAGAGGGCACGTTTGTGTGATACCGGCTGAAGTCACTATGTGCGTTTATCCTGCCTGATAACGCCAGGAAGGGATGCTGCCCTGGTTTCCTCTACCATCCAATTGTCTAGCATTTGTGGAGAAGAAGCCTGGGGGCAAAGTTGGCCACGTATTGCTACACTGCCGGTGCAGACTCATTTTTAAATCTTCCCTCGCTACATTTTAGCCCGTATTTCTTTTTATACCGACGACACCGAAAAATTAAAAGCGCACATATCTGGTCGTTTGATCGGAGTTTTGTTTTATTTAGCCGCTTCCTCGTTTCCTTTGTTTCGCGACATAAGAAAATTTGCTCTTTCGCAATATGCTTCTCTGCAAAATGACCACGTTAGAGGTTTTTTGTAATATTTGGAATTTCGACCAAGGTCGCAAGATGCAGGTTCTCGAAATAATTATTTCTCTCCAAGGCCATTTCAATTTTCTGGTCAAACGGCCCACATACGGTCGTACAGCCGTACTTCAATAATGTCGACAGGTTTTTACTATGAGGGTTATATGCTATATTTATTTATATTTACTTTAAGCTTTTATTACCAAAGGTTATTAAGAGAGTAACGTTTTGTGCTGTTATATCCTAGCATATATTATTTATCATTTACACTAGAGTACCAAATAACATTACTTCTATCCTTTTTGTTAGTTTTGAAGAACTAGGGATAGTTGCGTCTGAATAGTTATAGAGGCAGGGTAGTTTAAGACGCTCAATTAGACTATCGTATTTGATCCACTCTTTCGTCAAGGACATTTAGGTGTTTAACTTATAATACAACGCGAATTATAGCAAAATAAATCTTGAAATTATTTTCCACATGACAATAATACCGGAAACGTGGAATTAGCTCTAAATGGAAATATTGCTCTCGCTACAATAAATTGTACGTATACTCAAGTGAATATTCCTTAAATATGCCCTAGATATATCAACAATGAATACACAATTATTTTATTAAATTCCAAAGAAACTGCGGGAGATACCGCAACAGTAACTTTTAACTGAGTCATCCGCTAATGTGCATTTCAATGCAACAATTTCAGAGTGTAAAAATCATTCGTCTTGACTGGGCTTCGAACTCAGATCACTCAATATCCGGTCGAGTGCTTTAGCCACTTAAGCTGTCGAGGCGTCCTATTAAACTCTGAAATTTCGTGGCTTTTAAAGGAACTAGATGTTGTGACGAAATGCCGTACATAAATGTCACAGGCATTCAGAGTTTAAGAGGACGCCTCGATAGCAGGACGTGCCTGTGTTCACCGAGTGTCTAAAATTCGCCGGCGTCCGAGGCTTCGGCCGCCGCGGTTTGGAGAGCGGCACTGCCGGACTCTCTCGGAAATCGAAGTTCCGATCGTGTTCTGTTTCGAGTGGCGGTTGATCACCTAGTTCATCAAGAAGCGTGCCGTTTTACTCTCGACTTCTTCCGCCGGGAAGGCCGTGCCTTTTTTTTACTGGATCAAGACTGACTTTGACTCCTGGTGTAGAGCTTAGGCTCCTTTTTATTTGCTACCGCCGGGTGCTTGTAGCGGGGAGGGAGTGCACACGAGTGTTTTTCTCTATTTTCTTGGAGTGCTTTCAGAGTGCTCTTCTTTTTTTTCGTGCTGGCGTGCTCCATTTGATTTCTTTCAAAATTGTCGTACGTCGCGTAAACACGCTCGCCTTGCAAGTTGATGAGAAGGCGAAGCCCCTACTCCGTTGGAGGTCCACCTCTTTAAACTAGAGTCGCTGGGCCTCACACCCGAAGAGATTGTGGCGATCCAATTTGGATTTAACCGCCATTTGGTATTCCTGAAGTTGGCAACTGAAGCTACTATGAAGAGGATTCTAGATAATATCCCACGAAAACTACCGTTTCCATCCCAAAATGATCCGAGGACGACGATTACCATTGACGAGACCTCCGGTAGCCCTTGTAATGTCAGGGTTCTTTGTCTCCCCGTGGAGACCCCATTCGTAGGTATAACAGGCGAGCTTCAACGTTTTGGAAAAATCCATCGCTCGTGGGAGAACAGGTGGGAGGGCGACAAACTGGCGTGCGTGCTGACAGGTGCGAGAGTGGTGCGGATGACGGTCGAAAGAAATATCCCCTCTTACCTCCACATCGGTGGCAACCGGGCCGTCATCATCTACGAGGGTCAGCGCCGCACCTGCGCCCGTTGCAACCAAGAAGGCCACGAGCGCAAGACCTGCCCTCGGAACCAGGGAGGGAAGAGTTATGCGGAGGCAATGTTTTTGGCCTCCAATCCCAACACCGCCGAGGAGATGGATGAGCCCGAGATGGCTGTGGAGGAGAGGGCGCGGTCCCTGATACTTATCGAGGGTGCGCCCCCAGCTGTTCCCGCCGAACCCCCGTATCCCCCTCCACTTGTAGGGAAATTTCAGAGGGAGCGAAAGTCGTCTACGGAAGAAAGCGATCCGTAAAAGAAGAGGACGGACGACACTGCACTGCTGATTTCGAACATTGATCAAGCTGCGGTCCCTACCAGCTCGGATATACTCTCACGACCACCGGCCCCTATCTCCGTGACCCCGTCAAAAGATGACGGATCACCCTGCGTCCTTCCTTTCTTTGGCCACGCCAACGACGCCCTCTCCCCGCAATCCTCGCTTCACGGGCTTCCAGCTCTCCGAGAATCACGTGTGACAGCGGGGGAGGATGCATCCGATTGCGATTGTCCCCCTTCCTCAACGGCGGGCCCCTTGATTCCGTTATCACGGAAACTCAAGAAAGTATCACAGGCCGCGGAAGTTGACAAATGTACGAGTAAAACTTTGTCGACGTCAACAATCCCAGACATTCCATCGTCCTTCTCCTTTGAGGACAGCCAAGGTGTCTACGATCTTCCCAGGGCTCCTTTAGAGGCGGACCAATTCGACAGATCTTCTCTGATTTCTCCCGACGGGGCCCCTTCGGCAGATGACCACCTGTCCCCAACCCCGCCCCCCCCCTGAGGCCACCTGCTGGGCTGGAACGGCCCACAGCTTTGCTCGCTCGAAGAGGGCCCCTCGTGGAATGCCGCCGAGTAGCCCGCTCTTCGTAGAGACCACGGCTGGGTCTTCCTCTTCAGACGAGGTCGAGCGGCAGGTATGCGGTGACAACTCGAGACCTCAATCGTCGACCCGTCAGACGAAGCGTCCCGGGAAGCGGCGAAGCACTCGTCGCCCGGGTTCGAGCCGCGACCGAAGCGACGCAAGCCACGACCAGGACTCTGGTAAGTGATGTCCGGCGCCCATAGCTGTCCTCTCATTCCAACAATGAATATTATTTCTCTTAATATTGCTGGCGTTTATAGCGCTTTAAAAATTGCAGTCCTCCAACGTTTTCTCCGCGATCTTAGGGCTGATGTAATCCTCCTTCAAGAGGTAAAGGAGGACATAGTCTGGGATGAAAACATCTTTTAGGCTATCGGCAATTTCGCCGAAAGTCATTCTGACACCACCACCCTATTCTGAAATGGCATTCCGTTCTCTCATGTTCGCCGCCACCCCTCGGGCCGAATAACGTCCGCTATCGTGAATGGTATCCATATCACAAACCCTTACGCTCCTTCCGGTGAGCGCGCGAGGGCAGAGCGCGAAACATATTTCAATGAACTTCTCCTCCCCTATCTGTATTCCTTCTCGGGGAAGGCCATATTGGGCGGAGATTTTAACTCTATCTACCACCGAGAGGATAGTGCCTCGAACAGGGATAGGTTGACATACTATCCAAGCCGGGCACTCTCACTGATGCTCGACTCCATTGGAGCGATTGACGCAGTGCGTTTTTATTGCGCCGGTCCCGCCCCCTTCACGCGATCAGGGCCTAACTCTCGGACGCGGATTGACTACCTCTTCGTCTCGACATCCCTAAAGAATGATGTCCAGACAGTGGACACCCTCCCGGTGTCCTTCTCTGATCACTGCGCAGTGATCATGAGAGTTACGTGCCCGGACACAACCCCGGGCGCGCACGTCCACCGCTGCGGCTCCGTGTGGCGCATGGACCTCCGCGTGTTGGAGGACGCGACTCGTCGTGATTCTATCCGCACCCGGGTGTGTGAACTGATCGCGGCACTCCGTCCCGGTACAAATCTCGCTCTATGGTGGGACGAGGTTTTCAAACCCCGCATTGTCACCCACATCAAAAGGCAAACTTTTGAGTGGCGTAGGGAAAAAAATTACACCATCTCCTTCTACCGCCGAGCGCTAGAAGAACTCCTGCGTAAGGATATGGCGCCGGAGGGTTTCCACGCCCAAGAGTCGTCTCTAAAAAAAATTATCCTGGGCCACGAGCTCCAAAAATACGCTCCAAAAGTGGCACAAAGAACTGGACACGGATGTAGGGGGCCCCCTAACGCTATCTGAGCTTCGGCGCTGGGTGAAATCCAACTCTGGCTCCGAAATAGACAGAATCCCTGTCAGAGAATATGCCACCGGTGACACCGACCTCCTTAGGGAAGCGGGCCGGCACTTTCAAAACACCTTTAACAGGTATCCTCCGTGGAAGGAGGGAGACACGCCTCCTCTCCCCCCTCTCCCCCCTCTCCCTACGCTTTCCACAGATCAAAAAGACGATTTTTGTCGAGACATAAGTTCAGACGAACTGGACTGCGTCTCCTCCATGTTCCCAAAGGGCAAAGCACCCGGCTTGGACGGCCTACCCTTTGAATTTTATCTAGCGTACTGGGATGTTTTAAAACCTATTTTAACCCACCTTTTTAACTGTATTTTAACTGTATTTTAACTAGCGGCTCTCTGACTGCAAGTCAGCGGACCGCCGTGATAACGCTTATACTAAAGAAAACGCGGCCCTAGTCATTCAAAGACTTCCGGCCACTCGCCCTTTTAAACGCAGATTATAAAATATTGGCGCACGTCCTACGATGTAGAATGACGGCTGCTGCCGACATCGTCCTCTCTCCATCCCAGTACGCCGTGTCGAAAACGCGAAACATCTTCGATGCAGCACTTTTAATTCGCGACATTATTTTTTCCGCCTCCTTGTATGGCGGTCGTTTTTATCACTGCTAGCTATCGATCTTGAGAAAGCATTTGACTTGTTCCTGATCGAATGGATTCTCACCGTGCTCAAGACGATGGCCTTCCCCGAGTACTTGATTCGTGCCGCCTCAACGATGTACAACGAAACATACTCTATAATTAGGATAAAGAATGCCACCTCGCCGCCCATCCCCGTCAGTAACTCCGGTCGGCAGGGCTGCCCACTGTCAATGCTGCTGTTCGCTCTTGCCTTAGACCCCATACTCAGACGACTGCAGAGCAGTGGAATCGGGGTACGCCGTCACGGCGCCGTCTGCCTGGGCGTCGCATACGCTGACGACATGGCTCACGCCCACGATGTCCTAACGTCATATGCGCAGGGCGGTCTTTTCCCGAACAATCCAAGTTTCTACTGCTCAAGGACAACCAACCCCCGATCTCCATCGGTTGATCATAAGCGCCCTCCCTCAAAATCTTAGGGTTCTGGTGGGAAAAGGAGTTAGCTCCCACGATTGAGCGAAACTGGGGAATTATTGACCATAATGTAAAATGGATTGTTGGAAAGCTTTCACTCCCTTCCCTCCCGATCGTGACCCGCTTCCGCCTCCTCAACCAGATTGTCTTCCCAGGGATATGGTATGTGGCCCATCTGTGGCCCTTACGACCTAAACGCAATGCATACTTTATTAGAGCGACTAACCAAATGATCTGGAATGGCTACGTAAAGAAAGTGTCCAGAAACCAGCTCTATGGCCCGCTTGAGCAGGGTGGTCTCAATTTAACCGATACAGTTCTAAAGGCGAAGGTGGTCTACGCGAAGCTCAGCCTGGGCATCCTCGGCGGTGACGACGCGTGGCGCTAGGACGCGTGGCAGGAACTCGCGCGCGACGAATGCCACTGGAGGGCATTTAAAGAAACGATAAAGGTCGCTTCTCTCTTGCGAGATAAGGGAAGCAATAAGGGTCCAGACCCTGTATGTCAGAGCGCTTACCGAGCAGCAACAAAATACATCAAAAAGAACGGTTTCTTGGAAAAACTGGGCGACCAGCAGGGCGAACGATGAGGCACATAGTGGAATGTTTAACCTAATCGCGAACACAGTCATGACGAGGGAAGTGAGGCATCACCTACAGCTAGCCGATTCGCCCCTTTGTCCGTCATGCGGTCGAATAGACAACGTCGCGCATCTGACCCTTGGATGCAACGATAAAATCAGAGAATGGGAAGCTCTAAAAAAGATCTATAAAACCCTGGAAGTGTTCGGTGGTGGTGCCATTACCGACATGAATCTGATCACCTTGAACTTTCGGCTCTTTCCGAGCTTCAAATCCGTCATAATGACCACCCTAATCGTGGAATTCACACAGATGAGAACCGCGAATAAACATTCCGCTAAAAACATGCAAGCATTGGTGGAACGGATGTGGCTGCCCCCGGTACCGGACACACTTCGTCCGTGGTTAAAAAGTTGTTTTTCTGAATAACTGTGCTTCAAAGCTATCATTAATTCCAACCAAATCTAATGTTCCGTTGCTAATCCAAATATATCCTTCTATATTTTGTGAACCCTGACTTCATTATTTCCTTCCACAGTATTGTTCATGTTGACAATTGTTTTATGCAATGTATATTATTATTATTAAAAAAATACACATGTGCTGTTAGACATTGTCAGGTGGCACACAAGTCCCAAATAATCGCAAAAGATAATACATAAAATCCGACTTCAAAACACAAATCTCTTTAACAAAACAAGTGAATCCCCATCCCATTTACAACAATTAATCAGCAAGAAAAAAAAAGATAAATAAAAAAATTAAGCTATTACATATAGTACAATACACCACACATCCATCAAATTATTACATATATGCCTTATATCTATTCTTAAAAGTATACACTCTGTTAGGAAAGGGCTCGAATATTTTTGCAGGCAAGGTGTTCCAATCAACAATTGTTCTATTTAGAAAAGAAAACTTTTTTTATTTGTTCTCTGTGCCCGGCATTTTACCTCAAATTTGTGATCATTTCTGCCTATAAAATTTGGGTTCCCCGCCTATATAAATGTTTGTCTATGTAAGTGTGTAGCCATAATAAGAAAAAAATATGCTGTAATCATAATCTGTAAGCTGACAATGTGTACAATGTAAACACTAGCAGTGTAACATACTACACCGAATAAAACTAAATTGAACCTTAGCTTAAGTGGCTAAAGCACTCGACCGGATATTTTTTATGAATCATTTTTACACTCTGAAATTGTCGCATTGAAATATTTTATTGTTTAGAGCTGCTCAAATTTTATTCAGGTTGTCTAATTTTTGGCAAAATATTTCAAAGCCGGAAATTGACGGATGTCTCATTTTCCTCAGGAAACCCAGTGACATCCTGGTTGCTCATGACCAATCAGGGAACTTGATGAATACTTTCTCATGTGAACGATATTCATCGCCTCATTACAACCACGTTTGTAAATTATGCGTTTAGTAAATGAGAATGGAAATTTAGACTATTTATTGCTGTGAAACGATACTGCTCACGGAATGAATTGAAGTTCATCCCCTGCTGGATTAGTGTTGACGTGACGAACGGCTCGCGGAGAACTGATGGGTGATGGGTCAGTTAACACGATGTTATCCTCAACGCCCACCTCGTGATATCGTCTATTTTCTCGTTTTTAACTTCCTTTAATTTAGCAGTAAAGTGCATGGGTTAATTCATTTTGCAACAGGTCTTTGGTTAAATCGTTAACCAGGTTTGGTTAAACAAATCTCTTTCGCTTGTTTTATTTCCTATTACTATCTAATAGAAAATACATGAAAGTAACTTTAAACAAATATGAAAAATATGTGTATCTTTGTATTATAAATTGATGTTGAGCGGGTTTATTGTGTTTAATGCTTATGATCAGTGATATCTAAAACCACTTAGTCATTTTTGACGGAACTTTTATTTACCGGCTGTTTATAATATTTGGAATATCGTAGAATATATACAGGTATGAACACAATCTTTCTTTAGAGTCCGAGCAGTGGAAAAAATACTCTCGCAGTTGCATAAATGAGCCAATCAAAAACAATTAACGCTACAAACACTGATAATGAATGCTACTGATATTTAAAAAATTATCTTCGCTGAAATCAAATTTTAGGGTAGTACAGTGGTAAGGATCGTTTAATGTGGAACAAAACAGTCGTCTATTTCACTTATCATTGATTGATAGGTACGATGCAATTGCAGAATGTAAACCAGAAATGCGCAACAAGAGAGATAAATATTTCTGTTTCCAAAGAGGGAAGGAAATGGAAAGGTACCATGAAAGAACGAAGTGGTCGCGAGGACGTTTAATGAGCCCTCACGTACCTTTAACCCGAAAGCCGAGATAAATAGAATATCAGGCAAGGTGGCGATGGCTAGGTGAGATAATTAAACGTGAGCTTTTTAACGGATATTAGAGTCGTACAAGGCATTCATGTCCGATGTTTGCTGTTGCTGGCAGAACCTTTGTTTGATTATCTTTGCGTTGTTCATACGTGGATGTTGTCCTACGCGGATATCTCGGCATGAAAGTAACACCCAGCCAAGGAAATCGTAAGCCAGATAATTTCTATAAAGATTACCCTTAAGAGTAGGTCCTCAAAGGTTGGGAGCTAGGGCAAACTCACACTATAGAAGAGCCAGATTAAGTACGCATGAGGTTGTGATGCAATAAATTGGATAAACCGGGACATATTGCTTTAAAACCTGAAGTAATGTAATAATAACCAAAGATATAAAAATATGCCCAAATGATGTCTCTTGCATAATTTAAATTTTGTGTCAATATATTTTCACTTGTCAGTCAATCCAAATTTCAGATATGCTCCTTGACGTCGTAGGTTTAGTACTTCATTGGTTCGGGTGGGGCCAAAGATTTCTGGATATACTCAGCTAGACCCTCACCTGGACCTGCTAGCGACGGCATCGGATATTTAGAATTCCAAAAATCTTCAAAAAATTGGAGAACAGGTGATTTTCAAGGGATACCATCAGTGAATTTTCTTTTTGATTTTTCAAAAGAGAGATTATGTAATAAACAATGAATGGAAGTTACTTCACGAGCACTTACGAATGTGCTCTATTGATTCAGTAATGTCAGAGAGGTGAAATAAGAGAAAGAAGAAGTTGAACGAGGTCTAGCGGACAGCAATGCAAAAGCATTTATATTTGTGGACCGAGATCCTACGTACTCAAAATTTCTCTACACATATTGAATAAACGCGACTGCCGATTCTAAATTCTTGTGCACCAAAATGGATTTTATCATTTTTAATTCCGTGCCAAATTAATAATAAATAATAATAAATAATGCCGTGCAAATATTTTATTCATTCAATAAGGGCCACATTTGAAGGAGAGCGTCAAAAGAGCATGTTTTTTGGGATTCCCATCGAATTTCCTTGCTTACTAATTTTGGATTAATCCAGAAACACCCTCTAATAAATTTCTAAAAATGCATGCATTAATCTATCGTCAGTAAAAATGCTGAACTTGTATCTATCTATTTGCAATGAACTTTTTCTAATACTACGAACACATAAATGATAATTACCATAGAAATATATTTTATATATGTACATATATATCTATATATACCTGTATATATATATGTATATATATATGCATATATATATATATATATATATATATATATATATATATATATATATATATATATATATATATATATATATATATATATATATATATATATATATATAGATGATTTTGTCGACGTAACACGAAAGTGCCGAATAATAAATTGGACAACAACAAGCAATATTGACACACAAAAAGATCACTCACACGTTATTTCTTGATCATTTCGACGGAATTCCGCTCCGTCTTCATCGGAAGACAAAGAAGTAATCATTATTTCCGATGAAGACGGAGCCGAACTCCGTCGAAATGATCAAGAAATAACGTGTGAGTGATCTTTTTATGTATTCTAATATTGTTTGTTGCTGTCTAAGTTATATATACATAACTTAGACAGCAAATAATTACATATATAACTTATTATATACATAGCTTATTATATATATAATAAATTGGACAGCAACAACCAATATAGAAACATACGTTATTGCTTGATCATTTCGATGGAATTCAGCTCTGTCTTCATCGGAAGAAATAGAAGTAATGATTGCTGGAATAGGAGAGGTGAGGGGTGCCGGAGAAAGGGAAGGGGGCCAGGGGAAGGGGAGAACGGGAGGCGGAGGAGGGGTGAGAGGAATGGTTGGGGAGAGGAAAGGGAGAGGAGAGGCTAGAGGGGAGCGGAGATAGGGAAGGAGGGAGAGGGAGGAGGTGGAATTGACACATAATCGGAAAAGAAAACAATATGCTCACCACAACTATTGCAACATCCGAGACCCAGGTTTCAACTTACAAAGTCGTAATCAAAACCCCGCTAGTCGAAACAAAGGCTACGCACACCAAAACTCATGCGGAAGAACAAAGTATTCATCTCTCCAAAATGAATCACTTCCACAAAGTGACAATTCAGACCATTCTCATTAGTGAAGACATTAAGGCCCGGATACTGATAAGACATACAGTGCCAAATGAATGCCATTTCAAGAGTTTTTAATTCTATAGGGTCATCGGATTTGGGAAGGGACACTAGAATGGAAACATTGTAACACTGGTTGAAGGGGGTATTATGATGGGAAGCATGTTTAGGGATGGGGAGACCCGCGGACGGGGAGGAGGGATTGCACGAGGCGCGGTGGTTGTCAGTCCTAAGGTTCAGGGGTGTGGAACACTGACCTATGTAAAAGCCGGGCAGAGTTTATGGGTCAGAAGATAAGCAACATATATATTATTGTTTGCGTGTGTGTGTGTGTTGAATTTTGGCGATTCATTAAAAATAGGAGGCCATCAGTGGCAGTTGGCTCAATGAGAAGCTTCATTGAGAAGCAGAAACAGCTTCATCCACTTCTCTGACGTTTTACTCTAACTGATCAAGTCCTTTTTAATTTTCTATGCATATATTTATTTTTACGTTGATTAATAACTATGGTCACTAAACCCTTTATATCTAATGGTGTTAAACATATCATATGGCATATTTTGTGCCTCATGAAAAATAATAAATAGTTTATATTATCCGTATTTTGTATCTTTTTAAATACGTAAGGACACGTGAACATGGATTACACAACGTCAATTCACAAGACGACAGGCCGTTAGCGTGAAGCCGAGAGCATATTCAATTATAGTATTTTTAAATTCTCCTTATTCCCTGAAACACTGAATGTTTCTATCAGTTCAACTGTGATAAGCGTTGAAGATTTAATAAACATATTCCAAGAAACTGCGGGAGATGCCGCGACAGTAATTCTTGTGCCATCCGCCAAAAGTGCATTGAAATGCGAGAATTTCAGAGTGCAAAAATCATTCTTTTTGAACTAAATTTGAACCCGGATCCGGACATTGAGGGATTTGGGTTCAAATCATTGCCAAGGTAAATGATTATTACACTCTGAAATTGTTGCATTCTTTACTAAACTTATTAGAACTGAAATGAATTCAATGATACTTATGAATTAGGAAATTCGCATCGTTGATCATAGAGTCCTTCACGATCGGAAACATTACAAATGAAGTGTAATGGAAGATATCAAAATTGACAATTTTGGTATTTTGTATTGTATCGGTTCGTTATGAGTCATTCGTCCTCTCTATCATTTGTACAAAGATGTCTTTACCATAAACTCTTTTCCGTGGAAAAAGTAGCATTCCCCCTTGAGACTTATCACGGTGTGTGATTTTCCCTTATGTACATTGAACAGGCTGTGGCCGTGTTCAAAATTCTCTGGGCGTGAATCGTTTTAGAAACTCGCGTCCATGCGGCATTGAAGAATTAATTCATAACACGCCACGGCAGTCGCCACCGTCGCTCCACTCACTTTTCCCGGGCAGATGTCGCTGACCATGCCCAGATTAATGTGTAAATATGTATAGGTTGGCCATTCCAGCATCATATGTGTAAGAGAGTGCATCACTGCATGAATGAAAATTGGTATTTCTTCCGTCGGGCGTCACTGTTGTGCAATTGATTATTACTTCGTCTACCGTCCCGGGTTGAAATGTCATCAAATAATCAAAAAATATTATTTTTTGAGTGATTTTACACCCCCACTCTTTTTTTAAATTCTGTTACACGATACATGGCAGCATATAGCTAATGTCCTTTTTCTTCCTTCCAATGAGAAAAGTGACCGGGCCACCGAAATATTCAAATACCAAAATTGTATTTTTAAGTTTAACATATCATCCCCACGCTTATAACTGACATTATGATTACTCTCGTGAACATTTTTACAAACATCCAAGGTCTGTGCAACAATTTCAGAGCGTAAAAATCATTCGCCTTGACTGGGACTCGAACCCAGATCCCTCAATATCCGGTCGAGTGCTTTAGCCACTTAAGCTACCGCGGCGTCCTCTTAAACTCTGAAATTTTGGGGCTTTTAAAGGAACTAGATGTTATGACGAAATACCGTACATACAATGTCACAGGCATTCGTAGTCGTGCGCGAGGCGCCACTGTCCACGAGGTTAAAGCCAACTTTAAACACTTATGGTGTTTTCCCTTTGACAAATTCCAAAGAAACTGCGGGAGATGCCGCAACAGTAACTTTTAACGGAGTCATCCGCTAATGTGCATTTCAATGCAACAATTTCAGAGCGTAAAAATCATTCGCCTTGACTGGGACTCGAACCCAGATCCCTCAATATCCGGTCGAGTGTTTTAGCCACTTAAGCTACCGAGGCGTCCTCTTAAACTCTGAAATTTTGGGGCTTTTAAAGGAACTAGATGTTATGACGAAACAGCGTATCGAATCGGGAAGCTGCGGTGGCTAACGTACGGGCTTCCCACCGAGAGGGCCCGGGTTCAAATCTTGGAGACAACGAATATTTTTCAGTGGTATCCCGATCCCCACTTGAGGTGCTTTGTTGAGAGCACTTAAAATGAGTACGATGCCCGTCGAATGGGACGTTAAACTACGGACCCCTTGGCAACTTACGGCAAGAGCAGGCTAATGCCGACGCCGGGTTCTCCACCCTTCCTTTTTCGACCATCCGGGTTCCACCCCACCTTCCCATCCCTAATGGTGCAAGTGACCTCAGCTGTCGTTCGCCTCTCATAAAAACTATTACTTATAATGGGCAGAGTCAGGTTGCTAATTTTAACGATCAGCGAGCACTACAACTACATCTACTTAATACCCCGCAAGCCGCCGCAAGGGCGTGTGGCGGGGGGTGTTAGAATACCACCCTTAATTTAAAAAAGAAAATAAAACCGCATGCTAGAACCACAAATTCATGCATCCACAAAAAAAAACATGGCATACATTCATGCAAGAACACTTACACCCCACACATGAAAACACTCAAACTACATCTTACATACACATGCACCTGATAGTATACCTAACAGCTTGGCAGTGTTTAACTTTGCTCCGACTTGTAAATTCAATGTTTTTAATATTTCCAAACTGACTTCGGTTTTTTACTATTATGATTTCTGATTTTTCGGGAAAGAATGAGTATTGGTATTTATCTGTACTGGAATCTATCTCCCTTATTTTATCTTTATGGTCTGATCTACCCAAGTAGTGTGGGGCCATTAGAATTCCTTCAGTTTCATAGTTAAACTCGTTTGTTCTGAACCTTTCTAAAAGTCTTAAGTCTCGCTTGTTCTCTCCACACTTCAAGTGGTTCCTAGCCTAAATCCCCTCTCTTCAACCTCCCCTTAACTTTCTCATTACATTTCCCCACCACCCGTTTTATGAAGCCAAGTTTCTTTAAAGTTGATCCGCATATTGCCGCATAGATCCGTATACATTGAACATATTAATCCATTCAATGATGTTCTTTGTCGGAGCATCGGTCTTGTTAGGACTTATTATTGCGGTCTGTGAAGAAATTCTGGTGAGTATTCCTAAAATGATCGAACGATATTCTCCGTACGAAACATTAGTCGATTCCCTGTTATTCTTAAAAACCAATTCACTAATATCATGCATTTAAAAGCTAATACACTTAAATTTTGAAATCACCAATCACTTTGTGGTAAATTAACATTGAAGAGGAAGATACACCTACGAATGGAATATAGAAGTAATTGCGAGAGTACGACATTGGAATATAGTAAGTCCATTTTCACTTGGAAAGAACGAAAATCGACCAAAGGGTCTAAATTTAAAAATCTGAGTGCACTGCGTCGTGTATTTCCCTTATCAGTTTATAGTAATATATGAAAAGATTAATGGTCGAACCAAAGGGAACAAATTTTAGAGGGCATGACTTTGATGATGTCACATGTAGATCTGTAAGATGTCAATAAATACAAGCTTGTAGCTTTATTGCATGAATTTAAAGATCTTTTCCGACATTCAGATATGATATTAATTTATACCAAACACTCATAAAAATGCAAATAACAGTACATTTTTAAATTTAAATATGGAAGTTCAAGGGTGTTTGTAATCGAAACTCAGATAAATATTGTGAACCTGTGTATATTCCTTTCGTCAATAATTAATATGCAAAATTATTTTTCTTCAGGTGCCCCCCTATGCAGCAATGGGGTCGTGAAATGGATGTCTTATTATCTGCCCTGAATGGAAGCCTCGCACTGCACATGCATTGTGTTATTTTGTGTTTTTACAATGTTATTTTCTGTAAAAACCGTGCTATGATTTTGTATTAGTTTCACTTGTATATTAAGGTTAAATTACCGCTCGAGTTTTTTTTTCAAATGCCTTCATTAACAATAAAGGAAATTTTATGCGTTTTCAGGAGAAGTGCGGGGAATAAACTCTTGCTGACCCAACCTTCACCGTGGCGCCATCGCTTGAAGAGCCGAGGAAACCAGTTGGCAAGGTCGTTCTTCGCCTTGACCCACAATTTCTGCGTGGATCCCCGCGCGTCCTTTCTTGCTGGAGCGCCGCCGCCGGTGAGTAGTCGTCCAATTGAACCCCCAGCATTCGAGTTAATTGACTCTCTCGCAGTTGGATAAATGGAGGAGCGCCTCACTTCCGTTAACCGCTTCAACGAATATCTCACCCTGGGTGGAGACGTTCCACAGAAAGAGAGAACACTTGAAGAATATATGTATATTGTCCCAGATTGTGCAATGTGCTATTGCAGAAATGACATCTTGTTTCAGTCAAGAAATGAGTTCGAATCATTTCAATTTTATCTTTTATTCCACATTTATAATATCAGTTTACCCATGTGGAGCGGTTTATGTATGTCGCGCTATGTTTGCATCCGCTTATATTCCCATTGATGATAATTTGTAAGCGTGTTCTCTAAAGATTCGTAACTCAATCAATATTTTTAGGTCTGAAGAATAGATTGACGCTCGGGACTAATTATTTGCATGTGTCAAGTTACCGGTAGCTAATAACTTCAGTACTATCGGGAATGTACTGTGTGTTTTATAAAAAAACTTCTACGCGAGGGTATATGTACTTTATTTTTATCCTCTCCCACGCTTCGATGTCACGAATATTTCGCATTCAACGGCAAACGACTTGAGATGCACGGAGTGAAAGGGGAAACATTCGGCGACTTCATTGTCTAGATTCGTTCAGGATAACATGTCATGCTTATTTTAATGCGCAAAGAGTGGTCGTACAGCCTACAATTTTAATTTTTAGTGAATTTTGGTTCCTTGTTTTCTATAGCTACGGAACCCCTGAAGTCTTATATTATCGTAAACATTAGAGCATAATCGTCCACCAATCCTCAGCAGTTGGCAAGCTATTATAAGGTAATGTGCTTATTTATGTAATCTTAGTGATTAGAACTTAAGAGAAAGGTAAAATTTATACATTTTGAACAAAATACCCTTACCATTATTATTTTTCAACACTACGAGGACTTTAGAGCCAAAGTAGCATGTTTTGCCGTCTTACTTGTTGCAATGTTTTCAAATTGGAAATGTTAAAGTCGCATACGATATGAGATATTTCCCGATATTCGGAAAATCCGAGGGAAATGATTGGTGAAATTTTAGTGACACATTTTTTTTATTCTCAGTATATTCATTTCTACTTTGTGAATTGATTGCTGAAATATATTAATTCTTTTTGCAAAATTTCCGCTTTCATTTCATAGCACTACATAAAAAATTTAATTAAAGATAGTCTCAAAGATTCTACTAAGAATATGTTGCTTTACCACTCATACATTATTATACTTAGTGCTCACATATTAGTGTCGTACTGTGATTGACGAAGGACATTGGGAAAGGTGTACATCGACAGCGAGTCCAAAAGTGATCAAACTACTACGGTAAAAGCCGCCATGCACTCATGAATATTTTTTGGGGCGGATATTATGTAATGAGGAAGAACGAAGATGCGGTTATGGTCAAATATAGGTAATTTGTTGACAAAGAAAATTTAAAAAAATTAGTTGACTTTATTACTGTTTTAGATTTAAGGAGATATTTAGAAAATGAAATTCATGGAAGAAAATGCCTCTAAGTTCCAGACGCCCTTATTGGGAGGACAAACAGCGTGAAAGGAATTACCATTGCAGGAAGAGATAACATTATTGACTTAATCATCGTGCCCATAAGCATTAGAACTAAGCGCGCAGGATTAGGGAAACCATCGTTGCTTCATTGCCCCATTAACAACGCATTATTTTCCAGTTAATTGTTGGTATGATTATAAATCCATTAATTATTCGTCAAATGTTGAGATCAAATAGTAAAGAAGGTACCATACTAACAGCTGTAATTGAATGGTCAACGTCTACATCATAGAATATGCGGCCTAATTAGACTGTTGAGCGAATTTCGATATTTTGCCTTCATATGCATCCCTGTAAGGGATAGGATAGGGTAGGGAAAAGTATTATTGATTTGAGCTGTGCACACTTTTAAAATACCGATATGGATAATTCAATAATCAATTAAATTCTACGTGCATTGTTTTAAAAAAATAATACTCCCAACTAAATTTCGAATCCTTAAACATTGGAAAATTAATGAAAATTAACTGCTGGGGAAAAAATGAGCCGCTAAATGAAGAAGAAAGACAACATTTTGGAAGATAAACTAGATGATGTGATATTGATGATTATTATTTAATAAGTATTGTACATTGCCGAGACCTTGGAGAAAAAAGAGGTTGTAAAACCACGTGCCCTGTCGAGGATTCTTAATTTTTGTAGCTTTAGAAATGACGTGTATCCATAGGCCATCAGGAGGCTTACAGGATACATTTGTAAAAGACAGGGTTATTGCTGCCTAAAATGCATGTATTCTTCCAATTTAATTGGTATATTTATGACCTAATGATACTTTTCACATTATTTATCATTCTTCACGATTCAATTAAAATATTCATTCCAATCCGCGAAGCTATTTTCCTTTAGTATTAACAACATTTAATGAAAGACAAGTTCATGAAATCTGGGAAAAAAGAACGGCGATGCGATATTAAAAACCTTTATCTGTCCTCTCTTGGATGAAATAAGTCTAGTAGCTAAAGCTATAGCTAAAGCAAGACCAAAGACAAATATTTTCTCCACATTTTGAGGTTATACAATGTATTCTTATCCTTTTTTTTTAATAAATTACTTCCGATTGCAATTTCCAGCAGCTTTTATTTGCAATTTTTAGCAATTTCTTAGGTTGCCAAGAGATAAAATTAGGTTAAAAATCAAGTCATGAGAATGTTCATCTTGGTTTTAAATTTGATAATAAAATTGCCCAACGATGAAGTCACGTATCAGTGGATGAGAAAGTAGGTGAATGGGTTACTTACCATTAATATGGTAACGATAACGAGTTTTAACTTAATCTCAAAAGGGGCAACTCCAATGAAGCTCACATACGTACCCGTGTTTTTTGTTTTGCTCATTGTTCCCACTTAAGAGATAATTTGACAAGTAAGATGAGGATACAAAGGTTTTATAACGGAAACTATTATAACATACCTTTTCATACAATTGTCATTCTATAAAATGCAGTGAGGATCCTTTCTGTGGCTTAGCTAAAGACAATGCCTGCGCTGTCTTTCACTGTGTGCGATGGAAAGAATGTAACTTCTTTCACGCCAAATACATTTAAAACTCAAAATAAGCCTTTTCCTCTTTTTATACGCTGCTGGGGAAGCAATTCAAATTGCCACACGGGAGTAATACATTGATGGCGGCCTTGATTCCCTCCTCAAATCAAAATTATTGGAAACTGAGACATTCCCAGTATATTTATGTAGCCGGTAATTTTAGACCAGTAAAAATGATAGCTAAAAATGCAGATTTGGTGTTTGACTTTACCCTATAATATAGTGCAGATAATTGTCGTCTACGCATCGTTATATCTGCTGATGTTCCTTTCTAACATTGTATTAGAGATTGCAGATATACTGCAATTGTAGGCAATATTCATTGCGGGAGGAGAACGGTTTACTTTACAAGCGTTCATCAAGATCAGTTGTAGATTGCTTTACAATGTACGTACAACCGGTTTACAATGATAACTGGGGTACGTTTAAATGGTAATTTTCGCCATTCTCTTGACCTCTCTTGTAGTAACCGAGAGGCAGCTTTTAGTTTCTTATTTAAGAAATTCAAGTTAAATTTGCTGAATATGCATTATTAAGACTTAAACATAACCTTTATAATGCTACGACACCCAAGAATTTTTTGCCGCTCACAATTATTCAATCAGTAGTCATAAATTTATGCAGTTGCTCGCTAATGTTAGTTAGAGTAAAAGAAAAGGCACTCGCCATGGCAAATGCGGTGCGGGTTTAACGACTTCCAGGAAGGTCCAACGAAGAACTTTCGCTGTTTTCCCTCCCCCGTAAGAAGGAAAGAGAGAGGAATGTGTTCCAGTCTTACTTTTTTTGCGACTCGAATTCTTGCGGATAGGATTTCGGTGGGAGAGAGCGTGATTCATTTACATACAAACGGTGCGAATTTGCTCTGGCCGAGGCAAGAAGCCACAATCCGCCGTACGGGACGGCCGAGGCGAGACGCGGCGGGGGCCGGGGAGGGAGCCCGGCGCTTGCGGCTTGGGGGCAGCGATCGAAGCCAACCGCACACCACCTGGAGCCCCCTGAAAATCCCTAGGAGCAGCATGGCCGCCCTCCTCCTCCGTCCGCGGGCGGGGACGGGGGAGGCGGGCGCGGACGACACTCTGTGGAAGGGAAGTGGTGAACTGCCCTCCGAACTCCTTGCAATCTACAGACTGCAACTGTACGTCACACGCTGCGAGTTGCCGCGGGGGCGTGTGGCAGAGGATGCCAGGAAACCACATTTTATTACGTGGTTGGGGGTAAATGCGATCACCATCGGTATTTCACGACTAAGATCGCCTCACTACAGTCCATTCTTCCTTCTTTATTACTGTCCCATTCGCACTTTCTTACTTGGCTTACAATTTTGACCCTATACCCTCAGGCCTTCCATTATAAGCAATCCATCACAGCTCAAAGTGTCTCCATCTGATTCTTAATCTTGCTGTTGTATTCCGTATAACTTTTCGCCTTTCTGCAATATCCCCCGTTTCTCCATGCATCACTACGCTTGATTTTGCATTCGTCTGCCGTATAATTTTGCGAAGGCTTTTGTTATTCTCTGGTTTGCTTTTCTATTTTTTTTATATATCTGAACGATAGAGTGTACTCCAATAGAATTCATCCCCGTATTCATTCCTCCCTTGTGTGCTATAGGCTGGAAGGCAATCACTATGAGTACTAACTGAAATAAGATGCGTAGTTAGGGTTTTTTATTTCAATTTACGAGTAGTTGAATTTTGCTGCAGTCATGAGTTGCGTAAGGAGAGAATGTTTCTTTGTATTTTAAAAATTCTGAAGGCTATTTGGATAATTTGATCCCATTGGTACGATCTGTCAATTTTGCTGTCTTTAACTGAATTAACCGTTTGCATTCTTTTATCAACATTTATTTGATAAAGGGCACTTCATAAAATTTTTTGACTTTTTGATTAACATTTCTATGGGTTGGAGGAAGCCATACCTATGTCTAAATAGTTCTTCACCAGTGAATCGAAAGTTTCATTATGCTTGGCATTTAATAAAAAGATGATCGAAATGCAAGAGTCAGGTACTCAAGGACCCCGACTATTTTTTACTTAAGAACTGGGAATAATTTACCCTTTGGCTTTAATCTTCATCAGGGCTTCGTATATTTGCCGAAGACTACTTGGTCTCCGTTCATATTCTAAATTTCTTAGCTAAATTCGATTTCGCAACACATTTCTCTTCTAGCTTTTTCCCAAACAGTGAATTTAAATTTTTAATGTGGAAAAATCTTATATTTCCCAGGTCTACCGTAGGTATTCAGAAATATGCCCTTAGTTATTGAACTAATCATTTCAGATGCATTTACAGTTTCAGCAAATGGATGATTAATCTATCCATTTTAAAAAGACCATTATCCTGTTTATTATGTTAGTTTTTTTAGAATTGTATTAGTAAAAACCTGAATATTTTTGGGAAAAAAACATTAAGAAACTTAAGTTTTACTAATATTGTCTGTTGAAATTGTTGATTGTTAATGTGATTGATAGGTAGTTGTTTATTCCAATTGGATTAATCCAGTGGCACACATTACCCCGCGGGCTATAATTCCTCCTGAGTTATGAGAAATACGTGATATGAAGTTTGGAGCTGGAAATACTCAACTGTTATGTTTGGAGGAGATCCTAGGATTGACTTCCATTTCTGATCAATATTAAGAGTCATGAATCGTTGAAAACTGTTGTTTAATGGGTATTGCAGCCCAGTGGTCAAAGCGTAGGCTACTGACCGTAAGGCCCGAGTTATATTCCCCGAGATATCCCTGGGACAACCTTCGGTGACACAGGGAATGCAACTGATTCTACCCTCGTGCGTGAATTTCATTCGCTGCCTGGTTAAAACAAGGTAAGATCTACCCTCAACATAAAAAAACACCTTCGGATTAATTACTGAAGGGGTGGTGGAAATAGAGTTGTGTTTTAGGCTAATTTTCTCGACTCAGTTCTTGTAAATCAATGCTAGACATCTTCAAGACTTATTGTATGGCAGGAATCCTGGTCTCTAGTAATGGCTGAGTATGACTTGCGATAACTCATTATTTTTCCAATATTTTAGAATATTTATACTAGCACTATCGTGTAAAGTTTATTTATTTTTTATATAATTGGAAAAGAGGAGTAGATATAAGCCCAAAAACATGAAATTTAAGGAAAAAACTTACTCTTAAATATGGGAATTGGGAATTTATATTGCTCGACGTTCATTCATATTAATATTCTTTAATTATTTTCACAGAATTAATTAAATACTTCGCTATATTCAATGAATTCTATTCGTTTAGTTTGCTTGAATTAAATATGTTGCCGTAACTTTCCGTTTTATAATGCTTTCTAAATATTTACATAACAAAGCCCTTGGATAATTATAGAATAAATATTTGAGGTCCCATTTTGAAATTTATCGCCTCATCACTGAACTTATCCCGTCGTTTAATTAGCGGAACTTCAATTATCCGCTATATATTTTGCATAAAAATTGATCAAAACGTTTTTTTATTATAAATATGAATTGTTATCTCTTGCATAGTAAGCTATTGTATGTCGACATCTATACGAAAAATCTATGCTCCTTTAATGGTCATACGCTGTGGGTAAAAATAATTGAAAATTTCATTAGCATTCTATTCATCTATTTATTTAATGGATCAGCGTCAACAAAACAAATACTTCTCTTTAGCCTCATGAGCATATTTTCCATTACGGAAACATTTGTCATTAAACGTATTCATTGGAATTAAAGCATTATATTTTTTGTATTTTCATTCAGAAAACTTAACCTTCGAGCATTCTAAGTTTTTGTACTAATAATTTATCTAATGCTTACGTTATAAAACTATATTTGTGAGAGTTTCGTGAAAACGTATGGTAAAGGGTTTTTTGATTTCGTGGTACATACTCGAGTAGCGTATGTTATGCCAAACTATGGTGTTCTATCCTTACGAGTGTTTATAGGTTTAAAAATGCAATTGTTTACAACCAGTTATATCCAAGTCCATAAGTAAGTCATATTTTGATTTGGTCTTGAGATCGGCGCTTACACAGTATTTCACCTCAGCCGTACTGCTCATCATACTTTGTGAGAATCATAATTATTTATTGTCTGCTAATTGCATGGCCACCCTGTGATACCATATTTTTCAATTTATTATGCTTAATTATTTTTCCCTTAGAAAAAATGCGATTTAGGTTGAAATTTAAAATCTAATAAGTTATAGCGAACCCGCAGTAGTATTTCCAAATTCAACCTTCCTGGGTAATTTGGTTAACTCAAGTCACAAGTCCATTCTACGCAAACAAAACTGTTTCCAATCAGTGTTTTGCAACCATGCCTAGCGGACTGACTTTCCTGATTTGTTTACATTTATTTACAAGCCACCACCAGGGTGTATAGCAAGGGTGAATACACACCAGAAAAATGCTTTCCGGACATGAACCTACTGCGGCCGGACAATGTTACTCCGACCCCTTATCGTTCGTGGAAAAAAATGGCATCTTAAACCTATCTGTTCGACACTTGATATCTCTAATTTTATGGACATGATCTCTCCTTCCGTGGTACGACGAGGGGATTAAATTGCTTATTTCTTATTTTACGCAGTTGACCTATGTACTATCTTGAGTATAATTTGCCCAAATGCCTAACCAGCATTTTGCTTCTTTCGGAATATTTTTTGAAAGTTCCAGCCTAAACCTCTCAACTACAACTAAGCACTACCATCACGTCATATTTCACATCGTTCTATTACTGCCAGAAATGTTTTTAACGCCTGCGGAGGATGATGCAGTCCTGTACCAAGCACTTTGGAATCCATCTTCATTCGTTAGAAGAAGGATGCTGTCCCTTCCTTCAAGTTAACAATAAACTGCTGGCAACCGGTATCCGCTCGATGGATCACATCTTGAAAGGAATCCAAAGATTTTTGAAAATGTCCACTTCGTGTTTTAGGTTCCCACGGTTTCTTATCCCCTGAGTTCGCTTAAACATTTAAAACTGTATGTCTAGGGTTCGAATTACAATCTTTTAAATCGAGATGTCGAATTATACATTTAAGTATTCATCCGGGGAAATAGCGATTTTAAGCTTTTTTTTCGGATACACTAAAAGGGTGAATTCAAATACCATTATCGAGTCCACCGAATTCTGCGAGCATAATTCTTTCGATGCACTTATTGGAGTTTTAATCCGCGCAACAGAAATGATTACATACGTTACCACAAAACGAACGAACATCAAATTTTAACGAAATTAATCTGGGATCCCAAATTTTGCAGTCAATTTCATGAGTGGAATTTCAATTGCGCCATCGCTGGGACGGAATAGGAGGAGTACCGATTTGTTTTAATCTCTCTTGGTACGCTGGAATTTCCAGGAATTCGGTACATACTTGGCGTGTAAAATTTGTGCCTACTATATCATGCTGCCAAGGCAACTTTGAACAGCGGTTGAGTATTGAAACCAAAGTTATACATCGAATGGAACACTTCATAAGCTTCATAAAACATATATTTTAAAATAAGCGTACGTATATGAATCCCTCGTGGATGAATTTTCACGAATAAATATTTTTTTAAAGGAATACAGGTATTTTTACCTATTGTAAAATACAATTTCCTAACTCGCGTAAATGGGAAGAGCAAATTGCGTGAAGGAAATAAACATGTGTTCAAGCGTAAACTTAGTCATCCTCGCCTCTCATTTCATTCATCGATCGAGGTAAAATTTCTGGTATAGTAAACAGGAATAACACTGGATTAAATTATTCCTTAAAAACTCCAACTATGGCACGAAAGTAGTAGAAATGATGCGGAAATTATAAATGAAATTAGCGAGAAAAGTTCGAATTTTGTGCATAGTCCTTATTTTATTTTATAAAACGAAACGCTGTATTCTTAAAAACGACGACATTAGCTGAGTATTCTGATAGAGTGAATCGATAGCGTCCAATACTTGTGATAATCATGGTTCCCTGAATCACAATAATTTCATTGGATGAAATAAAAACATATGTTAGATTTAATATTGATATTTAATTGAGAAATTGTCACATTTTCGACATTAATTTTCATTCTAAAACCTTTGATAATGACATTGTCGAAAACATGATCAGTCACGATAAAATACTATGGCGAAAACTAGCTACTTCATTAATATCTATGTCACCAATTAAGACTGTAGAGTCTATCTCAGAGTACTTCATTTCCTTGTAGGGGAATTAAGTCCAGCTCTGCAACTGACTATTTACTTCTAATGTAATTATACAAGTGGTTTTGCTCGCCGACTGCAAAGAGTCCGCAGTACCATCTGTGGAGGGACTTGGTGTGCGTGCCCCGTATTCGGACCTAGGGAAGCGTTGACGGACGCAGTAGCCGGCCGGCCCTCTCCCCTACCTCCGGGATTTCGCCGAGTTACAAGGATCAGGAGCAACTTCCGTCAAATCTCGACCTCCCAACTCTCACGTTGTGTTGCGGGGCTGACCCAGATATTTGCACAACTTTGGAGCAGGAAAAAGTCAGTGCACGTTTGAATTCATTGAATACACGAATTCGAAACACTGAGAGTAGCGATCTAAGGGGATTAATATTAGACCCTGGAGTTACGGCTGTGACTTTTTTCATTCATACTCCCCGAGAATGCTTTAAGTGAATTTGATTGCGTTGACTTTTAATACCTTAATAATAATAAGTGCCAGGTTCAATTTTTTCTTGATCAGCTTTGATATTGGTAATAACTTTACAAAAAGGGAAGATTTACATAGGGGCTTTTTGCGAGAAAACTTCATGTAATGTATGAGGAATCAATACCTTTCTAATGACTGCAAATTTCTTATTTCGCAGAAAAATGGAACAAAGGCACTGGCGTGGTGAATTATGATGCTACTTTCTTTAACATTTTCTGGTTTCAAATAATGGTTAACCTTATGTTACAGTACCAATGCTACCAAATAACAAACACGGTATGTCACGTGTGTGTAAGCTATTAGCTCTGGCATACTGACTTAAGGTAGGCTTTCGATGGACCCTGGCACGATTGTACCCGCTACTTGCAGACAAAAAATATCTATATCCAATTCACCTCCATCACCGCTCTAAGCAAGTCATTACCCATCAATATCTTCTCCTTAAGATTGCCCTACTTTCTTAGAGTTTCTCCAAACAGTCGCCTCTCTTTCATAATCATGCCAAGAACTTCAACATTTGTTTTCCTTTCCACCCATTTATTTTCTCCATTCATTACCATATCCGCACCTTGAAGGACTCTAAGCTATGCCCAACCTCTTGCCATAACGACCAGGTTTCCAAGCTACAAAAAACTAGGCCATGTATTGAACTTCTCACAAGTTTTTTCATTAAGTGCTTACTTGAGATATCTGACAATTATACCGTCTCTTGTAAAAACTTTCTTTACCTAACGTGATTATTTCAATTCCTATTACTTTTCCAACTATTTTCCAAAACAATTCCAAAATAATTGAGTAGTTCTACGAGGGTTGTCCCATAAGTAACCGGCCTGACCTGTGGTTGTTTAAAAAAATCACCGTATCAGAAAGTAAACAATCTATAAAGCATATGTTTTAAGTTTGAAGACGCCACTTTGTTTAGTACTTGTTTGGCAGCCATACATATTGACCATTTTCGGTGAATTTGTGAATATGGAGAAAATTAGTCAAGTAAGATCCGGTGATTCCCCGGCGTATTTGCTTGATGCAGTTTTCTCGGGTCTTCCACCGAGTCAGGGGTTCCATATTGGCCGACGTTTCGAAGCCCGACTCGTGTATCGTCCTCAGGGTAGATGATTACCACTCCATTTTTCCATTTTATAGGTTTTTATTTGCCAAAAATAGTTTCTACATCTACATCAATACCCTGCAAGCCACCAAAAAGGTGTGTGGCAGGGGGTGCAGCACCAGGAGGAAAGGGTAAGGGATGAGAGGGTTAGGGCTTTTCACCTTTTAGGTTAGGGGGTTAGAGTTTGATACAATATATGCAATACAATTTTTCTGAGTATGGCAAATACCCGTTATAGGCCGTAGCCTCTTCGGGTAAGAGAAAAACAAGCTACGGCCTTTAACGGGTATTTGTCATACTCAAAATAATTGTATCATGCATATTGTATCAAACTATTGCCACTGTTTTTGGCCGTCTTATATGCATGCACTCTCGGGTCAGATGACTTCTGATTGGTCCAAGGAGGAGGAGCTTCCTGATTGGTCGCCGGGTCGTTGTGCTCTGTTCCTTTCTCTTCTCACCTCCATTAGCACAGGTTTCCATATGTTACTGAGGGGATAGCCGGAATCTCTGTTGAAATTCCGTCCTACCATTCTAATTTCGATTGATTCCTTGACGATTGGGATTGGGATTGGTTCCTGGGAAGTAACCACCGGCGCGGGAAAGTAGCTTGGTCCCGCTGAAATTAATTTAGTGATCCGTCCCAATGGCGATGGCTGATTTCTCCTTTATCATCGTTAGTCATCCTTATGTGAAAAAATACTTTTATTTGAAAGGTTTCTGCCCTACCGATATAGAAGGTGAACTGGATTCTACTCTGGGTGAGTCTACTCCTTCGTTTACAACAGCAAAATATTTGGTAACAGAGCTTAAACGAGGCCGGACGAGCTGTCAAGACGAGCATCTCATTGGTCGACCAAATTAGGTGACGACTCCAGAAATCATGAAGAAAATCCGAAAAGTGATACTTGATGATAGTCGACTGAAAGTACACGAGACTGCAGATATATTAGGTATTTAACCGGCTCCATAGAAGGCGAAGACCGTTTCATCTGCAGGCTAGGTCATGGCGTAGGTTTTTTGGAATGCGCGTGGGATATTTTTCATTGACTATCTTGAAAAAGGAAAAACTATCAACGGCGAGTATTATTCGAACTAATTGCAACGTTTGAGCGAAGAAATCAAGCAAAAACGGCCGCATTTGTCTAAGAAGAAATTGTTGTTTCGTCAAGGCAATGAACCAGCTTACAAATCCGTTATTGCAATGGCCAAAATTTATTTATTTAAGTTTTAATTGCTACCTCATGCACCCTATTCGCCAGATTTATCCCCATCGGATTATTTTCCGTTCACAAACTTGAAAAAATGGCTCGGTGGTCAATGTTTTTTTCAACCGTGAAGAAATGATGGCGGCAGTTAATGGCTAATTTGAGGAGCAAGACAGTTCTCATTTTAAAAACGGTATCGAACTTATTGAGCAACGCTGGGGAAAGTATTTATAGCTGAAAGGAGGTTATGTCAAAAAATAAATACATTTTTTCCAAAATTTTCGTTATTTCTTTGTTGGGTCGGGAATTTTTTGGGACCATCCTCGTAATTCTCCTAGTTTATACACTTTAACGCTCTTCTAGTTAATGCCCTCTGTTTATCTCAGTGAATCACTCATAGAAGGGCATTTCTGAATTCGAGCCATAGCTATGGAATGGGATTCAATAGCAAAACAACAAAGATATTGAGATTACTAAAATAAACAATAAAATTGGAGTACATAAACGTTACTGCGGTAATTAATGAAAAAAATGACGTAAATAAAAGCAAATGATGAAGTTTTAGGCAAGATGAAGGAAGAGAAACGGCTGTTTCGAGCAGTTCTTAGAAGGTAGGACAAATTGATGCTAAAAAGATACTGAGGGTCAAGCCGAATGCTGTGATTGAAGAGGAAAGGCTGGTAAAATTAGATGCATAGATAGGGTAAAATAATAATCATTTTGGATGGAATCATGGTAGGTAGAAGTTGTGCTGAGCTAAGGAATGAATTGAGTAATATGGGTGTCAAGATTCGTGGTGTTAATGCTAATTGAGGTGTCTTAGCGGAGTACTCTGTAGTGCCTGGGTCCATCAAAGACCTGCCATAAGCAGGTAGACTACCTCTTATAATGGGTGAATTCTTCTCGGGTCTACCACCGAGTCAATGTCTCCATAGCTGCCGACGTTTCGATTCCCGACTCGGTCATCGTCATCAGAGCTTCTGATTGCCGTTTCGCCGACCAGATGTCATTGGCGCCCTTGATGTTATAGGGCGTGTGTTTACCGTACCGGTGAGAAAGACTCACCCTTACCGGTCAATTTACATACAAGTTAAAACATGGCATTTTGAGGAACATGGCGGCAGTGTGTGTTTATGTTTGCGAGAAAGAGAAGCTTATAAACTAATCTGGGGAAAGAGTTCTCCCCAGCTAAAGTTAATAAAAATGACTAAAAATACACTTACAGCTAAAATCCCTTTTTTTTCTTTTTTGGTATATTTTATTGTTTTTTTATTATTATTTTTTAATCCTTTTCAGGATTGTTTTTTATAACAAATGTATATATATTTTTTAATCAATCTTATTATATATATATATATATATATATATATATATATATATATATATATATATATATATATATATATATTTATATATATATATTTATATATATATATCTTTTTTTTAATACCAAGTAGGATATTGTTCTTATTATTTTTATTTATTTTCTATTAGTATTAATAATACCATTTAATGTATGCTTTAATAGAGCTCCGCACTATGGTTTAAACATGTGAGCGAGATTGAGAAAAATCTCGCGAAGCTTGCCGGTAGACCTTCGCTAAAAAATGTCCAATATACGAGGGTCATCCGGAAAGTAGTACCCGTTCGTGCCGCATGAAGTGCTGACGACGCGAGTAGCCGCTGGACGAGGTCAGATAGCTTCAGTGGCTTGTCTGCCTTCTCTGAGCCAAGTTGCGTGACGCTAGCATTGCCTGTGTTGTTTCTGTGATTGTTTACAATGTTTAAAAAAATTGAGAACGCCGCCAGTTGTGAAGTGAGGGCAGTGATTAAATTCCTCAATGCAAGAAACGTTCGCCCATGTGATATTCATCGCCAATTAAAGGAGGTGTATGGAGACAATGTAATGGACGAGTCGTCTGTTCGGCGGTGGTGTCGCAACTTCAACATGGGGAGGGGGAACACACACGACGATGAGCGTTCGGGGAGACCGTCTGTCATTACAGACCAACTGGTGAGCTCAGTTGACGAATTCGTGAGGAACGATCGGCGCGTCACAATTGATGACATCTGTGAGCATTTTCCCAATGTTTCTCGAACAATTGTTCATGAAATTGTTAAACACCATCTGCATTATGCAAAAATTTGTGCAAGATGGGTCCCTCGCGTATCTCAATGAGCTGGCGGCGAAGGACTATGCAGCAGGAATACAGAAACTTGTCACACGTTATGACAAATGCCTTAATTTGCTTGGAGATTATGTTGAGAAGTAGTTTAAAGTATCCTCTTTCAAATAAAATTTTTTATGTTTGTTAATATTTACTTTTGTGTCTTTATTTCACGAACGGGTACTACTTTCCGGATGACCCTCGTATTTACCCGCCTCCCCGGCTCAGGTGTCATCTGATTGATCCTCAGACCCGCCATCATCAGAACGGCAATCAGAAGCCCTGATGACGATGACCGAGTCGGGAATCGAAACGTCGGCAGCTATGGAGACATTGACCCGGTGGAAGAACCGAGAAGAATTCACCCAACTCATACGCCGGGCAAGCACCAGATCTTTCATTACCTCTTATAATAATTTAGGTAATTGCCTTTCAGTATAATTTTATTATACATGCCCGTAAGTACGTATTAATAAATGGCATTCTTTGTATCTTAATTTGAACTTGATTAATGTTACTTTAAAAGTTGGAGGAGGGTTGGAGGAAGTATCGGCGAGTGCTTAAAATACTTGTATATTTTCAAAAAAGCATTAAATAATATGCAACATACACTGGGTCATTGTAAACTCTTCGTATGCAGTCAAATTCGTCAAAAAATAGTTAGTTGCAATAGCCACCGAAAGTCGAAGTCATTTTTGGCTTTAGAAATATGATAGATTTATCAGGAAATGGGGAAAATGTGGGAAGAAACTCAGTATCGATGTTAGGCTACTTTTAATGAAAGGTTCCAAGTGGTTCACAATTCAAGACTCTATGTGATATGCAATGCACTTCATCTAGAGTAATTCCCACTTATTAGCCCAAGTGGGGATTAGGATGCTTCTGAAAAATGCTGCCTGTGCTCGTATTAAAACCGGGACTAGTGTGCTTTCAGGGCTTTAAGTGTTAGTTAAGTGGCTAGTGTGCTTTCTTTACCCCTCGTGGTGGAAAGGTAATCACTGAATCAACCATATTACAAACAACTTTCATCCTTGATTATATGGGGATTATATATTAGTGCCTCTAAACAAATTTTTTTTGTGAGAAAAGAAACTCTTCTTGTGTACACATTTACTTTCCTCGATGTCTGTCTTAACTAGCTACACACATTTCGTTTGTCTTTCACAGTAATTTTTCTCGTTGCCTTTTCTTTGGATTGTCATAATTTTGTCTGGTGATATTAGTCTAATTAGGCTTATCTATCGTTTAATAAAAATTGCTATCAGAGTTCTTGCTTTACCATTCGTGGATTCAATTCATTAGTTATTTGATCGGTAAAAATAATCGTCATGATATTACGGCTTCTAAAATCCTTTTTCTATTGCTGGTGTTACCCATTCATCATCATTCATAAGCTCCAGATATAAGTAAATTTTAATGAATTGTTTACACCATTTTAGTATCTTCTTTTCATACGTATTTCAATTTTTTGCAAAAATATTTTCATTGAAATGACCACACAACTACGCGTTCCTATTTTGTTTTTTTCCGTAGTTGCTGCCAAAATATTTTGAAATCTGTTTATAGGATTGCCATATCTTTAGATCGACATTTGTGTTTTCCTGCAGAACGTCAAAATCCCATTGATCCAAAGTTGAACTTAAGCGATGCTGGAAACCATCAGAAGTAATCTAGGTGGTAATCATTCAGGTATGGATCAGCAGGGCATTGAAAAGTGCTGTAACTTAAGGCGACAAGGTATTGTCTCTCGGAGGTGTAATCTTTCAGCATACTTGGCAATTACATCATCTTCGCGGAAAAAATTTTCTCATCCACCCATTAATCCTCTTTCCAAAGGTAATTTTATGTATCACTGGATCGAGATCTAAGCACTATCAAATTGATTTTTGTGATTGTTAACTCACATAAAACAGTTTAAAAAAAGAACAGCGGAATGCACTTAGAATGTAATTGAGTCGCACATGAATCCATTAATATTCTTCTCAGGCTTTCTCATGAAGCCATACAGAATTTGGGAATGCTCGCCGCGTACTACACGGGCCGAAATGCAGAATATGTTAATTTGTTTATCGGAGAGACTGCCCTCGTGTGCTTTAATTTTGTACGGGAATTTATTCAGTAATTGTTACTGCTGTATGATGTATGACCAAGTGAGCAAAATTTAATATTCTCTGAAGCACAAAGGGGATAAATATCTCACCGGAATATAAAGGATATATTGCATCAAATTAAAGTCTTATTTTAATTCAGAAGCGTACCATGTAAATTTGTGTGCATCATATAATTTAAATTTCTGATTTTCTTTCTAAACATACTTTTGTGGATTTGCTTGGGACTTTGGGAATGAAAACCACTAAAGTTTGTAGGAACTATTTCGGATATTGTGATATGAAGGCATAATTTTGACGATAAACACCCAGAATGTACACAGTTGTAACTATATCCTTTAAAACGGTTTTCGGAGGCAATCACTTCTTCGTTCAGTTTGCGGGTTATTTACCGTAGACGCTGTTTTGACGTGTATGTGGAGTAACGTCCGATCTATGGTGACGCGACTAAGGTTATACTACGACTGCGGGTGTGGAAAGGGATTGTGAATAAGGAACAACTTTAATCGCGATAGATAGTAGCATAATGCAGCTATAGGCAGTAGCTTTAGGAAACTTATTTTTAGATGGAACGAGAGAGTGGTGTTAAAGCAATGTTAGTGGAGAAAGAACGATGGGTGATTGAAAAATTGGACTGAAAACAAGCGTAATTTATGCACTTTTGTTGAGGGGATGACCCCATGGGAAACAATTAATACAGGGAGTGGTTTCAGGTGAGCAATGCGGACGCGGAATCACCGCGTAGGTCCTAAACTTTTATCGCATTTATGAACTATGCAGTGAACTTATTATTCCGAAAACTTTTTCCACTGCGTTAGAGAACGACGTACTCTATAGAAAAAGTAGTGAAAACGTTTCCATGAAGACCCTTCATATTGTAAACATTATCGTTTATGGCTCATCCGGAAATGTATTGAAAAGGCATAAAAGTTTGAAGTCTTGAGACTGAATCACAAACAGCTTCTCATCTGAGTTTTACTGCCGAATTTCTTCCTAAATTTTGTTTCCGAGTCATTTGAAAATACAGAAGAAGTGCTGAATAAATAATCCTATGGTTTTATGTATTTTCTTTCCTTAGGATGTTAACATATTACTGAGCAGGAAAATAATAATAACGTTGATGGGTGTTAAAATACTTATCCTAACGGTTGACGGTTATAGGAAACATAAACCACGCAGTTTAATACATGTATCTGTGCAAACGTTTTCTCGAAAACGGTTCTAAGGATTGTCATGAAACCTTATTTCCAATGGTTTTTCTTATACTTTCCCCTTATTTCTGTTAAAAAGTCCCTTTATAATGCTCCCCGTCTTCAAAAATCGTTTACCATGCCGTAAGAAATATAAAAATTCAAAACAACGCATAACCCGATAGCATTTGATCAATATGTTGGCATATGTAAACCGAAAGCCATTATTAAGAACTAGCATACAGGGTTCGTCCGGAAAATAAGTGTACTGAGCTCAGGAAAAAAAATGTATTACACTTTTACATATCTTAAGCTAATATTCCTCAAAATAGGACCCTTGTGAGTCGATACACTTGTTCCAGCGGCGTTCCCATTCCTGGAACGCTCCCGCGAAGGCATCATCGGGAACCTCTCGAAGACTCGTCGTCGACCTCTTCTCTGCCCTCCACGAACATCTTGTGCCACCGAAAGATCATGTTTCTGGACATGGCTGACTCCCCGTAAGCCTGGTTAATCATACCGACAGTTTCGGTAGACGATTTCCCAAGCTTTACCGCAAATTTGATGGAATAACGCTGCTCCAAAAACTTCGGCATCGCGTTCCGTGACGTGGGTCGAGCGTGGAGGTTCGCGTTAACAGAGCTCCTCACTACACCACAGCTCAAAGCCGACTGCCTTTTTCAGCGTCGCTTGCCAATATACCCCCCTCCAATCGCAGCCCGTCAGAGCGGTGCTGGGCGCGCCTGGAGCGGCGCGCCCAGCCCATGAGTCAGTACACTTATTTTCCGGACGAACCCTGTATTATCAATGAGGTATTTCACTTGTATTATCCAGTAACATTTAAACTTTTTGCCATGCCCTAAAATATGATAGAATAGGGTGACGTCTAAAAAAACGCCCTCTTGTAGTTTTTGTAACTAACTTTTGTGACTATGTCAACATGAAAATAGAGAAAAACATGGATTTCTCAGTATGTACTTACATAAACTGTACTCTCCTCTTCCTCCAGGATCTTCTAACCTTATGGTTAACTCTGTTCGTTCTGCAATCACTCCAGAATGAGTGTTGATTTTTATAATGTAATATTTATAATACATAAAGTTTAGAATTTAATTAAGTTCAATAAGGCATTATCCCTTAATTACGTAGACCTTTAGAAGGACCGAGGTAGAGGGGGTGGAATCTTTCATTACATTTATTTACCTTATCCCTATATAAAATTGAACGGAAAAGGTGTGGTAATCATGAGAAATATTTGATTAAGTATATTTTCGCGTTACCTCAGTTTATTTTTAATAGAAAAATAATTTTTGTAAATTGTAGTATACAGAAGCTTACAATACAAAATCTTCCCTAAGGCAACTTCCGAATTTTTTATGCACCTTTCCCTCGTCAAAGGATTTTAGATATGCTTGCTTTTTGCACTTTAGGCATTTCGGTGTCATTAAAATAAAAAGGCGTTTTTATTCTCTCCGGAGTAGTTTTTCGGTGCAAAGGTGTATTTGAAGAGATTAGTGTCTAACCATATTGCGCCTAAATGCACTTTTTTATATTTTTATGAAAGAGCGGCTGCTTGATGTATTAACGAAAGAGTGAATAATTACTCAGGATAGGTAGAGGGAGATTTATATCTTTCAGATCCTAAAAATTGTGATAGGGCCACAAAAGCCTTAAATGGTCTTGGGTAATTAACGGCCTATTCATGTTAGTAGATTTTGCGAATGGATTGAATATTTTTTTTTAAGAGTCAGATTGCCCTCTTTTTAGAGAATATAAATGATGAAGTCGATCATGGTTTTGTATCAATTGTTTTTTTTTGTCAGCCATCTTCCAGTACATTTCATGCAGAGCCACGTACTTTAATCCATGTTTACCTTGGTGGTTACCTTGAAATTGCCGTGTAAAAAGGAAATAATATGGTCCAAAGCGGGGAATTTGGAAAGATAAAGAAAATGAATGGGCGAGGGATAAGTGAAGCGAAGATTGTGTATAAGGGAATGGAGGGAAATTTCCTGAGAGGGAGAGAGAGAGAGCGTTAGCGACCGGTTCCTCGGCCGGAGTGGCGGAAATGAATAAGTCGGCCCTGCGGAAGTGAAGACGCTGAGCTCATGAAATGTAAGCTTGAGTTATATCTTTACCTAGGAGACAATAAAACCTGCATTTTTGTGTAGGGTTTGTTCGTTATTGGCAACTACCTGCTCTGCCTTTGCTTATACTTTCGTCGTTGGGTTACCTTGCTGGAATTACGTGGAATATTCCGTCAAAAACATTTCAAAATCAAGATGCTGGTTAATAATCTGCAGTAAGAAGATAATCTCCTAAACCGCAGCACAACCGCACCAAACCGGTTCTGTTATTTAGAAACCTTTTCATTTGATTGCGGCAGAAGACAAACTCTCGGACTTGGAGAATAAATATTCATTTCATACGTACTTCAGTTCTAGCTCTAATCCACCGTGAAAGTAGGGAAATATGGCTGTGTACCGACATATTTATCGTGTTTCTCTAAAATATGTTAATATTTGAAGCACGGCCAATACATATTCATCAACCAAAATTATCAGACAATCGAAAAATATAATTATTAGATAAAGAAATTACGTTCTCTCTCTTTTTTTGAATTTTCATAACTGTGAAATAATCTTGAAGATAGCAGCAATTTTAGCCGTGGAGCCTTTGAATAAACAGTGTGAGTAATCGCAATTGGAATCTGATTTACGTTAAACATAAATAGGTGAATGATTCCTTGGGTAATAAGTTGGTACCAGTGTGAAAGGAACATGGCTTTGATAAAGAACTTCCTTTCAGTCTGGAAATTATATGGAGTCCCAATAATCCATTCTAATTTCCACCTGAATATTCACCATTTTATGACATTCAAAAAGTCCTGAATTTGAGGTTACTTTCAATCTTAAGTGCCTTGTTTTATGAATTTATTGTATATAATGAACTCTTCCAACCATACTGCCCTCAGCCGTCGACTTCCAAAAGCCTAACTACTACGAACTCGTTTTGATGAATGGTAAACTAATGAAAAATATTAACATGATTTCACAAGAAGGTTTCAGAGGCATAGTATATCTTTCCTAATGTTCTCAATTGCCCAAAACATTTAAGCATCATTTTCATATTTGATCAAACTTTAAAGGAGGATACATTTCTGGTAGTACCTGTCTTGTATTACAATTGCTAGTTCTCACCATATTCCCCGAGTATCTCTTTGGAAACCACTTTTGCACGAGAGCTATTTTGCAATCATTCATCTTTGGCTAATGCAGATTCTCATTTCAAGGGCACTGAAAAAGAATGTGTCTGCAAACTTTCTCCAATGTAGAAACTGAAATTCATTTAGTGCCGCCGCCCCGTTTGTCGAAACACACTCTCGAGTGAGGTTTTTCTCGATTACGTCCCGGCAGAGCACGGGACCAAACGACGGTTGAAATAATACATCTGAGCTTCTCGGTAATTGCTCGAGGACTTACACTGGCACGCACACTCATACTCATAGAATTGAAGTTTCCATTAGGGAAACGCAGCTTGCATATACTATAAACTTCCACAAGGAGGCAAACTTTGCTGCGGCAAACTCCCGTTGTATGCGTTGTCGACCGAGTCGAATTAAATGACACGGGGAACAATCTCTCCTTCCCTTAATTGCTTATGTAAACGGTCGACGCCCTTTCCCTTAAACGACGCGGCTCCCAATTCACGCCCTCTGTGTTTTGTATCTTCAGAACCATCCACCTCGAAGGAAGAAGCGCTGGAAGGGAGGGAGAGAGAGAGAGAGGGAGAGAGGGATTACGGGGTGATAAGGGATAGAAATTTCGGCGTAATTCGAGTTTCATTCCACTAAGATGGCGGAAATTAATCCTGCGAAATAGTTGTTGCCCGCGACGGATAAAATCATTCCCCAACACGCTACTTTCAACCCCACCGAAACGCGGAGAGTTCCCACGCGGAAATATAAAAAAAAACGAATACAGAATAAAACGCATAACGCCCGAACAGGCAAAAGAGGGAAATTTACGCGGTGAGTGGAATCCTTTTCCGTTCCCAGAATGGGGTGTGGATTGGTGTTGGAAGGAGTGAATAGAGGATCTGGGACGGCAACCCTTTAATGCGTAGGTATATATACATGTATAAATGCTGCGTTAGTCCCCTCTTGCTCTAATCCCTAGAGAAGCTTGGCATGACTGATCCTTAATCCTTTGAATTGTTTATTAGAAACGCAAGGCAGCGTGACGACGGCGTAATCCCTTTTGCCGAATCATCTCCTAGTCGAAAGATATTTATGTGGCCACGTCATTGTAGCATCCCAGAGGCTGTCGTGGTTACTTTCCCTCGGAATCCTGAAGGGATACTTGATTGACAAAATTTAATAACTGCTTCAAAAATTACTTTTAAAAATATAGAGGGAACACTCCGTGAAATTCATGGAATTTGGTTTTGTAAAAATTTGAAAAACATAAGCAGCACCGGTATGAAGAGGATAAGTCGTGTCAGTACTAAGCTAATGACCGTTCTGCGAAGAAAATAAATGTTAATATAATGAAGACAGCCACGTGATATAATTTAAGTGCAATAAAGTTTCGACTTCGGGTTAATGTATCGGCATGCCATGTTAAAGAATGCAATTTAGGTATTTTAAAACTAGAATGGAATCGATGATTGAATTCAACTTTTCCAACCTGCTAATATATTTGGTCCGAGTGCGTATTTTGATCGCTTGAGTCCAACCGAGTTGTCCCTCCAAAACTTCAATGAACTCCTCCCCTTCTCGTGGCGCAAACTCGGCTTCAGTGACTAAGGTAAATGTTTGGGGTAGAAATATTTTATGAACGTGCGTTGTCCGCGCGGTGACGGTAGTGACGACTTTGCTCCCCCATTCTCTCTCTCTCTCTCTCCCGTCACCTGTCGACAACATCCACATGTTTCAAATGCATGAAACCCATTAAAAGCTAATTACAATTTGCAAAACGCAAATACGCGTGAGCAGGTAAAGGGGAAAGCGTAAGGGGAGTTTCGGAGGTGGACGGGATAATCACTTCGCGCCGGGTTGAGCAAGTGTTTGTTGTGGCGGGGCGAGGAGATAGATTTTTTTGAGGGGAGGTTTTGGGGTGAAGAATTTGGAGAGGAGGTGAGAGGGTTGGGCCGCCGGATGAGAAGGAGGGCGAAGAGTGGTTAGAATGTGCGGCGTCTGTGGAGAAAGGGGAACTCTTTTCGTTTCCACCCACACGAACGCCTTTATTCTTTTTTTGTTCTCCTCGAACGAAGCAGTAATAATAAAAAAACATTCGGATACGTTTTGTGAGATAATGGGTGCGAGTTAAGGGTGTGAAGCGGTGGAGTGAGGCGGGGAGCGGAAGCGGAGAGAGAGGGAAGGGAAGTCGGGAGATCCTCTTAAGCGGCGGTCGTGGGTTGTGTTGGGTGGGCAGGGGATGTGAGTGTTGAGGGTAAGGGGGAGCCGTTTTTACCTTTGGTGCTCAAATGCACGAGGGAGCCCTGAATTTGTGGGTGGGGGAGAGGGAGTGAGGGAGACAAGAGAGTAGGGAGGGAGGGGAGCACCGGTACCATCGCAATGGTGGGAGAGAGGAGAGACACAAACAAACCGCATTGCTTGTACGGCGGAATTAAGATTGCGTCGACGAACACATCCCTCCTTCAGAACTTGGAACTTGAATCGCCGTATTGAAAATTATTCATTACCGAATAGCAAAAACCTCATGAAATTCTAAAATTAAACATCTCCCATAAAATCGTTTTATTCATTCTAAAAAAATGCACCAATACCGTCATACTTTCCGATCAAAACTTTTCGATAATTCTACAATGATTCATTGAACGTATTCTTGCAGACATTTCAATTTCAGTGATTTCACTTCAATTTTATGATAATTAATTGCTATTAACTTTAAATAATTTCGAAGTAATCTGCACGTGAAGCATTTAATTTATATTTACAAATTAGTAATATCAAGGAGAGTGATAAAGTATAATGAATCCTCAAAATAACCACGTTATAAATATTCCTTGATATAAAAGAAAGGATGATATCGTGGAGTCCTGCAGAACTTAAGGTTTGATAGAGATTTCTGCCGATGACTGTATTGGTCTATTTTCCAAAACTCTTACTTTAAGTCCGGAATAAATTTTCAGATGGTGCAAAAGTTATTTTAAAACTTCCATTGGTCACATTTGAGACATTTCCATGTTCTTTTATTTTATGAATATTACAGTTGGTGTTTACTATTGCCAATAGCGAAGCACAGGCAGTGTTATTTTGTTTCATTTCCCTTTCAATACCGTTCTGCGAAGCCATTATGTCTTTAAATTTTCCATACAGTTCTCTCAAAATTTCTTTCAACAGTTAAGATAAAGTTTTACTATCACGCTCTTCGTAAAATAACTTCATTAGTTCAATCATCCTCTATTTAACGGTCTTTAGTTTTAAGCGGGATTACATTTAGATTAGTAACATTCTTCCTTTTGATTCTTCTGTCGTCATATCTATTCCACATTCATATAGAATATGCAACATCCATTCGCATGTATTCTGTATTATCTATTTTAGAGAGTCATTGCTCGAGACGGACATAGATATTCTGTTCAAGGCTCTTATGCTCCTCTATTATCTCATTTATAATTTACCCGACGCTTCTTAACCTGTTCCATCAAGACTCTTTCACATTTTGCTAACGCATGTCTAACAGTCGTGAACTTCATATATTATGTTGCTACTCTTTGCGACAACGAATGAATACTTTAGGAGAGCCCCCTTTGGAAGACAAGACGATATTCCGTTCAACATATAAGGAAGGTGAACAATTTTAGTGACTTTATATTTATAAGATGAATTAATCCGACATTTGAATAATATTTTTTCACAATTGTTTTACTTTATACGGAAGTTTAAGCATTGTGCCCTGCAATTCCTATTACACTCTCATCACCACACTAACTACGGGTGTAAAAGGAAAAAAATGGATTGAACGTAACATCACACGATACATCAAGTTAAGAGTATAACTATGGAGAAAAATGAATAACTTTGATTTGTTTTCTATGCTCGTCCTTTAACCACATCTTGGAAAAATCAAAGAATATAAAAAATAATTCATTAATGATGAAGGAAGCCATGTTAATTGGGAGCTGTGCATTAGCTAATACAGTCTGAATTGCTATTATATCTCAGCTGTTGGTAAATATATTCATCCATAGCTGAAATAACGGCTTAAATTTAAACATAGAGAAAGAAAAATTCACCAGACAATGAGAGTTAAACTCCTTACCACTTAACATAGAGGATAAATAGGACACAGTAGGCTCAAAAATAGGAGGGGCAAAATATGAGGAAGCGTCATTTCCCGGCTTACAAAACGAAATATTGAGTATCGAAAAATCGTTACAATGCCTTAAACGTTGAGGGTTAAGGGTCCCTATATCCCCCTCAACAGTGACCCCGACTTAGATGCTAAACTGCGCGCTTATTTTTGCTTGGTGATTTTTTCTCGATTTGTATTGTTATTCATTTATTATATTTTGAATTTTAGCATTGCACTTTAAAGTGGGTACGATAAGAAATTTTTAAAAATACCTCGTAAAAGGCATTCGGGGATGAAATTAACAGGCAAATAATAGTTTCATAGAAAAGCGTAAAACACTCTTTTGTTAAAATCTATCGCCTTTAATATTTTATCATACACGAATTAATTTGATTTACTTGGCGTAGGGTAAAATATATTGCGGAATTAAAAGATTGAAAGAATTCAAACATGAAGGAACCTTGAGGGATAAGAATACACGCGGTATGGAGATTGATCTACTATTCTGTCAGACGTGCATAATTATTCGGTTCTGCGGTCGCGGAAAACCCGCGGTCGGATTTGGGAAAGGCTCCTGCCGATGAAAGGTTAACACCCCAGGAGGATGTGCGACCCTCCCCAATTTTTTCACAAGCTCCATTGTTGAATAGAGGAGGAGAATAAATCCGGTATATTCAATTTTTTTGGTGTTTTAGCAGTAAAGGTATGCTACAAATTTCATAGATATTTGTCTTTAGAATGTTCTTTTTCAATTACGAATACAGTAAGGCTCTTCAATATGCTTAAAGCTGTGACCAATAGATTGAGAGATAGTCGTATTTACTTTGGGGCGGGAAGGAGACTGTGGGGTCTCTTCTACCACCTAACTCCTCGACACGAATTTCTAAGCTTAAACTTAGGTTTTACAAAATAGATGGCCTCAAAAGTTATTGACCGAATTTAGATTCGGATAAATTTTTTCTCAACCCGCAATTATCTCTTTTAAAAATTTCATTTCTCAGTGGACTTGAAATTTACTTCTTCTGATGTAAATTTCGTATCCTCTAAGTGACGATGCCTTAGAAAAATTTGCTAAAAAATTTTATCATATGCATATTCTCTTAATGCTTTCGTTAAGTTTGGATTAAAGGTAGAAAATTAGGTGCCTACCACATTTCATAGCTAGTATTTCTTCTTTTGTTTTCCTTCTCGTCCATACTATTTTTTAAATCTTTCTCTACGTCCACATCTCAGAAGTTCCAATATACGCCCATCATCTTGTTTCAGCAAGCATTTTCCCGCGCCGTAAAAAACGCACTCTTTATGAGAGTGTTTACTGTAATTTAATGAAATACTTTTCCATGCCCCAATTTTTATTTCCCCCTTTTTGTGAATGTTTCTTTACTTAGCCCTATTCTTTTCCATTAATCCCCACTGCTATGACGACCTTAGACGATGACAATTCCATGATACTTCTCCATCTGCGCAATTTTTTGCTCTTCCATTTTTACATTTAACATAACTTTCTTCTTTCCCGAAAACCAGATAATTTTGTTTTGTTTATGAAGATTACTATCCAATATTTATCGCTATGTTTTAATGGTTTGCTTTGCATTAATTGTAACCCTCTGTGAACGAGTGGGTTCCTTATTTTTATAATTACTAAAAAAAATCGGTGCAGAAACTTAATTTTATTTCTCATTCTTAAGACTTCTCTACATTGTCACCATCCAGAGTTACTCATTTCTCTCAGCGTTTTTTGACATTTTGTTGGCGGAAATGATAGATCTCAGCAGATTGCGTCGAAAACTCTTGAATTACCTCATTCGTGTCGTCGAATCTCCGCATTTTCTGCAATAAGACTAATGCCTTTGGTGATCATACTGCGCCGTTTATTTTTCAGAGCATTATGCAAATTATGCAGCAGTGTGCGGTTGTAGGTATACGAGATGGTCTGAATCTACTCCTGGTAGTCTGTTAAGAGGACTACAGGACAGTCCCAAGCGACAGACCTTCCCTTCAGACTTCGGCACCTTAGCCTTCTTGGTAGGGGAGGGGTGAGCCGCGTCGACGTTCACTCCTTTCTCAACTCTTGGTCATAGTGATAGATTCATGATTCATCCATGGATAGTAGGTGACCAATTAAACCCTAATGGTTTTTCTTTAAAAGATTCAACATTTCCCTTGACAGATCGCGCTATTTTTCCTTCTGAAAAGGTTTAAGTAGTCGTGGAACCTAGCTTTTTCCAGTAGAACCCAGCCGATATCTTTGACTGGCGCAGTTTTTCATGAATAACTTTCCACTCATCAACATAGCTAAGATCAGTCTTATAGTGATCATTTGAGTGGTTGTTCCTCGGTCAATTAGGATAATGTCCTCCGCCTTTTTCACTGTTGCCGCATCGTTCGTGAGTGATAGTCTTCCACTTCTTGGCTCATCTGTGAGGGATGAGTGGCCAGAATTCCTTTTCAACCTCACAGTTATGTCATGTGTTGGTTGGGCTATCATTTCCATAAATAATCATCATTTCAGCGTGTATTCGCCAGGAACTGAAACCTTTCAAATGAAGGATCTTAGTGGCACTATGAGTCTCTTATCTTTATGTAGCAAGTTACTTCAATCTAGGGCTTCCTGAAACAAAACAAATCAATATTAACAGCCGTTTTTTACAACATAGGTACATTAGGATCTATTTATATGTAGTATAACTTTTATCTAGATTTATCAGTAATATTTCAGCATTAAATAGCGATTATCCAAGGCACTTGTTATTTTAGATACCATTCGAAAATTTTAGTTTATACGCACTGTTTCATGGCCATATAGAGCTTTCACATTAAAATCACAAATAAATAAATAAATAAATAAATAAAAATTTCCTTTGTTTTTTTATGTAATTAGAAAGCGTTTCCACTTCATGACAACTGAATCTATATTGCTATGGCTGAGAGATAAGGGACCACCCATATGGGAACCGCATCAGAAATGCTATGGCATGGATTTATTTGTCTACGCGCTGGTGTCGTTTCCATATTTCGAAGCTGGAAACGCTTCACATGATTCTGAAATCCGATGCCAGTATGCGGAGAATAAACATGAAAACATTGATTAATGTTGACCCCAAGTTCGTGTTGCGGAAGAGTGGGATGTGGGCGGAGTGAGAAATGGAATAAGGACGGAGTCAGGCTGACCGATAGGAAGGAAGTCTGTTCGCTTGCGGATTAGAAAATGTGTTTCTGGGCAAGATGATATTGGAAGTTATTTTTTGATATTCCGTAGGTTTACTTTATTGCAAAGTCGGAGATTTTAAATAGAAGCCGAAGCAAAAGGATTGGAAAACATGAAAGATATTAATCATTTTCGCTCACAAAGAATCGATGTTTGTCCATGTGGTTTCATGAACTCACGCTTATGCAAATCCACATCTGAACATTTGGGCACCACCGATGAATATGCAGAGAAATTAATATGAAAAAGAAAGATTGGAGCTGGGTGTACTTTATTACTGAGTTTATGATATTAAATAAGGCATTAGGAAATTTTGGAACTTAATGAAGTAGATATACCTTATCTCGTAATAACAATGTAGCCGGTTAATGTACGCTGTGACTTACATGGGTTCATTGGCATCGAATTTGATGATTTTCGATTAATGCATTTGCCATTTGCTGAGTTAGTTTTGGCCTTTAAGTCTAAGATTGCAGGTGTGGTGGAGATGGTTAGATATGGATGGAGGGATTACGCGACGATGGTTAAAACCAAAGTTGGAAACCATTCACACAATTAGAAGACCATAATTATAAGATTTGCTCCGCATACGCATTTTATTAACGAGGAATATCTTGCAGACTACCCGGTTTTGAATAAATGTCACGAAAAATAATGAATTTTTACCTCGTTATGGCTTCACTCCATCGTATTATTGTGTCATCGGCTAAATGGAAGGAGGAATCATTTGGTCTATATTTCGCCCAACTAAAGATCTCTTGTGTATCCATCTATGTATCTACTTAGCAGAATAATAAATATTAATATTCTGAAATATTAATTTAAAATTCATTTAAACGCAATAACGAGTACCCAACGCCCAAATATTCATTATAAATTATTTTTGGGATTATTTTCATACCTAAATAAGCATGTTTGATAAAATTAAGAATACAAAGTAACTTTCCACTGTCCTTTATTTGCGTACAACCGGTTTCAACGCTCAAGCGTCATCATCAGTGAGCGTCATCAGTGATGAAGACGCTTGAGCGTTGAAACCGGTTGTACGCTAATAAAGGGCAGTGGAAAGTTACTTTTTATTCTTAATTTTATTAAAATGAATTTCCAAGAGGTTGAGACGGGAACAATTGAAGCATGTTTAAGTTTAATATTTGCGGGGCGAGGTTGTGTCGTGCTGTGTGGAAATGATTTCATTTGGATTTTATACAAAAGTAATATCGCGTGATATGTATTATTTTAATACTTCTAATTGAACGGAACAACTTTGGCGGAATTCAAATTTTGACACTGAATTGGTTTCTTGGGAAAATGATTACATTATATGCTAAGAATGTCTCCCATTGAAATAACTTACACTACATACCAATGTAATTCTCAAGTCAAGATTTGCCTGATTTTTGTATTTCAATAAATCATTGTTTTACCAGTGAACTGAAAAATATTTACCAGTGATAATTAAACATTTTTTTGCTAGGCAATGACAATTTTTCCTTCCTAAAACAATTTACCTTATACTCTCTGAAAATTTAAACAGTAGATTCGATAAAGACACTGTCAGATCAAGGTCTTCCCGTCAGCAAGTTGTCCACGAGTATTAAGTCGTTAATGTGCAAGTGATGAATATGTGTTATATGAAGAATAAGTTAATTTCAAGGAAATGAATGAGAAATATTCTTGCTCTTCAACATCAGACTGTGGTAGACAATAATTCTGCAGTACTTCTGCAGAAAGAAATATTTTTACATGAATTTCATTTTGGGAGAAAGCAAACGAAGTGAGGAACAGTTGAAACTTGGGTATAGTACAACTGATCATATAAAGGCTTTAGATGCGGCCAAAAATGTGATTTAAGGGAGTGCGCGCGCATTTAAATGTAAACAAATTGAGAAAAGGTTGAGGTGTCCAATATTTGGCTTGGACTAAAAGTGAGATGCGTGGAACCAGTTATATCATATTTGTGGTGAATTAATCCAATATCCATATGAAATCAGTATTTATCTTGAAATTAATTAGTGAGTGAGCGGAAAATGTGGATGTAAAAAACCGGAATTTTTTTAAAAATGTAGATGATCAATCAGTTACACGGCAATACATAAATATTCCTCTAAACTCCTTTTACCTGACAGAAGAAACACCCCCTTCGAACTCCTCGGAAAGAGCCTCATTGGGCTAGAAAGGAAAAGAATCCCTAAATCAGCACCATTGAAATATTTCCATCTAATTCAGTGATAAGTGTCTTTTCGGCATACGGTACTTTCTTTGCTGTCTACTCGAAATTATTGCGTGATGGTATTTCATTTGCAACCATCCATTTCATTTTGCAACCATCTATGTGTGGTTAAATGTGTAAGATTATTATTTATCCGTATTTAGAAAAATGTGCTCATTTTTGGCAATGGCTGGTGTTAATTTAAGGATATTTACCGTAACAAATGGCAATTTTTTTAGTGTAATCCAAAACATGTGATAGAAATTCGAGGAAGTAAAGCTATTTGCTATTAAAATGGCTAAATAGAATTTTATATAAATCTAGGTAGGCATAAAGTAAACATTTTGCACATCAGCTGAACCCGCACCAAACACGTAGCATGGGCATGTGGTCAGGGCGGTGAGAATAGAAAACTTCATTGTTATTTTAAGTGAACCTGAAGAGTTCATAATACCAATGACGAATTATAGCCACTAAAGAATCAGCTAGTTTTTTTATAATTAAAAGTTGTTGCGTGATCATGAAATTTGAGAGGCCGCAAGGAAAGAAAGCCTTTAAATATGTTAGTTTTGGAGTCTATTCTTATTATTTAACTAGGTAGCCTTGGGATACGTACAGTCAGGGGCCAAAAATGTAAACACCTGTGTCTCCGAGTACATTTTATTGACCCAATTTTACATGTCCCTCATTGAAATAAAATTACATTTAAATTAATAAGAATGCATTTGAGGTTGATATTGTCGAGAGCATGATAATAAATTTAATATCTTATTATGTTTTTCATGGCGTTTATTTGGCTGCTGCAAAAAAAATTTCCCCATCTTCTCTATCTAAGCTAGTTGTCAAATTATATTTTTTAAATTGCAATTTCGTGAAGTAGAATCTTGTGGACATTTTCCTTCAACTTAGCGGTCGTACACGTTTTCATCACTATTATTCATCACTGTGCATTATATTTCCTTTTCAATGCTACGGAATGCCATCCAAATGATCATTTAACTACCTGAAATGAGGGAGTTGAACATTGATTTAATTACTTACATGATTTTTGTCCATCGTGTTTTGTGCACTTTTTAATTAGATAAAGGCCTAATTATAGACTAAAGTAAATGACAAGTATAAGGTAAAATTTAGGATGATAGGAACAAGGGAAGGACACGAGTTTCTGTGAGATAGTGGGAAGTTTCTGTGTAAATAGTAGGAATACAATAGCGGTGCGCATTGAGGTGGTTTCCTTGTTTCAAGGGTACTCCATCGATGAAATATAATTATCATGTCACGACATTTTCTGACTTTTCACTCCGAAAATTGCAGTTTTGTATCCAAACATGGAAACCAAAAAATAATCTTTCAGAACTTAATCTGTTTGATCGGTGTTTTTTCCTCATGCGCAAGAATTCGAGTGACACTGCAATTTTTAATACTGGTGCATGATTTTCCCAGTAATCTGTGGCAATAAAATGTTAAAATGAGCCGTGTCATTGATGTAATTTCTGGTTAAACCGAATGAATGAATGGTAAGTGAGCATTATCAAATTTTATTAAAATTAATTAAAATTCAGTCAAAATAGCATATTTAGTATTATATAAATACAAAAAAAGATGCATAATTTCCAAATGGTTTGTCTCAGGGGATAACTGATTGCTCCGTCATATTTAACTTGAATCTCTCCCGGTAACCAGAGTATAATTTTCCAGGGCGGAAATTGACAATATTTTTGCTGAATTTTGACCAAAAGCATAAGGAAGTAAGTGTATTATACTTCCAAACATGAGGCACATCAGAAATCTGAAGCAAACTAATGTCAGACAGAATTCCCATACTAAAAAGAAAGACTCGTACTTTTCCACAGATTTAGTAGATTTTTAGTATGGATATTAAATACTTCCATGAAGTGAAGCCTGAAACAATAGAATATATCAGACAGAATTATCCATCCAAGGTTGAGTCATATGATATCCCTTATTTTATTCAAGTTAACCACAATATTTCATTCGCAATCTAAACGCAGCCTGGTGTGGGGCGACAGTGAATCCGACCAGTGGGAAAATCACGCAATGGGCCCGCCACGAATCAGTCAATCACCAATAGATCTCCTTTGGTCGAAATGTTACATAAGCTTCACCAGTCTATAAATGTACTTTGAAATAATGGTTGCTTATTTTGAAGCGATGCGTAATGCACATTTCTTGATGTTAAGGAATTAATGAGTAATAGTTCTGCCAAGAATTTAATTTATTACAACCACATGCCTTCAACTTTGTGCTTGATCCATCCACGATTGTCCAGGACACGGAAATTTGTGCATATAGTATTCTTGTGAGTGTTGAGTGTGGTGGAGAGTCAAAAAGATGCTAAGGGAACCTCGTCTCATGTGCAATACAGGTTGTGGAAATAGTTTCAAAATGATCAAGATTTCAGTGTGCTATAACGTAGACATTAGATACTCTAGGATACTCCTAGGTTCCTCAAATACAGGGCAGTGCTTTTAGATAAAAAACAGCTATTTATGCTGATTTAAATGGAAAAATTTCATCATATAGGTTTTTGAACGTAATTATCAGTCGATCAGAAGAATTTTAAATATAAGTTTTTAACGTATACTGCTATTGTGTATTATGAAGATCATATCACTATGGCATATTATAAAGATTGCCTGTAATTGTATTGATTTTCATAATTCTTTGCATATCATATATGATGAATATTATATTACAATCGTAAGTTATGCATAAATAGCCATAAATTGAAAGTTAATGCAAAAAAAAAGATTCTTTTACATAAAGAGAACAGCGCTCCGTTTGCTACTTCCAATAGAAGCGCAAATGAAAAGGGACCATAACACGGCGAAATTTTTTGAACTGAATGATAGTTGGAGAAAAGCGGTTTTCGAAACACCTCCTGGCGTGTGAAAAATGAACCGAAAGAGAAATATCATATATCTTCCCATTATTCCAATCAATTCGATATTCTACTTTCCATTAATTCATTTTAGAAAACTTAGAAATACAGGTATCTCGTAATATTTCCTTATCTTTCTTCTATTCCTTCATATTTATTCTTTTTGTGAGTTCCTCTAGGATAAAAATCAACCTAATATAACCAATAAAAAAATTAGAGGAATTCACTATATCGCATTAAAATTATCTTCATAAATTAACTATTTAGATATAGCAATGCCAAAATTTTCTATTTACGAGTGGATAATTAGGAGTTGTAAATAACTATTTGGGCAGCAGGTACTTATCCTCCTGAAAAATATTTACGGAAGGAGGGAATAAATATTAAATTGAACGTGAAAAGTTTTTTCTGATGAATTCATCAATGAAATTATCATTGAAAAACTGCGCTCCGAGAGAATAGAATATGGATGGTGGCATTATTACAGGTACAACTTTGCCTTGTAAGTACTTTGCAGTACACTCTCAAGTTCTATTTTATTAGTCACATGTCATCTTCCTAGTTCATCCCTACATTTGCCGAATTTACAAGAACCTACCGATTCTCTTGCATCTCTTATTACCTCTCTACTGAGTGGGTCTCTTATTGTCCCAGAATATATTTCTTCTTAATATATTTCAGAATATATTTCTGCAGAATATATTACTTCTCAATATATACAATATATTAAGAGTTCATTAATTAATTTGCTTATCAGAGACGGAATGATGAGAAAATTTCCAATTACAAGTAGTCATGAATGAGAAAAGTCACAATCACTTCACTCATGAGTAAGGCCGAAAACATTTATGTTTCAATAAACTAGATCTCGAAAAATCCATGAGTGCGAAGAGAAAAATGGATGCATCTCTTCATTTATTTGTTTCCGCTGATTTTTGATAAAGCTGAACGCTGCTACTACGATTACACATCCACAGGCACAAATGAATTGTAAAATTAATAAAATGTAAAAAATTTCACAAAACCCCCTGCTGCTCACCTCCATCGGGAGAAGAAAGGAGGAAGCTTAGTCTCGAAAAAAGTAGGCGAAGAAAAGGGGTGAAAAAGAGAGCGTGAGGAAATAAGGGTTGGTAATTTCATGTGGGAAGGGACTGTTGAGGAAATGGAAGAGGGGAGTTTTTGAGGCGTTAGGGATCAAGGAGAAAGGTTTGTTCGGGATTTTCCAAAAATAAGCAATATGTTCGAAAGTGGGGATTAATACACCTTAAGGTGAGGAAGCGGGAGATAAAGACATCCGCAGGCCGGGTGAAGAAAGTGAGGGGTATTTAGTGGAAGGAAGAGGCTAAGGGAAAGGAAATGGCCCGAAACTCATTTACAACACGTGATGCGCCCTTAGGGTAAAAAGATGAAAAAAATACATTTGGGGAAAGACGTAATATTTTTGCATATTTTTCGTATGACGTAATATTTTTTAATTTAAGGGGAAAGAAATTTGTTTTCCGAGAGGGAAACGGTCGTGTTTTTATCTCGTGAAATATATTACAAGAGGGATGAAAAATAAACCACCAGGCGTTCAAAGTGCGAGAGTTGGGGTGGAGCAATCGTAAAGGCTTGGGGATGAATTGAGCTGTGCGCCTTAAAGCCTTATAGGTAGGTGCATATGCTCCTAATAAGTTTTTTCGCACGCAGACGCCTATGCCTATGTAAAAATGTCTTAGCAATTCGTAGCTGCTTCTTTTTAAAGAAATTATGGCTATGTGAGATACGAGGGGGGACCCAAAAATAACAGGAATATTGTTATAGATTCTTCAGATCTCAATATATTTACATTGAATTTTGTTCACCTTCAAAGTATTCCCCTTTGACTACAATAAACTTCTCCAAACGATGCTTCCATTGTTAGAAACATTTCTGAAATTCATTTATCGCGATGTCCTTTAGAACTTCTAGCGATTCTTGTTGTACGTCCTCCGCAGTGTCAAAACGCTTTCATGTCCTTTTTGAGTCTGGGGAACAAAAAGAAGTCACAGGGAGCTGAATTCGGTGAGTAGGGGGGGGGGGGCAGGGGGGAGGGGGTGGACAATCGATGTCATGCCGTTTTGTGTCAAAAACTGCACCACGGAGAGGGCGGTATGAGCCGGTGCGTTGTCATGATGAACCAGTCGCCTCTGTGTGCCAAATATCTTCTCTAGAATCCTCTGAATTGAACTCCATGACACTCCAGACATCTCACAGAGTTGATCAATGGTTCTGCGACGGTCTTCACGAATGAGGGCATTGATTTTGTCGACGTTTTCGCCAGTTCTTGATGTTGAAGGGCGGCCTGAACCGGGTTGGTCTTCAATTGACATTTCAACAATTTTAAAACGTGTAAACCACTCGTAGACTCTGGTTTTGCTTAGGGCAGCTTCCCAATTAGCAGCAGTCTTGAGCATTACAATAGTTTCTGCGGCCGATTTCCCCAACAGGAAACAACATTTCCTGCAGCGCGTTGCTCTTGATAACCCGCCATCACGTTTTTCACCGAAATAAAAAAAGTTGTTTCACTGAAACAGCTCTCACGGACGGACCGATTCAGTCACAGCGACGGCGCTGCGCATACTGACGCAGGAGGCGTTAGCCTGACGTACGATCGGCCGAACAAAGGCTTCCCCCACTATCGTCCCCCTATCGCAGCTCAATTCCCGTTACATTTGGGTCTCCCCTCGTATGTACTATTACTGCGAATTCTATTAAAAATGTACAATAGGAATAAAGAGCTTTAGCTTAACGATGCTAAACTCGTAATTCCTTCTGCATTTTCACTATTTTGGTTCAAAAATCAGTATGGCAGTGCTAACTATTTTATAATGCATTGATCAATGGCAATTTAAAATTGTTGGCTGTCAATCTTTTGCAAAAAAAGTAACTTATAATTTCATGAAACTCAAAATATGATAATTTAGTGAAATTCTGGGGTATTCTTTTTAAAACAGTTTCTCAATATTATGCATCAACTTGGTAGAAATTACATTGATGAACTTGTTTTTCAGGAAGAATTAAACTTCCCTCTGTTCTTCAAAATACAGTACCTGACCAATTCAAGTACCATGAGATGGAAAATATGCCGCGAATTTCAAGCATCTATGATTGATGCTATTTTATCATTACTGGTTCATACAGAAAATAAGTAAATAATCCCATTCGAAAAAATGCGATTATGGATATTTTGAGAAATAAAAGGAGGGCAAGAAATATGTAAAATACACATCAGCGAAATAATTCAAATGTTTCTATTGAGCGATTGGGTGCATTAGTATAATACCATGTTTTGATTTTATTTTTAACGAAATATACCCTGAAAGCCACGGCTAGTGTGTTTGGCAGGGAATGAATACACACCAGAATAATTTTACTCAAATATGACACTATTGCGGTCGAGCAACGTTATTATGATCCCCTATCGTTTGTGGAAAAAATACATCTTAAATCTACCTTTTCTATACTTATTGCCTCTAATCTTATTAGCATGCTATATGGGATATGATGGGCATAATACGATAACACATGTTCAACATCTCTGCTAAAGAGACAACGGATTCTATATTTCAAGGTTCATACTTCCGTCTCAGTTCAATCCAACGCACCAGTCGGAATCCCCAGATATGGATTTCGTTGCAATTCAACCGAGGATGGAATCGAAGGCGGAAGAGCAACAAGAATCAGAGAACAAATTCTTTCAGTGTAGGAAGCAATGCAAGTGAAAATACATGCGTGACCTATTGAGAAGTCGTAATGGGTATGTATGTTGTAGGGTCCTTTTAAGAGCTAAAACCAATATCTTGGTTAGCGACCTTTACTAGCAGATGTACTTTATGTCCTTAGGGTAAGAATTTTCTGTGACGGTATTGTAAATGATAATTTGTACATTTTCAACATCTCTGCTAAGGTACATTCTTGTAAACCATGCAAGATATATAATCTGCAATTTGACCTTCACTCCGTGAATGATTCCCAGACTAGCTGCTCCAATATTTAGGATATGCTACTAAATTTATCATAACAACGATTTTATAAATTTAGCTCCTCTACGCTGCACGCGATTCAATTCAGCAATCAGTCCAACTTCGTGGGGACCCCATATACTTACAGCATATTCTAAATGAGGCCCAGCCAATTACAGATAATATTTCTCTTTGGCCTATTTATCACATTTACTTGGGAATCTTCCAATAAATCCTAATTCTTTGCTAGCTGATCCACATATTCCCCGTATGTGTTTCACCCAGGAGAGATCGTGAGTGAGGGTAACGCCTAGGTATTTAATTGAGTCTACACATTCCATTTCGGTGTTCCCAATGCAATAGGCTTTCGGGTGGGAATTGCTATTTTTCCAAAAATTTATGACTAAGCACTTTGTAAAATTAATTCTAATTGCAAAGTGTCGTACCCGCGTTGTATAGCATTAAGGTCATTTGACAAAGCTGATGTTTCCTTAGGATCAAGGATATTATGGCAAACCACCACCGCATCGTCGGCAAATTAGGGGATAACCAGCTTTCCGTCCCAATTATTATTATATCTGCGCCTGTGTTTTGAATAAGGTAGTGATATTCAGCAAATTTGTTTTTTCAACTTCGATATTTCACTTCCGATACAGATATGTGTCCTTGATATTACGGATTTTTCACGAGGATCGTCTTCTTATAAATATTGTGTAACTTATAAAATTTTCCGTCCGATGCTATCTGATTCGCGTTAAATGAACCATTGAACCACTGGACTTCACTTCATTTAAAACTGCATAATTTTGCAAGGGAAACTTTAGAGACCCACAAATCGGCCTGCACCTTGGCCTATACTTTAATGTTAAAAAGCCCTGCATTGATCGAATATCCTACCCGCTAAACACCTTTTGAATTTTATTTCATCTAGTGCGCAGCATATACAGGGTTCGTCTGGAAAATAAGTGTACTGAGCTCAGGAAAAAAAATTTATTACACTTTTACATATCTTAAGCTAATATTCCTCAAAATAGGACCCTTGTGAGTCGATACACTAGTTCCAGCGGCGTTCCCATTCCTGGAACGCTCCCGCGAAGGCATCATCGGGAACCTCTCGAAGACACGTCGTCACGGCCTCTTTGACGGCGTCCAAAGTCCCGTATCGCGTTCCTTTCAAACTCCTCTTTATCTTCGGGAACAGAAAGAAGTCCGGTGGTGCCAAGTCCGGCCTGTAGGGCGGGTGCGGCAGCGTTGCCACGCCGTGCTTGGCCAAGAAGTCCGACACGACAAGCGCGGTGTGAGACGGCGCATTGTCGTGATGCAGCCGCCAGATGTTTTTGATCGCTGGCCGGACGCGGGCGACTCGTTTTCGAAGCCTGTCGAGCACATTACACTGCTCTGCTATCATCCGAACACTAAGACGACGATCAGAGTTCAGTACATGGCGAACTTTTCGCACATTTTCGTCGGTGAGTGTCGTTGATGGGCGTCCAGGCCGTGGTTCGTCATCGACCTCTTCTCTGCCCTCCACGAACATCTTGTGCCACCGAAAGATCATGTTTCTGGACATGGCTGACTCCCCGTAAGTCTGGTTAATCATACCGACAGTTTTGGTAGACGATTTCCCAAGCTTTACCGCAAATTTGATGGAATAACGCTGCTCCAAAAACTTCGGCATCGCGTTCCGTGACGTGGGTCGAGCGTGGAGGTTCGCGTTAACAGAGCTCCTCACTACACCGCAGCTCAGAGCCGACTGCCTTTTTCAGCGTCGCTTGCCAACATACCCCCCTCCAATCGCAGCCCGTCAGAGCGGTGCTGGGCGCGCCTGGAGCGGCGGGAAAAAATCAGTACACTTAATTTCCGGACGAACCCTGTATTTATGCAAAATTACTTACCCATAATATTATCATTAAGAGTAAAGATAACATGAAACTTGAAACTGAAAATCTTTCATGCAATATAAATTACGGCATAAGCCACATCTCTCACGTAGCCTTCGCTTCAGCTGATTACTAAACGGAGTAGATTAAGAGTTTAAGATATTTTATTAGTTTATCGAATAATTTAGTATCCCAAGATTTGAAATAGATCGCACTTTTATTTAGCAAAAATCCCGGAATAGTCACTGTTATAGAATATTATATAATCAGTACCCTATCGGGGATGACGAAATAATTCGAAAACCTTTCTAATATGAAATCAAGAGTAGGATTAGTAGTTTTAATTCATATATATATATATATATATATATATATATATATATATATATATATATATATATATATATATATATATATATATATATATATGAATTATATATATATATATATATGTGTGTGTGTGTATGTATATATATATATTTATAGAACATTATACACTAAAATACATATTTTGTATTTTAGTTCCGAGGAACTCTACCTGAAGGCAATAATATTAATTCAGGGTTTTTAAGTCCATGATAACAAAGGTTTTTCCTTAGCACACCGGAAGGCGTATTTCTCGGACCTTAAGGTTCGCTCTCCTTATGCTGCTTAGCACATTGCATTGCTCAATTTAAATGGAAGGAAAACGGCGTGTCTGAGTTTGCCACCTAAACCTTTTAAATATAAGAACCATCTATTTATAGATGCATCTTTTGATTTGTGTCGTTATCATGTTCAAGGGATTTAGGTAGATTTTAGACCTTTGAAACCAAACCTTCATTTTTTTAGAAAGTTTACCGTGTACTTTTGCTATGAAATATATTTTGCTAATTGTATATCTATTTTTCGTTTTTTTTACACTGACGTAAACGTCATGCAATCAACGTTCGTATTGCATCAGTTGGTTCAGAAGTATAATGTAAAATTTTCTCCATAATCTTGTATTTAAAGCAAAAATCAATTTTATTCTGTAACCATTCCATTACTACTTTGAGGATATTATGGCCCGGGATGGCTGGCTGAAAGAGAGTATGGCGGGGAATTATACGATGCTAAAGAATTCCCGCCTTCCCATTTCCTTGTATAGGACAAGATTTAATTAACCACGCGGGTTCTGGAAGTCCCTCCAGCAGTTTTGTCGGCTGGAGGTATCAGATTTTAACCAAGTTAATCTATCGGATCCTCGACGACACCCTTAGGCGTTACAGTGGCCCCATTACTTTGTGAGCTCCCTTTTCTTCTTCGGTGTGATTCCCAGTTTCTCGTAAACCAGAGCAGTAAGGGCTGTGTATTTACCAAGGTAGCGGTATGAAAATCCACCTCAAATTGAATAAAAATGATGCCATTGTGTCTCCTCATACTTAGAAAAAATCAGTAATTACTAGTTGCCAGGCTAATTAATTATAATGGGCAAATTTCTTCATCAAAAAATTTCATATTTTAAGGATAAATGTACACCTTTTGCCTTTAAAATTTTCAAAACTCATCCATTTAGATTTTTCCGACGTGTGCCCGTCATGATAAATCTTTGTGCGTTGACAACAAGGAAGACAATGTTTTAAAGTGCTAAGTAGGATCCCATCTGCTATTCTCACTTTAATTTTAAAGTGCCCTATTTGGCTTAGCGGTCGATAGTTCTACTGTTGATTGAGAATTGACCCTTGACGATGACGGAAAGTTTTCAAGGCGCGTTTGACGTCATCGCCTTTAACCAACAACGCCGTAGTCCTGATAGACGACTGACGCATTTGGATTCTAACTTCACCACGTTGAGATTTTTGTAGCATTATTAGCACAGAAAGATGCTTTAACTTATCAAGTGTAAATTTTATAAGGATAAAATTAAATCCATTGTGCAATAACGTTTAAAAAAATATTAATTATTATTGATTTCCTACCGTCCATCTAGAAAAGAAATCAAAAACATAATGGGAATTAAAAACCCTGACCATTCTAACAATTGGCCATATTTGAGAGTGTCATCGACGGAGATCGTATCATTCGTATGTGTTTTCTCAATCAAAATGCTGGTCTGTTGCACTCGTGGGATAATATCTGTTGCATACATCGTGCGTTGTGGGAAAACTGGGGTGGACCGATTTTTCTTTCCTCAAAAGTCTGCGCGCGCGAGAGATTGCAGAAGTAGTGGCATGCTGCGGTGAATTTTTGAGGAAATAATTTAAACCTGTCGACCAGCAGAGAGAGTCGTGATCACATGTCACGCATTACACCGAGTGGCACCTGACCTCCCAACAGGTTTCAATAAGTCCCGCGTCTCTTCGCGCCCCCTTCCACCTCCTCAGCCACCTACTGCGTCGTTGCAAGCGTCTTCGACCTCATTATTTGAACTTTAAAAGAACCTCGAAAGAAACTACTCTCTCTGCATCAAGGCCAAAAAATTTCATGGAGCACGCTGTATAATAGAGAGTTCAACGTGAGCCCAGAAATTTGAAATCGAATATAGATTAATTTTCTCGTTTGAGTATATCAGGTCATGATTTAATGAAATTGGAATTAGGGTTTTTAAGCGAAAATTGGGCATTTGAAAAAAATATTTAATATTCACATATATCAATCCTAAACGCCTACTTTTCTTTTTAATATCGTCGGCCAATATTTCAATTTTTCAGGGCAATTTTCTCCAATTTGAGACAAAATATTACTAATGGCCGGCTAATCCAAGTTTAAACAGTAGTCATTTAAGTGGTTATCACAGATGGCCTTTAAAGGGGATCACTTAAAACTTTATTGATATCCACGCAAATTTGACCCATAGGCTCGCCTCTAAGGTGTGAGGGAGTTAAATAGTGTGTAATAACAGCTTTAATTTGCATAAGGACTTCACTGGTTTTAAAGCTTTTCATTGGATAACTTGAATGAATTTATTGAATCAAACAGTGATACATATTTCAACGGATTGAACGAAATACATTGTATTAATCAAATGACATTGCCTCATCTCGTCTTGACCCTTCTTGGAAATAAACCAAACTCTTTTGCGAACGCGTATGCATTCAATTGCGAATGTTGAATTGCAGATATGAATTTGTCCTCTTAGCATGATAAATAGTTAATAATTAGCATGATAAAAGGGAGATGTGTACGCCGGACTGTGCTATGTACGGCGCGGAAACGTGGTCATTGAAGCAGGAGGATAGACGTAGATTGGAGGCTTTTGAAATGTGGGTGTGGAGAAGAATGGAGAAGGTGAAATGGACAGAGAAGAAAACAAATGAGGAAGTACTTGGTATGGTGGGCGAAGAGAGGGGTTTGTTGGGAGAAATCCTGTGGAGGCAGGAAAAGTGGAGGAGGGGGGTATTGACTGGCAGTGGGATGTTGAGGACTGTAATAGAGGGGAGAATGTTAGGCAAACGAGGAATTACAAAATATTTATTTAGTAGCTGTGCCCATCCAAAAACCTACCTTAACCGGTGGATTACCTAATATATATATATATATATATATATATATATATATATATATATATATATATAGTGAAATACAGGCTTTGTTGGAATATATATATATATATATATATATATATATATATATATATATATATATATCCAAACAAAGCCTGTATAATCACTTTCCTTCTGCTGTACTTTTGACCAATTGCCACTTCACTTTACCAAATATATTGTTATTAATGTTTTATAAGTATAAATATCGGTATAAATGAGACTATGACTGAAGCCAATAAACTCTTTGCTTATTACGTGATTTTCATCCACTGATATCTGCTGAATTGATTTCTTGAACAATCATAGACTACGTTTTTTCTTCGGCGACATAAGCTATCTGGTCTCTGTAAGCCACTTCTATCCTTTTAATTTCTTATGCTTACTCTTCAAACCCTCAGCAAATATGCTCAAACTACTCAATACACTGATAAGAAATATTTCGTTTCCTCTTCGTTTGTAACTCAGGAAAATTGGTAGGGATGTTTCTGGTGGGTATATTGCGTTGACAGTAGGTTTTTCTATAGTCAAATAAAATGATCCAAATCAAATATGGATTTGAAAATGCATAATTACATATATTGATGTTTATACAAATTGGAACATATCACGTAAAAATTATCCACCTTCAATAAATAACGAAAACACATTGGGCGCTTACCTTCTGGTGGTGCAATACCAGACAGACAAGCAAAGCGCAAAGTGACGCCACAGTTCCACTCACTGGAATGAAAACTGAATACAAACTCTCAAACGCATGTACAGAACTTCCACGAGAGAAAATATTCAGCGGGTCAGCGATGCCTCGCTTAAAAATACTTTTACTTATAGTCATGTAATGAACGAACTACAGTAGTGAAAAACACGAAACAAAGCACAATATAAAATGAAAAAAAACCCACAACATTTCCATAATGGTGTACAATTACAATGTGATAATGCGAAGGAGGAAACATCAAGGCGGAACATGCCTGCGCATGCATGCGCGGTGTGGATACCCTTTTATTTTCAGGCGCGATATAGTTCGTGGTACATATCTCCGAACTTTAGTCTTTTTTTTTGGGACTACGTGAGTGGGCAAGTGGGATATTACAGGGGGCATTTTATTGGCGCCCAAGGAAACGAAGAAAAGAAAATAAAAAGCTCGAGGTTCCTTTCTGTGTATTTTTCACTGGATAATTTTATATGATCACTTTTTTAACATGCGCCCGCTGACTCATTATAAAATCTTGGTGAGAATCTGGTTGGGTCGGGGGAAGGGAGGGACGGAGAAAAATGAGGTCAAATGACACGGGAAAGGAGGAGTGAAAAATAATTTTGTGGAAAATGTTTCGTACAAATTAATTAAAAAACGTTGAATTCGTCTTTTTATTTACTTTTTCCTCATTATACATTTATAGGTTAGCCAACCCTTCCCCAGACTTCTCGGTAGCATTATACTTAGCCACAATATCGTAAACGGTTGATCTAGAGTACCCGAAAAATCAAACTATTTCGAAATATAACGCCCAGCGCGAACACTTTCGACAATAGCGGCTCTTCGACTGTACTCTGCACTTGTACGTAACATCTCGGCCATTTTGAGGTATTGACTGTTTATTGATGCCTATGGCTCTCAGGAACGCCAATCGCGATCTCCCGTGAGACTACGATATAGCGGGAAATTCAAGTTAAAATTTGTCCGGATCCAAGCCTTGCACCCTTTATGTGTGTGTGTATATATATATATATATATATATATATATATATATATATATATATATATATATATATATATATATAATGTATTTCAAGTTAGCACTAGCGAACAAAAACACGCAAAAAAGAAAATAAACTCACACTTTTTCGAATTTACGGTGGTCAAGCCACCTTTTTCAAGGAAGGAACATAGAAGAGTTCCTTCCTTCTCTTCCTTGAGAATGTTGGCTTAGCCACCGAAAAATGGAAAACTTGTGGGTTCATTTTCTTTTTTGTGTGTTTCTGTTTGCTTGTTTTTTTCGCTAGTGCTAACTTGATAGACATTATCATTCACAAATCCGTGAGACTTTCACATAAGTTTTAAAAATACAACAATAAATTATATTATTATATATATATTATATATATATATATATATATATATATATATATATATATATATATATATATATATATATATATATTTCATAGTCATATGTATTCCTTCGAGGAGAAGAGAGAGGAAGACAGACCTGGGGAAAAAGGAGTCAGGATAAGAGCACAAGGTCGAATCCTCCGGGATTAAAAAATGTGCTCGTGATTCATAAAAAAGGTTGAGTGGGAAAAAGCTCTCTAGCGTGTGATGTTTAACTCTAGGAGTAGCGGGAGTTCTGTTTGGAATGGCCGCGGCGCTGCAGTCGCCCAGCCCCGAGCCTCCTCCCTCCATTCTTCCCAGCTCACTTCTCTTCCCTTGCTTCACACTTCGTCTCTTTTCTAAGTCTCTTTCCTTCCGTCCGTCCCTCTCTCTCTCTCTCTCTCCCTCTATCTGTTTCCTCATCGTTCACACCACTCTGCCTCGGAGATGTACCAACGGGTGCTTATTTGAAGGAGTCTTTAAGTTGCATGTGTGGGAGCCAGAGGGTGTGTTCAAATTTGTGTGTGTTGGTGCGGCAGTGTAAGACTTGGCTTTGCTCTGCGTCTGGAGATTATGAGTTTGAATTCCTGGCATTAGTTTCTCCCGTTCCTTACGCCACACATCATAAACCTCCTTTTTATATATCACGAGAGAATCAACACGTTCAACAAACGAAGGGGATTTATTGACAGCAGCTTATGTTCTTTTCTTTTTAACTCTAGTCCCTCTACTCCTCATGGTATACATTCCGCGTGACTAGTGCACTTTATAAATGCCTCAGAAGCTTCATGTGACTTAAATGTTACCAAATCTTGGAAGTCGTTTTGAATGTTGGTCAGAAAGGAGTTTAGGTGCGGCTCGATTTTGGCGAGAGCCTCGTTTATTCAACTATGTAACGGTGAGATATATAGATTTACTATCTGCTTTGTTCACGGTAAAATATTCTTTTAAATATATAAATCAATTTAAATATAATATATTTAAAAAATATTTAAAATAAATAAAATATAAAAATATAAAAATAAATAAAAATATTTAAATAAATCGTGATCGCCTTAAAATCTTCGCAAGCCCCTTTTAAATTATAGTTTAAAATAGCAATATTCTGCGTCAAAAAACATTTTCGGAAAATAATAAAAATTTCCGGGCTTCCATATGATTTAATTAAAATTTTCAGGTGATTACGTTTCAAACTTGCTCAAGTTTAATCCGTGTAAATGATGGAAAGCATGACCTACAAAACAAGTGTTTCCTACACGATGAAACTTTTCATTTAATATATCATATCCGCGGCCTACATATGTGGATTCATAAAAGAATTCACCTCAAAAAGGAAGAGAAATATATTTTCTCGGTTAACGTAATGGATTATATCTAAGTACCTTATGTCATATCGTAACAGTGAGTAATGTGTTTCATTACTTCAGACCTTGCCTTCTTAGGGCATAGGCACTTCTACAGTGCTTTATTTCACCTTACCCCTCTCTCTTTTACATGCAGTCACTTATGAAACTTCTTTGAAAACACAACCTTCATCAGTTTTAAATCTCTATCCTCCCCTGTTTTGTTCCCATGTTTTTTTTTAGCTATTAGATTTATAATCGTATTGAAAGAATATAATCTCGGACTCATTATATAGAATTGATAATTTTCAATTGCGTCTGGTAAAAAATTTTCATTTAGGATGATGATGATATTTTCTCAATGGAATCGATCCTAAAATATTGCTGATGGATTATAATTCGACCAAAACTGACTACCTGTTAGACAAAATGGCGCATTTATGTAGGGGTTCATTAGGGACGTATATTTATTTCAATTATATGCCCACCAAAAATTCCAAACCACAGGAAAACATTGTGAATGCTCATTGCATTTGCATTAATATCTGTATTTTCGTTACATCTGATTGAGATTTTTATACCTTAAGTTTTTATAGAACTAAGCGTTTGTTTGTTTTTCTCTGTTGCTCTAAAATATTTTCCCGTCACCATTAACAAATACAAATAGTATATCTGCTAATTTAAAATCCTAATTTTTTTGGTAATGATATTCATTTTGATACACTTTTTACTTCTCTCTTTGATTTCTCGTTCATTATGAAACTCGTTAATAGGCAATTATTACAGTACACTATTGAAATGTTCATTAAATCTTTAATTACTACGGTATTTTTATTATTTTTTGTTCTAGTCTGCAAGCAACTTAATATATTTAAATCGAGGCCGTAAGGATTACTATATTCTAAAATTTTCCACCTTAATGGAGTACGTATTCCAATTCCACTATGAAAATTTAATTTTTGAACATATATTTCATAAAGACTTAAAAAAAAGTTATTACAAGTTTAAGTGAAATTTTTCTTATCGTGAAGAGCAGATGCTGAGAAGGCATGAGGTACGAGTGCTATTCGATCCATAAAAAATACACATTGTAACTAAAAGTACTTACCAATTTTAATTTTTTCTATTTCCTTTGGTGCCATGCTGTGCATTTATTTTGCCACTAATTCAAACTTTCAAAGCGGTATAAGTTGACTACTAGTCTAAACTTCAGCAGAATGTTAGCCCCGTATTGCTCTCGATTTTAGCGTGCATTGGAATCTTTTCAATATATTTTTTTCAATAATATCTGTATATATTAATTTTATAAGACACACAGGTACTTGGCATATTTATTTTAAAAAATCTTCATTTTAAAATCGCCTTAACAAAAAATAAAGCTTTGTTCCACGGTCGCAAGGGTATGATAACACAAATGATGGAATTTAAAGTAAGAATTACGTTTAACAATTCAAAATCGGAAAAAGTAGTGTTGATTTATTGTTTAATCACTTGAAGTGGCTGAAATCATTGTAAATTATAAAATACGTGCCATGTTGTCAAAAAAAACTCTTTGTGAAACACTATTGGAGTTGATAGTTGGGTTACTGAAAATAATGTATTTTCCTTGCTAAAATAAAGAGCATGGAATTATTATTTCTCACGTCACGCTCTTTTATTCAGTAAAACGGTCCCAGTGTTTGGATTAAATATGTCCCATTTTTTCCCATCTCTCTCTCACACATACACATATACGCTCGCAGGCATGTAAGAGGGGAGAATGAAGCGTGATGAACTAAGCTTCGGATCAAGTGCTGGGTCCGCACGGAGCCTAGCAAAGGCGGGCAAGGAATGTTGGCAAGAGACCTGGACGCCGGGTTCGGGCATTGCATAAATAAAGGGAATTTCGCTGGATTTTCGGAGGGAATATTGCTCTCTCAGTTTATTTGGCACGCGGTACGCTCTATTCACGGTGAACTGAATCATTTACCACGTGAATCGCAATTGAATTCGCCACATTCGTAGCCGTGCTGTTTCTAACTGGCGAGATAATAGAAAATGTAGCATAAATACATTAAAAGACTTGAGTCTTTCTTTATGCATCACTTAAGCATCCTTTGACATCGTTTTATTCTTTCGGTGCATTATTTTACCAATTCAACACTCACGTCTACCTTTATTTGCCGAATCTCCTCGATAGGTTGGATGGAAGAAGGGGCCACCACAGTCTCAATCTAGCCCGGATAGAGACGAATTATTATTATGATAATAAAGCGTAGGCCGTCGTTTTGAGATACCTTGGAGGAATCAAAATTTTTGGCTATTCCGAGGAAATGATTTCCTTGTCATCATATATAAAAAGAGTTATCTTGAAGGAAAATGTCATGGTGAGCGGTTAATTATATCAGGTGTTTTCTAATTGTTATCGCTCGAATGCTGGTCTTATGTGCAACGATGGTATTGAAATCCCATCATACAAAGGTTGTAATGCATACATTTCTAATTGATTGCGTCTGTGTTGTAGAAAACTAAAATTAAATTAAAATATTTAGGAAATAAATAAATAAATAAATAACATTTAGGAGTTCATGACAAAAATAATTTATTCAAATCACTTAGTTACTTAATAGAGATATGATGGTCGTCTATCATTATCATGCCTGGTGTTCCACAATGTGAGGCACCTTTTAAATGCACACAGCCTGAACATCGCTAAATTCTTTAGCTCCATTTAACAAGGCAAAATATGTCACTGTAGACAATAGGTACAATAAACTGCTGTTCAATGCCACATAATTTCTACCTCCCTTAATTCAGTCCAGCATACAAATATTTCCTAATGTGTGAATCCAATTGTCTCAACTTGTCGAGTCGAACTCGACGAGTCTAGACACTATGTCCTGTATTTTCTTGAGTAAACACTCATTTTTTCATATAACGTTGCTTGTCTATATTGTCAGTGTATTTCATGATACTACTTATTTGTATTCTCTAATAATATAAGTCAAGTTTTATATTATACATATGTTAAAATTTATGTTCATTCTGTAATTCATTCAACATGGTTTGTAGATATATGAAGTTATATTATTCCTTAATATGATTAATATACTATCCAGCCCGAGTAAATAAATTATATGTACATATATATATATATATATATATATATATATATATATATATATATATATATGTGTGTGTGTGTGTGTGTGTATATATATGGGCATATATATGTACATATATATATATGTGTATATATATATATATATATATATATATATATATATATATATATATATATATATATATATATATATATCGTTTTGTAGTTATTTTAACACTATGGGGCGGGCTGTAGAAGGAGTTTGATACGTTTGTTTGTGCTTAGTTTCACTACCAGAAATTGACACATATATGCATACGCAAATACCATCTTCTTGTTTAGGCATATTAATACTCAATTTCAATAAAAACTCAGTTAATTCTGAGCCATAAGATTAATGTTATTATTTCAGGATTTACAATGTTCCTTCCAGGTCCTCGGGTGGGAATATTTATAAGTGGTCAAGTTAGACGAGAAGGAATTTAAAAAAAACTTGGAAAGAATCCAGACAAAATTTGGCTAAATAAATTGCTGAGAGAGGAAATATGCTAATTTTGACCAGATTAGCAAGCAACATTTTTTTTAAGAGAACATTCTTCAACCCTATTAGGGTCGTTTATCATTTGGTTCAGGTAACGTTTTTGGGAGGGTATACCGAATATCTTTCATTCTCTCCGTTGTCAAAACACACAGTGTGCAGAAAAACCAAAGAAAAGGATGAATGCTAATTGAGAAGTTCTTATCCCAAATAAACTTAATAGGTACGATTCCAACATGTGAGAAATTATATGCGACACTTATTTTTCTTGTAGCACCATTCCAAACGTTGAATTGTAACTCAGTGTGTGATCAAAGGGAATGGGATTGAATTGATAATTTGTGCATCACTATTATTTACTCATTATAATTCATTTGTTTTTAAGCTATTAGCATCATTACATAGCATCAAAACAAATATAGTTTGAAGTAAAGAGGGGATGAAAGTATTGAGCAAACCTGAAAATCCTAAAGGGTTAATTTCTTTTGGAGTACATGTGCAATGTTTATATGCAATATTTCTTTCTTGTCAACGCATTTATTTATATCTGAGTGCTATAAGGTATTTTTAAAACTTTAACGCACCATTTACTACTAATATACACATACGAATTTTATATGAAGTACAAATATATATTTTAAAATGTTCGATCATTCCACTAATTACTTTATTAACTGATATGCCTTTAAATGTAATACACAGCTCAATATGTAAGAAAATGGAAAGACCTTTGCAAAAGACGTGTAAATAAAATGAACGATAACGTTTATTTAGGTACGAAAGCATGATACTCTTATTAATTTTTCCCATTGCAATTTCCATGCGTGAAAAACAAAACAAAGTGGAGTGTAGGCAGTCTACTTTCGAATGAGGATTGGATGTTTAGATTATTTGATTTTGGACAAACTGGGGATTCATGGATTTAATACTCCATGCATATTAATACCTCAATAGTTTTATAGGTGGAAGAAAGCGATGCTCTTTGATTAGTGTTTTAATGGGTTTACATTTGATTTTTTGCGGACATATTGTCAGTAAGAAGACGGAATTAAAATTTTTCTAGTTCATGTATATTTACCCAAACTATCAGGGCTAATGGAAGTGTTGCAATTCATAGTGTAACATAAGCGCCAAAAAAAACTCCAGGAATTTCGCGGTCGCGCTCACTATTGCAATAACTTTGGGGATGAATTTAGTACCGCGGGCGGAAAAGTTGGCACATTCATCATCTCACAAATAGGAAATAATAAGGGAAATATGCTGACTACCATAATGACCAAAATTCTCTGTGGATCTCTTCTTTCAGAAGATACTCTCAAACGAAGGTCTCCTAATTAGGTAGTAAACAATTAGCTGTTTCTCCAAAAATTCATTTGTTTCCTTTTTTAATTTCATCTCCTCGAAAATACCGACCACTCTTCATTAACCTGCAAGTTTTCCTCATTTTAGATTTCTCTTGATTGTCTTTCTTTTAGTTAATGTCATTTGCTCCGAGCGCATTTTTTATCAAATAGGTCAACAACCGAGGAAACTGAAAATGGTTCTTAATATTTTTGCAGAATGGTGACAATTATAATGCACGTCTATTGAAGGAAACTGCGCTCGAATCATTTAACATTTCTTCAGTGTACTCATTCATTTCAGCCATCTGCTGTTCCATTTTCAATGATTTTTTTATCTCATGAAAACTCATCTCTCTCCAAAATAACCCATGAGATTCATTTCTCCAATCTCCACTTGAGATCTTCTCTTTCATTACCTTCCTATGATAAACTATTTTGTAACAATATGTGCCAAGTTCAATTTTTCTTATTCGACCAAATTTATCGTATTCCACCAAATCGCCTTTTTCTAGTTTTTATCCTAAATTTATCCAGTATCTCATTTTGAAACGTCATTTGAATTAAACCATTCTACTCTAGAAGATATTTGGAAAATTCAAATTTTCCTTGATACCCTTTAACAGCGCATAGGCGAGTAAACACTAGAATACCTCATTCTGCCACAATTTATATCAAAACCTGCTCCCTGTTTAAAACCGGTTGGTATTTAATCATCGGTAACCAGAGTCTGAATTTGGTCCTCCCCGAAGTTTTATATGAACATATTAACATGAAATATGATCGAGTCGTTAGTCGGCTTCTTTACAGTACAAAAGGTAACGTTTTCAATTAATTTCGACGAACTTTTCATTAATCTTTCACCACGCAAATTTTGAATTCAACAGATTTCTCTTCCAGGCATAATTGTTTCACTGAAACTATAGAAAATAAGAAATGGTCTTTGCGTTAAAATTAATTAAACTATCTTATACCAGGATGGGATTGGAAAACCTTTTCCCTGCAAGAATAAAATGGGGGATTTTGCGGTGGCAAAAATACTTTCTTTGTCAATAGTACCACATTTCGAACCCACCCCAAGAGCCTGGGTTTGTATGTGCATGTTGACCGGATTTTTCGGTCTTGTTTCGATCCCAATTGGATGCTATGTGGAGAGAAGATATGTGGAGAGAACTGTTGCTAAGTGAATTCACCGTTCGTCGGATGGGACGTTAAACTGCGGGCCACTTGGCGTCTTTTTCTAAGAGTAGGGTAATACTGACGCCTGATTTCTCTCCACCCTCCATCATTCCCTGAATACATGTATTCTATCCCTACCGAATTACTCACTTATCTCCTCATGCGAAAATGGCCTCTGCCGCCAGTCTCCGCTATTAATAACTTCTACTTGTACTACGAATGAAATGAAAAAAATTCATCAATTTACTTTCTTATTTTCTTTAAGAGTCACTTTAAATCACTGTTAAATTTCTCTCATAATCGTCATCCTCTGTATTTCAATATTAAGATTGAATTACTGTTGTCTTACATTCTTCTCTATTCGATGTAAATTCTCTCGCCCCTGATAGCTTTTCTCTTTCTTGTTCTTCGTCGTGGGCTCCTCCCATCAATTTTCTCTCCTCGTAATATGTTTATAACTAATCCAATGCCTCTTGATAGTGTATCTAATTCATCTATATTGGGCATTGACTTCCACACGTAGCCTTTTCCTCTTTCACTCTGATATGTGCATACTTCTCCGTTCCTCATTTGCCAGTTGAATTAATCCTCTATTCTCCTTCAGGGCCATTTTCCCAAGATTTCTTTTTCACTAGTCTACTTTTCTATGTCTCATCATGGTTACCTGTAGATTGGCGAGAATGCAGTAATGTGCAATTTATGCTACTTCTGGCATCATACCTCGCTAGGAAATATTTTTAAGAAAATAATTAATATGCTTATTACTCGGTAAAAATAATTCAAATGTCGCCACATTAAGCTATGTAACGTATTATTTTAGCTTGTGACTCTTCTAAAATGTCGCGTCCTATCTGCTACGGCTTTTTATGATGAATGGTATCGAACTATTTCCAAACTTCATCTATTTTTAAGAGACTGCGGGAGATGTCGCCAAAATAGCTTTAACGGAGTCATCCGCTAAAAGTGCACTACAATGCAGCAAATTAAGGGCGTAAAAATCATTCGCCTTGATCGGTATTCGAGCCTTAATCCCTCAATGCCCGGCCGAGTGCTTTATCCAGTTACACTATCGAGAAATATACGCATGTAAATATCGGATACATTTGATCAGACAACAATATTAGATGGTTTTTAAATATTAATTGCCACCAGTTAAATATGTTAGTATGTGAACGCGTACCTCCCTTTGATGTTTATGATGTTGCAATTATTAGGACAAATTGATTAATTGTTTATTATCTTTAATGTGGTCATATTTTCCTTTTGGTTTCATTAAGCTTATATAATTTTAAACCGCTAAGGTTTTACGGCCATTGAAAGTAAGAGGTTAATAAAAATGAGTATTTTCTGTTGTAACAACACATTTTAATGGCCGTGAAATGATCATAATTTAAACTGTTATATAAAACTATTTTAATGAATCTAAACTAGTATACGCGATAGGTATACATGCGCACGGGATGCGGCTTTTGCCGACATGCTGCAGTAATTGAAATTGCGGTTACCCGGGCTCTGGGTAAGATAAGCGACCAGCGCCTTAACATGCATGTAAATTCTCATTAGATAGTGTCTTATCTCCATTATAATCTAGTAATTTGGAAAAAACCTATTGAATATTAGTGTATTAAATAATGTAACATCTGTGTGCGTTTTTACCACACACACACACACACACATTTATATATATATGTATATATATATGTGTGTGTATGTATATATATATATATATATATACACACACACACATGAATATATATAATGGGCTGACACAATATAACACAAATAGAATAGAATAGCAACATTTAAAAGGACACTCACACGGTAAATTGTTCGAGCTTTCGGCCCTCTCAGAGGCCTTCTTCAAGAGAGACTCTATATATATATATATATATATATATATATAATATATATATAATAATATATAAATATATATTATTATTATTAGGTAATCTACCGGTTGAGGTAGGTTTTTGGATGGACGTAATTACTAATTAAATAATTGTGGCTCCTACCAAAACACAACATCCTACTCTACATCAGGTCCCTCTTCAGCTCTGAGTACTTTCTCTTGGTCATCAGCAAACCTAACTGATTTTACGAATTATACGCCCACCTTCATTCCCACCTCCAGTTCCTCCCACGCCTCCTTTATCATTTCCTCCGTATACAGGTTGAACGGCAACGGTGATAATGGGCAACCCTGCCTTACACCTCTTCCTGACACTGCCCGACCGGACTCCCCGTTCCCCACTCGTACCTGAACAGTCTGAGACATGTACAGGTTGCGGATTAGCCTCCTTTCCCTCCAATCTATTCCTATTTTCTGCAATATACTCATTAGTTTTTCCCAATTTACTCTATCAAACGCTTTTTCGAAATCTACGAAACAGGCAAATACCTCCTGGTTGTGCTCTATATTCCTCTCGATTAATAATCTCATTACTGCAATGGCATCACGCGTACCTTTCCCCTTCCTAAACCCAAACTGATCATCCCCTAAGTAATCATTTGCCCTACTCTCTATCCTTCTGTTTATGATCCTGAGAACAACTTTAGCTGCGTGGGATATGGGTCGCACCCAAAAGTGGTGGGACTGATTTTTTTACAAGAATTTTATTGACGATATACTTACATCGACTTAATAATCTTCAAAGTATGCTCCTTGAGCTGCTACACACTTAGTATAACGTTGCTCCCATTCCCCGTACGCCCGCTGGAAATTTTATTTGGGGATGCCGTTGATGACCCCCGTCGAAGCCTCTTGAACGGCCTTTATCGAGTCAAAACGTCGTCCCTTGAGCTGTATTTTCATCAGGGGGAAGAAGAAGAAGTCCGGTGGTGCCAGATCGGGAGAATAGGGCGGGTGCGGCAACGTGGCAGCGCCGTATTTGGCCAGGAGCTGTCTGACGACGAGCGCGCCATGGCACGGCGCGTTGTCATGATGAAGCACCCAGCAGTTTTCGATGGCCGGTCAGACTCTTTTCACGCGCCCCTCGGAGGCGGGTGAGAACCTGCACGTAAAAGTTCGCATTCACAGTCTCCCCTGGTGGGACAAACTCCTTGTGAACCACTCCATGACGGTCGAAAAACACAATCAACATCGTTTTGATTTTTGATTTGCTCATGCCAGCCTTTTTTGGACGTGGGGACGCGGAAGTGTGCCATTCCGCGGATTGTCTTTTCGTTTCGGGGTCATATTGAAAAACCCATGTTTCATCATCAGTTATCATATTGTCCAAACAATTTTCATCTCGGTTCAAATTGGCTAACACTTCTTCGGAAATGCGCAAACGCGTTGCCTGTTGGTCGACACTCAGAATTTTCGGCACCATCTTGGCGCACACCTTGCGCATGGACAAATCCTGTGAAATAATGCGTTGGACGTTGGATGCAGACAGACCCAACTGGTCTAGAATTTCTTCACTGGTTAAGCGTCGGTCTGTGTTCAGCAGTGTCCTCACCCTGTCCACATTCGTGTCGGTTCTTGCCGTCGACGGCCGTCCGGAGCGATGGTCGTCTTCAACGAGCTCCCTACCCTCTTTAAACAACTTGTGCCACTCAAATACTGTGGAACGGCTTAAGGAAGTGTCCCTATAAGCCTGCTTGATCATATCGAGGGTCTCAGTTTCCGTCTTCCCGAGTTTCGCACAAAACTTCACGGAATAACGTTGCTCTAAATTCAGATTCATTTTGTTTTTCGACGCGGACAAAAAACTTGCTTCACTAAAAACGGTGTCCTCACTCAACGACAGCCCGCAAGCGACTGAGGTCGGTGTTGGACTGTTGCTAAGAGCCCTCTCCAGCTTACCCTGCCAGAGAGACCCCCCTCCACCGCTCCGTTCGCGCCAGGGAAAATCAGTCCTACCACTTTTGGGTGCGTCCCTGTATTTGCAGCATATTCTAAATGAGGCCTAACCAACGACAGATAACATTTCTATTTGACCGATGCATCACATTTACCCAGTACTCATCTAATAAATCCAACTTTTTCGTCAGCCTGTCCACATATTCCCCGTACGTGTTTCACCCAGGAGAGATCGCGAGTGAAGGTAAAGCCTAGATATGTAATTGAGTCTACACATTTCATTTCGGTGTTCCCGATGCACTAGGCGATCGGATGGGATTTTCTCTTGTTCCAATTTATGACTACGCACTTTTTTAAGTTTAGCTTTAATTGCCAAGTGTCGCACCAGCGTTGTATAGCATTAAGGTCATCTGAAAAAGGTTGGTGTCGGTCTGTTGCTAAGAGCCCCCCCCCCCACCTTACCCTGCCAGGCAGACCCCCTATATATATGGTAAAGAACCAAAAGGCGAAAAATTACTCAAACAGAGAGAAAAATATAAAAAGGCAAGTGGTGAAGGTAGAAATGCGCGGATAAAGTCTCCTTAACCATGGGTTCCCAATACCCATACATGTATTAATACAATTATGTGGTTTCCTCACCCAAAAACTGTTCAATTTATAATAATCGCACCGTCCCCTAAAGAACCTTCCCGCTTCATTCTGCGTCTCCCAAAGCGTCATTTCCTTCCTTTGCTCTGTACCGATACTCTGTTGGATATTATTAATCACAGAAGACTCCTCTCAGTCTGCTTCTTTCCCGATTCTTAAACGAGACTCCTTTGGTAACATAAACTTTGGTAGCGGTTTTAAAATGCACGCCCGTCAATATTATTTATATTTCTCTACTAAATAATGTAAGTAATGATTGGAAAATATTTCATGCTTGGACAAATACTTTTCTTTCATCAGCGTAAAAATTAAGATTTTATTGTTTAATTTGCTCTTAATATTTGCTTCTGAAATATATACTTCGTCTTTTGAAATTATGTTGTTTACATCGGCCCAGAGCTCTTTTCATGTTATAGAATTCATATGGAAATATATAAATGAAAGCAAAGTGGAACTCAAGAAGATTTAAAGAACTTAAGACCCAGATATAGTTGTTTACTATAACGTCGGCTGAATCGAAATTTCCCCTTTGTATTGCTTGAATTGATTCCATTCGCTCTAGAAAAATAAGACGTGATAGTTGGATAAAACTGATTGAAGAGTACTATCAGATGGTGAAAAAATTTGACAGTGGCGTTATTTTCATCTTTAAACTGCCCTTGCATCTTTAGCATGTTCAAATTGGCGACGTAGTTCATTTTTAATGATAAGAAATGGATCAATATTTAACCATGTTCCTATTAATCCCGTGCATATGCATTTTTTGTTCCTAAACACAACCTCATTAGAATCTTCGGTATCATTTAAAAGTCCTTCGAATAAGACAAAGACATCTTTAAAAACTAGGTCATCGTTTATTTCGTCTTGATATATTAAAATCTAATGCGTGGACAAAGGGGTTTAAATTCGTATCTGGCAGATGCATGGAACTTTTGGAACAAGAACCCTTTTCAAGCAATCTCTTTCATTTAATTTATCAAGATAGGAGGCCACGATGATGAATCGGAGTAAACCCGTTGTAAGGATATACCTCGCTCAACCTCCACACGCCCTCGCGAGAGCTGAATCCAGTGGTCATGGCAGAGAGGGACATCGGGGGTAATAAAGAACCGTGGACCAACGGAATCGACTCCGCTGCCAAGACCAATGTGACCGAAGGAAGAATTAGGGTAGTTAGACCAAGAGTGTGATCGTGTACTTGGTTTTAGGGATGACAAGGGACTTCGGAAAGGGCGACCCTAAGGTTCCCGATCCCGTAAAAAAGGTAAAAAGGGTAAAGGGGGTTAAATACGATTTTGAATTTGAGTAGAAATGCTGAATATAACAATTCTTAAATACTAAATGTACATCCTAGAGGATATAGAGCCTCAACGTTTTTCTTGAATATTTCTTTAGACATTATTTACCAACTCAATCATATATTAAAGACTGTTGGTGCGTCACCAGAAAATTATATTTTCATGCTGTTTCGCGTTTCAAGTGACATTTTTCTCCATTCCCATTATAACAACAGAAAACGCAAAAAGGCAAATAGTTTTTGAAAGTATACACTATCGCCATTACATTTTTCCGAAAAAAATAAAGGTGTTACGCCAGCGTCCACAGATAGGATATTCGACTAGGAGGAAATCAGTTTACTTCGCTGGTATTTAAATTACGTTGCGTCTCTTCTTAATATTATATGTACATTGCTTGTGTCTATTTTAACGAAAAATATGAGTTATTTTCGCAGTGTTTACTAATGCACAAGCTGCATACAAGATTAGAGGAATACCATATACATGGTTTGTCAATACTATGAGTACAGTCTACATATATATCAAACGTATATATGACCTTAAGGTAATCATTGAATTAATAGAATCTATAGTTTGAATCATTCGAAGATATATCCATTTGGCTGATTCAAATTCTGATTAATCGAGAGAAAATTCTATATACTATCCATTCAATATCTTATCCTTATTAATTTCAAAGTTATATTAGTCACTTTGTTTATTTTAAACCATATTGTGGAGGGTAAAACATGTTTTGAGAGAAATGTCAGAGATAATATTGAAATAATTGTAACGACAAAATGAAATTTTACGCGAGAAATATATTAATACTAACGAGTATTCCGTAAATTATAAACTCCGATTCAAATTAGTTTATAATATATTATTGACTAATTATTAGCGCAATTTTACTTGGATAGAAAATTGCCTAAAATTAACATACACAGTATTTAGAACCCACTTTAAGAAATTAGAGATTCACATGAATGAAATCAACGAATGAAACTCTTATTAGAAACTGTGCATCCCGCCGCCACCCTTATTTCTCTCCTCGGGCAGAATCGTTTTCTCTCCGACGGGCGCAGGAAAAAATCTTCACGTTTGAACCAACCGAGGCAATAAATACCCTTCACTCTGCTCCCATACCCAACGAGAGATCCAGCGCTCCAAGGTCCCTACGCAATTTCATTTGCATACGAGTATACCTTTGCCCTTGTAACCCTCGTGCCGGCTAACCGATGCCCTTTTCTAACATTTCCCGCTCAGGCTTAGCGTATCAAGTCGCCGAAGGGGAAAAAACTTCCTGCTTCGTCAATACGATTACCTACAGACAGGGGCATTTCCCGTGTTGGTTTCACCAAGGTATTCTACAGTCCCTGTATAGGATATCGGAGATTTAGATAGAGACACCGCCTTTGGAAACTTTAGGCTAATGAAGGAATTTATGAAGTAATTCCTTCTTGAAACCTCTAATCAACTTATACACACACACACACACAAATATATATATATATATATATATATATATATATATATATATATATATATATATATATATACACGCCGCCAGTTGTGAAGTGAGGGCAGTGATTAAATTCCTCAATGCAAGAAACGTTCGCCCATGTGATATTCATCGCCAATTAAAGGAGGTGTATGGAGACAATGTAATGGACGAGTCGTCTGTTCGGCGGTGGTGTCGCAACTTCAACATGGGGAGGGGGAACACACACGACGATGAGCGTTCGGGGAGACCGTCTGTCATTACAGACCAACTGGTGAGCTCAGTTGACGAATTCGTGAGGAACGATCGGCGCGTCACAATTGATGACATCTGTGAGCATTTTCCCAATGTTTCTCGAACAATTGTTCATGAAATTGTTAAACACCATCTGCATTATGCAAAAATTTGTGCAAGATGGGTCCCTCGCGTATCTCAATGAGCTGGCGGCGAAGGACTATGCAGCAGGAATACAGAAACTTGTCACACGTTATGACAAATGCCTTAATTTGCTTGGAGATTATGTTGAGAAGTAGTTTAAAGTATCCTCTTTCAAATAAAATTTTTTATGTTTGTTAATATTTACTTTTGTGTCTTTATTTCACGAACGGGTACTACTTTCCGGATGACCCTCGTGTATATATATATATATATATATATATATATATACCGCCCACGCTGCAAATGCTGTCATCTTTTAAGACCCTCCCCCTCACTCAGTACCAACTCCCAACCACTCGCCACCTGTACCTCAAAAAATATTATATATCGCCTCTCCTGTAACTTCTGCCCTGCCTTCTACGTGGGCGAATGCACGACCGCACTTTCCCTCCGCATGAATAACCACCGATATTCCACCAAATCTCCCACCTTTCTTAATTACCCCATCCCTACTCACACCGCTTCCCACAACCAATCTTTTGACGGCTGCTTCTCTGTTTCGGTTATTGAAATCCTTCCCAAATCTGCGAGTATAATAGAAGTGAGAACCCGCGAGATGGCGCATATCTGGGTGGCCCAATCATTCAAACCGCCCGGGCTGAACCAAGCCCGCTGAATGCATCAATTGGCTGCCTACATATCCCCCCCACCCCCTTGTTTATTTCCTATTGGTCCCTTTACCTCTCCTTCCCCCACCTCTCCCCCGCACATCCTCTCCGCTCTTCCCCGAGAACGCCATTCTGAAGACGACAGCCGTGCTGTCGAAACGTAAATAACAAATTGTGAGTGTCCTTTCTTTGTGTCTCTATATTCTAAAAATCTACATCTGTGTTTTATATATATATATATATATATATATATATATATATATATATATATATATATATACACATTCAAACACGAAATCCCGCCAAACGGCGAATAAATACTCATATATACAGAAACAGATATAAGGAAAAGGGATAGGAACACATATAAAGGACGAACACAATAAAGGTGGGGAAGGCGGAATCGAACGGATCACAAGAGTAAAAATATTTCCTTGACCGGGACTCGAACCTCGGATCTTTCCACATGTGGAAAGATCCGAGGTTCCGTGTGTGGAAAGATCCGAGGTTCGAGTCCCGGTCAAGGAAATATTTTTACTCTTGTGATCCATTCGATTCCGCCTTCCCCACCTTTATTGTGTTCGTTCTTTATGTGTTCCTATCCCTTTTCCTTATATCTGTTTCTGTATATATGTATATATATATATATATATATATATATATATATATATATATATATATATATATATATATATATATATAATATATATATATATATATAATGTATAACACTTAGCACTAGTGGACACAGACAAAAACACACAGAAACACACAAAAAAGAGACTCACTATTTTTCGAATTTTCGGTGGTCGTGACCACCTTTATCAAGGAAGAGAGGGACAGAACTCAGACAGACAGTTCTGTCCCTCTCTTCCTTGATAAAGGTGGTCACGATCACCGTAAATTCGAAAAATAGTGGGTCTCTTTTTTGTGTGTTTCTGTGTGTTTTTGTCTGTGTTCACTAGTGCTAAGTGTTATACATTATTATTCACGTCCGTGAGACTTTCAAAAAGTGTTACATCGCCACATTCGTATTTTTTAGGTTACCTTTTGCAACATGAACTTTTCAGCCAACCCAAGCATTAAAGATGGGGGTCGAAAATCATGAAGATAGCAATTCCTTACCCAAAATTTGTGTTTATTTAATGAATTTGGTTTTAATATTTTCATTTCAGCTACCTCCGTGAATATCGGGAGATTTAGAACAAAAAAAGCACTGGTACTTTATTAATCATCATATTTGATAAATGAAACAAGTGAATAAGAGTTTCGGGGGATTATTGTTTTTAGGTAATTAAAAATTTATCTGACAAAATTGGAGATTTGCATGCTTTAATCAAGTTTAGTTCAGTTATCCTAGGGTTAAATTTTACATTTCATCTAAATGTGTTTGATTCTACTTACATATAACTTCTGTTGCAATAAGTAAAATCAACAGACTTGAATGCTGTGGAAAGGGGCAAATTCTTTTAATACGGATTTAATGTTTTTTATGAAAGAGATGCTAATTCAAGCAAGCAAAATAAGCAATGATACTTAAGATATCAATATTTCTTGAAGTAAGTTTTTACAGCAGTTTGGAAAAGAGTCCATAATGAAGTCTACAAATTTTTCTACGGCCACATACCTAGATTTGCAAATAATAGGCTAACTCAGATGCTGAAAATTGAATACCATATCGAATGTAAATGATATGTTATGATTAGTTAGAAGCGCGTGCTGTGACCAGTGCCACAAACCCAAAGACGGAAGCGTTGGCCATTTAGGCTCAATACGGGTATGTTTACTGTTAACATCTTTGTAGGCAAGGCAGTTATCATTGGCCAGAAGTTATACTATTTTGCCAAATCAAATACTGCTTACAAGTAACACAACTACCGGTACGGCTCAGTTAAGATGTGCTCTTCGAGTTTCTTACTGAATTAATTCGAGATTTCATTTCTTTGTCTCCCTGTTCAAAAGTTTATATGACTTCCTACGGTGGATTGCTTTGTTTTCCCGAGGGCAACATTTGCGAGGAAAGAAGATAGAGGTTGCCCTTGTGAAAAAATGGATAATATTCCATTAAGGAACAATTGGCAATACCTATTTTCCCAGCAGGTTTCAACCATCTACAATAAAGAAAGCCCAATAACCAGTAAAACGAAAGGCTTGACCTTTTGATGAGTTTGTACAGCGGTTTGCCTGGGTATAAAACTCTGTTCAATAGGCGGACCGTCTGCTCGTTGCGTTTTATGCTTCCTTACGTATTTGCTACGCAATGATACAGGATTAAAATACAGTTATTACTCCAATTTTTCACGGTGGTTCTGGTTCTAACGTACATTGATGAATCTACAAATTTTGTTTTTTTCCCAAGTACTGAAGCGTGGGGCGTATAGTAATTTTAGCAAAATGGAGATTGATAGTTTCATTAAATAAATCAGCCGAGAGGAATGCGAGGAGAAGTGTTAAGTACATCCTCATATTAAATTTTAAAGGTTTTATTTGCCTTGAGATTTTCATTTAAGGCTCCTTAGGGCTTTTGACTGTTGATCGGTAGGCGGTGGAATTATATACGGGTACTACCTTTCGACGATAGAAGTTTAAACCATTAGCAGGACTTTATCCACAACTCAAGCCAAAATTGTGGTAACACCTGACCTCTTTAAGTACTTGCAATTATCTTGCCACAGTACATAGTAAAAAGAAACACATCTAATGCATTGTTTATTTGACCTATTTCAAAATCAATGGCAATTAACCGAAAAATAACTATCTTCTTTTTTCTATCTTTTGAAGGATTAATCATAACAAAGATGACGATAGAGATTAACATGAGGACATTTTGCATTGGGAGCGTGAAAGAATAAAACAAGCCGAAGGGGAAACCTCTTTATTTCGGCCTTTCTGTATCTTTGCTTTCAATTGGAGAAATATACATCAACAAAATCCTTATTATACGATATGTATTCCTCATACTTGCTGGATATGCATCAATTATACATTCGGGGTGGTGTAAAATATGAATTAAAGTATAAAAGTTAAAAAGAAATTAATAATTCATTGAGCGAAAATGTTTTCATTTTAATTATTCACTTTTTTCATTAGTAACATAAGGTTTTTCAATTATATTTTCGACTGAATAAAATGGTAACACTGGATAAGTACTGGATTACTTCGTTTTAAGGAGTATTGCAAGTGAACTCGTTTTGCACTCTCGAGAATATTTAATATCCGGAATTAAATTAACCCACTACTTGTTGTGCTCACAGTTAGGAGCCTGAGAGAATGTCCAGTTGAAATAGTTTGTGAATGTAATGGAAGAATTTCCATCTTTATATTTCATCATAATCGTCCTCATTTTTTTGTAAAACTGTAAATGTTTTACTTAAACCCGAATGATGTCTTACTTAAATCTGGTGGAAAGATTTAGTTGATAACATGAAAAAAGAATTTGTCACCCATTAACACAGATACATTTACTTATTTCGTAAGTATTGTGAACTAGAAGTTGAAATTAAAGTTCAAGTGAATGCATAACACACGTATAAGTTGCATCTAAATGTCAAGCGGGTACGTGTACCAGAAAGAAACGCAAAGCTGTGATCTAATTTTTATCATTGCGTGAAAGGCCTATTAAAAGGTTCCAACGGATACGGTGCCAAGGGAGAACATTGAGCCGTAGTCGTTGGTGTGAAAAAATCTTTATCCCAGTCAGTGTTACTGCGCGAACGTAACAGCTTATCTTTAGCTTTCCTGAAATGAACGCGGGGAACACATGTCTGCGCGCATGTGCTCCATGGCTTGGAACCATTTGTGGCCTCGACATAAACTAACACTGTGTATAGCAGCGCTCATTTTCCTGCAAACGTTCGCGCTACGAAACAGAAAATTGAACCGGTTCAAAAAATAAGAAGAAAATAGGAATTATATGAAGTAGCCAGTGTCAACATTGCCGCGGCTCTTTCATTACAGAATTGTACCGCCCTTATTTAACGCCTATCAAATTTATCCTCCTGTGGTTTTATTTGAAAGGGGAGAGTAGTATGTCGTACTATCGCATTAGCCTATGCGGCGTGAAACATTAATTGGGTTTAACATTGGCATAAACGTAATCCTTCGAGCTCTTTATTTGCCCATTCAGGATTTCCCGTCCAATATCGAATTAAAAAAAAAGGGGCAGCCGCAGTATTTGCGGCAGTTTTATTGACCTGCCATTCGCTCCGCCGTCGTCATTAGAGACCGCAGTGACCTACGATGTCACGTCTTTTATCGCCTGGCCATAACTAAAATGTCTGCCAAATTTTATTGGATTCTCGAAATTAAATATTTGACTTCGTTTCGGCTTCCATTACACGAGATGGCTTGAGTGGGGGGGGGCATCATTTCACAAACCTTTAAATATAAGAGCGTTTTATGAGATATGACTACGCTGCTGATTTTTCTTCCTCTTGTGTGTCTCTAATGCTTTCTAGGACCATTTCTGACACGATTGCTGCACCTTTTCAAAAAAAAAAGAAGTTACGCTCGTCAGACAGTAAAATAACATTCACTTTATTGTGGATTGTGAGATTTATTTACTGGGCACTTTCCTGAAAATAAAACATTTAAGAAGGAAATTTCGTGAAAGAACTTCATTCATTGAAGGGAAAGAACTGATTTAAAAACGAATGGACAGGAAGTTAATTGATTTACACCTCTTGCCATTCCGATTTTACGTGTCTTAAGGTAACCAACTGTGTAATTTAACTCAATATTTGTAATTTAAGCCATGGAATTTAAAATTCGACACATTATTCTGGCAGAATCAGCATTGAAGTGCTCTCAAATGATTAAACAATCAAAGTGATCAATTCAATATTTGCAGGCAAACAATGAGTCTGCGATATATTTATCCGCATTCGCTCGTGTAATCGGAAATATTAAATTGTGTTCCATTATGAAACGGGAAGGTCCGTTGACAAAGATTCGAAGACAAAAAATCGTTACCACCCCGCTAGCATAATTTAATAAGAACCGATAAGTTACAGAGAAGCTATGCCAAAATGCTTTGGAATATACTCGTCTTTATATTATAGCCAAAATCGGGAAGGATGAAGAATAAGATGACAATAATGGCCTTGAGTATAAAGAATGAATTTTAAATTCCAAAAAGTGGAAATGTATTAACACTTTATTAAAAAATGAAGTAATTATTACGAAACTTACTAGAAGAAAGTGTGGAATAAACATTTAAGATAAAAAAGGTCGTTGGGCTGATTATCAGAATGTCTTTGAAAAATCGACGATATATTTTAGATATTCAGTATTTTTCAATTTTTCGTTGAAAGGGATCCGCACAGAGTCTTTGACCATGCTCCTTTCCCCCGCCCTCCATTTTACTCTTCAATGGGCCAATCCTGGCTCAGTTAGATCCTGCGGCCTTCGGGACCTCTCCCTGTCTTCTTTTGAATTCGTCTTCCCTGGTCAAATTTTTAAGGCCCGTATTAGCGTACTCAGTGTTACTTCTTAGCCTTGAAATTTCTTTTTAAATGCATTGGAGATGGGCTGGATGCCTTATTTGGACATGTTGAGTTATCTTTCTCCAAAAAACCTCCAAAAATCCGAAATACGTACTTTGCGTGACTCACCTTCGAACCAGTATTGGTTTACAAGTAAGCCTTTTCACTTCTAAAATTCATTTTTTGCAGTTGCCATCCTTAAAGGACATACGTATCTCAAAATAACCCAATTGGTTAATGAACTAGTTAAAGAAAAACTGGTTTTATGCTATTCGTAAATGTCCTCAATTGGAAGGTAAGCACCAGCAATAGGTAGGCATCTTGTGCTAGTTGGGGTGACTAACTTACAGGATGTGTGCACCCTTTGGCAAGTTTACAAGAATAGTTGCAATATGCTGTGACTTGTAGTATTGTAGCGTAGCTAGTAGATAACTATCGGCGAAATTTAAACGGGGCCATTAAATCATTTGATATTTTATAGATCTTGATTGGAAACGTGAGTACTGCAGCTTTTCATACAATTACGTCTTGATGAAGCTAATGAAATTAAACTAATAAAGAAAAAAGAAATTACAAATGTGCAAGTATGACCTCGTATGAACATTACCTTGTTACTTAAAGACTGATAATGAACGAATACTTATTATTTTCCGTGCCTTAAGTGACTTTATTCAAGGTGTCACTAAAGTGTTTTAGTTCCGTCGTCAATAAAACTCGTTCTTTTATTCAGTGGAGGTTTTTCGCCTCTGATAGGGTGAGGCTGGACCAGTAGAATCTTTATCGCCCATTTTCGAACTCTCTTCGAAATGAAGTTCGTCCTCAGGGCGACGGAGTTCGAATGAGGGAGGGAGGGAGTGTCTGTTGCGTGGGGACGGTGGTTTGGTGGGGAGGTTAGGGGGTGTGGGAATGGAATCCAGAGGGCAATTACCCGATTCGCACTTTAAAACCCAACCCACAGACCTCACCATGGACTTCGAACTGTTATGCAGCTCATACCGCCCTCTTTCAGACTCTTCCTCCTTACATCTCCTCTCTTCTCGGCCTCACTTTCGAATATTTCCGTTTCCCCTAACATTCACCGCATCTCACAGTCACTTTATACTTCCTTATCTCTTCCTCTGCACTCATTCTTTTTATGCCGGTTCCTTCCATGAAATCTTCTACTGTCCCCCACAACTTCCTTGATGGACCTTTTCCATCCCTATCTCTCGTCCTTTATGGTGTTACTCTTGCACCTTATCTTTGATCTTTTCCTTTGCGGCGAGTTTTCTTCGAATGCATTTCCTTCCCATCACCTCCATTGGCTCCACTCGATCTCTTATTTACTCATTTAACTAATACGCCTCCCCCAACCCTGTTGGTTATTCGTTTATGGTTTTATTCGGCGCTTTTTCTTTAATTTATTGAGCAATTGAGAAGCAATGACCTATAACTTTAAAATCGATTTTTGATTTTTCATGGGCCTAAACCCATTCACGGTCGAGTCCATAATAGAAGATGTAAAAGGGGAATGCCGGCGTTAGAATGGGAACATGGCATTTAAGGACCAATCTGGGGACACGGAAGCTAGAAAACATTAAGAAAGAATTGAAGAGAAGAAATATAGGCATGCTGGCACTGTATAAGGTCAGGCATTGGGATAGTGAGTAACCTTGGAGAAATACTTTTTGGGCGATATATAGAAAAGGGAGTGAAGAGAACCAGTAGTATCAGGGGACTATGTAAGCGAACCACTGAATAGCAAACTGAAAAAAGGTAAGTTAATGTGAACTAGACGAATGACAGAATCATATATGTTGAAGTAAAATTAGATTTTACCAATTTAGTGGTGATTCAGGTCTACATGATAGAAAACACCAGTGGGGAGGAAGTAGTAGGTGACCAAATGGGTATAGTAATGTGAGTGTACGTGGAAGAAAACACTTGAAAGCAAACTGGGTTTGAATTTCAGTTATGAGCAATTTGAGCGATTAAAGCTGTGCACCAGACTTTGGTAAAAAATAGGAATTACAGAGATAAAACAATATAACAGTTTACAAAGAGAATGTGCTAATTATTAGTAGTACCTTATTTAAAACCGTATATATCTGTGTGTTGGTGTACATTCTCAGGAAATTGAGAGATACATTAGATTTATACTATTTCTTTTAAAATTAAGAAAAAATAGAAAAAGTGAGCAATATATTATTGTGAAACCTCAATCTTAAAAGGATAGAGAAATAATAGAAAAGATGGACAATACATTGTTATGAAACCATGGGTAACAAAAAACATGATCGTGAAGATGAATTAAGAGAGGAAAACTAAATAATATGAGCACAACTTAATTAAAATACTTATTATTGTTCTATGATAGAATAAGGGATAAGTAGATGAACTAATAGAGCAATGCTCACCTGATGGATAGAGCAGTTCCTTAAAATAGATGAATTACATAGACGGCAAAATGGACGAGCTATGCGGGAAGGTGAAAGCGCTATCGGGATTTTGCAGTAGAAAGTCCATGTATGGTATTAATGTTATAAGAGTGGTCAGAGGCTATTCCAAAATGGTGGACGCATCATATGGTAAAATGTCAGAAGTAGCAGGAAACGTATCGTTGCACATAGTTATGCCCAAAATAATATTAGGACAGTAAGTTGAGATGTTTTTATAAAAAGTATCTGATTCAGAGGAACAAAAATTAGGGAAAGGAATGCAGAATAGAAAATGTATCGAAAGACATGCACTTGAACAAAGCTGAGGAGATAAATATTGTCCCTGTAGAATTAATCAATAGTTTAAGAAATCAAGGGAGTAATAATTTATATGGATCCATTCGTAACATTTATGAGGGAGGAATATGGCCGGATCCTTTGGATCAGTATTGATTTTCAACTCTCAAAGGGATGTACAGCAGTGCGTGAGGTCTGTAGGACCATTAGTTTGAGTGAGTGTGCAGTAAAAGTAGTATTTAGTATCGTCAGAGAAAGGGTGAAGAAGAGTGCTAATGGTTTTTTGGAGATTCCCAGATAGAGTTAGGTAGAAAAATGAGGCCATTGATAGACACATTGGTTAACTATGACCAGGATGAACATGATTTGTCTGTTGGATTTGTCATAAGGTGTTTGATAGAATAAATTTGGCACAATTAGTGAATATATTTCAAGGATTGAGAGTGACTGCATTGGTAGCTAATTGCAAACTGGTAATTCTTAGACTTCACAGACAGCCTTAGACTGCAACATAGCAGATGCACGGGTGAACAGGCGCTTCAAATGAGTAGTTTAAGGCATTTGATATGTAATACATTGTATATTCTTTGAGGAAGTGTTAAGCAGGATTTTTATATTAACATGAACGCTTTTCAACGTGGTGGAAATGGTAAAAGAGGCATGGGGAAGACTAGATATAGGAATGGAAATAGGTGAGTTAATGATCAAACTCAGACTTTTGGCTTATCATACTTTGGTTAACCAGTTAGCCAAGTAAATTGAAATCAATAATTAGTATATTAAAATTAGTGTGATAGTTTTAGAATGATAATAACTGGAAACAAAATTAATGAATAAACAGGCAGGCTCCATTGAATTTGGAGAGCAAAAATGGTATTAGGTTGGTTACTCCATTTAATTAGAAAGTAGGTATGTCTCCAAATAATCTAAATGTTTAACTGAACCTTAATTTTCCTAATTATAAGGAATTCATCATTTTGTACTATAATATTAGAATATAAGACAGCTTTACTGACTTTTTACTATGAATATTTCAAAATCTAAAATCTACATGACAGCATGTCCGATTCCTTGATATGTCACCGTGCGCGTGTTACATTGCTTTGAAAGCAGTCACAAGGTTCGTCCAATGCAATACTGATTGTGGCAATTTCAGCTAATTCACTGAAAATAGAATGAAATATTGAATTTTGAAGAGTCTTCAAATGTTTTACATGAATTTCATGTCTTTGCAAATAGTAAGTAATATTTAATCTGATGTCTTCCTCTCTGATGCGCTAAAAAACTGTTAAGTTGAAGTAAAATCTATTGAGTTTCTGGTGTTTATGTAATGTCATTATAAAAATCTATAAAAGGATTTCCGCGAAGATTTCTAAATTGAATTTTAACCGTGAAAAAACGTGGAAAACCGATTTTTCCGTTAGCATAAAATTATAAATTTAAAAAGGGGAACATTAATTTATTTATTTCCTCTTTATCACTGATCCTTATGAATCATGAATCCTGGGTGACATTTTTATGTTTTATGCTCATGACGCGTTCTTCCCTTCCACCATTTTCACCAACAAAATCTGTTCCCTTGTTTGCACCCTTGTCTCATTCCTCCATTCCATCCTTTGTCCTCTCCCATTTAAGCCGTCCTCATTCCCTCTCTCTTCCCATGGCCTGCCGACCGTTCCCCATGTGTATGAGGGACCCCATCCGCAAGGCGTTCCCGCCAACTCTTCAACCCCACTCCACGGGCGACACTTTCTCGCCCGACCCCTCCCTCCAACCACTCCCGAACGGCTCAACTGAAACCCAATCCGCTTCCCGCTCGGTCTCCTCCCCAAGCGCCACTCCGAACATAACACACGGCTCACCTCCAACCCTTTTAGCCCCTCATTCCTTTTTTCCCATCCACCTTCCGCTCCGGCTACAAGATCTAACGTATTTGGCAACAGGCCCGCTGTCTTTAATGAGCCTTTGTCTGCTGCCGCTCCTCCGTCCTTGGGGAGGGGAACGGGCGGGTTGTCCTCCACCGTTCCCGCCCGCGCTCTTTCCGCGAGTCAGGGGACGAGGGGAGTGCCGGGAAGATGAAATCGATGAGAGCGAAACGTCTTTCTCGTTCTCTTCCCTACCCCCTTAGGAGGACCCGCAGCAGGTTCAAGTGCTGCCGCGGCGACGAAAACTCTTTTCATTTTTCTCCAACGTAGCATCCCCATCCTCTTCGTCCAAGATAAACATCTTCTTCTGGCAAAAACCGCGTCCAAGCCCGTCTTAAATTCCAAACACGTTTTCCCAGCTTCTTTCTTATTGCGCGGCTAGTAACGGTTGAACCTAATTTTGTATTCCCCTATTGGTGGAAGGAAACATTAGGGATATATGTTGATGCTCAAAATTACTCAAATATTTGTTTTGTTCTCTTTACAAATATTTAAAGGTGCTTAACTAATTTCGGTAAAACATCGCTCTATTCCATTTTATTTATACGCAATGTATCTTCTATATACCCACTCTCATCGGTATTTGGGAGATTCATTGCTCATGTTTACTCACTTTATAATATAAGTGAAAGTGTTCAATCGCATCGGCGTATCACGTATTTTATCAATCGCCTCATACTCGGCCTTAGCATTACTCCAGCTCAGAAAGATTTCTTTTTCCCTTCAGAGTGACCCCCGCACGTGTTAATATTTTCTGTGGCATCACTTAGCAGTGTAGTGAAACTAGTAGACAGTAAAAAAATTCTTCCCTGTGGCAAAGCAAAGTCTTGCCGATTCTTCCTTTGTGCATTACACTGGATTTACAAACTGTATTGTCCTCAACTATCTCTAAAAAAGCTTGGTAATAAGGTTTGTAAACCTTACAATACTAGCCCGCGTTTTCAAAAGTATTATTTTTAGTTGATTTATTTAAAATTTCAGCCCTACTGGTTTCTTTTTCCAAATAGAAAAATTTTTAACTTGTGGAGTTTTTAATTTTAATTTAATTAATGCTTATCATCCACAACTACATACATAATACCCCACAAGGGCGTGTCTAAGGCCACCACCCATCAAAATGAACAAAATTATATGCAAAATCCATGCATGAACTCTATCCACAGTGGCGTATACATTCATGCAGAAATCTTTCATTCTACTTGCATGCAAATATACATATTATTATTATTATTAGGTAATCTTCCGGTTAAGATAGGTTTTTGGATGGACACAGCTACTAAATAAATATTTTTTGACTCCTAACAAAACACAAAATCCAGCATCCTACTCTAAATCAGACCCCTCTTCATCTCTGAGTACTTTCTTCCTGCCTTCATCCCATCCAACATCCCTATCCTGTTCCTTCCCTTTCCTCGTTTGCCCAACATTCTCCCCTCTATCACAGTCTTCAACATCCCACTGCCGGCCAATACCCCCTTCAGCCACTTTTCCTGCCTCCATAGGATTTCTCTCAACAGACCCCTCCCTTCGCCCACCATACCAAGTACTTCCTCATTTGTTTTCTTCTCGGTCCATTCAACCTTCTCCATTCTTCTCCACACCCACATTTCTAAAGCCCCCAGTCTACGTCTATCCTGCTTCAATGACCACGTTTCCGCGCCGTGCATAGCTACGCTCCATATCAAGGTTTTTACGAGTCTATTCTGGATATTCTTACTCAACGTCCCTGTCATCAACTCCCTCCTCCTTGGGAAAGCCTCTTTGCCTAGCGCAATTCTTCCCCTTACGTCCCCACTACTTAGACCTTGTAGGCCCAAAACACTACTGAGATACGTAAACTGTTCTACCTGCTCTAGTTTTTGCCCTCCTATTTTAATGCTTAGCTTAGCCTTTTTCTCTGTAGAAAATCTTATAACCTTTGTTTTATTAATATTGATTCTCATCCCATACCTGTCGCACTGAATTTCCAATTCACTAAGCAATGCTTGCAGCCCCTTGGCTGACTGACAAACTAAAGCTTGGTCATCAGCAAACCTGACTGATTTTACGAATTCCCCGCCCACTTTCATTCCTACCTCCAGTTCTCAATTAACAAATAATTGCACCTTAGGATGCAGTAAAAAATTTATCCAATAATGTGCAACCTAGAATTTGATAAGTAAGAAGGTAAAATTCTAATACCATGTGGACATGCGACATACAACGGTCTCTTCCCTAATACTTATCTGGCGCCAATCGCTCTTTGGCTTAAAATATTACTGTCAACTAGCAGTTGGACGCGTGAACAAAATGAGCTCGTGCTTTTACAATCTTCTTCCTGAGAACTCATACTCCTTCAAACTCTTTATATTTTAGTCTCTTTTTTCATTTTTCTGGGTTTAAAAAAATCTATAGCCCCGACTCTACCCCGTTTTTCCCAAATGGAGATTCAAGAGATTGACAATGTGTATTTTTTTTCTTTATGCGCTTCGTTTGTGAGGTTATTCCACATTTGGGTCGTACATTCACATCGTTTTAGATGTAGTCTTGACGTCTCTCCTCTTCCTTCAGTCTCGTTTTATACTCTCACCGAGTTGCAAAGCAGAATCTCGGCACCCGCGTACGTAAACATCCTTACATTAGCCAGTCCAATAAAATCCAATCCCTTCCTCGTTCTCTAACTTTCCCTCGACCTTCTCAGCAAAGACGGATGCTATTGGTCTTGCGGGCCTAGAGACAAGAGTCAACAGTTAATTTGCTCTCAAGGAGATTGGCGGTTTTATTAAAGAAATCTGAGATATCTGGAAAGAGGAAGAGCTAGGAAAACATGCAGATTCGATTTCATTACGTGAAGTGTAAGCGTGTGTTTGTGATAATACCGGCTGTCTTTACAATTCAGATAATACACTTCTCTAAAATAACTCTCATGATAAATTTGACTTCTGAGTTTGTTGCCTTTTAAGCTGATGAAACTTCTGCTTTGTATGCGTGAGTCAAGTTTTTGGAGACTCTTTAGTCTTGAGTCCTTGTCTTAAAAGTTCTAAATGCTGAAAATTTAAATAATTCAACTGGCCCCAGTGAAACCTAACTCTCCTCTTTGAATTAGCAAACCTTTATTTTTTTGCTATTTATTAAATTTTTAATTGGCATCTTAATCTTATGCTTCTCAAACAACGGGATGAAAAAAAGGTGTAAATAGCTGAAGAGCGTATTTTACATAACATAGTTAAGGGCACGTTTAAATAAATGTTCAGAGACTCTTTCCAATTTTAAGCCAAAGAGTATTTTTTAGGGAAAATCGCAGTTTTGAGAAGGAAATATGACAACTCGATTTTAATTTGCCTTGAAAAATGTCACAAAGTCTAAAAATTATTCGTTTTTCTCCAAATTCTCGTAACCCCAAGCTTCCTTATTGGAATATGATGCACTTTGGTCTGTAAAAGTGTACATTCTTCTTAGCAGAAATCGCTTTTGACGGATGTGTTCAAAATTTATTGCATTATTGAATAATATATTGTCTGGATGGATAACACGAAGAGTGAAACCATATATTTCGTTAAAGAGACGGTGAAAATAGTGAAATAGTCTCATTTCAATCCTCAAATACTTCATTTTAGCTTTTCATTGCTAGAAATCCCAGATATATGTCCAACCTATTCGCCTATTCAGATAAAAATCCCGGTACACTTATGACACACAAACATCGTAGGAACTGTTGATTTTGGACATAAAATAAAAATGAGACGGACAAAGATAAAACTTATTAAGTTATTAGCACTTCATAATTTATAAATTAAAAAGGTTTAAGGAAGGTGTTTGATACTACCTCAGCCATACGCCTGCGTGGAAGTTCTAAAGTCGATGTGTATGGGACTTCGAGATTCGTAAAATGGATCCTGATGCATAAATGTTGTATTTTTATTTAAACTTACGTTTTTAATAATATTTTATTAAGAACAACACATTAAACAAGTAAGTTAGCTCTTACATACTTTCCTAAAAAGAATACACAATTCTCCATAAAATATTTTGTTAAACAGGAATCATTTAGGGTAGGAACATGATAATAAAATTTCTCACCTTCGTTTTATTAGACCTTGGTTATTTATAAGATATTGTTTCGACTGATGAATTTCAAATAATTTATGGCCAAATTACTAACTTCAATTTATATTTGTAATCGATGGCATGTATATTTTGGGGAGAAATTTATTTCTCAACGAAATATACCATGTTAAGGCACTTTAAAATTCTGTAAAATCAACAATTACAGTATATTGGTATCTTATTGATTTCATGTCTCCATTCCAAAGAAACTGCGGGAGATGCCGCAACAGTAACCTTTAACGGAGTCATCCGCTAATGTGCATTTCAATGCAACAATTTCAGAGTGTAAAAATCATTCGCCTTGACTGGGATACGAACCCAGATCCCTCAATATCCGGTCGAGTGCTTTAGCCACTTAAGCTACCGAGGCGTCCTCTTGAACTCTGAAATTTTGGGGCTTTTAAAGGAACTAGATGTTGTGACGAAATGCCGTACATACAATGTCACAGGCATTCGTATTCGTGCGCGACGCGCCACAGTCCACGAGGTTAAAGCCAACTTTAAACACTTATGGTGTTTATACTTTTACAAATTCCAAAGAAACAAATTCCAAATCCCAGTCAAGGCGAATGATTTTTGCACTCTGAAATTGTTGCATTGTTCATGTCTCCATATTACTTTTGTGCTAATATACCAAGTAAAGATTTTAAATTTGCCCTATATGGGATTCAGAACTTATTTTTATCGTTTTGTGTGTTTAATACGTTATCTATCCAAGAAATGCAGATCACCATAGAGTTATTGCCTTAGCAGTAAATATAACCATGTCAGGTAATATATATTGATTAAAACCCATAATACAATGATACAGGTGCCTTAAACGCTGTCACTACAGGAAATATTTTCATATATTCGTTTTTAGAGTATGTTAGCATGTGTCTCTTTGCCAATTAGATAAAATAATTATATGTATGGAGGTTCAATTGGCTCTCTGATAAATTTCTTCTTTGCATAGCCCATGAAGTCCCCAGAGTAATACCTCGTTGCACACGCGGTTTATATGCAAGTATGTTGAGTAAGGCCGCACGCCGATTAGGGCAGTATATTTTTAAGTTAACAATTGGAAACGAAAAAGGAGAAAATAGAATGAAGACCTATGTAACCCACAACTTCAAAATTTGCTGCCCATAATCACAGTAAACTTATGGTAAAATAGATCACACCGACGTTTCTTTTACAAAGGTCTCACTTTTGGTCAAAATGGCCGGTGCTTACTTTCCTAGTTTTGACGCCACCGGGAATACAGCAAGTCTTCGCGAGTCTTCCTCGCTCAATTCTCCTCGAATACGACACATTTTTGGAGCTGAATCAAATTTAAATCCAAACTTCAATGGATGGCTATTCTAATTTCTTCCACATCCTGCTAGTTTTATTTTCTCTCTCCTCCACTCTTTACTATTCACCTGATACTTAGGTACGCTGTTTCCCTGGTACCATTCTTATGTACTTATTTGCTTGCGCGTATCTGAATCCATTTTCTCCCTTGGCTCTGGTCCGGAGCTTTGTATTGAGCGGGGATGATTTGCAACAATAGATTGGCAACCTACGATCACTTCCCTTCCCTCAGCCTCCCTCCTCCTCCACTACCCACACTTCTTCCTCCCTATCCGTCTCTCCTCTTTATTTTTGCAGCAGAATTAGTTTCCATTGAAGGGGCCTTTCACATAATAAAAAATACAAATTTTTTACTCATCTTCGGAAACAGTTCTATTTTATTCTCATTTCCTCTCTGATGAAAAAACCTTGAGCACTTGATGCATGTGGCTATTTCTATTTTCTCCTATGTTAAAAAGTTCATTCGGCTATCTGTTTCATTCTTTTCCCATTTAAACGAATTACTTATTCTATCGGTCATCATTTTGAAGCCTTTGAAATAAGTCACCTTAGTCACCGTCTCTGTGTGAGTGAAGATTTTTTCAAAACTCTATACACATGCTATATTTTTGGTCCGGCCGTGAATAGTACTGGGGATAGTCAAATTAAAAACTTAAAACTTTTGCCTTTTTGACCTCATAATTTCTTGATCACAAAAGATTCTCGGTGATAATATTTTCATATGTACTCTCAATGGTGAGCAATAGAAATGTTTCAGCACTTTTCACGATAACCAGTTTTTCACAACTTCACAGTTCACGATAACTCTACAAAAACCATGGCTTCAACTCAGGACAGTGGTGTCAATACTTGATGAATAGAATGGTTTTAGGCATCACTTTGTGGAAGCGAATCATATCGGAAAAGAAAATACTTATTTTGTCAACACATATTTTATCGCGCATAATGAAATATATGTGGAAGAACTAAGTATTTTATTTTCCAAGGTGTCAATACTTGGTGAGCCTAACTTGGTCAAAGGAGAAGAGGTGCTGTTGATTAACTACCGAGTTAACATGTTAACTTGTTGGAGTGACATTTGTCCTCATATATTCACGAACATTAATGTTTATTCCTTTAACCATCTCAATAAACAAATGAGAGCATGCTGTTCCTTGGTGGTGCATGATGCAACTGCAGCTGTAATTTCTACAATATTTTTGTGCTATATTATTGATTTCTGGCATCAAGTTGCTATCTGTGGAACCTTCATCAAACCATGGCCATCACTATTACCAACTAACAGGACTATATCACTGTGACACTATTTTGAAATTGTAGTGCAATTTCAAGGATTTAACCGGGTACATCGATTCTTTTTTAGATGTATTCAAATTTATCATTCATACTGGAGATTGGGTGAATCATTTCTATCAGATGAACATGTAGAGACATGAATTCAATCATTAAAAATATGTTCCAAATGTGAAGACATTCTACTCGTATTTTTGGATAAAATCTCAAAGGAAAACGTTCAAATGGTACCAGGGACTTTCATAAACATTTGGATATTACTACAAAAATAACCAAGTCATACGCTTAATTTTCCATTGTTATTCTTTATACCTCTCTGCAAAGTCTCCAACTGAGTTATAAATTTTTCTCAGGGTCTCTTGACATTTCGAAGGCCGTCACGGTAGAACTCAGCAGATCGCGTCGAAAATCATTGCTCCACCTCTTCAATGACGTCATGTGCGATGCCAAATCTCTGGCCCTGTAATGGCCTTTTTAGTTCTGGGAATTAGAATTGGTAAGTCGCTCGGGCGAGATCGCGAGAATAGGGAGGATGTGGCAACACCTCAGTGGTACATCGCGTTGATTCCTCAACCGCAACGCGAGATGAGTGAGCTGGTGCATTTTCGGAAAGGCGACGGATTCCTTTGATGGTCATACCGCGCCGTTTCTTTTTCGGAGCATCATATAATTTGTTACGCGGTATGCTGTAATAGGCAGCAGTGATGTCAGTGAGACAGCAGTCTGACCCTTTCTCAGGGTAGTTTGTTAAGATAACATTCTTCGCTGTGGCAGCATCGTCCAGGAGTGATGGTTTTCAACTTCTTCCATCACCTGTGAGGGATAAACCTCACAACTGTGTTATATAACGGGTTATTATTTCCATAAATAACCATCCTTTCATATTGGATTAGTCGAAGACTGTAACCTTTCAAATGAAGTAACTTACGTAAATATACTACGAATCTCTATCTTTTCCATGCCGCGAGTTACTTCAATCTATGGATTCCTTAAACAAAACAAATGAACATTAATTATTGTTATCTAAAACATTAGATAAATAAGAATTAATTAATAAGTAGGATTAATTTTATTCAGATATCTCGATCTTATAAACATATATGACGACACGATAGACCACAAAAATATTCAAAGAAAACGCGTAAAAGGACACTCAGATTGAAGATAGTTTGAGCTTTCGGCCTTCTCTTAGGCCTTCTTCAGGTCAGAGTGTGGCCTGAAGGAGACCTGAGAAATATTCTGACATACTATTTTGATGCCAACTAACTTCAGCATTATTAGATCGTAGAAAAATAATACAATGGAAATTAGATATTTTTATCAATTGAATTCCCCATAGGGGATCGCGCTGGTGCGGTGGCTAACTTATTGCCTTCCCGCCAAAATTTGCATCATCCGCACACGTCTATATGTGAGCGGTAAAATGTTTATCAAAAATCGGATTTCTCGAAGGGTACATACGCGTAATTTATTATTCCTGTTTTTTTTAGCGTGGACTAAAACACATGAAAGCGGTGTTTTTTTTGCAAGTCGACTTAATTAAAAAATTGAAAATATATTTTTTTAGTCAGAAGGTTGAAGGAAGATATTATATGCATCGTCAACCTACAACCTATCTAGGATCAATATAACTTAACATTGAGATCCAAGTAACTCGGGATCGGGATTTTTCGTTAGCTTACGCACTGCCTTCCCGCCCAGAAGGCCCAGGGTCGAATCCCGGCGGCGGCAGATATTTTTTAGTGGCTTCCGATCCCTACTTGAGGTACTTAGTGCGGGCTCTCTGAGTGCATCGACCGTCGGTTGGGACAATAAGCTACGGACCCCTTGGCGCCTTTCCTTAAGAGTAGGCTGATGCCGACGCCGCATTTTTCTCCACCCTTCGTCCTTTTCTGTCTATCCCTAATGGCACAAATGACCTCAGCTGTCGGTCGGCTCCCCCAAAAAATACTACTACTACCGAAATACCCAATTGCGATGTCTTTGTCATTGCCGCCACATCTTCTTCTTATCCGTAGGCAAAAAATCGATAGTATCGGCGCATCTAAACTTCTTTTAACCTGTAAAAGACTAGTTTGTAATGGCAGTATTTTATATCTCCGGCTTCATTTATTTCTTATATTACGAGTAAAGTCTATTGACGTGAAGGGAATAAATTTAAGTACAGCAGGAATTGGATTAGACCATTGCCATGAGGTAAGTGTTCCTTCTCGCAATCCTTGAACCTTTAGTGAGGATACTTTGCGATAGGCGTTGAAATCACGCCTAGCTTAAGACAAGTGAATGTCAGTATTGACATTGATTCATATGTTACGCCTAACTGTACGCGTGCGAAAAATCGGTCATTTATTGATCACAGAATTTTGCCGCTGTTGCACTGATTGATACATATGTACATTCATTTCCATTACGGCAACTGACGCCAAGGCAGTACACCTGTGCAAGATCATTCGTCGTATAACCTCTCTTCATGTAGGATGCGTCAATTCACGCGCCGTGCCTTGACTGATTCTTTAAAAAAAATGTACTTGAATTTATTAATATCGATAGAATCACCTTCGTAGTGTTTACAATAAGGTTATCACGGTACCTCATTGATTATGACTAATGAATATCACGACTAAACATGCTCATTCAATGAAGCGGCGGGTTTAAAATGAAAAAAGCGTGTATTTTCAACAGTGATCGCAATTTTTTTAGGAACGGAAAGAGGAGGAAATCAGTTATTGGGCTGAGCAGGCGCATTTGTCCAAACGAGGTTCGGGAAATCATGTCTTTAGTTCAAGTTCAATGTCTGCCAACACATTGCGTGTGAACGCGCCAGACTTTGTGAATATCCACTCCCGCCTTACACAGTTCATCCCATAACTACACGCTCAAACTATGCGAAAACACGTGGCGTGCGTGGGGAGCGAAATATGTGTGATTTTGTTTTTTTTTTCTTTTTTTTTTGGGAGTGCGCGGGGAATTCCTCCCGTCTCTCCTCAACAACCCTCATTTTTGTTTCCCAGGGATTTAGTTCTCCTTTATTCAAATCCAACTCCTCCCACGTTCCTGTCCTCTCCCCCTTCCTCCAACCGCGCCGCTCCCGGTCGAAGTTTCCCCATCTCCCCTCTCCCTTCATTTTCGAGTGGCTGAATAATAAAGCATTTAGATCCTCACCCTTCTCTTCTTCGCTGTTTCATTTTGCGTAAGAAAGCGAAAGGAATCCCCTACAGTAGGCAAGCGAAGGGCTGGAGATACACGGAGCGGAGGGAATCTTTTTTTCTTCAGCCCCGAACGGAAAGGGAAAAAGGACTCATTTTTGTACACATATATTTTGAAAAGCAAGTCTTCTGGTGAACACTTAAACTTTATTCGCCGATGTCTTTTCAGGAACGGTAAAAACGGATCATTGACATGACTCTGCTCGCCTTTTGTGGCTGAGTGCTCTTCTATTAAAAGTTCTTGCTCCTTCGAGTATATTTATTACCTGGTAAATTTCCCCAGATCTTTATTTAAATTGCCATAACATGTGCTTTAAGAGTGTGCACTCGGAGTGTTATTTTATTAATCACAGGCCTATTAATGGTGACACTCCTTGCAAGATTCACATAAATTTAAAATTATTAAATTCTATTATAAAATTCTTTAATTTAAAATTATTTTAATAAATAATAAAACAAACATCACAGTTGATGTTTAAAAAAAATACAGCTAATATTTAGTGAATTACTCATTTAAAATGTTATAACTTGCTACTACTCCCCTGAGTTTCTCAACTATTAACTCCTCAAGTAATTTTAGCTGTTATCTTTGAAATAAATAAGTTTAAGAATTTGTTCCTTTAAGTTTTCAAATAATATTTAATAACATGTGGTTCAACGTAATACTGCTTCCTTTACCATTTCCTTTGACGATTTTAACTCGCATGCGGGGGTTGTCATACTTATCGCCAGAATGTGGAGAATCTGTCTTCATCTGCAAAGTTAAGGGGATGAACGTAGGTTTTGAGTAGCCTATACCTGCACTGAAGGTCCCAGCTACAAATCAAAGATCGAACAAATTTTCATCTTTTGACATTTTTTAAAATTTTATGCGACGAAAAAAAAGCTCCTTAATCAAAAATATCCTGAATTACTAACGACTGACAGAAGTTTCACCAAGGCGGCGCATAAGAATATCAAGGAAAGGTGAAAGTCATGGCCATTTACGAAGAGAGTAATGCTCAATGCGGGAGGAAACGTTCTCAGTTCATCGATGGAGAAAGCCATTCAGAACCATCATAATAATCTTCATACACGCATAATATGTGTTGAAACTCTCCCAGACCAAACACTTTGGGCTAAAATACTCTACCGATTGGATGTACAGAAGGGCAATAAATATATATCAATTTCGCGCTTCTTGGATTAACCCGAAGAAAATTATATCCTAATACATGTATATGACAGTTATGGGTGTTGGAAGGTACTGCAATTAGAATGGAGGATTCAGAATAAAAGAAATGGGTTGCTCACGAATACACTTTTGCCATTTTAATCAAGGATACTCATACAAAGTAAGGAGGTGATATGATAAGTGACAATATCTGTGGTAAATGTAGCAGTGGCGCGGATTGGAGACATTATTAAGCAGTAGTCTAGCAAGTTGGAGAGGATTTTTATGGCCTTAGAAATACTATAATCCTAAGTTGTAGCATGAAAGTACAAATACACCTGTTCTTTAATACATTCTTTATTTCTTTAGTATATTGTTCAACCCCGTATTAAATTTACAATAACCCATTCATTAGATCTACATTCATTATGTCTCCATTGATTCTTATTCCAAGATACTAGTTATTTCCATCCTTCCACCTTGTTTCCCCAGTACTTCTTGCTCTATATCCGTCTTCACAACGCATGACTTTTCAGTATATCTTGTGTGAACTAGCTCTGCCATCTTTGCATTATTCCTTGCAGCTTTCTATTCTCCCACCATTGCTAGAAATTTATCGGCTGTTTACCTTTACGTGGTTTTCTCTTGCCTACTTCATTATCTCCACACAAAAATTTAGAAAGCTTCTAATCTACGCTTTTCCACTTGCTTCGAAGGTGAATTAAAAAGGTCTTTGCTGAATTTAAGGACAAAAGTGTAACCCAGTTGCATATAATGGACGACAGTGGTATGTGGCCAGAGTAGAAAAAAGAACATGCAAGGAAACTGGCAAGTATGGAATACGGGATACAAAATTAAAACGTCTATTTGAACAAGATCAATATATTGTATATTGGTATTAATTTGAAATAGTAAAAAGGATGTGTGAGTAAAATTATGAAAAAACACCCTGGATTAAGTGGAAGAATTCGCCCAAGTATTTAGACTGTACGAACACGTAATGGAAGGTAAAAGAGGTGTAAAGTAAGCAAATTAGGAATGGCAACTGAAAATATTTACTCCAAGAAAATACTGCTAAAAGAAAAAAGTACTATCACTGGGATCAGAATACGATATATTAGGAGTTATATCTGCATTCTTATTTTCTGCAAATGTGAGGCTTGGATGATCGCAACAGCAAGTAAAAGAAGATTGGAGGCGACTGCGATGTGGTGCAGCAGAATAAGGACGAAAATAATGAGAGTAGCAGGATGACACATGAACAAAAATACTGCGTAAATTGAATAACAGGAGAAGCTAATGAAAAGCACTCACAGGAAGAATAGGGAAATTGATTGGACACATTGAGAGGCTCTCCAGAACATCACTGGAGGAAATATGGGCGGAGGAAAAATTACAGAGGAAGGCTAAAGTGAACTCTGAGAAGCAGGTAATGGAAAATGTCAGTGCAACAAGCTCTGAGAATTTAAAATGATTGGCAGGAAATAGGATAGTCGCGAGAGTTAACAAGCCAATCCACGCATCGAAGATTTTAAAACTGTGATGATTTTCACGGAATATTGAAAAACTTTAGGAGTTCACGAGCAGATATAGCGTGATAAATAACTCTTATCTTATGAAGTTATTTTTATACAGTTTGAAATGTTACCTAAAAATATTGTTTAACAAATTCGGAGATACATGTTGTAGCATTATTGTAATTGGTCGAAGTGAGAAAAAGATTTGAGCTGCATCATTATTGCGATCTTCAGAAATGGCATGAGGAGGATGTTTCTTCAAAATTTGCATGCGGAGGTTGCCACTATAAAAAAAATATTCTACATCAGAGATTGGGCGTCATTAGGGATTTCCTCCGAACGATATGTTTAGATATTTCCTTCAATAGAAGATATAGATAGACGCATATTGCCAATTTCAAATACTGTAAAAATCTAAATATTAATTCAAAGAAAATTTTATGAATTGTGTGCAGTCGCAAAAAAAGAGACTTAGAAAAGCTCCTATCTCAGAAAAATCTGATCTAGTTCCGATGCAAAAAATAGCTGTTTCGTCCATTATTGAGCATCACGAAACTGTGATATTGGAGACGCAATAACTTTAACGTTCGCCTTGAGCTGGATTGAGAAGCAAAATTCTGCAATTTGCTTTTAGTAATTTATCCCAACGAATGATGACGATTAGGCAATTCTAATATAATATAAAGTAATATATCGCGATTATAAAATAAAATAATCAGTCAAAAATATTGCATAAACCTGTATCTCACTTGTTTCACATTTGTGCTATCCCGCAGTTTAGCTTCATCCTGTTTATTTTAAATTGTTAGTTAATACATAAATGCATATTCTAGGACATATTTGAAGAGCTTGTGGTGCTTAAAAACTGCAACTTACGACCTGCCTTCATCCTTGAACACTCGTGAAATCATGCCCAACGTCTCCGTAGCCAATTACCCAAGTTCAAGGAAAAATTCAATGACGAACCACTGTTCAGTCGATCGCTACATTTGCGCTTCCACCGAGTCACTTGAGACAGAGGTCCACTAAAAAAACGATCTAGCCTTAACGAACTCTCGCAGGTGATTGGCGGTTGACGTGTTTTGAAGAGCAGACCCCGACCATTTAGCCTGCGCGGTGTGAACGCGCTGCAATGTACAGTCGTAGCAAGAAAAATTGTTTGTGATACTTTGTAAGCAAACCTTGTAAGTGATATTCCATCTTTACGGTATTAGCCATTCCTATAAATTGCTATAAAGTGATCTGGGAAGAGATTCGTGATGCGTACGCTTCTCAGTACTTTCCATGTAGTGATTTGTGAGGATGGAAAAAGTTCAGCTTTGAATTGTGATTAATACTTCATAAAGAAAGTATAAATGCAAAATAAATTCACACTGACTTTCAGAGCACGCTGGGGGACTCCGCTCCATCATATTCAACTGTTTTCAAGTGGACAAACGAGTATAAATCAGTTCGGGACAGCTTCTTTAATGATCTGCGTAGTGGTCAGCCAAAATATGCCACTACGTATCTCAGAAATTCTTGCAAAAGTGTATGCAATGGTCTTTGAGGACTGAAAGTGCGATAATTGCTTAAGCTCTAGGAACTCATCTGAACGGGCATATAAAGTTTTAACAACAGAATTAGATATGAGAAAATAACCTGCTAGATTGATCTGCAACTGTTGACCAAGGATCGCAAATACATAAGAATGGAAATTTCCGTGCAAATTTTGACCCGCTTTAAGAACAACCAAAAAGATTTTCTTCGCTGCTTTCTGACCAAAGATGAAACTTGGGTTTAGCACCATGCTTTAGAGACAAAGCAGCAGTCAAAGCAGGGGAAACATGTTGATTCACCTCTACCAAAACAAAGGTCAAACAATAACTGGACAATACTACGCTAACCTCCTTGATCATCTACAACGGGTGATGCAAATCGCAAGAAGTCGCGAAATGGTAATATTTTGCAAGGAAGAAACATATCTTTCATCATGTTCACACACAAGGTTCGTTGCCATGGAAAAATATGTGGACTAAGATGCGAATTGTGGCCACAACCTGATGAGGCCACACGCCTGATGTGGCTTCAGGTTTCCATTTCCTCCCCAAGCTCAAAATTTTCCTCAGTAGACGGAGATTCTCTTCAAGCAAATAACTAACAGCCGACGTAGAAGGGTATTTTTCAGGTCTGAAGGAATCTAATTTTTGAGATGGAATTAAGGCATTGGAGCATCGCTGGAGCAGTTGTATTAGTGCACAGAGAGACTATATTGAAAGCAAAAAAGGTTAACTGAAGTAAGTCGTTCATTTCTATTGCATTCCAAAAAATTTTCTAAATACTCTCGTAAATAGCGGAAAAGACATCGTCTCTGAAATTTCATAAAGCGAAAAGAATTAACCATTCATTTTGGTCATACCGATGAGCAACTATAATTCCAGGCGTACGGATGGCTGCAGAGATGAAATAATGGTATTAAAGGGAAAAGTATGTGAATATATTTTCTAAAAGAATAAGGTAACTTTGCACTACATACTACGCTTAAAGTATTAACATTTTTAGAACTATTTCTGAAACGCACCATTATGATACCTTTAAGGTCATGCGTTTTAATCTTTTCCCGTGATTGGTTTTAGTGTTGACTCTGATGCCTTGGTCGTGAAAATATTTTATGATCTTCTAAGAGTACAAAGATCAGAAAGGTACGTTGGTATATATAGCTTATAAATATAAGTTAGTGTATTTTGTATTCACACTCAACCAACGGCATCCAAAAGGGCGAAATCTTTGCGTCACCATTGAAGTAATTGCGTAATAATTTACACCATGATGGTAAATTTCAATGCACGTCAATTTACGTAATATGCTAAGAGGATAGCAAATTTTTCAAAGAACAGAAGAAATTCTCAACTTTCAGGCCTAATTTTCTACACAGGATGAATCCGAAACTATATTTTCATATATTATCCTTTCCCACACTTTATCTATTTTTCATGACTAAATGTTGCGGTAGTCCGTTATCCTCGGAGAGAGTAGCCAGGACTTGTAAGAACGTCCCACCCGGGTACGAGGGTATCAAAAAAGAGGGCTGCTACGGCAATGGTAATTTTCGAACGGAACGAATGAGAAAGACGGGTTAAAAACAGTAAAATTATGCGCATAGATTAGGGGGAGTAGTAATCCCCTGAGAGTTATCCAAACATGCTTGAAAAACGCCGGTGGATGAGGTGTCTTTCAAGTTGTAATTCGCGCGTCCCCTTCGAGGAGATGGTCCCTTTTCCTTTGAGAGAGGGAGACGGAACAATGTTTGTTAATCCTCTTGGCATCACTCCTCCGATGATCAGGATCCAGGGGTGGATTCTGTTTACCACAGAGGAAGAATATTTGGTTTTAAACGATTAAAACATGATGATTCTCTAAAAACTAAGATTGATGCATAGTCCAAATGATGGCTCTTATGCCATGGTATAACTTAACCCCGACTGGAATGGTAATTTTTGCTGTGAATGGATCTTTCATTAAAGAGGCAGTGTGCTAAACGTTTCCAGATAATTGCGGATTTTTTCCCAGCTCCGTATGTACTTGTTAATCGTGTGAATCTATGCCTAAAATTCTTCCTTCAATTGAGAATAGCCATCATTTTTCTTCCCGTCCTTCATCTCATGGGATTTTTCTTATCAGTATCTACTCTGAACGGGCATTATTTTACATTTAGAAGTACCGCCGTTTGACAACCACAAATAATCGCATACCTCCGCTCGATCGCAGCCGCTTGGAGGTCAACCTTACGAAGGAAAACATCAGCGAAGCTACCTTATCGGTCCTCTGCAAGGGCCTCAACTTTGCGCCTGCACCCCGAGCTATTCACCACAGTGACATCATCGGAGGAATTGAGCAGCCGATCAAGAAACTTCCAGCGGTAGCAGCCGAGGAAATACAGTGAACTTTCCTTGGTCCTGCAAAGGGCCGTATTACCCCGCTGCAATGTATCAAGAGAGGAGCAGGCAGCGCTCCGCTCCCTACGCGGAAACAAGGACATCACCATACTACCGGCAGATAAAGGAAACGCCACCATCTACCATCCGAGAATCCGGGAGATTCTCCCAGACAAAGCTCACCGCAGTCTGCCCCGCGACCCAATGGACGCCATAACGAGAAAAACAGTAGCACTGATGAAGAAATCGGACCTGCCCGCTGATGTCGTGAGGAGCCTACAGCCACCGGCGCCAGCGCCCCCAGGATGTATGGATTGCCAAAAATACACGAAGACGGGACACCCCTACGGCCGATTGTGAGCTCCATTGGATCGCCCACTTACAACTTGGCTAAATATCTCACCAGAATCCTGTCGCCGCACGTGGGACTAAGTAAGCATCACATAAAAATTCCACCGAATTTGTGGCAACGATTAAAGACATAAAACTACAGGCGACCGACATCTTGGTCAGTTTCGACGTAGTGTCCTTGTTTACCCGGGTCCCGCTCACCGAAACTTTGCACCTGCTGGAGAGAAAGTTTGACAGCAACACGGTGAAATTGTTTCACCACGCACTGGCATCGACATACTTCCAGTGTGACGGGAAGTTCTACGAACAATCGGATGGGGTGGCCATGGGATCCCCACTTTCGCCGGCTATCGCAAACTTTTTCATGGAAGATTTGGAAGAGCGGGCACTAGAATAAGCCCCTCACCAGCCGAAGTGTTTTTACCGATACGTGGCCTCACGGAATGGACACCCTGGATGCCTTCTTCGACCACATGAACAACCAGTATCCGAACATCCGGTTTACCATGGAAAAGGAGAGCAACGGCAAGCTCCCCTTCCTTGACATACTGAACCGGAGGAAGGAAGATGGAAGTCTGGGCCACAGCGTGTAACGCAAACCCACTCACACCAATCTGTATTTGAACGGCAACAGCCACCATCATCCTTCGCAACGGAGTGCCGTGTTGCTCTCCCTTATGCACTGGGAAAAAGGGATTTATGATGAAGAAAGCTTTCCGGGAAATAAGGCATCTAAAGAAGACATTCCTACAGAATGGCTACTAAGACCATGAAATGTCCATGGCCATTAAAAGGTCCTTGGAGAACCGCGCAAGCCAAACATCCGACGACAAACCCATCACCAAGGCCCTTCTCTCTACGTATCCACGATCTCCGGGAAAATCTCCCGAATATTAAGGAGATTTGACTTCGAGTCAATCCACATACCACCGAATAAGTTAAGGAAACAGCTGGTTAAAGCAAAGGACCCCATTGGGCTGAAGACCCCAGGAGTGTACCAGATCCCCTGTGAGAGTGGAGAAGTCTACGTGGGTGAGACGAGGCGCACGATACAAGCGAAAAATCATATATATATATATATATATATATATATATATATATATATATATATATATATATATATATATAGGGGGAAAAGTGGCAAACGGCAGGGAAACCTTGGGATCCGGATCTCATCAAACATCTCACGAGAAACAGCGACCCTTCGATCACCCTAAAGGACCTGAATGCTAAGCATACCTCTTGGAATTCACGGTCTTCCAACCCGAGGGGAGAAAACCTGCGTAGGCTAACAGACGACGAGGGACTGACGGTAATAGGCCCAGCGACACCCACACACGACCGAGGAGACGTCCTCGACGTTGCGATCGCTCGAAACGTGGGGACATCCCTGAGCATGCACACATGCGTTGAACTATCTTCGGACCATAACCCAACATCCTAGCAGTGGAGAGACGTATTCCTATGTTCCCTTCCACTCGCCGATTAGACTTGTCGTCGGCTGATTGGAGCTGTTTCCACAACGTCATCGCTAAGGAGTTGCCTCGAGGGCCATTGCAACCGACTTCGCCGGAGATGGCTGACCATATGGCTAGTCACCTCAATCGCACAGTTGATGAAAGCCTTGATGTCGCTTAAAGAGCAACGGAACTCGTATCTTCGGGTTCCGCTTCCAGCGGCGGTTTGCGGCCTCATCGCGCGACAGAACAACGTGCGGCGCCAATGGCAGAAATACCGCACTGCGGATGTGCGGACGCAGCTTTCTGAGCTCAACGTTGCGGTGGAAGACGCACGTTGAGACGTACAGCAAGTCCGATCAGACTACAGGGAGGCACACTTGCTAGAGGAGCTCCTTTCAGAAGACGGCAATGACGGCATCAGGGCGGTGTGGAAAATGTGCAGGAAGCTGCGGGCTCCCCAAAGAGCACACCCAATAATTACGGACGGAGGTAGGGGGGCACGATCTCCCATGGAAAAGGCGGAAATTCTCGCTGTCTACCTATCCAGCAGCTTTTCACCCAATCCTGGTAACTCTGCTTCTGCCGTGATAGAGAGGGAAATCGAGGTGTCCGAGAGAGCAGGAGACGCCGATCAAGAAGACGCCTCGGAAATTCCCTCATTTGACGAGAAGGACGTATAAGGGGCAATACGTCGCCTCCGCGTGAGGAAGGCCCCTGGGAGTGACAACATTCCGAATTTTGCCATCCGGGAGCTTCCGAAAGTGGCAGTGAGGTACCTGACAGCGTCTTCAATGGCCGTGTCAGGATTTACTACTTTCTGACCACTTGGAGAAGAGCGAGAATCGTCCGTCTGCCGAAGTCACAGAAATTTAAGGTAGGTCCCGGAGAATTCCGGCCTATCTCCTTGCTCGACGGCTTCGGTAAGATATTCGAGCGACTGCTGCAATAGCCGCTGACTGACTTCGTCCAGAAGAATAATATCCTTCCGGAGGAATAGTTTGGCTTCCGTGCGCAGCGCTCCACAGTCCATCAGCTGGTGAGAGCGACAGATTTCATCACCGACAGCTTCAACAGGAATATGGTGGTTGCCGGAGCTTTCTTCGACGTCAGTAAGGCGCTCGATCGCGTCTGACATCCGGCTCTCCTCTTGAAGATGAGGCGACTCCATTTCCCACCTTAGGCAATCAGGATGGTTCACTCCTACTTGAGAGACAGGACATTCACAGTACAGTGGCCGGGGGCGGACTCGGGGGTGCGTCGGATCTCCGCCGGCGTGCCTCAAGGCTCCGTCCTTGGGCCTCCGCTCTATAATATCTATTCCCACGACATTCCTACTCGTGGAGGGAATCTTGAAATCCTATTTCTTTATGCTGACGATACGGCCCTCCTACGCCGTTCCTGGCAGAAGGTGACCGCGGTGCAAAGACTGCAGAACGCCGTGGCAGAGCTCCTTGAATGGTACTGCCGATGGCTTTTTGTGGTTAACGCACAAAAGACGAAGGCGATCATCTTCCATCCGGGAAATGGTGGGCCACCAGGAGTGAACATATCGGTGAACGGAGTCGTCCTACCGTGGGAATCTGAAGTAATTTTCTTCGGAGTGCTGATGGATCGGAAACTCCTTTGGAACGTTCAAGCGCTTCGGGTTCGTACAAAGGCATACCCGGCGCTTAATCGGCTACGGCCGATTATTCGCCCGCCTGTCCAGAGTATGGACACGAAGCGCAGACTACAGGGTTCGTCCGGAAAATAAGTGTACTGAGCTCAGGAAAAAAAAATTATTACACTTTTACATATCTTAAGCTAATATTCCTCAACATAGGACCATTGTGAGTCGCTACACTTGTTCCAGCGGCGTTCCCATTCCTGGAACGCTCCCGCGAAGGCATCATCGGGAACCTCTCGAAGACTCGTCGTCGACCTCTTTTCTGCCCTCCACGAACATCTTGTGCCACCGAAAGATCATATTTCTGGACATGGCTGACTCCCCGTAAGCCTGGTTAATCATATTGACAGTTTCGGTAGACGATTTCCCAAGCTTTACCGCAAATTTGATGGAATAACGCTGTTCCAAAAACTTCGGCATCGCGTTCCGTGACGTGAGTCGAGCGTGGAGGTTCGCGTTAACAGAGCTCCTCACTACACCACAGCTCAGAGCCGACTGCCTTTTTCAGCGTCGCTTGCCAACATACCCCCCTCCAATCGCAGCCCGTCAGAGTGGTGCTGGGCGCGCCTGGAGCGGCGCCTGGAGCGGCGCGCCCAGCCCAGGAGTCAGTACACTTATTTTCCGGACGAACCCTGTATACCAAGCGTGCGTGCTGCCAGTCATCACCTACGCTGCAGCGGTATGGTCAGGGGTGCCGCGAACGAGTCTTACTCAAATCCAAGTGGGGCAGAACTGTGCTCTTCGTGATATCTTGGGACGCGGTCGTTACGCCCGCGTCTCTGAAATGCACGAGGACGGAAAGCTGGAACCCCTAGACGTCCTTCTGCCTAGAATCTAGGGAAAATTCTTTGAGAAAGTGGCAGAAGCAAAGGCTACCCTAATTCGTCGAGTCGCCGAAATAAAGGTCAGGCCATGGGACCGCTTTAAGCGGCCCATAGCCTCCCTAGATACAGTGGACACCCTTCCTGTGAAAAGAGGCCAAGGCTGCTCTAAGTGGGAGAAAAACAAACGCCTGACGACGCAGAAGAATTCTTCTCGCAGAGCAGGGGCTACACAAGAGCCCTTGCAGTAATATATGCTGGAAAACGGCATTTAGAAACCCTGAAGACGATGACCGAGTCGGACCTCGAAACGTCGGCGGAGATGGACAATATGACCCGGTGGGGGACCCGAGAGGAAAACATGCAGGCATTATTTTCTATGCGCGTTACATATTAATCTTTTTGTTATTCAAAAGTTGTCTTTCTGAATCAAAACTCCTATCAAACTTCTTCTACCTGTTTTCTCACATGCTCGCAAATTTCTAAAACGGTTGAACATAATATTGTTTTATTGATATCGATTCTATTTGAGTTTCTGCTGGGAATTTTTCAAGAGAGAGAGAGAGAGAGAAACGAATATTTGAATGTTTCTATTAGAAAGTCAGAGTTACAATGCTGTCACTGCTTTCCCACTTGACAGATTAATTGCAGGAAATATTTTCTAAATTTCACCATGAAATCACAGAATTTTCATCGTTATTTAAAGTTTTACTCGTTTAGACCCATATCGGCCCCAATCATTGACTGCGTTTTACATTTACCAGTAGTTTTTATTGAACCGGGAAAGTTTCTTCTCGTTAAATTTGTGCATAAATGGATAGCCAATACCCCACATGCCCAAAAGGAATTACTCTTTGTTCGTCTACATCGACATTTTTCTCCAGGAATCGCATCGAAATGAGACGTATGGTATTAAAAATAGTATGACATCAAAAGAAAGGAGCTCGTAGAGGGAAAATATATTCTAAAACGATAGTGTTTCTTTTTATGTTTTGGAAAAAATACGTCTTTGAATATCTTTTCTTGGCAGCCTATTTTTTTACTCCTTTCCAATCGGCCGATACACTCAGTTGGGTTTAGATAACTTCCTCTTAGTCACAAAAAATGTTCAATTGATATCATATAGAGTCATTTAATCTAATATTATTTCTTTTTGACTGTAGAGGCTGAATTTCTATATTTTTAACTCTCTTTACTTCATCATCATTTACCAATTTTTTATGAATTGTATTATTTATTTAACCATTTAGTCACCTTTTGAATCTGGTCTAAAAAATATTATTATTGACATCTCATAACAACTCTACGTATATTTTCTTCATCATTTATTCATATGTTTTCGAATTAATAGTCATTGTTTTCTAGGGAGCGGTTTTTATGGCGTTTTTTCTAGATCCAATATGATCGTATTGTACGAGTATATATATATCTTTTTAGAATACCATTAAATATGTAACTATGGCCATATTTGTTTTTTTAGAAGTTCTTTGATATAATATATACAATGCTCTAATCGTGGACAATTGGTGAGTTTTTAAGGTTTAAATTGATCGGAAATATTTTTCGAATCGCATGCCTCCCTGTTATAAAACAAAGAAGATGTCTTCGATGGATAGATCTGTGCCTATCTTCTTGCTTTAATAACTATGTTTCTACGCCGTAGAGCAACAAACTCCATTTCCGAAATTAAACGAGTCATATCTTAACATCCTTAGTCAGCGTCTCTGCCATCAATTCTCGACGACTTTGACCATTTTGATGCACAACACTTACAAGCTACCAAGCACAAGATACGAGCACACTACCCCTTTAATTTATAGACTTGAAATATTCTAAGCAAAAATGATACGTACATTAATTAAATACTCCCTTCATTTTGTCCTTTGCAATAATATGCCTGCCATTCATAGAACGACCTCCACCTCACCCACCTGCGGCGGCTAGCCTTGCTCTGTGTTCATCTAGATGGTGTGGTGGGAAACGCGGAAGTTGAACACGTTGGTACACGGTAGGGGAGAACGCACTAATCCGCGTGGAGCATCATGATATACCGTTTTCTGATGAGGAAAGAGGAGAGACCCTCTCGCTACGCAGTTTATGGAGCTCAAAATAAACTTGTCACTTAATATTGCAATTTACATTGATAAATTATCATATTTCTGATTAATATTAATGTTATAATAATTTCAAGACAATCGAATCGGTCATCAAATTGATATAACTGTGCAACAGGTCATAATAATTTGTATCCAAGGAGCTACCAGGGAATATTTCATAACAAATTTAAAAAAATTACGCGACTAATTGCATGGCGACGCACACTGTAGTGGACATTCGAATGGGTGGTCCTTGATAGTTTCATAGGAGATAGCCATGAGCATAGCAATAATTTTTTCCATTAGAAAAAAGTTTACAGCTGTAGCTTCAAACCTTTTCTGCATGAATAATTTTCTACCTTATTGTTTTCACACAAAGATCTTTATAGAAATGATAAAAAGTAAGGTTCACTATTTAAAACTTTTGTACATTAGGTTTATACTTTATTTGCATTGAGTGATTTTGGATAGGGAGTAAGCAAAAATCGCAATAAATTGGGATGGGTCATTGAAATATAATTTATTCAAAGCAAAAAAAATAAACGTGCCGACGAATATGAAGCCTCCATTTTTTTACGATGCTAATTTTAAACGTATTTAACTTCAATTTTTCCGTTTGAAATAAGTCAGTGTCTATGGTGCAATGAAGTGGTAACTGTTTATGAATTAATGCCCTAATTGTCATTAAATGATCTGTAAATCAAATAAACATCAAGTTTTGAAAAGGGAGACGGATTTAGGATTTCTTTACTGGCACATATGCTATGGTCTCATATTACTCAGTAGCAGGGTGTTGTTTTCGGTTTTCTTTAAAGAAATGAAATTTTGTTTCTTTAAATAAATGAGTATAGAACAATGTATTATGACACAATTTGTTTGAGCGACTGATTGTTTGAACGTTTACTACTTATTTTGCGGATTACAGAATGGAAATAATTTAATCTTCTGTGCTAGTGCTGACTATGGTTAAAATTTGGTAGACACATAATGGGATGGGGATAATTGCCCAGTTTATCAATCTCTTTTCACGACCCCAGTGTGCATATGGTTTTGACTTGGACATTGCGTAATTTGCGAGAAACAATAATTTTCCTGCGTTAAAATAATTTAGGTAGTTGAAAATTATTGCAGTGACAAAAAATTCTCTTCTTAGTGAAAATATTTCCTACATTTAGCTCTTTGTAACTATTTCTCTTTGAAATTTTAATGACTGCAGGGTTTAAAATATGATCATGATTTTATTTCTTCCATTATTCGTGATAATTTCTCAGGTAAAATCTATTTTTTTAATTTTTCATTTAACTCAATGAATCTCTCGCTGTCAGTGGCCCTATATTTTGCAAGTGTTTTAGGTTTTTCCACAGTATTTTAGTCAGGTTATTCAAATATCAAAAGGTTGCCATTGTAGAAAAAAGTCGAATATCAAAATAGCATATGATACGCACAGTATCCTCTGGTAAGTGAGTAGGTGTTCTGAGAGCCGCCTTTTCGACTACCGCTGACATTTTAGTCCATCGCAAGTTAGCACTGCTTGTGTTCTGTGCTCAAGGAGCCTGAATAAAAAATCAATCTTCAGTAATTATGGGAACAAAAGACTGCATAGGGAAAGGAAAACGTTTTATCAGCAGGTTAAAATGTGTTATTTATTATGCATATTCTTAGGAGACTGATTGCCAGTAAATGCGCGAGTTATTCTGCGTTTTTATAATGAGTTCGGATCGGTGTTTTTTTTTCTTAAATGTATTCTCACGAGATTTGAAATTAACTACAATATGGAAAAATGAAAGAGCTTGATCATGACACTCTTTATGCCATCAACTCGCCTCTGTTCTCCAAAGCGCTTCACCAGAGTGGGTTCTGACTGAAGGCCATGATAAACTTGGCAAGTCGGCCGTAGCAGTTCGGCTGTTTCTTTTTGCACCACTGGTCCAGTACAATACAATCTACCGGTAAAAAATATTAGACATTATTAGACAGCATCCATAGTCTTACACCTCAATCCAATAGAATGTCAGTAGGAATCCAGATTATTAAGATTAATATGATGTAAATAACTTCATTTATGTAGACTGCATTGAAACATTAAGTTGGTGATTTTTAGCATATTCTCAATCTTTCATCAACAATCGATTTTTTGGCTGGCACAATCATCATAATAAAAAACAAGCGTAGAAGGATAAAATAAAAACAAGAATACGTTAAGAGGTGAAAATTATTACTTGATTATTGGATATAATTAATATTTGAGTTATTGGTACTCCACCGGTTAACTTAGGTTTCTTATGGACACATTCGATGTTACGGTACAACGATACATATACATTTACTTGCCTCTCCCGCTAATCGCTCTAGGAATATAATGATATACACACAAATAAAAACATAAATTTAACCATCGGGAAATTGCTTGATCAAAAGAAAAATGAATACCAAAGGCAAGCATGATTCGGTCATTCATTTCCGGTCCATTGATGGAATGATTCTCACTTTTCTTTCAGAAAAAAGTAAGTTTTTAGACTTCAGATAATTTCAGTTAACTAATTGATGCATAGTTCATCACATCAACTTTAAAATCATCTTAAGTATGAGAATATTTGTAATATAAACATCCAAATTAGCAAGCTGCTCAAGTTTTATATTATGTTTTAAAATTGCGTAAAAATTAATATACAGATGGATAATCGTTCTCTAAACTCTCTTCCTGACTGGCAGGTAGTATAATTCAATGCTTAGTATAAAATCATTTTCATTATTTTCTTGACTATGTCTAGTGGCGCCAGAACTAAACAAAATCCCTTGAATAAAACATTTTATCAATATAATAGGGTCCTAACTTTGCCTTCGTACCAGATGTGTTAACAGTTATTCCAGCTGATAGACACTGAAATTCACTTTCATATTCATGGTGCTGAAAATATCATAAGGTTTATAAAAAAATCAACAAAGAAAATGAAAAGTTTTTTAAACGTTTTACTCAATAAATAATAAAGTTTAAATTAAATGTAATTAAAAACCGATTTCATTAGGTCTATACAGTGATAGTCTCTCCCCATCAGCTATAAAATAGGATAATGAACTCTTGATTCTAACTCCGAAGAACACAACTATTGAAGAAGCATTACTACCGCACTGGCTGGAATTAGCAACAGAGTAAATATAGTGGAAATCTCGTTGCATCAAGTAAGCACAAGATTAAGAATAAATTGCCATATATAGAGTACGGGCAAGAGGTGTACGAATCGTTTCATAATTTTAACATTGAAATCAGCTGACAATTCTACATGTTTACTTGAGTTTACCCAGAGATAAAACCTCATAATTAGCCTTAATGTTCATCCTATCATAAATTACCATGTCGTATTTTTGAATAGATAATATGAGGCTGACTCAGTCCGGTACAGGCATTGGTAGTACTTTTTATTTTTAACTTTGTTAGGTATTTGTAAACTATGTTAATTAACTATGGATATTAGATATTTTTTTAGGAATAACATATCCCAGAAAAATACTCCCATTTATTTTGACACTATATGTGCGGTTGAACTGTAGGGTTCTCATTTATCATAAAATGAATAGATAATTGAAAACATATTGCTTTTGTCTTGGACGCTAATTAATATCAATTAGTCACATGAATGAAGCGTGTAGCATTTCAACTGAATATATGAATAGTTTTATTTTCAAGAGACATTAAAAAAGTTCGAATTAACAGGTAATCTGAGTGAGTCCCGAATCTGGTTTGTTATTATTTTGTGTTGCTCATAAATTAGCAAAAAAGCATCCAAAAGTACAACAGCTCTTGTAGATTAATACTTAAATTAGACCAAGTTACATTTCCTCATATATTTTCGTTAGTGAACCTTATTCCTTGGTGGCATTATTTTTTTAGAGATAATTCAGTTTGTTAATTTACTTGCATTGGGAATTCCATTAATATATACACTTAACAAATCAATAGATACGGTTTCTCACACCAATTGGGAGACATGCGAAATCGAGAAGGCGAGAGGGTTCCGCGAGAGAATCGTTTGCCAAACGTCTCATCGGCCTGTTGTAGCAACGGCAGAAAAAACGCCTTCCGTGGTGCTTGCCACGAATTTCCTCGTTCTTCACAAAACACTCCCTGGCATCACCCTCCCCCAAAGGTATAAGTAATCACTCTTAGGAAACACTTCCAATCCGACCTGAGGGCTGAAACTAAAATCAACAATGGATTTCTCCGAGTAATCACCGAGTTAAGATCCTCGTACTATTAGTTTGCGAAATGAGTTTCTTCTCTCGCGACCCTCCATGCTCCTGTGGATGTTTTTATCAGAAGGGGCAAATGGAAAATGTTATGAAATAATTAAGAAGCAGGATTTTAAAAAGTTTTCATTTCATTTTTTAAGTTTTTAAAGCGAGAGATATTCCTTAGAAATAAAAAGAAGAGGCCGTAAAAATGCGAGCAAGTAAAGGTAAATAGTATTAATAGAAAAAAAAAGTTTTATTAAATGTATGACATGCGGGGAAAGTGAGGGATTAAGAATGGATAAAGAAATTTCGTAGAATAAAGCGAGAAAAAACTTAGCATTTCATTGCCGAGATTAATAACATGTGGTAATGTTTGCCATGGAGTAAATTAAGTATAGCAATAAAAATGTTCAGATTGAAATATGTATGGTTAACATGCTACAACAAGAAGAATTAACGATTACTCTTCTTTGAGAAGTTGATGAATACAAACTTGATATAGAGTAGATTAATCGATACGACCTAGATAAAGATTTATGCTTTATCTAGCCCGTATTTTTTAAAGCTAGCAGCTTTAAAATAGTACAAAATGTAGAGAGGCGTGTGCTGTTTTAAGCTTATAAGTCTTGCTTGGATCTTTTTTGGCATTACAATTAATTTTACGTTCCGAATCTACCTGGAAAACATCCTGTTTTAAACGTATTTTATTTTCTCACACGCGACAGTTTGCCACGAGCACAGAAGAAAAGCCCATCCTGTCCCATCTCGTCGAGTAAATCAAAAAGAGTGTAGAAGCAAGTTCGACGAAAGAGAGAGAAATGAAAGGAGAGACGGGGTGAAATCGAAAGGACGGCGAGGAAAAAAGAGCGAAACGGAGACGGATCCTTGGATATATATATATATATATAGATAGAAGTGGGCGAGGAGGAAAAAGAGGCGGGAGGCGGCAAGGGGGCGCGGAGAGAGTGAGAGTGGAGGAACGACAAAATTGAGAGGAAATTGCGGCGAGGCAGTGTGGAAGAGGCGGCGGATGGGGCGGAAAGCAATAGGAGTTCTGGAAGTCGATCTGTCCGAGAGACCAGGGGTGACGAAAAAAAGACTGCCTTACGGAGCCGAATGGAGAGGGGTGGCCTAGAAGGAAGATGGAGAGAATAGATTTTGTTGGTGTGGGTGAAGGTGATGGAAGGGTGAATGAATGTTAGGTTTGAAATGGGATTTTAGACTCCTGGAAGTCTGACGAAATGTTTGAAGCATCAAAACAGAAAATAGTATACCAGTGTACACAAGTTGAGGCTGGGAAAAATTTTCTATAGTCATCAAGAAACGATCTATTGAAGTTATTAAACTTTGATGAATTTCATTGAATTCAACTATCGGATATTAAGCAATAGAGACTTTTAACGTTGTCATGTATATAAAATAATTATAAATCAAGTAAATAATTTTACTTCAGCGATGTGAGAAAATTAATCACTGAACGTTAAAAAATTGGCATTTCCTGCCATGCCGACGCTGCTCCTTTGTAAATGCCACCGCAGACGTACGAAAAGCGAAAGGTTACGGATTTGTCAAAAGTGTTGCATCAAATGTTCTGGGCAATGCCGAAAATATTGCTCACGAAAGAAACATATCGAATCTAAATTAAAATATCAGGCATGTGTTATCATTATGAGAAAATCGAGGGTCTTCACAGAAAACGTTAAATTTGTGCCTATACAGTTTTGAGAGGACTGACCACACGTGTTCTCTCGCACACGTGTTGTGGATATAAATCCTCTGGAGAATCCGTATTTTAAGTCCTTCAAAGATATTGTCTCGATGTACTAATGAAACGGTCTGCCTAAATGGGAGCATAAATTTCTCCATCACAATGGTGGACACAGTTCATGTCAAGCAGAGTCCGAGGTTAGCTGGCACATACATACCTGCATGAGCCACACTATACTTTCTTTGTGAATGTGAGAAATACGTCGTTGCCCTCTCTAATCAGCGACCGCAGTGATAAGAATGTCGGTTCAGTATAAAGTAAAGGCCGAAGAAGTTTTTTTGAGCTAATAAGTCATTTTCCTGATTTAATTTAAAATATTTTAACTCACAGTATGCCTAATTTCTATTTTTGGCCGTAGCTAAATTTTGGTGTATATTGGGTTAAAATCACTTGTTCAGTAATACATTACTTCTAAATAATTCTAACGCAACTTGTGAACTTAATTTCAGAAAAAATATAGCTCTAAATAGATAGAGTGAAAAACGTTTAGTTATAACAAAATATTAAATAGAGAAACAGTAATAGATACGCCATTAATTCTGAAAGGTGAAGTGTCGGGTTTCATTCAGACTAGCAAAAGGGTGTGGTATACTAACTGTAGGTTAGAAGGTTGTGTTGTTTTCCCTTTGCTGCCTGCGTCTTTTGATGAAGAACTAATAACGACTAATGATACAACTTATGCGAAACTGTAGCTACCCAGTGCCACGAGGTTTAACCCCGAACCCTCCTGTCAATAAACTAATGCCACTTTTCTGCCAATCCCCAAAGTTCAACAACAGCAATAATTTTTAATTTAAGCAATGAACAGGTAACACTGCCAACATAAACTTGGCTCTCTTCCCAAAAGAGTGTTTTTCCAAAACTAAAGGTATTTTCTTCATCTGTGGCGACGAGATTCTGCACTCAGTCACATTTCTCTAACTGCGAGTAGCAATGCTAGCAGCTCGCTGGTGATTACTAGTATACCCGCTCCCCATCCTATTTATTCGACATACCCAAATGAAAACTTGTGAATCTAATAAAGTTAATGCTACTATGTTATCCTGATCGTAATTGCTTAACCCTGAATCAGATGGGATATCTATAAACGTCTTGAAATTTCAGAAAAAATTTGAAAGTAGTTCGTAGTTGGAGCACTCCATATAAATTTTTAGTAATAATGTCTATTACGAGGATGTTCTGAAAAAATTCCGATCTAGGAAATAAGCAAGAAATTTTTTCTTCTAATTTATTTTTACTCTTCCACTTAGTCTTCTTTAAAGTCCATAAACTTTTTCCAGCGATGTTCTAATATTTTTTCCCTTAAAAACAGTAATTGATGACGTCTCTCTGATCTAAACAGGCGTTTGCATATTGGAAATCCTCTTCTTCTGATGAAAATCTCTCTTCTCTATTCAAAACTTAATTTGAGAGACGGGAAAAAGTCACTGGAAGCCAGATTTGGTGAATACAGCCAACCAATTTGAAGTGCAACGGCTGAGTTTTAGTTATGGCTACCGTTGTAGTGTGAAAAAGTGCGTTGTCCCGATGGAAAAGAACTTTCTTCCTCATCGAATTCTGTCATTTTTTGGCAATTAATACTTTCAAAATGTTTGATAATGGTTTTTAATACTCTCTAGTTAGTTTTTTAAAACTTTTGAAGATAATCGATGAACACGATTGTGGGACTAACCCAAGAAAAACAGTCGCCATCGCCTGCCCGGTCAATGGAACCGTCTTCGCCTTCTTTGGAGCAGGTTCACCCAGGAAGTTCACTATTTTGTCTGTTCTATCTTTTCATAAATGTAGTGGGGGATCCAAGTTTTATACCTAGTTACAAATTGATGTAAAAATACGTGATTCGCTTCGCTTAAACCACTCCGACGGGGCCATGGAAATGTTGTCTCGAATCCTTTTTTGTCCAAAGTGAGCAAACAAAACGCGGACAACTCAAGCATGTCCAATTCTTCAGTCTATATACGCATGGAAAACGCGTTCTTTTGATATTCCCGCAGGCTCTTCCACCTTTATAACCTTAATTGGATGTCGCAGAATGCCTTTCGGTGAGCTTTTTCGATGTTATCGTTGGTTGTCGCAGTTTTTGATCGTCCCGAACGACCATAATGAGCCAATCTGTTACGGCGACGTTTACATTCAGCTGTCCCAAGCAACACGGTCGTAAATAAGCTGCAAAGGCCCCGTGCGAAGTGTCTAACTCGTCTTTGATTTTCATACGCGCATTGCCTTTTAATATTACATATTAAACGATAGCTCGTAGTAGTTTTTTTTTCATTTTCACAAAAACCGTTGCTCAAAATAAAAGACTCCATCTAAAGATTGTCTAGCAGCAACTGATTGGCAAATATGACTCATATTTTGGTATCTTTCAATGTATGCGCAAACGTATTTGCCAACATTATTTGGAGTTTGCTGCGATCTTTATGTAGATCTCGGAAATCTTTCAGAAAACCCTGGTATACCGTTAATTATCGGCTGGCCCTCTCGCCATGCTGACAATATTGTCTCTGTGATAAGTATTTTCCATATTTATTTAGCATTGTACAATCACTTTCAGTGTGATTTAGCACGGTTTTCCCAACCCCTTTCCCTCCTCTACCCCCACGTTGGCCAACATTGTTGCAACCCCCATCCGTTCCCTCAGGGCGTGCTGTAACATATCACACTAGTAGGGGTGTGCTGGTATATCATTCGCGCTTACTGGTTTCGTATTCATTGCGAGCCATTCCCTAACGCCCCTTTAATCAGAGAATTCCCTGTGATAGGAATTCAATCAAGAGAGGAGAGAAAGAAGGAAAACCAATCGGAAAATATGGATGGAGTGAACTCAAATGAAATGGGAGAATCAAATAGAAGTTTGTTTAACCAAACGTTCCGTATGATAACCACTATCGAAGAGTTGATGGTCTATGGAAATTGAGACAATGCTTTGCCACTATGATTGCATTTTCTAAAAGCATAGATACGAGAAACAAATCATGGACTGCATATGCTACGCAGTTACAATGACGATATGGCAATTTGAATAATTCTACTGTCGGGTTTACAGTAGAAAACTAGTCATCAAGTGAAAGAGCCAAAGTTTTTATGACCTTCATAAGGGCATTGAAAATTTAATTATATAACTATACACGCACAACCAGGGTGGAGAAAAGAAGGAACATGAAAATGTCAAGATATAACGCTATCACAAATCAAAATTCTGTTTTGAGGAGAAAGAGTAGAACCTATTGCAGCTTTACGGTTATGATGTAACAACACATGCACATATGTATATACTATATGTGTGTGTGTATATATATATATACATATATACTCACACATATATCTGTATATATATATATATATATATACATATATATATACACACACACATATATATGTATATATATATACACGTATTTACATGCAAATGTATATAAGTTTATATGCTATATATATGTCCTACTTGTAATATAGATATAAAAAATAATTAGTTGTATTTAAATGCATGCTCTTCCGCTAACCTTATGTGTTTTGCTATAATAATCCATTCTTTCCGAATGACCTCATTCATGTTCTGTTCATCATTTTTAAGTTTCCCTTTCAATCCCTCGTCCCTCTCCGCGGGGGCAAATTCCTGCTACCTGCAACGTTGGGTCGCATTCCCTGCCTTTTAGAGACTCTTTGGGGGTAGAGTGTTTCGTGGTGCATTTTCATGTGGTAGTGATGTTTCAATTTCTTGCTTGTTGTGTCCTGGCTTGCGTTTGTAGGATGTCTTTCGTGCTGCATCCTGGGGTGCAGTTTTTCATTAGTTTGCGGTATATGTGTTTGCATGAGTATTGGATGAAGGGATTTGTGCATGAGTGTGTGCGCTGCTGTGGGTGTAATTTTCCGTGTTGTTTTTTTGCATGTGGCATTTTTCCTTTTTACGGTTGGTGACCTAACACCCCCCGCCACACGCCCTTGCGGCGGCTTGCGGGGTATTATGTAGATGTAGATGTACTGTCTTAATCAAAGGCACAGTTCGAAAGACTAGCAGAATCCTACGGATTCAAATCCTACGGTCAAAGAGAGAAATTATCGGAAAAGGACTAAACACAGACTCTTCAGATATATCCCTAAATATGGCAGATAGGTGAAATCATTCAAAAAGAGCAGAGTAAATACGAAATGAATTACCGAGGGAGTTATTCGAAACTATGATTGGAGTAAATATCAGATAACTTAAAGCAAATAACTTTCAATCCTTGAAAAGGGCACCCGTTTGGAAGGAATAGTCATCTTTAGTCAATCAAATTTTATTTTTCTTAATTTTTATTTATTACTAATGCCTATTTTTGATATCAATAAGAATATTATATCATTCTGCGAAAAATAATTTTCTTTGTGGGTAATAATTCGCTTTGTTCAGTTTTGGTTTTGGATGTAGAGTCGGAATTCTGTGGCATTTAATGCGTCGTGGGGTAGTTCGGTACAAAACCATTGATTGTGCTCAAGATTAATAAAAATGCCCGTTCATGATACTTGTCCACCGCTAAATATCGCAAGATTAGTCAGAGGGTTAATGTTGCCTCCTTTAAAACCCTACAAATTAATTGAAGAAAGTTACTGAATTTTCCGAGTCATTGACTCAAACACAAAATGTTCATTATAAATTCCCCTGATGGCCATTTAATGCTCATAAAATTCTGAGAACTGTAGAATAATATAAGGGCACGTGTCTTTTAGCTCTGTGGCAAGACGGAAAGATAACGGCCGTAACATCCGGGTTTTGAAAGAAAATGAGCGGTAGCGGAGTGGAGTGGGAGGTACCCCGGGAAGATTAGGAACGGGAAAGGGTTTGTAGTGGCACGAAGGGAAACAGAAAACTGTTTTTCTGCGGAATTTAGAGCTTATTGGATGCTGCGGGTGGTGCAGGAATTCGGGGTTGCGATTAATGGAAGTGGATGTAAGGAAGCGGAGGGAACTGAAAAGAAGCAGGGGAAAAGATAGTAGCAGGAAAGAAGGGATTAGAAGGAAAATGGAATAAGGAACAATGACGGTTAATGCTGAGCAGAATGTGGGCAAAGGGAAGAAAGAAGGGGACCAGTGGGCCAGAGTCGGGCCCGTGAGAGAGAAACGACCAACGATAAGGATTCATCAAACGAACAGCATGACAATGAGAGCATGGAATGTTAGGGAGGTCTTTTTTTTCAATTCTTTAAGAATACGAGTGTACACATGTAATGTCCCACGGTTTTTTATTTTTGTTTTCATGAAGAAGTAAATGAATTTCGTCAGTCCTCCATCTAGCGGGATTTTATCAACATAAACGTTAGAAGCCTAGTATGTCCATTGAAAATTGACGAAATGCCTCTCACCGTTTTTTCCCCCGGTGGAAGTTTGACGAAATCGGTTAATTTATGAAATTCTTGGTACCGAAATTCACTAAAGATTGCTCTTTTTCGAGTTAGATCTTATCTTTACCTGGTGGACACCATATTAGCCTCCATTTTGGCGTATCTAATTAGAAAATAAAACATTAGAATAATAATTAATAAAACAATAGAAATTAGAAAATAAAACATGAAGAAAAACACTGCCCGTTTATTTACAAGCCTAAGGAAAAAACAGAACGCCCAGTTTCACAAATGTTTAAAAGCTGTCGATACGGGCCAATTATGCAATATTTGGTAAAAAAATAAGAATGGATTGAATTTAACGCTGCTGAATTGAGAATAGTCGTATAGCCTGTTTTCAGTGTGGAATGAGACCAATATGAAAATTTCAGGAAAAACAACTGCTCTGACAGTTAATCCAAAGAGACATTTTTTCCCTGCACAACAATGAAACGCAAGGTCGCCTCTCACATGATTTTTCCGTTTAAAAGAGCTATCAACTTACTCTACAGCAAACCAATTTCAACGAGTACGTAAAATGTCTATAGCGTAGCGTTGCGCCGTACACCACTCTTCTTTCGCCTTGTTGCTTTACCGCATAATTTTTATTAATTCTCTCTTTCTCCTTCCTCCCATCTAATTATGTTTTTCTTTCTTTTTTTCATCGTCTTAATCATCACTTATGCATGATATGCATACGAGGTTTCTTTGGGAAGTTCCTAATGCCAATGCCTGTAGTTTAGTTTTTTTAGAGTTTTAAATTCCTTTTTTGATAATTTTTCTCCTTTTCGACTGAACCCGTCTCTCTGTCTTCGATCGTAAATGTTTCATCGCCCTTTTGATGCTTCTATATATTTTTTTATTCTTTTTATCTAGTTTAATCTCCTTGAATCTGGCGTTTCACTGTATCTGGATTTCGTAAAATGTCTAAAGTAAAACATAACACACTAGGCAAATTGTGAATAAATTACGCAATGAGCAAACCTGTGTCTAACATTGATATAATTTAATTGGTATCTATCTGAACCCCCTGGCGTTTTACACGTGTATGTATAAGTTTGTAATAGTAGGAGTACTCGTAAGTTAATCAAATGTTCGTTATTATTAAGCTACTTTACCTGCGGAACTGGTTTTGAATTCTGCACGCGAAGTCTTCCGTCAATCTCTTATTCCTCAAAACTACTCTTAAATGAAACCTCGCTGTCTTTTCTCCTCTCCAATCTACACCCATGCTTACAAATATGTAAGATGCTCCATTAATTCTCACTTCTCTACAATTCATCCCCGTTGAGGTCTAAAATATGTACATTTCCCCTTTGCATTAACTCTTTGTATTTTCTTATTTCCTTGTTCTGGACTTCATTTTAGCATCACAACTTCCTCTCCTAGCTGGTGTGGTTCTCTTTTGTATCCTTCTTGCCTCTGCTGCTGTCACGTTTTCTTTTCAAGGATTTCGTGATATGACGATCACGAAAGTCTATTCGCCCCCGCTGCCGTGCAATACTAACGGCCGATTGGGCCGCGTCTTGTAGCTGCTATGACTCATTTCTATTCTTTTATCCGCCATTATTTCTTGATATAATTCAGTAAGGTATTTTTTCGCTGCCTTCCTCAATAGTATTTTTAACGTGACGTTATAATACAAAACACCGTCAGATTGAAGCCGGATGAAATTGTAGGTGTCTCATTGTGGTACAGACGCTGTGCGGACAACCTTTCATGTGGCTCCTACCATCTGCGACCTATCTGGCATGGATGGCCCCACCAGGAATTATCAATACTCCCGCAAGCATTACTATATGGATCATGAGATGCGAAAGCCCTTACAAACATGGGTTGCGTCCTAGTATATAAACAATTAAAATTAATATAATCTTTATTTGAGCAAATGTAATGACATGCTGTAAGTATCACATACATAAATCGTTGCAAAAATATTTCTCTATCAATTAAACTTTGTATTTTTTAAATTATGATCAATAGAAATGAATGTTACATTTATCGTTTGAAGATAAAAAATTGCGCCAATAGTTTTATTAGTATTTTATTAAATTAAACTTTTAGAAAGAGGGCATCAGTTATTCGATCACACAATCGTCATCTTTACTTTGTAAAGCAGACTTTTAATTTAAAAACTCTTTTATTATTTCCTGTGGGCTTTGGTCTTATTGAAATGATATCCTCTAAAAGCAGCTTCAAGGTAGGAGTTCGTGAATACACTCCTTCATATGAGCGTAGAGAAGCAAATATTCGGCTGAATGCATAAGGCTAGGCTTTGATCTCGAAATTGATTTTGCTTTGGTCAATTCTACTTCAGGTCAGATTCTGGTATAACATCAGAAACCATTAAAAGGGAAGTTTTTCTTTTTTATGATATAACTTATTCTGCTCTAAATGTTCCGATATGAAGTATTTTCATTAAAATTTCCCAATCTCCGAATTTCAGTTTTTTTGACAAGGTAACACATTCATCCTCTTCCATCTCATGTTGACAACTAACACTACTCAAGTACGCTGTGGATACATACGATCTCTACTCTTCGTGTGTTTAGTTTAAAATTTAACTTATTTATAAAAGTTTGGCTTCATGCACGATTTTCTTTTACTAATTTACTAAGCCAGAACTAAAAAAATTCTTCACTCTTTAGTACAATATCTTCTGTATTCCTTGATGCATCAACAGCCTTTCTTAAAGTTTTTCAGTAGTTCAAAATTCCTCTCAATATTTCATTTCTTCTACTTTTTTAGTTATTAAGTTTCAACTTTCTTAATTAATCTCGGTCTTATACAGAGAACCTTTAATAATCTCTCCATAGCTTTCTCCAGTTTGTTTATATATCCAAAACGTACCAGTTTTTATTATCACTCCTAAATATTTCTTGGTCAAGAATATTTTTTACTAGAGAAAAGATCATTATGTCCACAGTTCTTCGCGCAACTGCTAGCATATATAGGATATAACATATAATATATAAGATATAATCATCGATTTCAGTTTTGGTCTTTTGCCGGTAAAGGTAGGTGTTTGGTTGACACTTCATAAACAGTTGAACAACCATACCTTTCTTCCCCCTGCTGACCAAAGATCATACTGTTAACTTTGGTGTGATTTCAATGGTAAATGATGGAGAATTGGGGATGTAGAAAAATAGGACGAGCTATGTGGAGGATTAAACGAAATTGAATAGAAATTTCCCGATATACCTTCATCTCTCAGCCCCAGTTAATCAATAGGCATTTTTCAAAGAACCCCAAAACACAGGAGAGATCACCAACACCCTAGGTTACCAAACTAATTTTAATATACTTAACATCATCCTCAATATCCTTTAAAATTTTCAAAATATATCATTAAAAACTAATCAAATCCACCCTCACATGTACTCGAACTTCTTTTGCACAATTTAATAAACTTCCTTTTTATCCGTCTTTAACCAATGGCCTTTCATCTATTTTTAATAAAAAATAAATCAAGTTCTATTTTGTAAAGGTACAAATTAATAACCAGATTTTCCGTGACAGATGTGGATCCCTTAGTCTTCAGAAATCAGATAGACCCAAAATTCAGCCCCAACCCCCTATTTTGGTACTAAACTAAAAATATCTCTTGAGGAGACTAACAAAACGACTCGTGAGGCTAACAGGGACTCTGATCTGTCCTAATCTTAAGTTTCGAGTTGGTTAAAGGCCAGATGACGGCCGGGAAGAAGTTCACTACTCTGGGCGGCCGTCAACAAGTAAAACCGGCAACTATGCGGCTCTTGTTCGACAATTGTTGGACTCTGACTGCCGATTGAGTATTAAGATGGTTGCCAATGAACTGACATTGTAATCTACTGTTTTGTTTCGCATTGCTACTGAAGATTTAGCGATGAGGAAAGTGTACGCCAAGCTCGTGCCTAAGGTGTTTACCACAACGCGCTACGAGTCCGCGAGTTTCCGGAAAAACACCCCCCCAATATAGTCCTAACGTTGCCCCAGCAGACTTATCTTTGCTCCTTCGGATTAAGGCAGCCCTGAAAGGAACTCGTTTTTCATTCACAGAAGAGAGTCAATCAGCTGTGACGAAGACCTTGCGAAGGATCAACGAAGACGCCTTCCAGGGCACGTACTGGTCATGGCAGAGTCGCAGGAGAAATTTTCTGAGGGCCAAGGACAGTACTTCAAAGAATTTTAAGTGTTTGTGCAAATTTGTTCAATAAATTGACTTAAAAGCATAATTGCATTGCTTTCGGAGCGCACCCTGTTCATCGATCACTTAAAATTCAGATTTTAAAAAATTGAAACTTTTCTAAAGTACTCTCATTCGGTAGACGATGCCTAATTTTGAAAACATTTGTGCCATCATGCTTACCTCACAAGAAGTGCTCACCTTTCTCTTGCTCGAGCTCTCAACGCAAAGTCCCTTTGGCAGCGAATTCACTTTGCATGATATCATATGAAGACCACTCTCCAAATGGTGGCTATTTTGGTAAGATCAATCTCTTTAATTTTGTTAAGTTCAATCGCTTTCACTTCTAGCCAAATAGCTAGGCTGGAGTTTACAGTTGATGTGTTTTTAATTCACTTTACCGACCGAGCAGTATTAATCGAAATTGGCCACTCCTCTATCGCGAATTCCATAAGAACTAAGAGAGGAACTTCAGAGGTTTAGGGTTTATATGAAGTCGACCGGCCGCTAGCAATATGATGGCCTCTTAGGATTAAATTCCTACCAAGCACATTCCTCAGCCCTTTTTAAACGATATCTGCAGGAACGTCCGTAATGATGTGTTGGCGACGGCGAGGTTACATCATACAAATCAAATTCGTCAGGGAATTGTGCGAAATAAGATACCTAGTTATTTGAAGTGGGAGGAGGGTGAATTGAAAATGGAACTAGGCATGTAAATTCAACAACCAACTCAAATAGCGTTAACTTTTGGTACATAAACGGCGTTTATTGATTAGGTAATGGCTAGTAAACACTTTCAGAATAATGAGAGGGATGTATATATGACGAAAACAATACTATGATGAGAAAAAGAAGGAAGCAGTTTGGAAGCAATATATTTTTTCATAAATTGGACTTCTTAAAATGAATAAATAATGGTTGGAACACAGAAGATTGAATGTGTGTGAGATAAAGTAGAAGTGATAGCCCAATGAACGATTACTCTTACGTGAGCAAATATATTTCATTTCTCTCCTTTGGCTGATATGTTTACTGAATGCTATAGAAAAACCTACAGCCGTTTTTCAGGATCAGGGTTAATAGGCAGACAAATTCTGTAGGTCAATCTGTAGATGACAGATAAATTAAAGAAATAATGGTAATATATAATGATTCGGCAGAAGTAGTTTTATCAAACCAATCGTTTTATTTTTAACATAATATTCAGGGGGAATTGTGCGACTATTGTATGATTTATCAAAAATCTAAGTATTATCTTCGGATATCTCATTTAATGTATTTGAAGAAGGATGATTATTTAGAGAAGAAACATATATTTTTTCATACAATGCTTCGTCGCTCAAATATGTTTTATTCTCCGGGAATGGTGGAATTTTTAGCCTTTTCTCATTCCTCAATTCCATCGTAATTTGAGAAAATTCAATAATGTACCTTTTCGTTTTCTTAAGTTATATGTTTTAAGATATGATATATGATTCACAACCTATCTTTGAGGGTAATTGGTTTTTATATAATTTTTCCTGATATTAAATTAATAACAAATGAAAAATCAAGTATTGCATTAAAATTGATGATAAGACCTTATACTTAAACTTAATTTATCAAGAAGTGTAGTCCTCCAGCAAGGCAAGAATTTGGATGGATTCAAATCCAAATTATGATTACATTCTTATACCTTGTCAAAAATATGAAAAATAATGAAACATCCTTCATTAGACTAAACTATTTTTGGACCTACCAATATTCTCTTATCCATTTATTATGTTCCATACCATTTATTATGTACTTTTCCTGCCATACTTATATTTATTCAACAATTCATTGCCATCTATCCATTGATAATGTGTATGAATGTGTATGTATGTAATACGTGTATGTATGCAATACGTGTAGGTTTTAAGGTAGGATCGGCGAACAATGACTGTACAAGTCTCCGGCCTGTTCTTGTATAGTCTTACAATTCTTAACATCGCCTTACAAGACATGACCTGAAAACCCACACTGCAACTAACTCTTCTTTAATGATGCATATATTTCGTCTCCATTCTTCCCAACATCCCAAGCCATTTTAATACTGCCTCGTTTGCCTGAACGTCAACTCTCTTATCACAGTCTTTAGCATTCTATTGCCAATAAAATGGTCTTGCATCCACCTTTCATACCTCCTTTGTATTTCGTTCAATAAGGTCCTTTACTAGTATGCGACTACTTCTCCGTTTGCTTTTCAATCTGTCCACTTTACCTTTTCCATCCCTTTCCACAGCCGCGTCTCAAAATTCTCTATTCTAGACTTCTGACTTTGTTTCAAAGTTTTGAGCCTCATAAAAACGCACTAGATGCCAAAGTTTTCCCTGGTGTTTTCTAAACCTCCTTTCTTAATGTCCCTCACTCTTCCTGTTGTGACTATTTATTTCCTAATTCAATTTTTTCTTGTTATAAAACTTCTACTGTAAACATGTCGGTCCAAGACTTATGGACAGTTTCATCTGCTCTGTTGTTTTTTCTCTCCTAGTTCACTGTTTAAATCAGCTCTCTTCTCAATGCAACAATTTCAGAGTATAAACATCATACGCCTCGACCGGAATTCAAATCCGGATCTCTCGAGTGCGCTCAACCGGACATTGAGGGATCTGGGTTCGAATTTCGGTTGAGACGACTAATTTTTTCCCTCTGAAATTGTTATATTGAAATGAATACTAGCGGATGACTCCGTTAAAAGTCACTGTTGCGGAATCTCCCGCAGTTTCTTTGGAATACAACTCTCTTCTCTTTTGCAAACCTCTAAGCCTTTAATATTTACTCTCATTCACTACCTATTAAACTGATTTTCAATTGCGTACATTAATGACTATAATTCCTTGGCTAACTGGCGAACCAAAACTTGATTATCCACTAACCTAACTGATTTTATAAATTTTCTCTGGTTTCCTTTGTATTTTCAGTTCCTCTCATATCTCTTTTACTAAGTTTTTCCTCAATGTGTGCCATGAAAGTCCCGGCTTATGACAAGCATCCTTTTCGTTCCCTCTTCCTAGCCTGCTCATTCAGACTCTCCATCCACCATTTGCACCGTAGATGCTTGATATATGTAGTGGTTACGGATAAGTAACCTATTCATCCAATCTATTGATATCTTCCATTATATATTCATTAATCATGCCCAATTTACTCTATTTATCTACTTCACAATATTTATGAAACAAGCAAGGACTGTTTCTATCATAAGATTCGTTTACTACAACCCATTATTCTATTCAGTGGAAGTTTCCTCTCACCGCCTGTCTGTTAGCTTTATTTTTTTACGTCCTTAATTTTTCTTGTTCCCTAGCCTCCTGGTCTTCCTCGTGGAGTCGTCTCTTCAATTTTCTCCTCAAATACGTTTTAAACTGATCTATTGGACCTCAAGATGTTGTCTCTTGTTCAGTTTTTTCTTTACATCTTTCACAGCTCCGTCGAATCCACTTATTAGTATTTTTGGGCCGCGTTTCTCTTCTCCTACTACGATCTTTTCTTTAATTGAGTCGTTTTCAATTTCCTTGAGGCCCTGGTAGAGTTATTCAATGTACTTTTTCCCAATGTGTCTAACCAAATTTTTATTTATTTATTTGTTTTTTTCATTACCGGTTAGGATTTAGGTTGATTTCGTTTTTATTTCGCCCAATATCTCCAAGCTCTATTATAATCGCCACCAAAATCCGTTACATCTCCCAAGAAGTCTTTTCATCTTCCATATTACAGTGCTATTTCTTTCTTTTCTCTCTTCAAAGTCCGTTTCATATTTCCAAATTTTTCCATCCTCAACATGGTCCTAACATTCCAAGACACTCTTTTCGTTGCTTCGTCTCCTTTTGCTTCTTCCTCTCTGTTGCGGTCGATTCTACTTTACGAGGAACTCGTGTTGTGACAACGGCGGAAGGTTTATATTAATATTTATGCGTTCCATAAGATCGTTGAATAAATAGTCGATCCGATTTTCTGTTTATTTTCTCGATAGTTTTTTAACGTGAGGTCCTCACTGATAGGTATAACCATAGTAATCAACCCTTTTTCGGTTTGGTAGATAAGGATAGGCTCAAGTAGCCTTAAACGAAATGAAATCTAAACCTCATAGATCAGGGTGACGGTGTCAGTTCCATTTCCTGTTTCTTCTCTGGTTGTCCTAAAAGATCTGGTACCCGAAGCATAACTTCGTTTGGGGCACTGAGGCTACCCCGAAATTCGAACTGCCCCGGTTAGTTTTCCAGCGCTTCATCACAGGACTATCACGTCCCTCAATGACCACCTTAACATTGTAATTGAGTGAAAATTCAACAACTGGTATAATTATACTCATCATCAAATGAAAAATACTTGTGCATAATGCTCTGTGTAAACATACGCGGAAGAGAGAGAGAGAGAGAGAGAAGGATCGGATTCCAATGTGTAGAAGATAAAAGAAAGAGTAGTGAAGAAAAGCTACGAAATCATTGAAGGGATGAGATTATACTGTATTTTCTTTTTGATTAGCATGGTTAGTCGAAAAGATGAATTATGATAAAATGATCTGAAAAAAGCAAGAGTAAAAAAAGTGATATATCAGGTGATAAAACTGTGATAAGGACTTGGAGGTAGGATTATTCTGACCTATAGTATACTTATTTTATAATTACGCAGCAGTTTTACTTCTAACCTACGGCATGGGTATTGCATTTTTCTTTCATTAAAAAAAAACAAGGATTACTTACGCTTAAGCATAATCTTATTGGGCATTGCATCTGAAACGGTTACTAAATACCTTAACGAGGTATTTTTTACTTTTAGCGAAACCTAAAACACTTTTGAGGTATCAAATTAATATCACTTTGTTAAAAATTTGGATTTATTGTTTATTTGACAATGAGATATGTTGGAAACCCGTTGAAATGTTGTGTTTGTCTTACTAGGAGAAGTAACTATAGTCTTTATTTAAACCAAAGAGTGCAAAGCTACCGACGTTCAGATGATCTCCATTGGATTAACATTCCAAGGGCGTTGAGGACGTTGACGAAGTTATTCATCGAAACGTGGGCAGCTGATGCCCTGACCCGGTGGAAAAACCACGAAGACATCCACAATCATCCACCCGAATGAAACCAAAGTTTTTAAATGAAACTATAGTTTTAAATAATCGAAACGTATTCAAGTATTGATTAGTTCCGATAATCCGAAATTTCATATCACGCGGATTTAAATTGCATTTGAGGATTCGGCGAGATTTGTATGGTTCTATTCGGATCTTCACTTCCGTTTATCCCGGAAGTCAAAAGTGGCGTTCAACGGATTTCGGAAAGGAGGTTGAGCTGTGGCTTTTAGATTTTCAAGCTCGCCCGGTCGCTACTCAACAAAAATTTGTAATACTCTCATCATTTCTTCCATTTTCATTCAACTCCATACGATCCAGCACTGGTAAAAATCCTCCCACTCGAAAAATTTTGCAAGGAAAAGTCATTTTTTTAATTAATTCAGCGGATTACTTACCCTGTTTGCAGAGAATTCAAGTAAGTTTTTTATTTTAAATTATGCTGCTCTTATTTTATTGATTCACTGGGGCGGAAATATTTTGGACAGAAGAGATCTGGCAACGGCCCCGATATTTTTCAATAGTATCAACAACTATTGGCGTTTATGCCGACGCAACGCCTTTTGAGGCAGCGTGGGTAATGACAGCGGTAGATGTAACAGATATGTGGCCATTACGGCAAGAAATTGCCATACACGAAGCCAAAGTCCTGGTGGCCTTATGACCGTTAATTATGCATTATCAATTTTATCATCTCATGTACAAGTTTTCTCATGTTGTAATAATGTCGCTGTTGTACAGGCTTCATCTAAGGGCAGAGGCCTATTATTTTATCTACCCGATGGTAAGAAACTGTGCGCAGAAATAATATAGGAAACATCACAAGGTGTGACCTGGTGGTACATCTCCACCGCTGAGAATCCGGCCGACCGTCCTTTTTGGACCGCCCTGCCTCCCTCTGCCATATCGGCGTCCGATCCTTCAGCGACCGGTTGGCATATAGGTGGGACGAGGTCTGGGACGAGCAGTCGGTCTGATCCCGGTGATGTAGATGTGCCCCAGATCCTTCCATCAATGAATCTATAAACCCATGAATACATCGGAATAACACCATGAATAAACTGGAAACTAGTTTGAATATTCAATCATTCCAAATAAGATAAGTTTAATATATTACATGTTTTTTGAACTTAGTTTCTCTTATTTTCCTAACCATATATTTTCAGCACACTGTCTGCGGACTGGCATCTTTGAATACGAAATTTAATACCTTAGGTATTTTCTATGTGCGTGGATTTACGGTAATTTTATCCCGCTCCTCTCCAGACTTGGACTTATTTTCCAAACTCGAACATATCATTGTCGGTCAGATTTTGATATCTGTATTAAATCACTCCGATGAAGTCCGAATATCCTCCTTCTTTGAAATGCGAATACCTTTACAATTTTTTGAACCCATATTAAAAATGTAAAGGCCTTGTATCTCTTTCTATTCATTTGTTTCAATTGCAAAATTTTGTTTTATTGCTGAATCTTTGGTTCAGTTTCATGACCAGATTTAAATTTTTCTTTTGTTGAATTTTTCACAGCTTGAACTATGCAGGAAATACAAAGATAGAAAGAACGGACCTAAATGAAGTATGCATAAATAAATATTTCGCGAGGTATTTTTGAAGTAGTTACGAAAGGTGGCGAGAGAGAGAGAGAGACGAAACGATATGGAAAAAAGGCGATAAAAATTGTTGTGCGATGACATTTTTTGAACAAGAACAGGGAGAGAGAGATAGTGCGTTTATTTGCACTTAGGAGAAGTGTGTATGCAAGGAAAGGGAGGCCGCGAGTGGGGAGAGGCAGCGACTGGGTTCAACGTAACGAAAACGGCGGCAATGCCAAGGAGGGGGGTGGGTGGGAAGAAGGATGTGGGAGGAGCATTTATGTAGAGATTGATTGAATGGCTGGGAGATCTGGGAGGTAGCAAGACGAAGAGAGTGCGGGGAATTAATCGATTTCATTTCACTCGGCCTCAAGATCTTGTTGGTTTAAGGGAAATGACGGTCTGGCTTTACAGCACATATCATCCCTTTGGGACATCAAATATTTAACTACTCGGGCTCTCAAACGGCATGCGACAAGGCAAAACGGCCATTAAAAATACCGTTAAACATATTTTTTACGGTATGGTATATTCTATATCTCTATATTTACCAATTATTTGCCTTCCTATTTTTTTCAAAGTTCAATACAAGAGTAACAGAAAGAAGGAGGAATAAAAGAACAGCGGGTTAAATCACTAATTAAATCGATAAAAATTTTTGGGGGTCTTAAATTACTCTCTCACTATCGAAATACTTGTATTAGAGCTGATATAAATTGTAATCAAAGAGGTTATTTATCTCGTATTAGATTGGTTCTGCCATTGCTCTTGTTTCGGTTTTAAAATAAAATGTTTTTGATAGCGAGATTCTACATCGATGGTGATTATCAGAATGTGTTAATTTTTGCTTAATTTATATTCTTTGTCATCTTGTCTTTTTGATCTGCTAGGAGTCGCACTCCTTCTTTGCGATACTTTTACTTATTATTTGGTTCGCTCTTTTATTAAACATATAACACATTCTCAGTTTTAATTTTTTTTTCTGATATTCATACATTTCGCTTAATTAGTACCGAAATGCGTCATATTTATTCCGTTAACGTGGGTATGTAACATGTGGCTCTGCAGAAACTGGCTGACTGCCGACTGCACATATTTTTTAAACTTACTTTTACAGTTTTAGCACAGTAATAATACCGTGTTTCTTTCTTTTAAGTCCATTGACACATTCAATCAACCAAATCCAGCAGAAAACTATGAAAGACTGTGTTAGTGGCGACTGATATCATTTCCACGAATGTAATACACATACCCTCTTCGATGAAAAATTATACAACATGCTATACTAGGAACATGGCGAATAATAGGATTTTTAACATTGTTGTATTTTTCGATTCTCATATTATCTGAAATATTTTAATCGCATTTACATTAGAGAGAGTTTCTATTCGTATTAGTCTACTCTGGTGAGGACAAGTAGTCAATGGAGCTATTATAGCCTTCTACACGGTCGATTAGCACGATTCAAAATATCCTTAAACTTAAACCACATAATTCATACACCATTATTCTAGGTTCGCATTCTATATCTCTTCATACAATTCAAAATTCCTTATAATATATTCCTCTCAACTCGCTCACCCCAATTCTAATTCTCTCACAGTCATCATTATCCGATTTTCAATCAATATTCCCACAGTTCACGTGACATCCCTTCCCTATTGTCTTTGAAAACCTCCTCTCTTCCTTAACCAAGTATATAACTTTTTCGTAGGTGTCCACATGCAATACTATATTTAATATGTGCGTCTCCCTACCAATAACAGAAAGAAACTAATACTCTCGGTGTCAATCCAATCTCCTTAAAGACCAAGCATATGTACATTAATCTTTTTCTGCGTCTTAGCCGGAGGTCCCGATCAGCCAATACTTCGTCTTTAATCTCTCAAATAAATGCAATAATCAAAGTGAAAAGTAAATTAATATATTTAATCTCTCAACAAAAATTATCATTGTGATTGAAATGTTTCGGCATTATTCCCATCTGTTGTTAAAATTCAAACTATTTCTGAAAATTGGGGTGTACATTTCAATAATTTTGATCATTTAAAGTTTAGCCTCAAAATATAAACTTTATTATCATGGATATTGAAAAAAAATCAATTTGTTTTTTTATTGGATGAATACTCTCACAGCGCACCACAATTTTGATTTGAATGTAGAATGCAGTAAACCAATGAGAATATTTTTGGAGCTGAAATACCAGTAAGTCCATAAAGTATGTAACATTAGTATCAAATACAAGTCAGTTATCATCCGTACCATGAGGCAGATCAGATTGTATGACGCAACGAATAGAATGTGGCTAGATTATTTGACTTCGAAAGCATTCGAACTCTTTTATGTCACCTTAATTGTGAGAGGAATAGTTAGCGTGCTGAGGTTCTACTACGAAAGCAAAATATACTGTGACTTTTGATCTCGATTTAGTAAGTCTACTGGAAGTGAAACGCTTATTTAACAGGGAAGAATATCAAAATATTAAAGAAGGAAACCCGAAAATTATGTAAATGGCTGCCATGATGCCTTTATTTTAAAACCTTTGTACTGATTCTTGGATTAACATTTTAAATTGACAAATGGAATTACGTTCTCTTTCAAAGAAATGTTCTCTAGCTATATGCCACTGACACAGTCTTTTCATCGCTTTTCCATAAAAATGACGCCAAATAGGAGTTTTCGAATATTATGAAGACATGAATAAAATAAAAATTACCTCCACTATTGTGGTTACTTTCCTTTTCAATTCTAAGAGAAAACTCTCACCGTATTGAAGTGCGAGACGAGGACAGAAAAAATAATAGAGGTATGTTTCATGAAAGGAGGAAATTATCATCGGACAAGCGCTGAAATCCTTCACGTCGCCTTGGGACGAACGAGTCGGACGTACACAGCAAATGAAAGAGACGAGTAATGTGCTTTTATGTGAATGAATGCGATTAAGTGTGTATGTGTGGGTGAATGTGTACCAAGGAAGGCGGGGGGGGTGTGGGGGGTGTGGTTCGATTAAATTCGGAATTACTTCTGAAGAAGAGAGAAAGGGGGAAACTCATAGTTGGTAGGGGGCGAATGAGAGACAGGAGAACGGCGAGACAGGTGGAAGGATAGTTGCATACGGTGAATGGGAGGTGTGGGGGAGGGGGTGGAGAAAGAGTGGCAGATGGGGAGGGAAGGGACGTTCTTGGAGGGTGGAAGGAAGAAGAGGGAGTAAGAAAGACCGCATGGGTGGTGGAATGGAACATTGAGGGAAGGGGAAGGGGATTCTTGGGATGGGGACGACGCCTCGGGAATGGTTTGTTGTCGGGATTGCGAGAAAGCGCTCCTGGTAGGAAGGAGGGTGAGTTTAGTAGGTGGACGTAAAAGTGGAAAGAGGGTCTGGGTGTTTGTAGGGTGGGGGGAGTAGGAGGAGTGTTTGAGTGAGAGAAGGAGAATGGGAGGATATCAAAAAGATGGAGTGTTTGGAGTGGCAGATAACAAAGGAGGGTGGAGAGGAAGGAGAGGATACAAAGCGCGCTTGAACTGAGGTCGGAAGTAAATAGCCTCCCTCTTACATATGTAACGTGAATTTGTGTGTGCGTGGAAATATATATATATATATATATATATATATATATATATATATATATATATATATATATATACACACACACACACACATATAGCTTTGGTTGGGAGGATATCTGGGGGAAGGCAAGAGAGATTAAGGCAAGGGTTTTCCCCAAAATGGAACTTTTGGTCCATGGTATGAAGTGAGATGGATGTGGACAGATGGTCCGATTCTTCTAGAAGGGCATAAAAGGAGAAGAGGTGTGGGTTGTTTGAGGGAAGGGTTTTGATAGGAGAGGGAGAGGAAGAGGATAAAATGGATACAGGAAATGGAGTAGGGAGCGAGGGAGAGAAAAACGGGTTAGGGGAAGGGCGACGTGTCACGGGCACTTCTTGGAGGGGGGTTAGCGGTGAGCTGGAGGGTGGTTTATCATAGGGGCGTGGGCAATCGATTAGCGATATATATATATATATATATATATATATATATATATATATATATATATATATATATATATACATGTACATAAGTGAAAGGAGGGAGTAGTCCCCTTCCTTCCTTCTCTCCTTCGCAATGATGACGTACACACACACAATATCCTCCTCATTTCATCTCTCTTCTGCGGTTTTATAAAAGTTTGACTGTTTCTCTCCAGGTTTTTTACATCTTAACGTGATTGTTTGTTCCGCTAGGAGTCTTCCTTCAGTGAAATATAAGAAAACTTCCCTTAAGAATTGCATTCACGCTCCCAATTTGGTGCTCTTCTATTCGAGCTTTTCCAGTTCAGGTCTAATCATTTTTCCAATCATAATTTTATGTTTCTCATATATTTCATTTCTCCATATTTTCAGGATCCTTTGCCTATTGTAACTGTAGAAAATGAAAGGTGAAATTGATTAGAACAGTAATGACACCTGCTGTTTCTGAGTAAGTAATTTCCAGGGCAACAAATTTTAAGAGGTACCAAAGGATACCTATTTAACTCTAAGCTGAGTGAGTGCCATCTTATCATAATATTCAATATTTTGTTCGTAAATATAAATTCGATTTATGGAGGATTTTTATGATGAAGACTAAATGGTTAAAATATCTTTCCATTAACAATGCTGATTTTTTTAAGCTTTGCCTTAATTTTATCATGAATTACACTAGTGAAAATCGAGCATTCCACTTTTTCTCTTCCGGATTTTGATTCTCATATTTCATCTGGATAGTCTCATCTGTCGACCTCGAGTGAGGCATTAATAATTCCCTCGGCATTCGTATTCATCTGAACTTTGCCATATCCTTCTAGAAATGTTAGTCTTGCTTACAACTGTCTCTCTAGTCTAAATGCTACCATCTCATATCCTATGTTAATCCTGTAGAACAACGGTTCATGGTTTTTGGTGCAGTTATTTACAGATCTGGAAGTAAATCTTTGCAAACTATTTAATACATTATTTACGCTAAATCTTTTGGGTCCCGAACGTCTTTCGACGTCCCTTTCCCCATTAGTATAACAAATACTATTACTACTCTTTAAGTATTTTATTTGCGCAGATATAATGCTGCTCCACCCAAAGAAGATTTATTCTTATGAGATATTGATTCATTGTATTTATCTTACTATGCATTTTACCGTTTAAGGTGGGTTCCGAATGGATACCGGCTGTGACTCATTTAAATTATACAATTCTTTGCTTCTACAAACAAAACTCAACCTGACATCCAGCGCTATATTAAACCATTCTTCAAGTCTTCATACTTTCTTCTTCCTTACATTTCGTCCAACGGGCCTCACCTTTAAGGAATCAAAGTAAGATTCTTTTAATGCTTACAGACTTAACTACCATACAGAAAAGCAGCTATCCGGCTACTTCTTTTCTATACGATATCTATTTTGATTTATATTGTGTCTAAATAAAATCATTAAATCCTAGAAATTCGATGAAATCATCGTTTTCAAAAATTATAATTCGCTCAAAAAGTTGGAATTCGTTGAATACATGGGGTACTCAATTTATACTTTTTAAGTGATATATGCATTACATAATGGATTATCTCTTAAAAGTTTATAATATTACCTCATTTCCAATGCATATTTACATTAAAATTAAGGAATGTATTGGGACAAATTAAATTATAATAAAAATTCATTTAAATATCCCTTGTTTTTTCGATGTTATCATACCTCTCTTGAAACATTATTTTTAGCAAAGGTGGTATTTACTAATTGAATATGCAGACAAATAGTTACCGGGATATCCGTAGTCGGCCTGGGAAACCATAGTCGGCTTAGGGAAAGACTATAGAAGAGTGCTTGCCATTTGAGAAAATATTATGAAAAAGTATTATTTCTTGAACGGTAAATTGGCGGTCATCAGAAGTGTTTCATCCTTTAAATCTAGTAAAATCAAGTGAAATATTACAAGGAAGAGAAATTCTCCTGAGTTCACAGGCCTCTAGAAATTGATGCACTGTTAAATACGGAAACGTTTGATAAATTGGAGGCCTTAAATTAAGTAAAAGTGGTCTACCTGGAGGGTGTACTAATCGCAATCCATGCCATCACTGGGATTACTGGGCTATTTTTTTTTGGAGTTTTCTTCTTTCCGTTGAGAAAAGTGACTGTGCCGAAAAAATATTCAAAAACGGAAACTGTATACCTTTACTTTTTGTCTTTGAATTTCATATGCCTTCGCCACGCTTGTGGCTGACCTTGTATTCACTTTTGTAAGCCTTTTAAGTGAATACTTTATTAGGTGTATATATAAGTGGGGTACGTGGCAGTCATGGGTCTGAGCGTTGAGCTACTGATCGAAATGCCCAGGTTTTATTCCGGGGAACCATTTTCTGTGTACTCTCAGGTTCACCCGAGCTCCGTATTTGTCGGGTACCAGATCTTCCTGGGAAATCATAGTCATCTTATGGAAAGAACTGGCCCCTATACCCTGCTAATGTGTGAATTTTACACGCCCCAACACACATATATGAGTGGTCTGAAAAGTTTCCGACCTAACAAAGATACAAGACATTTTTTCTGAAATTTTCTGAAATATTTGAGGTTGGAAACCTTTCAAACCACCCTCTTATAAAATACATATATATAAATATATATTATATATATATATATATAATTATATATATATATATATAAAATATATATATATATATTTATATATATATATATATATATATATATATATATATATATATATATATATATATATCTACATTTATATGTAGATATATATTATACATATATATATATAGAATTTTTTATATATATATATATATATATATATATATATATCTACATTCATATGTATATATATATATATATCTACATTTATTTCTGTACTATATTATACATATGAATGTCATGCAGATGCAATGAAAACGCCACTTCACGTAATGATACTCATGTCTTCGCAGTCATTTGGCCCAATACGAATTCGCAATAACCGAATAGTAACAGCCAACCTCCTGTCACATTTTCAGTCTTTTGATTCGAGATTAATGATACATGAGAAGCATATTTGTCAGAATGGTGAATCGGTTTTCTAACTTAGAAAAAATACTGAAAAGGCAGGTGAATGAAATATTTCTTTCCACTTGAAACAATGAACGTTGCTAAAAAGCCATGTTTTTGAGGTTGCAACGGAATATGAAAAAATATTTCTGGTTTTTTTAGTCTCTCGACGGGAGAAATATCGAATTTATATTTTGCGGGTGTCAGACAACCCCGTCAAAGCCTAAACTGTAAAAACGCGAGGCGAACTCAAACAAGTTCGGAGATACGCTCTCGGTGGATTGGTGGGGGAGGGTTATGGAGGGTAGGAGAGGGTGGAGAAAGGTGTTGGTTGGCAGTTTCGAGAGCTCATCGATGAGATACCCTACAGCGGACCGCGCGATCTGTGTCGGGCGAAGATAACAAGTGTCACTCGATGGCGTGCCTGCATTTGTGTTTGCTTGTGTGAGCTTTTCTGTGCGTGAATGAATGTATATGCGCTAGATGCTCTCATCAGGGATCGAGTGACGTCATAGAAGCATAAACGCGAGAGTCAAAACGAGTTTGGACCCATTTAAATGCACTTTGACAAGAGCGATGTAGGTACGATATTGTTTGCGAGCGGCATGGAGGCCCGGGATTCAATCCACTGGCAGCCGTCGGCGGTTCATTGGAGTGTTTGATGGAGGCGAGGAAGATAGAAAGGCCATGGGAGCAAGGATCCGTGCGTCCACTTTTTTATGCTTTTTGAATGACTCAGCCATACAGTCATGCCTAATGACCGAGTGTACTTGGAAGTTTCCATTTCACGTACTTGGAAGAGGAGGGAAACGAAAATGAAACATTCTTACTCAGTGCTCCAGCCATCAAGTTAATCCTTCTTATTAATTTGCTGTGATTGTGCTTCTTTATATAACGTATTTTGCTATTTATTTACCCATTACTTTGACTGATTCCCTCCTAGACACTAATTAGATATTAGTCCACCAACTTTGGCTACATTGCCTAATTTTATGTTTAACCTAGGCTTCCGATTTCTTGAAAACACCTTTTCGTTCATGCCTTGCCTACCTTACCGATCTGCTAAGATAGGCAGTGATTGGAATCCTTCGGCTGGCTCGCCAGCTGAAGTACTAATTCGTAAACCTATCTGTTTTTTTTGAAAATTTACTGATTTTTATTCCTATCTCCAGATCTTCCGGAAATTTTATACAGTGTCTGTTACGCACAAACAGAAGTTTTACTGAGAAAACTACTTTACTTTACAATTTTCTTTACACCTTTTCCTTACAATTTCCACCCTGAATCTACGTACGCCATCAAAATCTGTGTGCTTTAAGACACATGGTCCGAATATGCCACCCTCTCCAGTCATCGTGTATCGTCTCCAGTTTAATTAGTTAATTACGTATAGTATTTAAGTTTCATTGTCAAATATTTTCATGAAATCCACGGAGAAAATATAGAGACAAGTTGCTTCATGGCATGTGTTTCCTTCTTGCGTGAATTTATAACTGGAAGGCTTGCTCAAATTCATGCTTAAAAATTGAATATTAACGTTCTTGAGCACAAAGAAAAGTGTAAAACAGAACCTACGGAAGTTTCAGTATTTTTTTTTAAATATATATACTACACAGGGTTGATTCAATAAGTATCTGGACTGCTTCCAAAAATCAATATATATTGCAGTTATCATTACAATTTCGTAATAATCTTCAAAATACATTCCTCATGCATCGATACACTTAGTTCGGCGCGTCTGATACTCGTCGAAAGCTCGCTGGAAGTCGGTTTCCAGAATACTGTTGAGAGCCTTTGTCGTCCCCGCATGAACCGACTCGAAGGAGTCGAATCGACATCTTTTGAGCTCCCTTTTTATTCGCGGAAACCGGAAAAAGTCAGGTGGAGCCAGGTCGGGGCTGTAGGGAGGGTGAGGCAACGTTGCCACGCCGAATTTCGTCACCAGCTGCCGCACAACAATCGCACCGTGGCGCGGCGCGTTGTCATGGTTAAGTTTCCTATTCTCCGCAATGGCTGGTCGCACGCGCGTTACGAGATTTCGGAGACGTGTCAGTACTTGCACGTAAAATGTAACATTTGTAGTCGTTCCAGTAAGCACAAACTCCTTGTGAACGATTCGGTTGAAAAAACAATCAGCATGGTTTTGATTTTGGATTTTGACATCCGAGCTTTTTTCGGACGCGGGGACCCCTGCAGGTGCCATTCTGAGCTTAGACGTTTTGCTTCCGGGTCGTACTGGAGCACCCACGTTTCATCGCCGGTAATAACGCTGCCAAGAAAATCTTCATCTTCCTGGACGCATTTCAAAATTTCTTCCGAATTTTCCACCCGGGTACAGTTGTTGTTCCTCGCTCAAGACTTTCGACACCAGCTTCGCGCACACATTCCTCGTCGCAAGATCCTCTGTTACAATGGTGTGGACGGTTCCGACTGAAAGACCGGTCCCCTCCATGATAAGGGCGATGGTTAAACACTTGTCAGAGTCCAAAACGTTTTTCATTGTGGCCACCTAAGCATCGGTTCGATCGGTCGTCGGGAGTCCGACGCGGTGCTCGTCTTCGACGAGCTCCCGGCCTTCCTTAAACATTTTTTGCCACTCAAAAACTCTTGTGCGGTTTAAGACATCATCCCCATAACTCTGTTTAATAAGTTCAATGGTCTTTGAGGCGAATTTCCAGAGTTTAACGCAAAACTTCATAGCGTGGCGTTGCTCAACGGTGCGCTCCATGCTGGCGCGACGACATCACAAACAATCACACGTCACAAAAATCCACCTCCTGTCTCAGCGCATGCCCGGAGGTGACTGAACTGCGCCTGAGTGGTGGAGGACCCCTCTACCGAGCCGACCGGTCGGACCCCTATCCACCGCTCCGTTAAGGCTACAGCGAGCCAGTGCCGATACTCATTGAACGGACCCTGTATATACATAACGTTACTACTCACGCTGAAATTGCTGCAATTTTTTTTGACTTGACACCCTTCTGACTCCAAAATACAAACCTTATCATTTGTTTGTCATATCTACTAACGTTTTCTATCGTCTTTTAGCTTCTGCCCTGCCTTCCACGTGGGAAATGCACTACCACTCTTACCCTTCAAATGAGCAGCCGCCGCTACTCAGCTAAATCTCTCACCTTCCTAAATTATCCCGTCTCTACTCATACTGCTACACACGGTCAATCATTTGACAACAGTTTTCCTGTTTTGGTGATTGAAACCCTCCCCGAATCTGTAAGCGGAATTGAAATGAGAACACACAAAATGAACCACATGTGGGTGCTTAAAGCTTTCAAACCTCTCGGCCTTAATATCGCTCATTAAAACCCACCCATCAGCCACCACCCCATCATTTACTTGTTCTTTCACACACCCCTCACCTCCTTTCCTCCGCATATTCACTCCGCCTTTCCCCCGAGTACAGCTTTCTGAGAATGATAGATTGACTATCGAATGAACAATTTATATTAGTGACATTAATGCCTTTGTGTTTCTATATTTAGTTAAGTTTTTAACCAGACCATGTACGTGTATTTGCGTCTTCCCTGAAGACTCGTTGCATTCTTCCACTGATATCTTTCCGTATCTGCACCCTTCGCAGGAAGCAACCAGTCAAAAGTGGCATTGGTTAACAGTGACTACCATTAAAACCAATGTGACGAATAAGCCAAATTATTTTTATCAATATTATTTAATGACACACTTTTTTGAAGTTCTGTTTGTATTATATGAATAAAACACCTACTTTCAGATTTCAAAAGCAAATCCCAAATCCGTTATCGTGGAAACATTCTTCCTTTGTTGTATTCTCAAAGACTCACGGTGTACTTCGTCGAAGCTGGTAATAAATATTAACGTGTGTTTCTAGTTTTAAACTGATTAACAATGGCGCCTAAATCTATCTTCAATGTCACATGCATTCTTCCTTCCTTCAATCTGACCAGATGGCTTAACATTTCCCTCCTCTAGCTTCCACCCTTTTTTGAATACTTAAGCCTTCCATCGTTCATCAAAACACTCTGCAACCACCTTGGCTGCTTTCTGTCAATTAGTCCCAAATATGCTCCCTAAATATTCCTAGTACGCGTCCTTCTTCGTTGGCTTTCCTTTCTGTCCATATCATCTCTTTCATCCTTCTCCACTTCACAGAAGCCTCCATTCTACGTCTTATATCTTCCTTCAACGACAAAGGTTTACAACGACAAAAGCCTTACAACGCTGAGGTCCATATTTAAGTTTTTATGTTTTTTCCTTAACTTCTTTAAGATATGAATTCGTGTCATCTCTTCCATGTGAAAACTCTTTGTCTTTCGCAATTCTTCTTCTTAGATCTCTACTGCTGATACCACATTGGTCCAAACACTTCCAAGATATATTTACTCTTCCACAAACTCTAGGTTTTGTCTTCATTTTACTAAGGCCTCACAAATTATTTTTACATATCTCAGAGCTTGTCTTGTTCACATTTATTACCATCCTATAAATATTGTATCGACGATCAAATACCATCAGCAATTCTTGCAACCCCTTGGCTGACTGACAAACTACAAATCTTCATCATCCGCAGACCTACCTTTCATTCCTACCTCCAGTTCCTCCTACACCTGTTTGGTTCTATCCTCACTATGTACGTTGAGTAGAAAGGGTGATAATGGACCACAGCTTCACCTCTCTTCATAACACTTTCTATTCCAACTTCATCCCCCAATTGCACTTGGCAAATTCAGGCTGCGGATGAGTCTCCTTTCTCACCAATCTACTCTAATTTCCTGCATTTCATTGATAATTCTACCCCGTTTACTTTACATAATGCCTTTTTGAAATCCATGAAACAGGCATATTCTATAATCCTCCCTCTTATTGTCCTCACTACTGATACTGCAGCATGTGTACGTCTTACCTTGCAACCAAACTGATTATCGCCAAAATAATAATTTACTCTTCACTCTATCCTTTAATTGATTATCCGCATTAGCTACAAAAACCTCTTATCAGCGTGAAAAATCAATTTTTTTATTAACTTGCTCTATGTTACAATTATAAACCTGCTTTTCTTACAGTGATCATGCTTTTTTAAGGTGGGAGTACACAAATATAACGGAATATTCCCACCAAACTCCCTCCTCATAAATACTAAAAATCAATCAGGGCTATCTCTTCTCAATTCTTCCCCCACGGTTTCTTGAACCCTTACTAATCATGGCGGGAATATAGTTCACCCTTAATGGACTTCAGTTTCAACTCCCGTGAAGCCTTTTCTATATCTCCCTCCAGGTATGCTTGCACCTAACCTAGCCTCATCTACGCCATATTCTCTTTCTATGACTAATCGACCAGTTCTAAAATTATTAAATTGCAGATAGATAATCTGCATAAATAAAACTGGAGCTTTATGCTTCAATCGAGTATGAAAATGAAACTACGATATGGATATGCTAGCTATAGTATTTCGTGGCTGAAACTTTAAGAGCGGTATAAAGAGGGATGATGCTCACTAATAGCAAACCTTTTACCATAAAACGAATCCCATTTTCTGGTCATTCTTAAAAATAATTGAACGACTCCCGTATTTACCATTTACAGATCTATATTTCTCTGATTTGCGATTCATCAACGGTATCTTAATTTGCCTATCTCCCTGTCCTCGGTCATAGATGTTTGCAATCCCTAATGGTAACTATTCATGCCGTTTATCCCTCCATCGTCGATCTCCAAATCTATTTTCTGGTTTTCCTCTTCAATCTGATGTAAGAATTCATTATATCACTGCATTGTTATTTCTATCCGCATCAGCTTCGATGAAACGGTTGGTATTCATTACATTATTTCTAAATCTTTGCCCAACCATAACATAACTGATATCTTCTTATTCCCCGGTCATTTTCCGCAAATGTCCACATTTACGGTGGTGTTCTAACTACATTTTTGTAATAATTAAACCATTTCTCCGGCAGAATTCTTTTGATTTTTTATCCCAGTTATTCCCCGTCACGATCATTTCTACCTTCGATCATCGCCGGATTCCCCCTTGCGATCAAATTTTTCCTTCCATTGGCATGGAGGGATTTCCATCAATTAATACTACATACTATATATCCTGTCTATTTCTTTCTCCCTGTGATTACTTGCCGGCAGTAAGAACTGAATTATGATTGTGGTCAACTTCGTTTGGTTGGCTCCAATAATATACTGTCACTCACTCGCCCTGTCGTTTCCTACGAATCGTACTACCATTTGATTTTGTCCAGTATTAATGTCACTTGTCGCAGGCGTTCTTCGCCTATTCTCAACAATTATCGCTCCAGCAATATCGGCTATTTCTTCGACTCACCTTGCATAGTCCTCAAGTATCTATATTTCCTTATTCCATCTACCAATTAATACAAGTATTGCCAATTTTTCTTTTTCCAAGCCCCATTCCATCTTTGTGGGTTTGAAACTGTGAGCTCGTGGATAGGCGTTTTAAAAGCAACTCAGTGATACCATATGATTATAATGAAGAACTATCTACTTTTTCAGTAATTCGTCCGGCAAGTCTGCCATATTCAGAGAGTAGGGAATAGTGGCATTGAAAGTCAGAACATGAAAAAGACACCCGTAAACAAGCAAAACATGAATATTGAACATAATCTATTCTTCCTTATACGTATCATATCCGTATTCTTTTTTAATTGAAACACATTCCCTCTCATTGCAGTTCGCGACATTTTCTACCAAAATGCTGGTTTAAAAACCATTCTTCTTTTAAATGCGTTGGCTAAGGATATTGCTTCCCAAACCAATTTTAACTCACGCTGTTCTCCTCCTCGTCCTCTTTGCTGGTCTCACCGTCGAATCCGTTGTTTGAGGATTTTGATGTTATGCGGGCCCAGTGACTCAGTAGACAAGATTCATTCGCATTTCTGCGTCTAACATATTTTCTCGGAATTTGTTGATAAATGACGGGGTTTCCCTTTGTCTTATTCAAGAGTGTTTCCCATCAATACACCATCATTCCGACGGCCACCCCACTGGACACCTTTGCACTGAGGAACAGGCGCTACGCGGACTACCTTGTGTCCGACTCCTACCCTTCGACCTATGGGTCGAAGGTGACCCAACCAGGAGCAAAATCATTGATCCCGCCATCACAGCTCTAGGGTTCATCAGAACGCACAAGAACTCCCACCACATCTTTATTGTACTCTATGGGGGGGGGACGAATGACCACTCTAACAGTAAAACTACAGTAACTGCTCTCTTTTGCAGTATTTTTGTAGCTTAAGCGATTCCTGGAATTGTATCTTAAATAATGAGTTGCACCTGTCGTGATGTACTGACAATGATGATTGTTCCAATGTAAACGCGTAGTGCGGAAAAAGCGAAGAAAAAAATGACAAGTTATTTGTGCTGAAATGCTTTTTATTCCTTAACTTCTGCTGTCAATCATCCAAAAAATCTTCTTTTTTTCAAGGATTTTTCTATACTTTTCGATGTAATTTTCATCCAATTTTAAAACTAGTTTTCAATATCCTTTTTTTGATTTTCTCACCAGTCTTCTACTCTTCCGTGTCTTTACTCTCTTTTAGAAATTTTTCTACTGCTTTCCGGTTTGAAATTATCTCTTTGTTTTCTAGTTAGATATTCTAAATACCATTATATCATGCGTATTCCATTTTTTATACGCATGAATTTCACGTTCACTTCTTGAATACTAAATAATGATCTAGATTCGCTTTCGTAAGTCTATGTGAATTGATTGCGCTGTTCCTTTGTTGTAATTCAATTTCTATGCGTGTCATTCCTATTCAATGCTAACTTATATTTGCATGTATTTTGGAGTGAAAACAAGGTACTAGTTGCAAATAAACCGTTCCTCCTGCAGAAATATAGAGTTTTTTCCTCAAGGGTGTTCCTTGTTCCTTAACCGTAATCCTATACCTCACTATCCATTTCCCCAACATCCTATATCGATTTCTCATCAATTTCAATTATTTTAATGTAAAGAAACCTGCGTTATTAGTTTCTCCAACTGTAAATATACTTTAACTTTAAAATAATCCTTATTCGAATGATTTTCATACTTCTTATCCATAATTACTTGCCTGAAAAACCGACACAAATTGGAAAAAAGTTCGTTGATTCAACCTTTAATGCTACTAAAATTATTTTACCATCCACTTGACATGTGTTCACTAACCACTCTTTGTACCTTTTAATTCAATACTTCTGCTCTTCATGCCCTCTCCTCTCGTCCCACGCAACACATCACACAATAAATGCTGCTCAAATAACCCCTGGTATCAATCTGCCCCATTAAGGGAAACGCGAATACCACAAGGAGGTAGATTCTTTGGAAGCAAAGAGGGTTGACGGACTCGATCGTAGGTGTGAGGTGCGCTTAGCGACGATTTATTTAATTCAATCTGTTCAATTTGGGCTGCATACATTCGTACGAAGGACAAATAAATGTTTCTTTCAATGTTTTGAGTTTAGGTAGTGTATCTTTGGATGGGAAAGAAGACAAGTTAAAATTTATTACGATTTATGGATTTTTGAGTAAAGTGTTTTTTATCAATCGGGAGAGAGGTGCTTTCATTTATAGATTATACAAGGATATTCAGTGTCATTAAAATAATTGAGAAGGGATAGTTCTGCTATGCTTCTTCTTTGTAGGCAGTTTCAATTATTTGTTACAAGTTATATTCCTCTCCAAAACTGTTTCAATTTATCCGAGCAATCAAAAATTGCATGGTTGTGAACGACAATTGTGTTGTAACGGTTTACTTTTGCGATATTCAGTGCATTTACGTTTTCCATTAATACGCATGGCTTGAAAATAATAGAGGTCAGCGTTACTTTTCCATATTATTCTCAATGGTCACTCAGCTAAATTACATACACGTGCTAAATATAATTAAGAGAATCCTATAGGAAATATTGACAAAAATGGAAAATGCTTGGCCAGGCACAAGGGGTAGGTAGACTCCCTCTGTTTTAGGGTGGGAAGGTGAGTTATGGGCGCAAATTATCCAGTTAAGCGATGTAATGCATTTAAAAAGCTTACTGAACTAGATATTCTATGGATTAAGGTTTTTTTAATTCATTTCTTCGGGACCAGATTGATACTAGGCTCGACATTCGACTCCAGTCATTTGAGCATGGATTCCTTTTCTAATCTATTATAACCAAAGCTCATGTCACCGTGACATATTTGACAATTTCACAAACTTTGGAAGAGGTTTATTGATGCGTTTTGAGTTGATTACTGGGAGCGTGCAAACAGGGACGCCATTTCAACCATGTGGCGGTCAATTGAGTTCGTGCCTGCATGAAACTTATTCTTGTTTCCAGTGCAAAACATTTGTCCTACTTCCAGGGGCCGAGGTTCAATGGTTTTGATGGATAACCATGCTATATTTTAAGATAATAAATAAGCGTATATTACATTTAAATGCATCTACTGAATTTTCTCTGATTCGATGAATGTAGAGCGCAGTCCTGTCAAGCGTACATGAATTAAATTTTACTGAGGATATTTAAGGTGATGAGCATTTGTTCTACACTATATTTACAAAATCTCTAGTAGCACATCATGGGTAGCTAGAATGAAACATATAAATTGACCGTAGAATGGAAAGTTAAATTTATTTTTAGTTTTTATTTTCCAGGCTTAAGTAGTTTTATGCTACTTAAACCAATTAACCATGGAACTATGACTACAATTTGTATGCTGCTGTTTGTAATTAGTACAGCCTAATGATTACCATTTCCAATTTAACTCCCCATTTCTTGCCCAGGCACAGAGCGTTGGACTACTGACAAGTGGGCGCAGATTTCACTCCCGGGCATGCCTTTGGGTATTTCCGGGGAAACTACAGGCGACACACGGAAAGGAACTGACCCCCTGCCCTGATATGAGAATTTCACTCGCCGTCGAATAATATTGGGTGATCCCCTACCATACCGGCCCTTAAACCGACCTTCGGGTTGATATCTGTGTTTATAGTTTATGTGGAAATTAGTTTAATGAAGTCTTTTCAAAATGCTATGAAGCCTGAAAGTTTTACTTTAACTTTCCAACATTTTTTCCTTTAACTGAATAAAATACAGAATAGGAATATAAAAAAGAATTTGCTGTTAAGTGTACAGAAAATACGAAAAACATATTTGTAAATGAACAAGCATTGCTATACAATGTTTACTATTGGTCTAAAGTTAGGTTTATCGGGTACGCTTCAACATTAATTCTGATAAAATGCTAATGGAGGGACCTTAATTTTACAATATAACGGTGAGATGAGATGATTTAATTAGTTTGGCTAGTACATAATCAAACAATAGTTAATTACACAGTTAAAACAGGCTTTAGTTTGTACGGAGTGCATGGCGGGAAATATGTACGAAATATGAAATGAAGATAAACTGATAAACTTAATAAAACAAAAGTAATGATATCCTTGGGAAGTAGAACACTAAAATTCAACATTAAAGTGGGTGGAAATGAACTAAAGCAAGTAGAACAGTTTGCGTATTTAATGGGTTTTTTGAGGAAAATTATTCCCCTTATTCAGTGAAGATAACAGATAAAAAATTTAGCAAGCCAAAGACGAAGAGAATCGAAGACTGGTTATTTAAGTAAATATGCTAAGAGAAGAGTATTAAAAACTTAAATAGGAATCGTAATGCTCAGATCGAAGGCTTTTGAAATGTGTGTGGCGATAAAGGGAGAAAATTAGTTGTACAGAGAGGAAGAAACAGTGAGATTTTCAATATGGTAGGTGAGATTAGGGAGTTGCCGGGAGAAATCCAAAAACAGGTGGAGAAAATAAATGTGGGAAATACGTTCAAGTTAAGAGAGATGTCGAATGCGATGATAGATAAGGGAGAATGTTGACTAAGCGGAGTTACGGAAGGGAATAGGATTTTTAGACAGCATGAAGGCAGACATAAAATTCGAAGGACTACAGGAGGAGATAATCTAGTGCCAGAAAAAGGACGACCTCGTAATGAGTAAAAACTAACACTCGTAGACGTCATGGATTGACCAGAAATCTACCTCTTTAAGAAGACAGAATGCATTGCATGAATAAGTCAGTCACACACCTCTTGAAATCCATCATTTCTCAGTTTAGACCAACAGAATTTGACACATAATACTGTTTAAGTAATTCCCATTTCATTTTGTCTCTAGGGCGTGCTTTAAATTAATTGCAATCAGACTGCGATTATTATCGATTAAAATAAATTTGAAAGAATCGTGATGCCAAGAAATTTGGATAGAATAAATCCTGTTTAAAATTAATGCATCAAGATACATCACATTGCATGCACGCACGGCTGCACGAATGCATATCATACCTTGCGAAAAAGGAACGCTGCTTCCTCTCGCTCGTTTCCATGGAATCTCCTGCCTGCTCCATTTTTGCGAATACTCGAGAGGTAACTGCTGACGCGCTAACTCCATCGTCATAGGTCGGAGTAATGGCGCACCCTCGTAGGGCATTATGGGAAGTGAAACGAACCGCCAGCCATCGAGATTCCCAGGGGTTTCGAAAAAGCTTTGGAGGAGAGCTGAGAAGCGGATAAACTGTTGGACTGGGGATAGAAAAAAAGGCATCGCATGCACGAGTGAATTGGAGAGCGCTGAGATACTTATTGATGGGGTCGCCTCGTGTGCCCCCGTGGGGTACGGCGTACGTGGAAAACAAAGCCTGTTCTCCATTACCAGGGGGAGGGGGCGGAGAAATAGGTGGGGGTGAAGCACCACGTTTACTCCCATACTTGTGACTCGTAGATCGTGAATTCGGCCGGTCGGATTGACGAGGCTTCGCGGGAGTATGTCAGCAATCCGTCAAACGAGACATTCAATGGTGGCATCTCTCCGGGTCATTTTTTAGACGGAGTTAAAAGCATGGAGTACTCCTTGAGCTACATTTAGTTCGTTTTATGCGCCGATAGAGGAAAGTGGAGAGAAATTTATAGATTAACGTATTACCAACATCAATTATTATTCACTCCAAACAAACTGTACAGCAAAATTAGCTTAACATACATATATTGGGTTACCTACTTCGATTTTTGTAAACGTCAATAACAACTCAGAGTTGTGAAGAAAATTATGACACATCAGGGAAACTATTACCAAAGTTATCAGTTTATTTTAACAGCAAGAGTAGGAATCAAACTCACTGCCACTTCGTCCGTAGGTTCGTCTTCAGGTTTACCGTATTATTCTTAATTATACACATTCATTAAACCATAAATAAAATGGAAAGAGGCTTGCTCATGTAAGCCATATAAAGTAGGCACTGATTGACGCTTATGATGTTCAGATGTAGAGAAGAGAATATTTCGAATATATAATGAAAAAAAAATGGTCACGGATGGTTGGTCAAGCAAAAACGTTCTTTGGAGACATTTGAAGAAGCTAGATAGAGTGGATGGTGGAGACGGTCATATGGAATGGACGAAAAGTGAAGAGTCAGGCGTGATGTTGTGGAATCGAGACATAATAAAATGCAACAAAGTTTTTATTATATGGAATGGAATTTTGTTGTCTCGTTATCAAAGGCATATATAAGGCCTTTACATACACCAGAGTGTAGTTACTTATTAATTTGATCTATAATTAACACTATGCTACAATTTGCAAATGACCAAACATCAGGAAAGTTTTTAATAAGGAAATGTCTTTTCTTTTTTTCGACTATTGGTTTACTGTTTTGTGCTATTGGTTTACTATTTTAATGTTTTTAAAATGTAGGTGAAGAGGTACCTGTTTTTCACGGATGAATAAATGGACTAAATTTAGGGTTGAAAAATGGGAAAGTAAGCAAATATTCTCATTCTAGCATTGAAAAATCAAGTAAGATAAAATATCTGCCACTGTGAAGTAATTTTTGCATAATCTAAAGTGATGAGGGAGTGAAATATATGTTTAAAGTAAAAATTTTTCATAAATTTCGTCCGGACTGCCTTAAAGATGTCCATCTTTTTTAGTTATGAGCTCCGATATACTACCTTGATCAAAAAGTTCCCGGAATTTATTCAGAAAATTAAAAATACAAGTTTATTCATCTAAATCTATATTGTCCCCTTCAAAGTAATCCCCATCGACTGCAACACACTTATGCCAGCGCTTGATCCAATCCTCGAAACATTTTTTATATTCGGTTTTCGGTATGTCCATCAGCGCTTCCTGCGATTTTTCCATTACTTCCTCTCGGCTGCTAAAACGCGTTCCCCGTAATGGTTTTTTAACTCGATTGAACAGAAAGAAGTCACAGGGAGCCAAATCAGGTGAATTCGGTGGCTGTTGGATGGTATTTGTTGCATTTTTCGTCAAAAAATTACGAATAATGATAGCACTGTGCGACGGTGCGTTATCATGGTGCAAAATCCACGAGTTTTCTGCCCACATTTCTGGTCTCTTTCGGCGAATTGCTTCACGCAAACGTCTCATAACGCCCAAATAATACTCTTTGTTTACTGTCTGGCAAAAATTCATGATGCACTACACCGTTGTAATCCATGAAAACCGTCAGCATTGCCTTCTTTTTTGACTGAAAACGACGTGGTTTTTTTGGTCTCGGCTCATTTGGTGAACGCCATTCACTTGCCTGATGTCTGGATTGCGTGTCGTACTCATAAACCCAAGTCTCGTCTCCAGTAATGATCCTTTTGATGAATGTGGGATCGGATTCAGCCTCGCAAATCATGTCTTTTGCGACGTCAACACGGTCTCTTTTTTGCATGAAATTGAGGTCTTTTGGCACCAACTTTGCTGCTACACGACGGAAACCCAAATCATTAACCACAATGTCTTGGGCTGATCCATAGGCAATGTTCAAGTCCTCCGCTATTTCTCTGATGGTTAATTTGCGGTTATTGACCAACATTTCTTTTACTTTATCAATTTTTTCACCGACTTTCGATGTCGATGGTCTGCCACTGCGTTCATCATCTTCGATTGACTCACGACCACTTCTGAACCGCTCGTGCCACTGGTAAACGACCGTTTTTTTTAGAGAATCGTTGCCGAAACACTTTTCCAACGTTTCCAACGTCCGTGCGCCACTAAATCCGTTTTTTACGCAAAATTTAATACAAGTTCGTTGTTGCAAATTTAAATCCATTTCTGCAATTGTAAAAAATCGCCAACACACACAGAGATAGATGTACTCTTGGCTACGTAACTTTTGCAAATGTCAAGTTATGACACTAAGATTTAAAGGGAATATCAACAACAGGTGTACCAATTTAACAAAAAAACAGAACTCAAATCGGAACGATGGGAGCGCCACACGGTGGTTGTTCCGGGAACTTTTTGATCAAGGTAGTATTATTATTTGTTGTCATTCCCGACTTCTTGCGCAGTTGAACCTGGATTAAGTTGGGATCGAGCAAGTTTCGTTTCAACGCTGAGTTGATATTATATAAAATATTTTCAAGCTTTTTTGTGGTGGTGATGGTGGCATATAATTATTACTGATCAAAAATCCTTCGTAGATTTCTATGAAGTATTATATTTTCTTTGTAAAGACAGAGAAAATTCGCCACGTAAATAAAATGTCTTGGTCCAACTCAGCAAAATGCTTTATCTCGACGTCTCTCAAATTCTCAATATGCTCCATGACCCCCATACCCTAATATTGTAGTTATTTCATCTATTCAGTGGATATATTCGTTAGTATTTATTAGTTGAAGTGCATAAGTGAGAGTTACTATTCTGCTGCTGAGATATATTACCTTGTAATCTGATTTCTGTCCGTGTATTGTTATCCTACGATCACGTCAAAAAAAGGGAAGCTTTGGTTGATATTTCAGTTGGGTACGGTTTCTCGGTCTATTCGGTGCAAGGCAAAGTGAATTTTTCTGAAAAATCGTGAGGGCGTTATCCGAAGGTGAGACAAATAATGCCCTGGTGACCTTTTTCTCTCTTTTATTTCGGTGCGAGAAAAAAAATAGTATTTCACTGTTCCCGGGAAAGATACGTCACGGCCAGAAAGAGGCAGATAGCCTCGGTGACAACCGATTCACAAAAGGATTTTATTGAGGGCGCGGTGTTTGACGAGTGTGCGCGGAAGAGGAGGTGTGTGGATGGAAAGTGAGAGAGAGAGAAACTGTGGGCAGAGATGGAGGGATGCAGAGGTAGCCGTGGTGCTGGTATGGGACGCATGCAGACTCGCTGAAAGGTGGTAGTGGCATTCATTATCGAGGAACCCTTACGCGTGGGCTCATGCCCTGATATCTGGCGGGGGAAAGGGCTCCTGACAAATGAATATACTAGGGCACTATATTAAAAGGACGATGTCATCCCCTTTCATTTTCGAGGTGTTGTTTTCCTATTAAACGCACAAAGGGATGAAAAGGTCTATTGAACGAATGCGTATGTATGGTGGGAACAAGTTTAGGAAGGTCCGAAAATCACCTGCGTCCTTATAAATACTGAGAAACTGCATTAATAATAGCAGAAAATGAATCGATGGATCTAGCTCTTGCTTCAAAATAGTTTGAAATTATTTTTTCAAAATTTACATTTTCGAGCATCTTTCTCTGTAGCATTTTCGTCAATCAAACGCCAATTGAAGTCCACTATCGAAAAATGTCATAAGAATTTCTGTCATGTCCTATAATAGCGTAAAGTGAGTATTCTAAGCCATTGAATGCATATGCATTAATCATTACTTCATAACACTTTTTGTATGAATAACTAATGGCCTTATGCACAGCCTTGAATGAGTTCCTTATCTCCATTTGAGGTTTCAATTTTGATGGATTTGCTCACAAAGTTGATAATAACTTGTGTATGACAGCTGAAATTATGTTCAAACTTGACATAAATCAATTAAGAATTATTTTGAACATAAAACAAAAAAATTAATTTTTCTTCATCATAACTTGGTATAATTTATCTTGTGTGTGTACATATGTTCCCACTCACACAAACACAACCAATACACACACACACACACATATATATATATATATAAATATATATACACACACACACATCTATATATATATATATATATATATATATATATATACGAGGGTCATCCGGAAAGTAGTACCCGTTCGTGCCGCATGAAGTGCTGACGACGCGAGTAGCCGCTGGACGAGGTCAGATAGCTTCAGTGGCTTGTCTGCCTTCTCTGAGCCAAGTTGCGTGACGCTAGCATTGCCTGTGTTGTTTCTGTGATTGTTTACAATGTTTAAAAAAATTGAGAACGCCGCCAGTTGTGAAGTGAGGGCAGTGATTAAATTCCTCAATGCAAGAAACGTTCGCCCATGTGATATTCATCGCCAATTAAAGGAGGTGTATGGAGACAATGTAATGGACGAGTCCTCTGTTCGGCGGTGGTGTCGCAACTTCAACATGGGGAGGGGGAACACACACGACGATGAGCGTTCGGGGAGACCGTCTGTCATTACAGACCAACTGGTGAGCTCAGTTGACGAATTCGTGAGGAACGATCGGCGCGTCACAATTGATGACATCTGTGAGCATTTTCCCAATGTTTCTCGAACAATTGTTCATGAAATTGTTAAACACCATCTGCATTATGCAAAAATTTGTGCAAGATGGGTCCCTCGCGTATCTCAATGAGCTGGCGGCGAAGGACTATGCAGCAGGAATACAGAAACTTGTCACACGTTATGACAAATGCCTTAATTTGCTTGGAGATTATGTTGAGAAGTAGTTTAAAGTATCCTCTTTCAAATAAAATTTTTTATGTTTGTTAATATTTACTTTTGTGTCTTTATTTCACGAACGGGTACTACTTTCCGGATGACCCTCGTATATACTATTGGGTCACATTCCCGTTGAGTTAGATTTGCAATAGACACAACTACCAAATAAATATCTCCTAACAAAGCACAATCCAGCAACCTACTCTTCATCAGGACATAATTACTAATTAAATAATTTGTGACCCCTAGAAAATAACAATCATCCTACTCTACATCAGGTCCCTCTTCATCTCTGAGTACTTTCTTCCTCCCTTCATCCCGTCCAACATCCCCTGTCCGGTTCCTTCCCTTCCCTCGTTTGCCTAACATTCTCCCCTGTATTAAAGTCTTCAACATCCCACTGTCTATAAATACGCCCTTCATCCATTTTTCCTGCCTCCATAGGATTTTTTCCAACAATTCCCCCTCCTCGCCCGCCATACCAAATACTTCCTCATTTGTTTTCCTTACAGTCCATTTGACCATCTACATCATTCTCCTCACCCACATTTCAAAAGCCTCCAGTCTACGTCTATCCTCCTGCTTCAGTGACCATGTTGCCGCGCCATACATAACTACGCTCCATATCAAAGCTTTTACGAGTCTTTTATTAATATCCTTTTATTAATATCAGCGTAGCTGTCATCCATTTCCTCCTCCTTGTGAAAGCCTCTATGCCTAGCGCAATTCCTCTCCTTACGTCCCTACTACTTTGACCGTGTTGGTCCAAAACACTACCGAGATACGTAAACTGTTCTACCTGCTCTAGTTTTTGCTCTCCTATTTTAATGTTTAGCTTAGCTTTTTTCTTCCTCGAAAGTCGCATAACCTTTGTTTTATCAATATTGATTCTCATCCCATACCTGTCGCACTGAATTCCCAATTCACTAAGCAATGCTTGCAACCCCTTGGCTGACTGACGAACTAAAGCTTGGTCATCAGCAAACCTAACAGATTTTACGAATTCCCCGCCCACTTTCCTTCCTCTCTCCAGTTCGTCCTATGCCTCTTTAATCATTTCCTCCACATATTAGTTGAGCAGCAAGGGTGATAATGGGCAACCCTGCCTTACAACCCTTCCTAACTTTGCCCATCCGGACTCCCCTTACCCCACTCGCACCTCAACAGTCTAGGACATGTACAAGATGCGGATTAACCTCCTGTCCCTCCTATCTATTCCTATTTTCTTTAATATACTCATTAGTTTTTCCCAATTCACTCTATTAAGCGCCTTTTCAAGACTAATAAACTACAAATACGTCTTGATTGTATTCTATACTCCACTTGATTCGTGCGCTCTTTACTGCATTGGCATCACGCGTGTCTCTCCCCTTCCTGAAACCAAACTGATCATCTCCTGTGTAATCATTTGCTTTTTTCTGTATCTTTCTGTTGAAGATTTTGAGATCCACTTTAGTTGGGTGGGAAATTATGTTTGTTGTTCTGTAGTCTCCCCCTATTGTAGCAATTATATTTTTCGAAATAGGAACTAACACTGATATCGCAAAGTCATCCGGCCAGATTCCTTCTTCATAGATGCAACAAATTAGTTTTTAGAATCTTCCTCCCATATTTTCCTAAGTAGTTCCGCAAAAATGTATTCTACCACCTCGGCCTTATTTAATTTTATTCAACTCCCTCTTTTCTCTTTTCTATCTCAATGTCGAGAATGCCTGGACCGAAGCTGTCTGCATCTACGTCATTTTCTCTCTTTATATCTAAGCTTGTTAGGATAGGTTCACTACAATTCAGTTCTCCTATATAATCTTTCTATCTCACTTGAATATTATCTACTTCAACTTTTATCTAGCCCGAATTATCTTCAATCGTTAACGCAGATCTTTTCTTCTTACATTCCTATAGTCTTAACCTTTTTGTATAGCGCATCAATTTCACTCAGCATACTTTCCATATCCTCGTACGAACCCTGTATATATATATATATATATATATATATATATATATATATATATTTATATATATATTAGTGTCCCCCCCACCTATTTCAAGCAATTTAATCTCACTGCGACCGGTACGAACGGCACGAGAAATTCAATTGCATTACTGTTCAAACGCATCCTGTAACTCCCACTATAGTCAGACATGCAAAACCTGGGAAACATTTTTCCTGACTAGTTTTGCGTCACCCAAAGCATTCTTACTTGACTCGATTCGAATTGATTCTTGTTTTTTGCTAAACTTTTTTGAACATTCATTTGTTCACATAAACATGATTCAAGGCAATTTTTAAAGGCATGATTTAATAAAGTAAGCGTATATTTATTTGTACATAATTGTAGCTATTATTTACAACAAAATTCACGATTTAAAAAAATTTTGATAACCTCATTTTATTTTAGTAACTTCTACAAATTTCTTCTAAGCCGATCCATTATCGTATGTTTCATTTCCGAGAAGGTTTTTCTAACCTAAATTAAACAATACCTAGCATATCACCAGATTAGACAAACAATATATGGATACAGCAAACACCCAGGACCCTAGATTTTCATCATCTGTCACGCAAGTATGATTCCCTCGCAGTCATGAGAAGAGCTTTTAGGTTGTGTACTGATTCAATGCCTGCCATTCATGTGATTTATAGCTATTAATACAGGGTCGCACCCAAAAGTGGTAGGACTGATTTTTTTTACAAGAATGTTATTGACGATATACTTACAATGACTTAATAATCTTCAAAGTATGCTCCTTGAGCTGCTACGCACTTAGTATAACGTTGCTCCCATTCCCCGTACGCCCGCTGGAAATTTTCTTTTGGGATGCCGTTGATGACCCTCGTCGAAGCCTCTTGAACGGCCTTTATCGAGTCAAAACGTCGTCCCTTGAGCTGTCTTTTCATCAGGGTGAAGAAGAAGAAGTCCGGTGGTGCCATATCGGGAAAATAGGGCGGGTGCGGCAACGTAGCAACGCCGTATTTGGCCAGGAGCTGTCTGACGACGAGCGCCCCATGGCACGGCGCGTTGTCATGATGAAGCACCCAGCAGTTTGCCATGGCCGGTCGGACTCTTTTCACGCGTTCTCGGAGGCGGGTGAGCACCTGCACGTAAAAGTTCACATTCACAGTCTCCCCCGGTGGAACAAACTCCTTGTGAACCACTCCATGACGGTCGAAAAACACAATCAACATCGTTTTGATTTTTGATATGCTCATGCGAGCCTTTTTTGGACGTGGGGACGCGGAAGTGTGCCATTCCGCGGGTTGTCTTTTCGTTTCGGGGTCATATTGAAAAACCCATGTTTCATCACCAGTTATCACATTGTCCAAACAATTTTCATCTCAGTGCAAATTGGCTAACATTCTTCGGAAATGCGCACACGCGTTGCCTGTTGGTCGACACTCAGAATTTTCGGCACCATCTTGGCGCACACCTTGCGCATGGCCAAATACTGTGAAATAATGCGTTGGACGTTGGATGCAGACAGACCCAACTGGTCTGCAATTTCTTCACTGGTTAAGCGTCGGTCTGTGTCCTCACTCTGTCCACATTCGTGTCGGTTCTTGCCGTCGACTGCTGTCCGGAGCGATGGTCGTCTTCAACGAGCTCCCTACCCTCTTTAAACAACTTGTGCCACTCAAATACTGTGGAACGGCTTAAGGCAGTGTCCCCATAAGCCTGCTTGATCATATCGAGGGTCTCAGTTTCCGTCTTCCCGAGTTTCGCACAAAACTTCACGGAATAACGTTGCTCTAAATTCAGATTCATTTTGTTTTTCGACGCGGAAAAAAAACTTGCTTCACTAAAAACGGTGTCCTCACTCAACGACAGCCCGCAGGCGAGTGAAGTTGGTGTTGGTCTGTTGCTAAGAGCCCCCTCCACCTTACCCTGCCAGGCAGACTCCCCTCCACCGCTCCGTTCGCGCCAGAGAAAATCAGTCCTACCACTTTTGGGTATGTCCCTGTATCACGGCTTCCCCTAATCACAGCATTAGCTTTCTTCAGGTAAAAATTTAACCTCCATTTTTAAGGTATTCCTTTTCTATCCTGAATCGCCAGATACCAACAACGAAATGTGAATGTCGTGACGCGGGAATTTTAGGTCTATGAGCAAAGTACGTAGATCGAAGATTAGTGGAAGCAAACCTATGGCTCTGGTATAATTCATAAGAATTTTAACTCCTCACAGCTGATTGTCCCTTGTCGCACGTGAAGTTCGTCAGTAATCTTAAAATAAAAGCGATAAGTTTAGGCATATTGTGACCACGGGAGGGTCTCAGGTACTGGTGACAACCGAGCAGCAATCCTTTGGAAAACTGCCGAGTTTCATCGCGCCAGAGACAGTGACATACAAATTTGCATAGGTCCTTTTATCATATCCTAGTGTCAAAATTGCTGAAACGATAAAATTCAGAACCAAAATTTGAAAATCTTCAAATCCACATTAAATGCACATTCTGTGGTGCAGATATAATTAACAGACATTCTGGTATGAATACGATTTTTCCCGGGTGCATAAATTCCTCGTTTGACGTTTATTTCGACTTTTATTCCCTGTCTAAGCTTTCAAAACAATGGACTGCTCTTTTATTAATGAACCAAGAGAAACGATGTAGGGAGGTAAATTCATCAGAGCAGAAAATGCTTTCTCATCGCTCATCAAGATTTCAATCCCGCGGAGAGGGACTGTCACCAGTAGTATTCCGACGAGCATGATGGGGTAAAAGGAATAAAAAATTGGTATGTATTCTGGTAAAATCATCCCTGACGGTATTCGCCTAGAATATATATACAATGGTCGGTTCCTTCGTCTAATACCTTAACTTCAAACCATCCTTGAAGAGGTGCCCTCTGTTTCGTGTTCAACCAACGAAACCTCTTATAATGATAGTTTCTTCAAAGAGCGGTCATTTTCCTCATTTAAAATTCTTTTGTTACATGTTTTCAGTAGATAAATGAGAATTTTCTCGTAGAGATATAGTTTTAAAAAAACCAAACACGAAAAAAGAAGCGGTCCTTGTAAAAAATTATTGAAGGCACTTCGAGGTCAACCCTTATCCTGGTTTTTCACCCGGGAGACTTAACAAAATTACACTCAACTTGTGAATTGACCCAAGAACTCAGGCTCCCTATCTTCTTCACAGCTCAATGGCATACAATTTTCTTAATATTCGTCGCCATTAACCAGTCCATCATTGATTTATTTTAATGAAACCCAACTAGCTCCTTTTGAAGAGGGAAGACCTCCTCACCGAAGCTTAAGAAATCGGTTCCCTACGCAGTGGGAGGCTGTATGCCAGCATCTCGGTGGTGTGGGGAGGTTGGAAGGGACAGGGGAAAGTAATACCCCCGAATCAATCGGCGCAGGCCTGGCGCTGCTTTTCCTTTCATAAGGATTCGCCTTTTATTTCGGCATTCGAGCCAAAAAGCCAATGTAAAAGGAGATTCGGGGAGACGGGCGGGCCGTGGAGCTCCGGGGATGATGGGCAGGGTATGAGGGTACGGACCCTTTAGAGGGGAACTGAAAGGCAGTGGCTGAAGGGAGTGGGGACGGGGTTAGGGAAGGAAGATAGAGAATTCCTTAAAATAAAAGGAGATTTTGCAGGGAGGCGATGGGGATAAAGGAAGCGGAGGGATAAGGAAGCGGAATATTTTGAATGGCGGGGGAGTGGTGAGAGGGAATCGTCGGCAGTAGTGAGGGGACTTCGTTGAGGTACAAAGAGATGCGCATACGTGATTCTCACTCGATAACGCAAACTTCGAGTACTCGTAATGTGCCTCTAAATGAATAAATTTAGAACTGCATATGAATGGAAGCAAGCCTGAAACATACTGTTTGTAATACTTCAAACAAAAGTATTTATAGCTCTGATGTGCTTTTTAATCTAGATTCCTCTGTTTCCTTAAAAATGAATTTTAGCTCTTGAGTATATTCGAGATCACTCTTTGCGAAATTGATAAATCCTGAATTTAAGCACTCAAGTAATGAGGGTCATATCCATGTTGGACTCATGAACTCGTCACTGTGTTCTGTCAAAGATTGATTCATTCCTAAGATCCTAATGCGTCGTCCCACTATTGAGATGTAGCTGAGAAGTGTGTTGAGGATATAACACGAAAGGAGCGAACAAAGGAATTGCTATATATTATGGAGAAAAGTCTAAGTTACAGTTGCAAAAACAATATTATCCCTGATTATTTAAATACTTTCCGCTAGATAGAGCAAATACCACGAATATTTAGATAACATTCATGAGGATGAGACAACTACTATGTCCAAAGAATCTAATATTGCAAAAAAGGGCGTAGTTTGTCAAAGCGTTCGTAAGGAGCTGCGGATCAGAGGCGTGGAACATTGGAAAAGTTGACTCACGAGGAACAGAAACCTTTGAAACACGGGACTAGGAGGGAATGCAGCAGATTAAATGGAGAGATAAAATGAGGAACGAGGAAGCGTAGAGAAGAAAAAAAAGCGGAGAGAACATCATTGAGAACTCGACCGCAAAGAAGAGAGAGAGACGAATCGTGGAACACTCATAATTGAAAGAATGATTAAAAGGAAGTTCGCGCAAGGGGAGACCAAGAGCCTAGTGCATAGGTTGCCGTAAGAAAGCGGTAAAACAGAAATGATAGTAGAAAGTGAGGGAATTAACGCTGGATGTAGGGCTGCAAATAAACCAATTTTGGCATTAAAATACTGGTCTTGACGAGTACCTCATATTTCGGTAGAATCTGAAATGATGCTAGTTAACTAATGTCAGTTGAGGAGTTTTTGTTAGAAAGCCCTTAGTGGTATAAGTAAAATGTTTGAACGAGTACGGAGATTATTCAATCTCATCTTCATCACAAATGGTGCCCTCATTCCTTCATTTTTCCTTAAGAGGTTGCCTCTATTATTCATTTTGGTCATTAGCCTATGCTTACCGCCTGATGTAATGCAACAAATAGTGATATTGTTGGATTGTATCCTCATCATTTTCATTTTCACGTTCACTTATCTCAAGGGTAATCAATTGATGCTGCATTTCTTATCTAAAAGCAGAAGTTTCAATGCTCCTAAACTTGCTTTCTTTATCGGTAGTTATCATCCATTCTCGTCACATCGATATTTGACCGTGGGATAACGGTATAGGATGCCATATCAATGGGAAGATTACTTTCTCCAACCAGTTACCGTAACGCAAGGAATTGGCGCGGCAGGCCTTGCGATGGGCGAAGATAAGGACATGAATTTTAGAGGGTGGAGAGAAATGGCGACGAGGGGGGGCGGGGGAGGTGGCGAGGGAGCGGTTGGTTGTTAGGGTATCAAAAAAGTCCGCGAAGGAAGAGAGGGGAGATTTTCGCATTTCACCCAGGCTAGTCCTCCACCCCATCCCCGTAGGTTCCTCCCTTCCATCCGCCCGGGTCCCCCTGGCCGTTGGACTGGGTCGGTCGGTCGGCAGTTCATAAGAGAGGGGGGGGGTTCACATAAGCAGGAGCCACTGCCGAGCAGGCGAAGTTCTAGAAATGGCCATTATCTTGGCGCAATGGAGAGGCAAAGTCTTCTCGGAGGACGGGGCGGGCGGAAAAGGGTTGGTTGGGGGAAGGGTTAGGGCCTGTGCAGTGGAAGGGGGGGGGAGGGATATTTAGGAGAGGGAAAAAAATGAGGAGAGGGATGGTAGAGTATAAAGGGAGGAAAATTGGAAGTCGAGGAAAAGAAAGGGGAATGGGGGGAGGTGATGTAAGGGGAGGGAGGGGTAGAGGTTGAGGAGTGTGGGCGAAGGAGTAAAAAGATTTGAGCGGGGGGGAAGGGTGGGTGGTTGAAAAGGGGTGGGGAATCCAACTAAGAATCTAAAGGGAAAAAAGATCCTTCAATATAAGGGGATGGGATGGTGGGGAATTTGTGCGGGGAGAGGGTTAGGAGTGACTGGAGGAGGTGCAGATAAGATAAAGCGAAGAGCGGAGGCGTGGAATGGGGGAGTCTCGGGGGAATGGGGGGGATGGAAATGACGCGTGGGCGACGGAAGGGACGGAGGGAAGGGAGGTCTTAGGGGGGGGGGGTGACGGTGGGTGGAGCTGAGCAACCATGGGATGAAAAGAGTGAGTGGGAAAATCTTGAAACGCCGGGTTGATGCGAGGCGTGACGTAACATGGGGTGGATTGACGCAATGGGGGGGGGGGAAACGGACGGAAGACGTGTGATTCTCTCGAGCCACCACACAGTGCATGTATGTGTAAGCTGGCTCACTTTATGCTTGTTTAAACTGCGTGGATTCAAATGTCACCCTTGCGTGTTTGTTTTGGTTGAGCTACGCGGTTTTGTCTTTTTTCTCTGTTTGGATTCAAACATGTTTAGCCTTTGTCTGGACAACTTCAGCTTTTATTTCTGAGGGAATTTATGTATTAGCAATAGAATTTTCTGCATATTATTTTTGCCATATCTACGCGGCTATGTGTCACGTTATTATGTTTTGTTATCCGCTGGGTGCTGCATGCCAATATCCTCATAGTAGTTAGTGAATTTGAAAGGAAAGAAAGTAAACCAAGTAAGTATCCAAACAAAGCAAAATAAGGCTTTCCAAGATTACCTACTCTTGCATAGTTACACAGTGTTTCAATTCATTTTGATTTGATAGCCGTTCTCTGAAAATACTTGCATTTCTCTTAAGGCTATAAAACAGGGTCACCATAAGTTGGTGGATTTGAAGCGAGTGAATAAAGCTTAAAAGAAATAGTTTCATTTAAAATAAAGGTTGTTTATTTTATATTTCTAATTTGAAGGCGAGAGTGAAAGGTTATGAAGAAAAAGTTTCAGCAAAAAGACGTTATTTTTTGTGAGTGCTTTTCTTAAAGTTCCCAAATTCCTCTTAGCACGCCCAATTGCGTGTTTTGATGTGGATTACGCTGGTATGAAATCAAAATTAAACATATTCCAATTTAGCACAAATTCTTTGTTACACAATCAAATAATATTTTCTTAGATTATCGAGTAATTAGTAATTTTAAAATATTTTAACATGCCTTATAACTTAGAATTGGTATGAAAGAATCCCATCATCTCATTCAAGTTACATTAAAGTGCGTAAGACCTAAGTTTAGGTTCGACCTATTTATCTGAGTGACACTTAGTCTCTGTAAAATAATGTTTATGAGAGAGCTTTGCGAATTTACTAAGATAAAATATTATTTGATTATAGTTTGGTGAGGTTAAAATAAGCAACAATTCTAAAAGAAGGCTTGATTACAAAAAACATGGTATACGATTTTGATTATCATCGGTTAATATCCATTAATTATGCATCATGGATGAGAAGTAGTGCGGTGGACAGATTGAAGAGATTGATTACTATTGTAAGCATGCGTACCGTTTATCAATTCATGGACCAATGAACTAATAATTCATAGCTCCGATGGTTTTATATGTTGTATTTACTAACTTTTCTTCATATTTATGTCAAGGAAATTTGTTTATTTTAATTTTATTTTAATGAGCATAGATTGTCAAAATTGTTATTCCTATACTTTTCCAGCAATAGATAACTAAAATTATTATTATTGTTATTTATTCGTTGTTCTACGGTTTATTCATCAAATGATTATACACATATATGCCCATATAAGTGTGTACATGCATGTACACACACACACACACACACACACACACACATATATATATATATATATATATATATATATATATATATATGTATATGTATATGTATATGTATATGTATATGTATATATATATAGACATATAATATATACTTATATTTATTAACATATAAATAGATATAAGAAAAAGGATCACATAGATGGAACGAACAAAATATTGGTGGGGAAGGCGGTATCGAGCAAATCACAAGTGTAAACATATTGCTTTGACCGGGAATTGACATGGGATCGTTCGAATTACCGGGCCGATGCTCAAACCACTTATTAAACATCATTTACATGAAATATGCGGGTGGTTTATAATAATAATTGCTCCAGGTAGGGTCACCCATGCCAGATAGGTCGAAGGTTAGGAGCCAGACGAAAGGTAGTCCACGCAGCGTCTATTCTTCAGTGAGGCGGCTGCAATGGCGTCTGACCCCAGTGGGGCGGCCAGTAAGTGATGGTGTCACGTTAAAAACACTATTGAGCAAGGCAACGGGAAACCAGCTCAATTATCATTCCCAAGATTTCAATGATGGACAATACAGAGATTTTGAGTACTGGCAACTACCAGGCTCGGCCCAATCGGCCGTGTGTTGTGCCCGGCAGCGGGGGAGGCAAGGCTTCCGCGGTCGTCATCCAACGAAACCCTTGCAAGGGAAAACCAGCAGCGGCAGGACAGAAGACGCAGGAGAAGAACACCACATTAGTTAGAATAGGAACGTGGAATGTTAGGACAATGATGAGGACAGGGAAATTGGAGAATATTAAGCGAGAGATGGAAAGGGGAAAAATAGATATTTTAGGTCTATGCGAGGTGAGATGGAAGGATAGCGGGGATTATTGGAGTGATAATTTTGGAATAATATACAGCGGCGGGGACGAGAGCCAACGAGGGGTTGCCATAGTATTAAATGAAGAGGTAGGAAGAAGCGTAGTCAACATAGAGCAGGTAACGGATAGAATACTACTAGTGGAGATAAAAGCAGAACCGACAAACTTAGTTATTATTCAGGTATACATGCCACCGAGCAACCATAAGGAAGAAGAGGTCGATAGGATATACGATCAGTTAGGGGACATGATCGCGTGTGTTCCTGCAGGGAAACATTTGATAGTGATGGGGGATTGGAATGCGACGGTAGGGGAAGGAAGAGATGGTGATGAGGTGGGAGAACGGTTTAGGCACGAGGGATGACCGCGGGGAGAAAGCAGTTTAGTTCTGCAGGAGACAGGGGCTAGTCATCACCAACACTTGGTTTAGACACCACAAAAGACGCAGGTATACATGGAAAATGCCAGGTGGCTCAGAAAGGTATTGCTAGATTATATTCTGGTTAGACACAGGCTTATGAACTGCGTGATAAATTCGCACAGTTTCCCGGGAGCGGATACGGACTCGTGTTACTGCGGCGGGTTAGAAATGGAATGTAGGAGCATTAATTGCTTTGAAAAGGAAGAAGTACCACCAGGCTGTAGAGAAAATCATGGAGGATGGTAAAGAGCTAAGTACTCTCGAATAAAAATGGGAAAATATCAATAAAGGCTTATCTAAATCCGCAAAAGGCACTATTGGAACCGTTAACGCTAAAAGGATTAGGAAACCATGGATCATGGATGAGGTCATTACAAAGATCGATAAGGGGAGAAAAGGGAAGAAATAAACACAGAGTGACGCAAAATGAAGTACAAAGATTTAAAATGAGGCGGACAAAAAAAGGAATAAAAGTGGGTGGGGAATTTGTAAAATCAGTTAGATTCGCTGATGACCAAGCTTTAGTTTGTCAGTCAGCCAAGGGGTTGTAACCATTGCTGTGTGAATTAGAAATTCAGTGTGACAGATACGCGACGAGAATTAATATTGATAAAAGAAATGTTAGGCTATTTTCTAGAAAGAAAATGGCTAAACTAAACATTAAAATAGGAGCGCAAAAACTAGAGCAGGTAGAACAGTTTACGTATCTCGGTAATGTTTTGGACCAACGCGGTCAAAGTTGTAGGTAGGGACAAAAGGAGAAGAATTGCGCTAGACAAAGAGGCTTTCACAAGGAGGAGGGATGTGGGATGTTGATGACAGGGACGTTGAGTAAGAATATTAAGAAAAGACTCGTAAAAACTTTGATATGGAGCGTAGCTATGTACGGAGCGGAAACTTGGTCATTGAAGCAGGAGAAAAGACGTAGATTGGAGGCTTTTGAAATGTGGGTGTTGAGAATAGTGGAGAAGGTGAAGACTATAATAGAGGGAAGAATGGAGAAGGTGAAATGGACAGAGGAGAAAACTAATGAGGAAGTACTTGGTATGGTGGGCGAAGAGAGGGGTTTGTTGGGAGCAATCCTATGGAGGCAGGAAAAGTGGATGAAGGGGGTGTTGACCGGCAGTGGGATGTTGAAGACTGTGATAGAGGGGTGAATGTTGGGCAAAAGAGGAAAGGGAAGGAACAGGATAGGGATGTTTGACGGGATGAAGGGAGAAAGAAAGTACTCAGAGATGAAGAGGGACCTGATGTAGAGTAGGATGATGGATTTTTTGTTTTGTTAGGAAACACAAAATATTTATATAGTAGCTTGTGCATCCAAAAACATACCCTTAATGGTACATTTCCTAATAATAATACAATAATCTTGACCAATGGGCTGCAAAAATAAATTATAGAGCAAGTATATTTTCACTTAAGTCTACTTAGTTTCGATGACGCTGAAAATATTTCTAGGATTCAACTGATTTCTGTGCTACTTTTCTGTTATCTTCAAATTTATTTAAATCCCTTTTTACCTCATGGTATTCATATTTTTTCTAAATTACGAAAAATCTGATAATACGAGGGCCATCCGGAAAGTAGTACCCGTTCGTGAAATAAAGACACAAAAGTAAATATTAACAAACATAAAAAATTTTATTTGAAAGAGGATACTTTAAACTACTTCTCAACATAATCTCCAAGCAAATTAAGGCATTTGTCATAACGTGTGACAAGTTTCTGTATTCCTGCTGCATAGTCCTTCGCCGCCAGCTCATTGAGATACGCGAGGGACCCATCTTGCACAAATTTTTGCATAATGCAGATGGTGTTTAACAATTTCATGAACAATTGTTCGAGAAACATTGGGAAAATGCTCACAGATGTCATCAATTGTGACGCGCCGATCGTTCCTCACGAATTCGTCAACTGAGCTCACCAGTTGGTCTGTAATGACAGACGGTCTCTCCGAACGCTCATCGTCGTGTGTGTTCCCCCTCCCCATGTTGAAGTTGCGACACCACCGCCGAACAGACGACTCGTCCATTACATTGTCTCCATACACCTCCTTTAATTGGCGATGAATATCACATGGGCGAACGTTTCTTGCATTGAGGAATTTAATCACTGCCCTCACTTCACAACTGGCGGCGTTCTCAATTTTTTTAAACATTGTAAACAATCACAGAAACAACACTGGCAATGCTAGCGTCACGCAACTTGGCTCAGAGAAGGCAGACAAGCCACTGAAGCTATCTGACCTCGTCCAGCGGCTACTCGCGTCGTCAGCACTTCATGCGGCACGAACGGGTACTACTTTCCGGATGACCCTCGTATTTGGACACCTCTCCGCAAAAATTAAAATATTGACACCCTGACATCTCCTTTTTTTTAAACTAGAAATGTATTACAACGATAAAAACTAGAATGCATAAACCGTCATTGGAACAACACTAAAATTAAAATCCTTGCCTTAAGCGTTAGCCATTTTACTTATATTATTTTAAATGTTTCTGCATCAGAAAATACAAGTTTCTACTACAGACCAGGACTATTTTGATAAGAATGATTTCATTCAATGTAACAAAGTTCGTTTGTCGTTGACGTTTTGCTATAATATCAATAATATTCACATTCTGTCATAAAAACCCGAGGAGGGATATTCATAAGGACTAAGAATACGAAATCGCGTAGCTGTGGTCTGGTTAAGGGACACCTAGTTGCTCCGGCGTGACCAAAGGGACAACGGTTTGATGAGTGTCCCACATTTTGCAGCAAACTTCCAGAAAGTAACAATATGGTGCAGCATTTGTTTAAACGTTTGCAACATACACCACAGAGGAACAGCACATTCTCAATTTTTTATTGAGTATTCCAGACAGCAATCATTGGAATCCATCAAAAAATGACCGTTGGCCATTCATCTGTATCACTTCAACAGGTTTACATTCGGACTTAGCAGTTCTGAAACAGAATTGCTTCTCTAAGAGGCACCTCTTGATCGGGTCAGGCACACCAAGTACTGACATCAATGGGCTTTCCATTTCTAGATCTACTGTGAACTTTCAATTTGCGGGTATATTTCTTTTGCTCAACATGGAGAGTACATGTGAATATAATACTGTAGCTGAGAACTTTTTGTATTCAAGAAATTACGAGGTTAAAAGCGTATAAATTTCAAGATACTCACTGGACTCTCCTCGTAATTGGTAATTAAGTAATTTTACTGCGGGTGATTCTTTCGGGTACTCTTTACTGTGTCTCATTAATTGCTTTAAGTTGGTTGGTAGCTACAGGCTACAAATTCGTCCCTCTTCTTAAACAGCTGCTTCATTCTTTCGTATTAGTTCATGATAATTTCCTCTTGTCATTAAATCTCCTTTTCTTAGTTCTCTTTAAATCTTCATTAACTGTTCATCTCATCTTCTTTCTCTCCGAGGCTTCACAACTTTTTTATTTCGTCATGTTTCTTACGAATTCATTCGCTCAAATTCATCTCTATCTTTTTTTTGCCGGATGTTTCATATTGCCCAATTATCTTCTACTCGCTCACATATTTCATTTTTTACGGGAACCAGGTCTTTCTTATTGATCGTCCAATCACCAGGCCTCTGAATATTCCAGCCACCCTTTATTTATTTTTTTACTGATTATCAAATTGAAGTTTTGCATGTGTGAAGCAGCATACGCAATAAATAGGCTTTCACTTGCTTTTTTAGCAAATAAATACGCCAATTTATGCATTTCAAAGGAGAATATCATTTTCTGCATGAAAATCACAATTTAATGGACTATTGAGATCTATGGGGGGTGATGATTGTATGGTAAATACATGACATATTTACTTAGTAAGCCTGGCATAAATAGATACTGATTACCGTAAATGACACTATTCAAAGCCTCTTTGATTAGTTGGAATACAAACTAATCACCGGTTATTTAGTGTTCTGTTAACTCTGGCACCGCAAAGCAAGCATACGGCAAAATAAGTCCTGATAAATATATATTCTAAGGATTTTTTAGGTGAAATGAATTCTTGTCTGGCGTAGGAGGTAACTGAAACAGAAATTACTTCTGCATACCATGCAACTTGGAGGAAAATCGTGCCCTTCTGAACGCTGTGCCATCTCCGAGTGATTCCGTACAATTCATGTTTTCATACTATAGTCGCAGGGAAATTGAATCACATAGAGATTACTCAGACCGAGAGGGAGGGGGCATTGAAATGGGTGAGACCAGAGAGGCGGGGAGTGGTGGGAGACGTGGAGAATACGTTACTGGCCCCATTGCGCAATGGGTGCTCCAGAATGATGAAATATCCTCTCCAAATGGTACAGCTATCAAGTCCCATCATCCATCATCCGCTGGTATACGTATTTCTTAGTCTATCCTCGAAGCGGACGCATTTTCATTTTTGATACCAAGTATGGGACTCGCATGCACTCAAACGATGAGCGTGGGATAAGAAAATAGGTATGGTAAATGGGTTGCCTCCACAAAGGGAATTGGCAGCGGATGGAAGACTCTTTAGTAGCAGTCGGTGGCCAGAATGGGGGTGGTTGGGATGGACGGCAGGGGAGATGGCGGAGGGGAGGAACGGAGCCAGCGAGGGAACCGCCAAAGGAATAAGGAGAGGCACGTAGATGGCGGAACATCGGATGAGGAAAAAAATAATGAAGTCGCGGCATGAGAACTCCTTCCATGCATGAAGGCCAGAGGAAGAAGAGGAATTTTTCTGGACAGCGGAAGAGGGGAAGGTGAGGGGGTGAGTGGGGAGCTAAGGAGGAGGAGAGTGAGATGCAAAACAAGAGAGGAGAGAGAAAAAGGGTGATGCGAAAGGAAAAAAATACACACAGAACCGAGGAGAATGATGATATAGAAAGAGAGATGGCAGCGCCACGATACGGCCGAGGGACGAACGAGTCATGGTTACTGCCCCCGCAAAACGACAGTTCGGGTTTTAATAGTTTATAAGGGGATTTAAATCAATTTTTTTTCCTTGTGCTCAAGAGGGAGAAAGAAGAATGCATGGCAGGACAACATTGCTGGACGGAAGGGAACGTTAATACTCGCGCGGGTGTGGGGAGCGGGAGAGAGAGGGGTGGAGTGATGTAGTGGCGCGGAGGTTGAGGGAGGGTGTGAGGGTGGGGGGTGGCGGGGCTCTCGGGGAGCGGGGGGCGGCACACACACGGGCGGACGCTTCGGCGGGAGGTGGTGCGGGGGGATGGGTTTCGTTCGGTGGAGGAAAGGCTAAAGGATGGGAGAAAAATGGGCAAAAGGAAGTGGACTGCTCTTCCCTTTTAAATAAGGGAAAAAGATGTTTTGCGAGAATGCGGGGACCAAAGGGATGCTGGAGGCTAGAGTTGGCCCGGGAATGACGGGGAGACGGGGGAGGTGGGGTGACTGGAGCCTGGTGCGGCGCGTGTTTCCGTGTGTGTCTGTGTGTGGGGGCGCTGCTGGAAGTTAAAGCGGAGAGTCCCTTCGGAGGCGGGCGGGAGAAGGCGGTGTTGCCGGGGAGGAGGGGAGAGGGCGCGGGGGGGGGGGAGGGCACAGAGATAGGGGGGGCTACGGTCGGGTGACTGGAGGTTTATTTGCTTAATCATCGGAGGGGTTTGTGCATATTAAGAGCATTATGCTTTTGGTTGGCATGGATTTTCCATTTCGCGCACACCCCTTGGGATTCCTCTTCTTTATCTGTATGTTTCGTTGTTTTGCTATATCCCGCGTTATTCTTTCACGGGTGTCTTTTTTGGGAACAAATTTATTCCTTTACATTCGTCTCGCTCGCTCTTCTCATACCTCCGTGGAGGAAATATTTTCACCTTGCCCCTAGCGGTGCAATGCTCTTTAAATGATGGCTCGAGTTTTCGTTCGGACGAAGAAAGGAATGGGTTTCCGCCCTTAAACGATAACCACGTTCGAATGACAACGCTTATTTGCCATAAAATGGATAATATTTCTATTCGTACCACATAACTAGATGAAATTAATTCATTTCTCCGAAAGTCATTCTTTTTATTTAGTCTTCCATTTGGTTTTCCAATCCGAAGATTCTATTGATGCAATAGATATAAAATATTTTCCATCCAGTGCTAACTGCTAAACTTCTTATCCCCAGGTTTACTCCAACACATTCCTCTTTATTTGACCTATTTATTTTCGTTTATTTTCTTCCTAGAGGGATCCTACGTTCTTTTATATCCAAATACAGTATACTTTTGCGTATCTAACGTGTCTCAGTGTCTGTTTTAAGTTAAGACATTTTCGATGTTTGCCATTTATGCTGCCTCGCACAGTAAAATATAAAATGGATTTCGGAGGATAATTATATCATATTGTGTTGGAGCATTTATTTCTAATATTCACCATAAATACCAAATTCCCACAGTGAAGGGAGTCCCAAGAGTGATGTGATTTACATGACGTAAATAATTGCCTTTATTGAATTATTTATCGCAATAATATGAGCAGAGCCACCTTAGTGCTTTCGAAGAGAGTAGGTGAGTGAAATCTTGTGATTTGGTTTTTGGGTGAGAGGCATGTAACATTTAAAGGACGGCTCGTGAAGAATTATTGCCATCGAAATGTATGACTCGAAGTGAATGCTGTGGATTAAATGAGTAGACAAAGGGAGGGGGAAAGAGGGAAGGACCATGTGCAGAAAACTTTCCGATGAAGAACTAAATGGGTTTGGAAAACACCTTGAGGTAGAATAGATTAGTTGGAAAATAATGGGAAGGGAAGATTCATTAAGGAAGAATAAGAGACAAGTACATATTACAGATTAAAAACACGTAAAAAGTAAAACTATCAGGGGGTGAGAGGAACTCTGTGAACAGAGAAAAATGCTCCAACCTCTTGAGTTATCGAGGAAATGTAATTAACATTAAACATAATGTAATGCCTACCTCTCCTCCTAATGCCTACCTTTCTGTGTATTCCTAACCCTTTTTCTTACATCTCTTTCCATGTGAATGAACATTTGTTCGCCATATGGCGGGATTTCGTGTTTGAATGTGTATTGGGCCAATGTGACTCATCTCTTTCTTCTAGCTTTGCGTGTCATGAAACGCATTGTTTCTATCCTTTATGACATTGCATGATTGCTTACCAACTGACCTTTCCTCTTGTGTGTTGTCTATATCTCCACTGGTGGGTGAAGCAGCTCCTTAACGCCATCTCTTGGCCAAAGAATCGGGGCACTTGGTGGAATAGTATAAGATCCACAGATCTCAGTGCAAATTATGTTTCTCGATAGTTCAAGTGGTTAGAGCATCCGCCCGGTAAGTGAAACGATCCGTTGTTCAAGTCCCGGTCAAGGAAATATTTTAAAAAATTGTGATCTGTTCGATCCCGCCTTCCCCTTCTCTACTGTGTTCGCCCTTTTGGTGTGCTCCTATCCCTTTTCCTTATATCTATTTCCATTAAATGGAATTTTCAGTCAAAAGCACAAATACTCAGTAATAAGATACGAAGGTCAGTTCGATCGGCGAGGGTAGTACTCACCTAATACTCGACCCAGCAGCGCGTGAAAATTGCGCCGCCGGGAATGAGGTCAAGTTCTTTTCTTTGTGTCGGCTGAGATTTCCCAGAAAAATCAGTTCCCCATAATTTGCACAGCTTGAACAAAGTTGTGGATGCTCAGAGGATTCACCCGGGATCAGAACCAAGGTTCTGCCCTCGGCTTAGTTTTTCAGTGCTGTCCTAACTTGACTCCGAAGGATCTAAATACGGACGAGTACACGCAAAATCTTTTGATGAATGTATTGTGTATTTGGTGAGCAATTTTTTCATTCTAATTTTGCCACTGATCTGTTTTCCTCCGGACAATATTCTCAAAAGAGAAAAAAAACATTAAGAAGATGAGGAACAGAGGACTATTATCTCAATGCGTATAAAGTCTCACCTTAAAGGAAAACTAAGAGTGAAAAAATCTACTAGTTTGTTAAAAAAAATTGGCTAAAATAAGATGTGGTGAATATCTATCAAAGTTTTCATCAACCTAATTGCGAAATAAAAATTTTTAGGTTCTTCCACTAATGCTCATTTTATGGATGCTTCGTTCTCATCATATACTATTCATCCGATAATGGTTAATATTAGCTGTTCATGATATTCGTTCACTCACCTAATCTGCTATATTTCTCCATATTTTGTTTTCAATCGTCTTCTCTACTTCTCTGTCGCATCAAAATCTTTAATCTCAGGAATTCTAATGAATAGTAAACTTCATGAATTGCTTCCCTATTGCAAGGCAAGTGCTTATTTTTAATTGCTATTTTGTTTTTATATTCCACTTGAGCGTCCAAATTGTTCACTTCACTCAGCATGTCTTTTCACATTAAAGCATCCGTACTTCTATTGTCAAATACTATTTTGATTAATAAATTATTCTTCTCGTGTTTGTGCCTTTTAATCTATTTTTATAAACAGACTGCTGTCCATTTCACGTTAATATTCGTCCCTGAAATTAGCTATGGCTTCAGTACCTCATAGCATCAATAAACTATCTCCGTGTCATCGCACACCACATTTTTTCTTTTACTTCTATTGACTCATTCCCTTGTTGGAGAACACATTCATTAATTGGGTAAATAAAGAGTTTGCCATATTCCTCTCTTTATTTTTGTATGTTCTCTGAATCCAAGGAAATTAGAAGTCGATTCCTGCTCTCCATATAGATTCAGTATCAATATTCTGCCCTTGAAGCTCATTCTAATTTCTTTCAGGATACATAGAAAGTGCCATTCAATCTAGTTAAGAGCGCTCTCCAAGTAGATAAACCTTCAAAGCATGAATGATAGTCTTGATGAATAAATGATGCCGTTCATCTTTCATTTGGCATGAATTTCATCAGAGGTCTGCTCTCGAATCAATATCGTACCTGCCAAAGAGCCGTACACAAATCTTAATTCTTCAATGTATTTATTAGTACTCATATGGACGTATTTCTTCGATTATCCATTGCTTGGCTTTTCTGAAAATTCTTTGCTGAATCGTCAAAACTATCCCGGAAAATATGATTTCCTCTCTTGCCAATATTAAAAGTATCTCGCTATTTTCGGCTGTGCATCTCTATACCGTGGCAGGTATTTTCAAATTACTGCGTCTATCTGTTGGCTCTATCTCCATTTTCAATCTATCTTGAGGCCGAGAGACCATTCACAATGCAGTGGAAGCATACATGCACGTTGGCTTGATAATCAGCCAGAGAAATACTTCTTAACAACTTGTTTATGGTTGGAGTTAAAACAGTTTTAAAATTTTGAATTATCTATTTGCATGAGAATCTGAAATTGAAATCTGTATTAATTCAGGAAAATACCTTGACCACAAAAATGATGATTTTTCTAATTTCTACTATTTAAATTGCTATCATATCTCTTAGGTTTACTTCGACAGGTTGATACGTTTCATTAACCTCTCTGTTCTCCATTGAATATCTAATTTCTTATAATAACAAAATTGGAACTTTTCTCATCCATTGACGGAAGGAATGTGTCATTCTATTAAAATCATCCCCAAATACCCAAATTTTCACCGTATTTCTTCTTCCCTAAAGCTCACCTCGTTAATTCTCGTTCGTAGTGTTTTGGGGGAGGCGACCGTCTGCTGAGGTCATTTGCGCCATTAGGGATGGACAGGAAAGGATGAAGGGTGGAGAGAAACCCAACGTCGGCATTAGCCTGCTCTTTATGAAAGGCGCCAAGGGGTCTGCAGCTTAACGTCCCATCCGACGGACGGCGTACTCACTAAAAGTGCCCTCCACAAAGCACCTCAAGTAGGGATCCAGATACCACTGAAAAAAAATTAAAAATCGACGGGATTTGAACCCGGACCCTGTGGGTGGGAAGCCAGAACAATAGCCACCGCACCAACTCGAAGAGAGTTACGTTATATATATCGGCGCAGTTCTTCTTTACTCTCAGATTTTCTTTCGCGATGCAAGTTTAGATGAAGACGTTATTCGATGATGCAATAGAAAGATCCAAATCAAAATTCTTCAATGCAAAATAATAGCAAAATTAGAGAGTAACATTGTCCAGCAGCTTCAAGCGTTTGTCATCCACACGCGTGATTCACGGCCACGTGAAAAGGGTGACAAGATTGAAAATAAAAATACCAACCCCCCCCCCCGTGTTCGAGCTTCTATCTCCTTCTTTTGCCTTTACTCCTGTGCCCCAGAAATTACTACAATACCCGCCTAAACGTCTACATCTTGCGTGAACAGTTTAGCGCTCAAGTCGTCGCGATGGCGTGTGGCAGTAGGTCTAATTGCACATTTAGGAGAAAGATTAACAGAAAGAAAAAGCCACCAATGCTCATTCCTCCTTGGCGTACCCCCAGAGCATCAGCGTAACCCAAAACGGAGCGCCCTCTCGCGCATGGAGGCGATGGTGCAGGCACGTCCTGGGGCGGGATTTGGGTGGGCATCCGGACAGAGATGTAGGTGGGCCAGGGGCACGTATTCCCGGGAGGGAGGGGTCGGGGAAGTGATGGCTGAGAAAGGGGGTCGGGGTCCGAAGAGTTCACGCGTTTTCCTTGGTGCTGTGGCGGAGAAAGGGGTGGACGCGCGGGGGGAAAGGGCACGGGAACGGGTGGTTCAGGTCGAGGAGACAGCGTGGAGGGTTCGGGGAAGAGGGTGGAGAGGCAGGGGTTGGTGTAAGGGGTGGTTGAAGAAGAATGGGTGGGCGGGATAGAGAGAGAGGGAGGGAGAGAGAAAGGGTGGTGGGGGAGGAGGGAGAGGAGAGACATTTCCATTATGGCAAATGAATTACGAATAGCGGAGGCAGCGCCTCAGGTGGCCTCCTGCCTCACCCCGACTGCGGCAACATGTGTGACGTCACGGCAGGGGCTTCAGATAATTCTGTTTGATATTAGAGGCCGGTGTAAGTGCCAAGTGCCAACTATGACGCTGCCCCGTTCGCCATCGCCCCTTCGGCTAATCCTCCCTGTCCTCCATCACACCCCGTCTCTCACACGCCCACCCCTCCCCTCCCTCCCTTCTATATTGCACCCGAGTACGCCGCACTTCCATCAGCTGTCGCTCATAAACAGCGTGACGACGAGTCAAATTGTTGTAGGCGATCAGTCAAGATTTGTTTGGCGACCGCGGTTAGGAAAATGGGTCATTTCAGGCAGGGCGTGATCGTGCGGATTACTCATTTGATGCGAAAGTGCGTTGGCGGGGTCGCGCGGTTTCGTTCCATTGTTCGACGAGGTAGAGTTGGCAGCAAGGCTTGATGGCAGGTTGGCACCCCTGACGGGAGTGCATTATTAGACTTTGCCGGGACAATAAACAAATTTGCGAGTAAAAATACGAAACGGTATCATTAGAGAAACCTAAAAATCGGTAATTCAATTATAGAAAACAATATTGACGAGATAGGACAGTATAAGTTTTAATCCACGGAACCATTTCAAGCATAGGCACAACGTTTTGTGTAAAGCAGTCACGGAAGCTATGACAATACATGTTAATTAGTTCTTTGTAATGGAATGAAATGGCTAAAATACGTCTAAATTTATTTCAATTGAATATGCTTAATTTTTCGAACGGCGGGTCAAGACTTAAGATAATTAGGGAAACTCTCAATTTGGCATTTCATGTGCCCTGAAAATTAATCCACAGCAAGAATCCCGTATAAAACAAGAATTATAAGGACACCGAGAAGAGATAAAAGAATTTTCAGTAATTATGCGTATGGTAATTTCAACGCATTTACATTAAGTTCCAGTCTTCTGTGAACACGTCTGCGACCGGAATTGAAGAGCAATATTTTAAGCAATTACCTGAATTAATCACGTAATATAATGGCCAGTTCACCAAACTAGGGGCTAATTTTTTCCCCTTTAACACTGACTCGGGATGGTTAATTAAGTGCGTTCTCCCCAGAATTATGAAGGGTTCGATCAAAAAAAATCTCCTGGTAAATAAAAGATGCATAGACATTCGTATCGGAATTCAAACTTATGAGATCTTAGCTGGAGAAAAGGGTCATTATTCATGAGAATGCAACAATTTCAGAGTGTAAAAATCATTCGCCTTGACTGGGATTCGAACCCAGATCCCTCAATATCCGGTCGAGTGCTTTAGCCACTTAAGCTACCGACACTCACACACTCACAAATTGTTGCATTGAAATGCACATTAGCGGATGACTCCGTTAAAAGTTACTGTTGCGGCATCTCCCGCAGTTTCTTTGGAAATTATTCATGAGGTTAATCGGCTTTTCTTAAACTTAAAGAGTCAAGAGTATACGATACTTGAAGCACAATTTAATTCATGAAGAATACTATTTTCCTCATGCGGACTCAAAGTGTCAATAATTGGCAGAGTTATTGAATAAATCACGTAATTTATCGTTTAATGATTTATTCTAAAAATATTTCCATCCATGATGAGAAGTATTTTCATGATGCATTTTCACTTCACTCTCAATGTCTAAGTTATATTACTTTTACATTAATGTAAGCGCTTGGCAGATCAAATGGGTTTGCTTAATCTTCGCTAATTCGTCGCATCACACAAATAACAGAGTGTTTGTGAATTCATCTCAGTAACGGGCACCCTTGAATGCGGCGGTTTCTGAACCTCTTACTGTAGTCTATCATGTTTCAGAAATAAGGGCACGCATCCAAAATGACACCCTCCATGAATTAGCAATCGCGTGACATGATGCAAGCCGGGTTGAGGAAACAGTGCATTCACCCTCGGGCTATCCAGCGCTGCTCACACAGAACCTCACGAAGTCTCACTCGAGCAATTAGGGATCTTAACGAGAAGAAGAGAGTCGTTTTACTCGCTCTTTTTATGCCAAGAGCCCGAAAGTCATTGTCTCACTGCATAATCCCTAGATTCCCTCACTCGGGATTAGAGGAAGATTTTTCGCATTACCTCGCCGGCTTTGAACGGATCACCAAAGCTCAACCCTACAACGAAACCATCTTCATTCGGAGGTACCACTAGTTGGCCCTAGGAATGCAAGTCTCACCCGGAGAACCCTCATCCGACTGTCGTCAGCCCGTGTATTCTTCCTGATCCATTTTCCTACCTCCCACTCTCCCTCCCTCCCTCGCTTTCCAAATTATTCTTCCCCCTCTATTTCTCCTTCATTCTCTCCTCGACATTGTTCCACCACTCTTAGTTGTCTCCTTTTGTGGAGTTATTACATAAGTTGGCTAATGTCATGGCTGCGACGTTATATATCAAGATAATCTCATAATTTTAAAGGTGCCAGATTTGGGTATAAGTAAATACTCAGAAAGGGAAACTGAAACTGTGTATTCATTTTAATTCATCTTTTAATTAATCGAATCAAGGTCCTGAAATTATTCCTTGAAAGTTATCAGACTTCTGCTTAAGCTCAATTGTCAGATATTTATGAATGGCATCATGCGCGGTCCATAAAAAAGTGCAGCAAATATTGCACCAAATTTCATACCATTAATGTGTCATAAAAATATGCGAAGTATTGTAAAAGAAGATCATATGGATGCATATCTTTTATGGATGCATTTGAATGCAACTAATAGCCTTAGAATTATTAAAATCACAGTAATAAACGTTAAGGATGGTGAATTATTTGAAGGAATGCGTGATGCATTTATAGGTGCCAAGCTTATTGAATGATGGAAGCCCAAACTAAGTTTATTATACAGCGTTAGCAAATGTGTCGTCAGCCAAGGTATGTACTTTGAGGGAGACAAGGGCGATTAAGCTGCATCCATCGTAATTAACAAATTATAAAATCAGTCCTGTCTTCTTTTAATCACACCTTGTACTCGTAATTTTTAAGACTTAACTTCGAAGGCATGAAACAATGGCCATAGGCTATGTATTAACTAAAATATATGAGTTCACAGCTATGAGAAAGCATCTTATGTCGTTTTTTCACGCAAGATAATGAAGGTTGACAGTTAATTTCTTTATAACATTTTTTTGCAGCCAAATACTATTTCGTCAATCAACATTCAACTTAAATTTATTCTTCATCCCTTAAATAATCAAAGAAATCGATGCATATAATGATGGTTAAAATGTTTACAAACTCTATTTAAGAATGGACGTTCTAGAGTTTGGAGCAATGAGTATTAGGATCGTGTAGTCGGTGACCAATGCTGGTTTCGAGAGAATTCCATCCAAAGTTGATTTAGAAGAGGACTGATTTCATTTTCATCCATGGGAAATGAGATAAGTGTCCATCTGGCTTATTTAGCATCGGCCGTTGAGGACGTTGAAACAATGGATGGTAATAGCAAAATGTGTTCCATCTCCCATCGTGACTATACACCCTATGCTATCGCCGTGCCTTTACTTTTCCTCCTCCCCATCTCCGTCACCTTATCTCCTTCCCGGCCATCTCCATTCTCAGTTACATTCCAAGTGTCCTACATCGCAAGATCCCTTTTCCATCCACGAGGCTCCCTTCAGCATCCCCCGCTAAGGAATTTGACCGTGAGAAAGGGAGGGAGAGAGATAGAGATAGGGACGATAGGGATGGGGGTGGTGGAGGTTGGAGTGTTAGGAGAGAAGGGAACGACCCCGGAATGCGTTTGCGCATGTGAGTCGCGCGGGTCGAAGTGCTTCTGTGTGTGTGTGTGTGTGCGGCAGGATTCGGAGTCGGCCGTGCGCACGTGTGTGCGTGAATTAAAGGTGGAATAGGGTGGTGTGGGGATAGGTTTGAGGCAGATAAGAGCTAAGAGTGAGGAGGAGCAGATATGTGTGCGGGGGAATTTGTGCGAGGGTGGACGGAGCGGGAGAGAGGTCAGGGGGTTGAAGCGGTGGTGGCGGGCGGAGAATAGGGCGCGCGAAAGGTAAGGGGCGGGGCGGGGAGAGGTTAGATGGTGGGGGGGAGGAGGAAAAAGGGTTTTTCCCTTAAGGGGCAACTAAGCAGCCCTGGGGACGACGGCGTCTACGCGAGTAAGATTAATGTGGAACGTGGAAAGCGGGGTGGAGGGCGGGGGAATGGAGGGGGAGGGGGTGGAGACAGAGAAAGAGAAAGGGTAAGGTGGGGGGGATGAGGACTCGAGGAGAAGGTTGGTTTCGGAAGAAGAAGTGGTTGGAATACAACTGAAGGGGGGAGTGGGGCGGTTTAAGGGGTCGGGCACTCGTGGGGAAGACGGGGAGGAGATGGGGGGAATAAATGAATAAATTCATTTGTGAATGAAGCAAGGGGAGGGGGGGAGAGGGAGGAAATGGAATAGATGCGATAGCCGGATGAGTGGTGCGATAGGAAAACGAGAGACAGATGCGGAATGAACTGAGGGATTGGGAAAAAGAGTGTCGTGGTATTCGTTTTCAAATACTTCAACGGCTGGCGTAATTGCTGACAGTCAACAAATATCTCAAATTCCTCGGCGTCACACGTTCACGTTCTAAGTCGAAATAGATCCAGGAATCTCCGTGATAGTGTAAACTATTTTATTTGCAAATGCAATTGGTGCATACCATTTCTACTCCCGTGCACGAGATAAGGTTTTGTGTTCACGAAATAAAAATAAATCAGTCATTCATTAAATGTAACAGTAATTCTGGATCTGCTCCACGAAAACCCATCGCATAATATTACAAACAATGTTGATGTACCTTTGCAACGCTTAGAAAGTTCTCGTAGATAATTATGAGACTGGGTGATAAAAGGATAGACATAGGTGTAAGAAAGGTAGAGTGCCATTAATAGCAATTAACATTCGCAAAAAATTAGTATTTTAAAAATTACTATTGAATGCCCTCTGTGAGATCTTGGTAAAAAGTTTCGGTAGTCCTGTGCATTACCATAGAGAAGATATATGACCTTAGATGCGTTCTACTGGGTTGGGGAATATAAATAAATAAATAAATAAATAAATATATATATATATATATATATATATATATATATATATATATATATATATATATATATATATATATATATACACACACACACACACATATGTATGTATATATATATATATATATATATATATATATATATATATATATATAAACTTAATGAAAATCATATATTCGATCATTGATGAGTTCAGCATTAAAAGCTTTAAAAAATATGGCAAATATTTATATCTGCACTCACAAAATATTTGCTGAGGACTCTGGAAACACATTTACAAAGCATTTTTTATTAAATTGCCAATAGTTAATTACCTCCATTTTTGCACAGTAAATGTTCAATTTTTCATTGTTTACTCTCATGAGCACGTTCTTTTCTATTTTTACCAACATGCATGCTTTTTTCTTTGCATCTCTTACTTTGACAACATCAATAATTTCATTTTAACGTATATAGATTAATTTATACATTTCAATATGACTAGGTGTTTGAATCAAAATTCCGTTCATTCTGACTTTTCTTGAGCTTTTTGCGAAAAAATTGACGCCAACCTAAGAAATCTAGTCTCATCTGTAGCTCACTATGAAACATTTTCGGAAATCTGCCCCCGGGTTCTGCTAGAGGTTGAAGAGCGTCGGTATCCTTGAGTGGTTTACCCGCATGACCTTTGAGAAAGGAGGTTTGCCTATGCAGGCTATTTTGACTGCTCTGAAATTTCAATTGCCCCTAACTCACTAATTTTTCGCTTAAATTCCTATTGCGTCAATTTTACCCACTTACATAAATTAAAAACCTTCCCGAATAAAAAATGAAAAATTCAACTTTGAGTGGAAGAGGTACAGTAATCAATATCAACCACCGTTACCGATATATCATTGCCTACTCTTGCGTCTGAATGTATGAAAATTAATACCAAATGTGAACTTTAATTAGTATTCCAACGTTCTGAGTATTAAAATGGAAATTATATGTCAAATTTACTGTCGTAATGATCTAAAGAACAAACAATGATACAACTTTCTATCATAAAGAGACAACTTAGTCCAATAGAAGAGTTTGGCTGAAATTTGAACCAATCCTTGGCTTGTGCTTTGCAAGAAGTTGTTAGTCACATTCATCCCCCGTTAACACCGGAGTGATCTCCTTTTGACTATTCCATTAGACTTTCGAGTGGAACAATTTGCTTCTTTACAGTTGCCCAGAGAAAATTGATTATGAAGGTGAGTTTTGAAATACTGTAGTACAGGCCACTCAATTATCAGGCCAGGTTCTCAAACTCCACAATCCTCCATTTATTCTCAATCTGACAATCAAAATAACCCTCCTGGAAGTTTAAGAAGTATAAGATATTTATACAAAAAGTAATAGGGCTGTGATGAGTCCTCTTTTATTCCTAGAAAATTCCTAATTGATGAAAATTTGGGGAGGGGAAAAGGCACTGCAATCAGCCATCGTTAAATAGCATCTATCTCAAAACAAAAATGTTCAATTTGATAAATGTTATATTGTTAAATGTAAGGTATAGTCAAATGCTATTAAAACATATGTATCTATTTGTTTGATGTACAACTAGCAACGGAATTCATTCTATCTTCAGTAGCTTTGTGTGATCTACGATGTTATATTCTTTAATTAAGTAGCAATTTAGTTTTCACCTCTCTAGTTTTATCACTTTGAATATTAATAATGAAACTTCAAACTAATTAGAAATATAGTCACATTCTAAAATACTCCATTTACGTGGAAACTAAAGGGCATTTACCCATTGATTACAGATGAAATGAAAGGGAAATGATTTATTTCTTAAGTATAGGTATTTTTCGCAAAGGAATATTCTTACATGCCATTGAAAATAGTATGGAATAATACTTTAGTTTTGCACGTATATATACTTGGGTACCGTGTCTTGTTTATCCATAAATGTGTATCAAAAGGTGTCCTCAAAGTATATGGACAGAGATTAAATAGAAACGGAGGTAAATTGATTAGTTTCCTAGATAAATTCACCACAATCGTGCATAAAAAAGATAAAAACTATGGGTTATTCATGTGATGCGGTGCAATCATGATGCTAAGGAGAATTATTCACGTAGTATTATGTAAGTAAATGATACTTTATGGCCAGAATCTAATGATAATAGCGTGTTTGGTTTCCGGAGGAAATTTCTAGGATTCATGCAAGACTATTAGCTGCTTATAATTGCTATATACTGAAATCTGAGTCGGTATTGTAGCTTTTTATGCACCAATGAATGACGTGAGTGAAAGATTTGACGAATGATGAATGTAGAAGAGTTGATTGGTAGTTTCAAAAGTTGACTTTGAATGTATAGAGTCGGTGATAAGGAAAATTTGAGCGTAAAAAAAGAGTACAGTTAAAGTTGAGAAGCTGTAAGACAAAATTATAAGAATATAGTTATTCAAAATTGCCGGAGACTTATATCAGCTAATGGCGAGGAAAAAAATAGACAGAAAAAGAAAGTTAGTGATACTTGAGAAAGTTGAAATGAAATTTAATACGCTGAAACTTCTATTAGTGGAAATTATGAAAAAAATAATGAGTTGTTTTGGATCAATGCTAAAATGAAAAAGCAGGATGATTGTTAAGAAAAGAGAGTGATAAAGAATAGGAGTGGAGATATCATCTGGAATGAATGTATAAATAGACTCTTAGAGAGGGAATTTTGATAATACTTAAGATAGTGAATTGATCATGAAAAGATTGGATGTGATGCTTCCAGGATAATAGGAGGAAATGAGTTGAATGAATGAGAATGAATTAATGAGAATGAAACAGTTTAATGCTATAATAATTTTGCTGTGCTGGTGAAAATTTTTAATAACTCCTTTTCGCAAACTGTGTAATTTATGTTTTCAAAATATATCTACTTCCAAGCGTACAATTATTGTGCCTAAGTACAAGAAAAATAAGCAAACAGAGTTGAATATTTAAAGAGGCTTTACTCCTTTGAATATTCTGAACGACTTTAATGAATGCTATCAACGAAAAGTGAAGAGTCAGGCGTGATGTTGTGGAATCGAGACATAATAAAAACTTTGTTGCAATTTTCCACAATTAAAACTTTATTTCGACCATGGTTTCGATACACTGTATCAACATCAGGTGATGATATTGATACAGTGTATCGAAACCATGGTCGAAATAAAGTTTTAATCGTGGAAAATTGCAACAAAGTTTTTATTAAATGCTATCAAACTCTTGCAAGATGAAATTTTATCAGGCAAATGTAAGGTTGAATGTACCTTTGAGTAATTGTTTTGAAATTAAAGTGGGTATCAGGGGTGCATAACATGTGTATTCAATATTTTTCAAGGTATGTGTATTGGAGGTAAAGTCGAGAAATATGCAGGGGTAATTTTTGCAGGTCCTCGATAGTCCTCGTTTTTCAGTACGACGAAGATGCATCCGAGTGATTGAGAGCCAAGAGAAACTAAAAAGTGGAACGGGATGTATTGAGTGAGTTAGTAGGAAAAATAGTCCCTGACAACAATATTCGGAAGAATAATTCCTCAGAGAGGAAAAATCGATGAAATAATTTAAAAAGTAATGGATGTTTAGCACCTTGGCAGATTGCTTGCAAACGATGGTTTGATAGATATTGAGATCGAAAAGGTTGTGAAATCTGGCCTGAAGGCTGTTTATAGCAACAAATATGCGTGTTCTTTAAGAGGAGCAAGTTTGGCAGATTTTAAAAGGCATTTATTTCCTCACTTGATGGGAAAAATTGTGTGCCGAAGGAAAGAAATGGATTAACTGCGTGCGTTCCAGAAGTAGCGCAATTAAATTTTGTTAAAGTAATTTATTTCAATAGATTTGCACAAACACTTAACCCTATTCAAAGTACTGTCCTTGGCCCTCTGAACATTTCTCCTGCGACTCTGCCATGACCGGCACGTGCCCTTGAAGGCGTCTTTGTGGACCTCTCGCAAGGTTTTCGTCACGGCTGATTGAACTCTTCTATGGACAAAAAACCAGTTCCTCTCAGGACTTCCTTTATCCAAGTGAACAGAAAAAGTCTCTTGGGGTGATTTCAGAGATATAGAGGGGGTGGGGTAGTATTGGCGTCTGGGTGTTTGGCCAGGTACTCGCATACCCGTTGCCCGTTGTGGCAAACACCTTGGGTACAAGTTTGGCGCATACTTTCTTCATCGCTAAATCTTAAGCAAAATTGCGAAACACAGCATTAGACGATAAGTTCAGTTCATTAGAAACCATCTTGATACACAATCGACGGTCAGAGTCCAGCAATTGTCAAACACGAACCTCATTGTTTTCGGTATTGCTGATTGACGGCCGCCCAGAGGTTTGCACGTGGTGGACCTCTTTCCAGCTCTTCTCAAAGGTCTATTACTACCTCGAAACTTGTGAGTAGGGCAAAGAAGATTTCCCCCCGTAAGCTTAACGAATTCTTAGTCTCTCCAAGATATTTTTTCAGTTTAGCACAAAAGTTAGTAATCGCGTAACGTTGCTCGATCGTCGATTTCATTTTTTTTCGTAACTCGGTCGGCGCGGAGAGATTTACAATAATTGACGTCTTCCGATTTCAGATCTTGGAGAGCACTGAGACCGATCTCACGGAAAAGCTTAGAGTCCCCCCGACTAATTCTAAGTAGCTATACCCCACTTTAATCAATACGAGAGGCGTGAGTAATTTACTTGCATTACTTTTTAGAACGCACCCTGTATGTCTATTAAATGTGTTAAGTGTGAGATATTTGATTAGTGTTTTGTAAAGAGAGAGAGAGTGACTGAGGAATGAATGAGCCGTTAAAGAATGTGTACTGGGTTGAGCGATATGAAAAAGCACGCCACCTTTGTCATATTGATAAACTGGAAAAGGAAGAATTACCAATGTATAAGACGAGAGTAATAGATGAGGGGTGAGCGAAGAAGGTAAAATTTATGAAATAAAGATTTTCGGGTTGTTCTCGCTTTGTTCCATCCCGGATGATTGATGTGCGGCTGTATTTATCGGTATTTTTATATCCAAGGGTGGTGAATGTAACGCCAACTAAACCGACGTCCCCAGGTGGAAAAACGTTGGCGGAGGCTGAAAACCGTTGTGTCACCAGCATATCACCGCGCATATCAAATCAAAGAGATTTTGTCATGCTTGTTAGGACATTTGAGAACTTATGAAAGTGCATCACTGCGACCGGGGCAAAATAAGTATGCAAAGGATATGGGAGTATGGAAGGCATTAATGAAAAAAATTACGTCTCCTTCATGAAATAATTACCAGACCTTCCTTCGAACTTCATCCCCGAAGGAGGAAGAGGTAAAAAGCGTATTGCCATTAATTATGTATTACCACTCCGATTTTCTCTTTATTTGGAGATACTTTAGTGATTCAAGCGTGAGAAGAAAATATAACTGATGACACTGTTTAGGATAAAGACCGCACCTAGCGAATAATATTGCAGGAGACCTCGAGAGAGAGCAAAGATAAAGTTCTTCCATGTCAGCAGTTTTTTTTACTATATGCGTATACATGTAATATCGACAAAGGTACATGGGCAGCAAAGGAATCTCTTGGCGCCCGGGTACTACCAAATTTTCCATATTTAGATCCAGGTTGACCTAAGGTTTCAAGGGTACGAAGATTTGTGGGAAGCCGTTGGGGATGCTGGGAAAGGAACTCCTATCCTCCTTTCACTAACGGTGTGAATTTCACGCATCACAGCGCTTCACTCAACAATGAAACCACAGTTTGGGTTACTTAGCTATGCCATATGGTAAACATTCTTGTATCTACAAGTAGACAATAAACTCATTCCGGAATAATAAAAAGATTTGCCTCAAAATGCATTATAAAATTGGGAAAATGATTTTTCTTGCTACTGTTTAGCGACGAAACTTTAATATATTTCGTCAAAATTACACCTCCTACGGACTCATGTGAAAATTTCTTGAAAATTATTTCCGCTTTGCAGTCGTTTATAAAACTAAAGGAATTGACGAGTCATTATTTTGAGTTTGGAGCAAAAATATATCAGGATAAACCTAGATGATCCTTCAGTGGGGGATTCAAATTATCAGTTAAGTTTGCGTGTGATTATACTTTGGCTATCCTGTCAGGCAAGGGTTCATTAGCATCGCTGAACCCATTATAAACAAAATCAACAATCTATGATTGAGGATCATTGTAAAAAAACGAATGTGATGTTTTTTTCGATTAAAAGGAAGGAAAAACATAGAAAGAAGTTGGGACGTTTCAATTGAATCGGCAGTATTTTGGAACAACAAATTCGAAGTAATAAGGATATAAGAAGACAACTTAGGTGAAAAAGCTTTCATAAGGTGGAGGGAATTGAAGACCAGGATGTTAAGTAAGGATGTCAAGAAAAGACTGGTTAGAAATTCGATATAGAGCGTGGTTTTGTACAACGTAGAGACATGGTTATTGAAATAAGATTATAGCCATAGTTTGGATTTATATATGTGATTATAAAGAAGGATGAAAAGTAAATCATACGAATAAGTTCTGGAAATACTGCGAATATCCGAGAGGTTTAGAGAAGTTTCTATTAGAGGCAAGAAGGGTGATTTTCAAGGTAGAGGGAGGAAAGGATAGGCTAGGAAACTGGAGGGAATGAAAGAAAGTAGAACGCATACTATTTGAGGAAGAGTTTAAAGTAGTGTCGGGTATCAGAGTATTTCCATTCAGACAAAGCTAAGTAATATAGCGATGATTAGTCTGTGAATACCCAAAATTTACCTTGCGCAGCAAAACAGCAATAATGGTAATTAAGGAATAAATACGTAATTATTTTGATTATACGAGTAAAGTAAATTATTATTATAGTATGTTATTTCATTTCTAGTTTACTAATATTCAAGAAACTCATTTTTTTAGATATTTAATTAATATAAGATTTATGTTCTAAACTAAAACAATACTTTGGAATTTTTGATTTGGAAAAATGGGCTTATAATATCATGTACTTTGCCAGTCAGAGCCAAAGAATTATTGAAACTTTTGCTAAAATACTTTATATTTAGGAGAAAATAAAATAATAATGCAGAATTTCTATATTTATATAATACTTGAAGTTGAAATAATATTATTATAGAATTAAAAGAAATACTGAAGGTGAAAGATATGATTTATTCGCTGACTCTATCAACATTGTTTATCGTAGTGCAATTAAATGCTTCATAAATCGCATAGTTCTATAAAATGTTCATGTTTATTAAAACCAATAATGACGGTGAAATCATTTTTGCCCATGCACACATTTATGTACACATTTATATATATATATATATATATATATATATATATATATATATATATATATATATATATATATATATATATGTGTGTATATACTACCTTGATCAAAAATTTCCCGGAATTTATTCAGAAAATTAAAAATACAAGTTTATTCATCTAAATCTATATTGTCCCCTTCAAAGTAATCCCCATCGACTGCAACACAGTTATGCCAGCGCTTGATCCAATCCTCGAAACATTTTTTATATTCGGTTTTCGGTATGTCCATCAGTGCTTCCTGCGATTTTTCCATTTCTTCCTCTCGGCTGCTAAAACGCGTTCCCCGTAATGGTTTTTTAACTCGATTGAACAGAAAGAAGTCACAGGGAGCCAAATCAGGTGAATTCGGTGGCTGTTGGATGGTATTTGTTGCATTTTTCGTCAAAAAATTACGAATAATGATAGCACTGTGCGACGGTGCGTTATCATGGTGCAAAATCCACGAGTTTTCTGCCCACATTTCTGGTCTCTTTCGGCGAATTGCTTCACGCAAACGTCTCATAACGCCCAAATAATACTCTTTGTTTACTGTCTGGCCTTCTGGCAAAAATTCATGATGCACTACACCGTTGTAATCCATGAAAACCGTCAGCATTGCCTTCTTTTTTGACTGAAAACGACGTGGTTTTTTTGGTCTCGGCTCATTTGGTGAACGCCATTCACTTGCCTGATGTCTGGATTGCGTGTCGTACTCATAAACCCACGTCTCGTCTCTCCAGTAATGATCCTTTTGATGAATGTGGGATCGGATTCAGCCTCGCAAATCATGTCTTTTGCGACGTCAACACGGTCTCTTTTTTGCATGAAATTGAGGTCTTTTGGCACCAACTTTGCTGCTACACGACGGAAACCCAAATCATTAACCACAATGTCTTGGGCGGATCCATAGGCAATGTTCAAGTCCTCCGCTATTTCTCTGATGGTTAATTTGCGGTTATTGACCAACATTTCTTTTACTTTATCAATTTTTTCACCGACTTTCGATGTCGATGGTCTGCCACTGCGTTCATCATCTTCGATTGACTCACGACCACTTCTGAACCGCTCGTGCCACTGGTAAACGACCGTTTTTTTTAGAGAATCGTTGCCGAAACACTTTTCCAACATTTCCAACGTCCGTGCGCCACTAAATCCGTTTTTTACGCAAAATTTAATACAAGTTCGTTGTTGCAAATTTAAATCCATTTCTGAAATTGTAAAAAATCGCCAACACACACAGAGATAGATGTACTCTTGGCTACGTAACTTTTGCAAATGTCAAGTTATGACACTAAGATTTAAAGGGAATATCAACAACAGATGTGCCAATTTAACAAAAAAAAACAGAACTCAAATCGGAACGATGGGAGCGCCACACGGTGGTTATTCCGGGAACTTTTTGATCAAGGTAGTATATATGTGTATATGTATGTATATATATATATATATATATATATATATATATATATATATATGTGTATATATATGTATATATATGTATATATGTATATATATATATATATATATATATATATATATATATATATATATATATATATATTCATATTTATATAGTACTCCTCCGTAGTAAAAGATCGGAGAGATAACTGTAATGAAATGGAGAGATAAAGTTTAATTAATTGAATACATATGATGAGAACGATATGTGAATTTCAAATAATCTGCACTAGTTTGACCATTAACCTTTACCTGCAAACCTTGAATTAACCCGCCTGTCTGTGGTACCGATTACTTTTATTTTTTTAGTTATAGTCCCATTTTCTAGCCAAATAAATTGGAGGATTCAAGCACCCCTACTTGATTTAGTATTGTTCGATGGTTGTGTTACAATTATACTCACGTATTTGCGTTTCCTTCTAAACCATTCATGCACACCCTAATCATTCATAAATATTTCTCGGGTCATAACGTAAATGTAATTGCTTCACACCACATTGCTAGGGTCAAAAATTTCCGCAAACCATTGGAAACGTCGGTTATCTTCCGCACACGATCGCTAAACTGTAATTAAGGGTTCTTAGCATTGTGTTTTGCAGCTCCGTCGGATTTTTATGAGCCTTATCGGAACTGGCCCTTTGTCAAAAGAGAGCATAAGGATTACGGCGTTGAGCGCGCATGGGAAACATCCACTTTCTCGGAGAATTGAACCGACGACTTTTCCCCGGGGAGGAGTAAATCATTGGGCGCGCGCGGCCGCTGAGGGAAGCTTAAGGTCGCAACTGGAAATATGGCCGTGCGATAAGGCAGTGGGGCTCACGCATCCACCGCGATCTCGAGTGTGGGGCGGAGGAGGGTGGGAATGGGAGGGCATTGTGCGGTTGGCATCGCTGGAGGTAAAGGCTGTACTCGTGTGTTGCCCGTTCAACGGTACCCATTTATTCGTGCCCTTCATTTCGACGATTGCAAGTAATCTTTCTCTCAGACGTATGACGGAGGGATCGCGCGCAACACATTCATATAGTAGCTAATCCAAAAGCATACAAATTTTAAAATGAAACTACCACGGATTCAGGGCTCAGAGTATAAACGTACGACTGATTCTTTCGCGAGCAATTTTTATTCGAGTTACTTTTAAATAACATTTTGCGTTTTTCGACCCACCGCTCTCTCTTAATGCTTCAATTTGTATTTGTAGTCCTTCAACATTTAACTATTTTTATTCAATTAACGAGATCTGCATCTATCAACTATGTAGGCCCAATATGGGTTAAATGTGCTTAGGTGCTTATAGCGCATAGGAAATATTTGTGATACATGAAATGAACTAATTCTAAGAGATTTTAAAAACGATACTGGATATTTATAAAGCCATCTAAATGAAATCATAACTTAGGAAGTCAACATTTTTACTATCGATTCCAAGGACAGAATACTTAACTTCATAACCCCGCTCAGTTGTCCGTCTTTATAAATTTTATTGAAATTTCACTTGTAAATTTGCAACGGCAGAGATTTGAATCAAAGTCTGGGTGAAGTAATTCATTAGGGATACTAATAAGTAATATGATATAATAATGAATAAATGAATGTCCGATAAATTGGCTAAAGCTCTTAAATATACAATAGATACACTAAGCACAATGACACTCCCATTTTAAGAAACATTAAGGATATCGCAGAAATTTCAATTGATCGAGCAAATTCCAAGTAACTGCGGGAGATGCCGCAACAGTAACTTTTAACGGAGTCATCCGGTAATATTGATTTCATAAAAAATTATTACATTTTAGCACAAAAATTTACAGTGTTAGAATCATTCGCCTTGACCGGGATCAGTATCGGCCGGGCATCGAGGAATCCGGGTTCCGGTCAAGGCGAATGATTTTTACACTCTGAAATTATTGCATTGATATTAGTTGAGCAATTGAGAAAGATCTAGTATCCATTTTTTGGACAACTCCTTACGCTCCTGGGGCTATGTACTGTCGGTAACCCGTGCCTTTGGGCACAGTAACATTCCGCATATATAAACAAATTTTGTGGACAAAGGCTTCAGTGGCTTTAAGGACAATCTTCTTCGTAAAAAATGCATATCTGGAAGTCAATCAGTGGAAAGGCCACGTTAAGTGCTGGTGCTAGTGGAACTGATGTTGCAACAAAGCGGTGTATGGGTAATCAAATATTCCCCTGCTCGAATCCCGGTCAAGGCGAATAATTTTGTACACTTTGCAAATTTTTGCAATTTGCAATGTTAATTTAGCGGATGATTTAGCCATTAATATAAACTGTTGCGACATCTTCCACAGTATCTTAAAATTCCGCATAGTTTTGATTACAAATTTGTATTTAAAAGCTATACAATATGGCAATTGTTCTCTGCTAAAAATGTATGTGTCATTCAAAAGTAAAGTTTTAATACATGAATCGTATCGACACTTTTATCTTGCAATTTTGTTTGTTTTCTATGCCAATAGATATTGATATTTATTTACTCACTAATATTAAATGATAGAATTTATTACAAAATATGTAGTTAGACATAGATGTGGATGATAAGTACTGTCCAAACCACTTAATCAATATTTAATTTGAATGAAGTTTCTAAATAGTTTTTGGCTGTGAGCAAAAGAATTTTATTTTATTGTTTCGAAAATTAATAATTATTTGTAACATTATTCATAAACTGGGATATAAAGACCCATTTTTTGACAACATATCGTCATTTAATGTGTTTTTAAGGAATTTTGGAAAATTAATTTGTCATTATACTCGGAAATTAAATCAATTTCATTATCATTGAATCAACGCACCGATATTGAATAAAACTGTGCATTATTTATAATTAGTCTTATGTCCCCACCCTTTTAAACGCACTGCCCTGTCAACCAAATTATCTTCCGTTGATATTCAAATAGGTTAAAAGTTTTTAAGAAAATTGTGCAGGTTACCATTTATTCACAGTTTTTTTATCATAATGTCAAACGTTGTTTCTTCTCTAAAATATCGTTAAAATCCTTGCGAGAGAAAAATATGTTTTAAATAATGCGTGAATTGTTTTCCCATGGCTCAGAATTTTAACTAGATGCTCTCTCATTTATTGTAACTTTCGGCATCAGAAATTATAACAATTGTTTTAGCCTAGAGTAAATATGTGGAAGTCCTTTCGTGTAGCAGCTGCGGCAGTTAGTGTATTGCTGAAGAATTCAACAATACCGCATTGAATACAATTAACTCGATTTTTGGATGTTTAAGGCAATTGTAGTTATTTTTAATATAAATTTCAATGCAAGAAACTCATATTAACTTGTATTTAGTAAACTTAAACTACATCAAAACAGCGTTCATGTAATTTTACGAATACCCTGCGTTGTTTATCGATATCATCAATTTATTTTATTTAGTCATTTAAAATGTTTTTGTGACTTGAACAAATTTTTTCCGTATCAACGTTGTTCAATTAAAAAAAATAGCATTTACCAACGATGAACATGCTAGTGCTACCCCAACGGATGAAGACAGGTTTCATGAATAAACACGATTATATCCCTGATTCATCAAATGAAGTTTCAATTGAATAAATTCTCGTCCTAATATCAACAATATTTCCACCTCCAAAATCTAATAATGATATCAATTACATCAACACTTTACCTCTCTCTGACATGACGATCGGAAACGAATTAAATATATATCCTTCCATTTCCGTTTCAAATTATGTTTCTTATCATTTGCATATTAATTCGATCTCCTTCAGCTTGGTAAATGTAAATATTAACTTGTTTATATGTACAGTTGCTCGATTTTGTTTTACACTCGCTAGCTATAGTTTTTTGCTCATGAACTTAGAGCTACTATGCGCACAGTCATTGTCAACTTCTACGATATTGAAGCAGCCTAATGTAAACGTTTTCGTCATTTAAAAGTTTAAAAGCAAAAAAGAGTTTAAAATCATTCTTCTATTTAAAAGTTGGGTAATTTTTTCTTCAAGCAATTTTGGTTAAGGTTTTTATCAATCGTTTATTCTTATTTATATCTATTAAATATTAAGAATATGCATAGTCACGACAATCTGTTGGGAAATATTCCCTACGCCTCACTTTTATGCCCTTAATTAGGGACATAATTAAGGACTCGACGTCTAATGAAGTACTGGGAGGCAGTACCTAATTAAGGTACCATCGCCGAGTTTTAATCCCCTCCGTTTCCCGTTTGCATTTTCATGCTGTAGGTTTTATCCGTCATGTTACTCATTTCTTGCCTGACAAACCCTCACATTTTCCCCAAAGGTGTCAGCTTTTATTTTACATCTGCATGAAAAAGGATTTTTAGTTTGTTACTAAGGGTTTTGCTTCAATAACTAACATATACCTTGTTGTATATGTGAATTTGACGAGTTGTTTGTTGGCCATTTTGCGGGAAACATATCCCCTTTTTACATTAATTTATTTATCAGCTTTCGTTTAGCTGAACGATTAGTGACTCGGAGACCACCTCCAATATGCAATATGAAGACAAACTGTTATGATTGTCCCTCGAGCAAGATCAAGGAAGGTAATTTATGTAGGAACGAATAGAAGTGTGTCGATTATACCAACTATATTTCTTTAATTTGGATGGGAAATGATTAACAAAACGTTAGAAGTGAAACGGTGCAAAATATAATTTGAAAACTTCAAGTAATAGATGTCATAGAGCATAAATTTAGTTAAAATTGAGTTTTGAATATAAGTATCTAGAATGAGGAAAGTTGTAATTCGTATATAAAGAAAGGTCATGCATAGATGTTTTAAGTAAAATATGGACATAAAATCAGGAATTATTTGCATTTGATTATACTATATATTATATATTTGACTTGGTACATATAATATGATACATTTAATTGAAAAATAAATTAAATCTGTTTCTTTAAGACATATATTTTCTTTTCCATTGTTTTTGGTTTCACATCTTTCATGTAACTTTAAGTCAACAAAATTCTTTCCCTAATGTATAACACTTACTACCTTGCAAAATTAAGTATAAATTATGAGATATCCGAATTTCACATTAAATCAAGTAATATGTATAGAGGGTTTTTACATAAGATTTCATATTAAACTATTTCATTCATAATGAAGTCACGTGAATGAACTGTTCTTCGGGTGACATTTTCGGGAGTCCACTTAAGTTTCAGATGGTTAAATACGTATCGACATAGAGAGAACATTGATCCTCTATAATTTACCCATACAAAGTTAGAGGTTGCACTTCGTAGGAAAGCTTCCACGCCGAATTGGTCACCACACACGGGGAGAGTGGGGTGGAATGTTAAATCTTCCTTGATGGCATAATTTGATAGGCCTTGAGGGTTGAATAGCAACTAGAGACTTCCACAAATAAGCGTTTGCCAATATGATAGATTTAAAGTGCGCGGCATCTGTGCAAGGAGGCTGGAAGGGGCGGAGGCTTTAATTGATAAGAGCACGGCGGAATACACAGTGACTTTAATGGCTCCCCATGCTTCTCGCTCCAAATCCTCTTTCTCGGCCATAAATAGCCAATTCCAAAGTTCACTCTCCCCCCCCTCCCGCCTCCCCCGCGCCCCGCCCTCTCTCCCTCTCCTCCGCTTCCCAATAAAAACCTCCGACCTTCCTAAGAGGAGCCTCCCTCCCTCCGCCCAGCAATCTTCCGACTCGCACAGCTGATATCGCGCACAATCTCCCACCAAAAGAGGAAGTGGGAAAAATGGAAGTTTTCTCTCCTCGACCTCTAAAAATTTCGCGAATAAATTGATTCTCTCTCTCCCCTCAGACCTATGGAACTTTTCTAGATATTTTTTTTCCTCACTCTTCCCCACCCTTGAAGAAAAGTGTAGGAAGGGATGGGGAGAGTTAGAGTGTGGGAAGGGTGGAATGGGAAAAGGGAGAACTGGGAGAGGCAGCTCATTCCATTAAACCCTCCAGAAGAAGGTGCGTAGACTGAGGAGTCCGAAAGGCTGAGTGAGTGTGGGGTGAAATAAATAAAAAGGTAACTGCCCTCAAAAATGGACTCTTCCCGCCTGTGTTCCCACCGCTTGGAAGGGGGTCGAAGTGCGAGGTGTCAGGGGGTTGTGTCACCGAGGGGGCTTGGGGGGGACGGAGGTTGTGGTGACGAAGACTGAGGAATAGCCGGGGGGAGGGTTTGAGCGAGGGCTGGTGGTAGGGACGTTGGTGGGAGGGGGTGGTACTGGGTTTGGTGGGGAGTTGGGAGGAGCGGGAGAAGAGGTGTTTTGGGAAGTGCTGAGGAGATTTGGGGTGGGAGGTTTTTTCCTTGAGGGAATTGGGAAGGTGGATAGTTTGGGCAAGAGGAGGAGGGTTTAGGTACGGGTTAGCTCACGAGCGGAGAATTTCTGAGAATTCCCGAGCTTTTCCAAGTGAAACTCGGAGTTTTGGATCCCCTCAAATCCCTCCTCATTTCGTCATATGTTGTTTTGGTTAAAGTTAAACAAACCCGCTGCAAGTTCTCCCGTGTGAAGGGAGAATTCTTATCGATTGTTCTGTGACGCTCCACTCCTGTTTATGCTGTTACGCAGTCATGTATTGGCTGAAGTAATCTCCATTTTAAACTGTATTCCCCCCCCCCAAGTCCGTGCTAAAATATCTTAAGAAACAGAGGTATTAGAAATTTTGTAATGGCATGATTCAATAGGTTTATATACTTTAAATAAGTGGTTAAAAACTCTGGTTCAAAAACAAATTTACTCTAGCATTCTTTACTGAAGAGGAAATGTAATGTTTATATGTGGTATCAAGAGTTAACAGTTATGTTTAAAAAAAATGTGTTAGAAAAGAAGTAAAAAATGTACTTGCTCATTATATACGAGTATAAGGGCCTCATAATGATCTTACATCTGAGCGTAAGTAAAATATAATACAGGGACACTATTTAATACATTTTAAGAAGATTTGTCTGATTGAGTCAATGTTAAGGGAGGGATAATGTAATGAATAAAAATAAGTTAATGATTGAATGTAATTTGTAATTTGGATTCATTTTCGCTTCTCGTAATCTGTTTTCCCTTTCTCTTGAGCTAGAATTTGACAAAGTGAATTTATTTACCAAATAATTCGTGAAATAAAACTATCGTATTTAGGTTGTTAGGAGTTGATTGAATGCTCTTTTTTTGCTATCCCATAAATTTTTTGCACTTTATTGTTTTGTGCTGAGGGACTCTTTAATTGTGTTTTCAGTTTGGTTTTCCTTTCACATCGAGAAATATTTATTCGCTCGATATGCAATAACCTTACCACCGGGGATTTATCTTTGCTTACTTTTGGCGAGTTTGGCACGATATAGTAAGGATTGAGGAGGGTAGAGGAGAGAGGCGCGGAGAGTTTGGGGAGCGGAGTGAGAGAGGGGAAGAGGGGAGTGAGAGGGGGGAGGGCGCGTGGGATGAGGATTTTGCAGGAGATGCCTGCCGGGTTGCGATCGGAGATGTTTGATAAGAGAGGAGGGGAATAGAGAAGGCAGTTCTGCTTCATTTAGAGGAGCGGAAGAGGCGTTATGGGTGAGAGAGGGAGAGAGAGAAGTTACTCCCTGTCCGGGGACAGGTGAAGCAGGGATTCTGCGAAAGAGTTTTGGTTAGGGATTCGAATTTTGATGGCACTGATTGACTCTCTTTATTACAGTAGATCCAATTTTAAATCACACAGTGTTACGAAGTGGTGCACCGACTGGAGATTGAATTATTTTCATGATAACTATGAATACAGCGTATGTGTGATATTAGAATTCTAACTAGTGCTTATTTGTCATTAACAATGTAATTATTATGACCGAGAACAGATTATCTCTACATAACTGATTGGTTTGCTTACATTTTTAATAACAAAAAAAGGATGAAGTGGTAAAATTAATTAAATCGAATGTTATTTACATTAAATAGCATATTAAAACTTAAAAATTTTAAAATACATGCAGTATTTTAAAATAAAGAGTTTCCTTATTTCAATGTGGATTTTGAAAACGTGTAATCAATCATGCTTTACCATTTTTTTCCTGCGACTTAAAACTTTATTATTAACTGAAATTTCAAATTATATGACTATAACTCAGAAAAATTGGGCGGTCCTTCACAAAGAAATACTGTTCAGAGCTGGCCTTTGATAGTTTTATTTTTTATTATATTGCTTGCCTGATCCAATATAAACATATAAAAACCATACCATAAACACAGTAATCATTCCCAAGGTTGGTTTAATGGGTGATGGCAGAGTTCACCCAGTACTAAGCCTGACGGCGTGTGAAATTCACACATCAGGGTAGGGGGGCCAGTTCCTTTCCCTGTGCCGGTTATGGTTTCCCAGGATGACCTGGTACCCGAAATATCACATAGCTTGGGTGGAGCTGCAGGTGCCCAAAGTGCCTTGCCCGGGAATCGAACCCGGTACCCTCCGGTCAGTAGTCCAACGCTCTACCCCCTGGATTAACACGACCCATTATAAACATATATATATATATATATATATATATATATATATATATATAATATATATATATATATATATATATATATATATATATATATATATATATATATATATATATATATCTTCGAAATGGAACGCTCTACGGCGACGCACAAATATAAAAACACGGATGTAGATTTGTAGAATATAGAGACACAAAGAAAGGACACTCAACATATTGTGAGTGTCCTTTCTTTGTGTCTCTATATTCTACAAATCTACATCCGTGTTATATATATATATATATATATATATATATATATATATATATATATATAATTATATATATGTATATATATATACATGTATATAAGATCCAATATAAACATATGTATATATATAATTATATACTGCTGTCCATTATTATACAAGGTATAAACAACTTGTTACGAAGATGTCCTTCAGAGTACTAAAATTAAGCACGGAAATTACTGTTAAAAAAATGGTATGTATTACAATTTGAAAAACTCCTCCATTTTAATTCCAAATTATGATGTGTATAAAATTCTGATCTATTTCATATTTTTAAATTTACATTATGCTTACATGTCATCTGTCCCCACTTTTCAGAATGGTCCAAATTGAACGAAAAGTTGGGAGCTTTTCAATCGTAAAACTTAAATCGATGAATGACTGCATTAGTCATCCCAACATAGCAATGAGCTTTGAGTTTCAATTTGACAGGAATTGTAGCAACGACATTCGTATGGGGAAAATATTTTTAGATTTCTGAATCTGGTGAAAATCTAACGGCCGCTTCTATGACGTGACCTCTCTCAGTTAAAAGCAACGCTGTGAAGTCACAACCAGCAAGAATAAAAAGAAATAACCGGACCAGGAAGCGTTTTTGGAAAATTGGGAAATAGGAAAAAAAATGGAAAGTGATGACTCCCGAGTCTTGGACTTCGTGTGAGGGCTTTGAAATGAACTGCAAAAAAGAAACAGGTCGGCGTGTAGTGGTTGGCGGAGAGACATGGGCGGAATGAACACGCTTCGAGATTTTGGTGGGGGGGGGACGAAATTGGGCGAGCACGGAATAGGGGATACGAAGGAACAAGAAATGGAAGTGCTAGAGGAGAATAGGGGACGGGGCTCCACAAGCTGGTCATAGTTCATTAGATATATCATTGTCATCCTCGTAGAACCGGAGTGCTCTAGGACAAGCTGGTATGTAGAGAAAGGGGATGGAAAATGGCGAAAAACGATTTATTTGAGACTCACCCTTAGAAATGTATATTAACTTTTCGACATCTTGTTTACATGTTCAACAAATTTACCCGAAATTTTTTTATCGAAATCATTTCCGCCCGAAAGACCGAATATTTTTGCAATGATCTTCCTCTTTGTCTTAGGGAAATAAAAAAAATAACTGAACTAAAAAACTGTAAGAGCAACTACTTCGAATAAACTTCTTCAAAATAATGGGTGGAAAATCCTCAATCAAGGGAATAAATGGAGTTTGGGCTAAAACGTTGAATTGGAATAATGATATTAAGTTTTGAAATATTTAAATAATAATGGATATAAGGATTTTTTCATATATATACGACGAATACACAAGTGAAATACTTGACTGCGTATCTAGAGTAGGTACTATGTGATTAAAAAATTTAATTAATTCAACAAATATTATTAGATTAGTTTAATAAGGTGTTTCACAGTTTTAATTATGGATCCTGTTCTCTTTATGCCATATGTAAGAATATTCAAAGAAACTGCGGGAAATGCCTTGACAGCAGCTTTTAGCGGAGTCATTTACTAATGCTTACTACACTTGTGTATGTACGCAATGTATTTAAGCAGTTTATATGAGTGTATTCCATGTAATTATAATATTCCAGGAACGGACCTGATCTCTGTAGTTGGCCACTACTTGAATAGAACTATTTTTGCGGCATTTTCGGTTACTACGCGAAATAATAAATTTTAGGGCGCTCCTCGATGACCCATTTTTGTAATATTAGGTAATTGGGATACATAATCAGAGTAAATGCCATTTGTGATTACATCAACATATTAATAAAATGATAGGTTTTTACAATACAAATCCAAGTGGAGCCTCAATATAAATTCACTATTATTCATAATTATAAGTGGTGTTATAAAAATAAATATATAATAAAATTTTGAGTAGGTGTGCTATCATGTTCAAGTAGTATATCATATCCAGCAGGTAGGTTGGCACATTTTTGGGTCATCGGAAATTCGATTGCTAAATTAGCATTTAGAAATATAAAGAATACTCAATTTTTAATATTAGTTATTTATCATCAAAGTCATATATTGGTCAATATTCTGAAATATTTTTCCATGTAACAAAGCAACTAAAAATGAATTTTTAAATTTAATTTCTATGATAAATAATCCTTATATACACAATATTTAATAAATATTGTGTATTTGTTAATTAAGACTTATTTTAAATAATTTAGACGACTGTTGGCGGGCATGTCTCCCAACTAAATCACCGAATAGTGCTCCGGGACTATTGCTGATACCAAAGAAAACTAAAAAGTATATTTCAACTTACAAAAATTTGCTCTACGTCAGAATTTTGTCTTAGTGTGAATGCTATCGACACATAAACATTTTGAGCTATACTTTCATTGAAAAACAAATGGATTTGAGGGAAAATTAAGATAGAATTTATTATAAACCGTTAAAATAAAATCAACAAATAAAATAGTGTTATATTTTTATGATGTGTACATTGTGATTATTATTGTTATTCATTTATATCCGTATCAATCTCACCAATGATTATGATAAACGCTTTTGATGATTTCTAATTATTAATTGCTATGCTGAATTTGCCCAAATTTTCATTTTTTCGATTTGGTTAAGCTTAGATATCTCCTTAGGTCATGGGAATGAATTCGTGTAGTGCATTCCAATTTTTGTTCACGTCGGTGCACTTCTTAAACAATACCTTGTAATATTGACCATATTCAAATTCAAATTTTATATGATTAATGAAGTAATAGTATTATTATCCGATCGAATTCCGTTATCAACTGTGCACTCGAACCCAAAAAGGCTCATCCGGTTGGATGAATCGTAAATTAAGTAGTCTAGCTCCTTTTCGGTTTGGTTTCAATTCCGTTAGTGGAGGATCTTTTGTGGCGTTTATTTCGTTCAGTTCCCTTATCATGTGTGGTATCTCCACCTCAGAGGTATTGCTTTTCCTGAATGAGAGCATGCTGGTATTTTGAATATTTTACATGTCTAAATTTAGAATATTTGATCGACAGAATTTTCCCCACACATCCTCACTCTTTAACTTCTATCTCTCTCTTACTTACTGTTAACTCTCTCTGTCTCACTTTAAAATTAACCTAAAGTGCGCCAACGGCCAAAGAGCTGAAGAACCAAATACTAGGTTGAACTTTACGCATATACGACCGCATTCGCTGCGGATTAACCTTTGTGCATTGCATGAGGGAAGCAATTGGCCAGTCGGCTAAACATGATCCCCGCACTGCACTCGAAGTCCACATTTCCTATACTTGATCAATGCGGCCATGGCGTTGATTGAGTAATTACCGATGGGAATGAATGATGATAGTGGTGGGAAAATGACCTCGCAAAGACTAAGCAGAATATATTTAACGGCGTCGGGGAAGGAAGAAGTGAAGACAAAGGTGAGAGCTGGAGAGAGATGGAATAGGACGTCGGAGAGAAATGAGAATGACAGGGGTTGGGTAGGGGCGTAAATAAGTGAATGGGCACTGCTCGGAACGGAGGGGGGGAAGGGAAGAAAAATGGAAGGCTTTTAAGGAGCCGAAATGATGATCGAGAGAGAGGCCAATGAAGAGGAGATAAAGAAAATGAAGGCTTGGTAGGGGAGAGAGGAGGACAGGGGGAGAGAAAGGAGGTAAGTGGTGCAGAAGTGTGGCGGGCGGGGGTGAGGGTTGTGGAATTAAGAGATCCTGATGGAAGGGGAACAGATAGCGATTGATTGATTGATTGGTCATTGTCTTCGTGGGACCGGGACGAGATTGAGACTGTTAAGTCTCCTCCTTCCCTAACCATTCCAGAGATAAAGGAGATTTCTCTCCGCGGTGGAGCCACTCGGGTCGAGGAAGTGAGAGAAAGGGAATCGCCGAATGAGAGATCCGAGGGAGAGTTTGAACATAGACGAATGACCCCGCGCGTGGCAAAAATGAGCGATGTATTTAAAGGGGATAATTTTAAGGAAGATTACAAATTACCAGATTTGTGAATAATTGAACCCAGGTAATTAAAGAGGCGTACGATAGATCCCCTTGTGTGTTTACTGCATTTCCAACACCAATTTGACGTGGATTTTCGTGATTTAAATTGAGCAAACAAGAGAAAGATTAGAAAAGTATGTTTGCAATAGCCTAGCGTACGACGTGATAATTATCATGAAAATGTCTCAGTGGGAGAATTAAATAATGACACCGTAGAAGGAGGACGTCTTTTTTAAGTCATGCGATCTCGGTGAGTCAATCTGATGTTTCATTGAATAGTTAAGATATGCCTCGTCAAATTAAGTGATGACCGATTCACGCATCAGAAGTGCAGGGCAGAGCCGCCTGCGTTTTACCAGGGTAGACTTAATACTAGGAACATGATGCAGATTCGGTGAATCTGAGGGTGTTCAGAGACGGAGCCCGGGGGGGAATTAGGCCCTATCCTTTGGTCAGAAGACGTACTTCTTATCGATAAGTTACATTGATTTAAGCCATTAAAATCAAATAAAATGATATCCTTAAAGCAAAGTAAAATATTTGTCTTGATACTTGGAGAGTTTTCGTGAGCACGCCTGATATTGTAAAATTAAAAAATTTTGAATTGTAAGGGTAATTTTAAAAAAATCAATTGCTCGGCAAATAAAATTTATCATGATCAGTTTGAATGCCGATTTTTGATAAAAGCGTTTGAAAAAATCACAACATTCTTTTAAAACCATCGAAGTTGTGTTTCTAAATACTAATAATGCGTGCTGTGTTTTTTGTGCATTTTTCGGGTGAAGAATATAGCATCCATGATCGTAGTTTTCTCTCGCTTTTCTCTTGAAATTTTTTTCGACTAAATAGAGTTATAATTAACACAACTAAGACTATGTTGGTTCCTTGTTCGGATAATATTGAGTAAAGAGATAGATAGAGAATGGATTAAGCATGTAGGACCGAGTGAAGGGAGGTAAAAAGTAATATGTGAAGGAAAAATGTTTTTTATTAGTTACGTGTTTTTAGGGTATGTTAAGCAAAGCCAAAACTGAGCAAGTAAATGTGCATTATAAAAAATTTATCGACTGACTACGTGTGATTAATTGCTTATTATTGCTGTCCTATTAAATTGAAATCGGCCGACGGATGGTCCAAAAAATATATTGACATCTTTATTATAGATAGTAGTAATGAAAGCAGCACAAATGACCTTCTACATAGACGAAAGCATCAATTCGTTACTCTTAGCCTCAGTTCTTGTCCATTTCACCTTAACTTTTACACCCGTCATCTACCGATTGACTGAATAATAAATTGAAACGGGAGACTATCAAAGCACAAGAATGGTGGTGGACGGCGCAGTGCGTGAATATGAAAAGTTTAAAAAGAAAAACCAAAACTTGTTCCCTCTACAGGCAAGTAAAGGCACTCTCAGAAATTAATAATTAAATATCAATATAAACAATCAAAGGCAAGCCAGGAAAACTATTAATCAAACGAAGAACGATTCAAGAGAGATAAAAATCGATCGAAATCCCCCAGGAATCAGCTCGACACAATAAGTATTAACCTACAAGGTAGGAACTGCGCATGGTTACACTAGCATATTTATATATATTTTTTGCAGGTTCCCCCCACCTTTTCCCATCCATATGAAAAACCCTAACCTCCTCATCCGTTACCCTTTCCTCCTGGTGCTGCACCCCCTGCCACACACCTTTTTGGTGACTCGCAGGGTATTGATGTAGATGTAGAAAAAGAATATATGCCATCACACCCTGTGGAGGAGCAAAATGGTAAGGACAGCATTCTTAGACAGAGTAAGAGAATAGGACGTAGATGAGAATTGATGAGGCTTAGGTCCAGGTGTACTTGGTGGCGAGTCACCGAGGGCATTAAGGTATAACAGAAAAGGTTCTCAGGGGTAAACCAAATTCCTGCGGAATTACGCCCGAAAATTTCTTTAGGCCAGTGTCGGTTTTTATTCATATATCTAGTATTACATCTTAAATTCGGAGTTAGCCCCAAAAAATAGAAAGGAAGAGGATTATAGAAAATTAAGCTCGATATCATACGCAGCTAAAATGAGGATCAGGGTAATCAACAGGATGATGAGGAACCGAGCAAATGATTACTTAGGCGATGATCACTTTGGGATTAGAAAGTGGAAAGGTACGCGCAAATCTATAGCAGTAATGAGATCACTAATAGGGAGAAACATATACATACAGTATAATCAGGATGTAAATAAGAATGATCTGGTACTTTCCCGGCGAATAATGTTTTCCAAGATTATTCGGGTCTCCCACCGGGTCCACGTTCGTAGGTTTGCCGACGTTTCGATGGCCGAAACCGAGGATGTAAATGCTTGTTTCATAGATTCTAAGATTGATTTGTGTGAACTAAGTGGTTGAAGTAAGACTTGATAAACAAGAGGCTTTTGAAATGAGGGTGTGGCGGCGGTTGGAAAAGATCAAATGTATAGAAAAAAATAAAACCTCAGAGAAATGCCAGGCATAGTGAAAGAGGAGAGGGTACTGTTGGGCAGATGGATTCAGAGCGTTTTGATTGGCAAAGGGAATGGTGAAGATAGTAATAGGGGAAAATGTTAGAAAAAAAAGGAAGGGATAAAAATATAACAACATGTTGGACGGAATGAGGGGAGGAATGACGCATGCAGAACCGAATATAATCTTATCCTAGTGCTGGTATGGAACCTATAGGTAAACATCTCTTTATCTATCGCAGTCCGTCTGCTAATGTCAAATCTACTCTTCTATCCCTATTCTAAAGCAATCCCTATATAGGTGAGCTTTTCTTCTCTTTTAGCTTATGTAACCCAAAATCGTTTAGCGTCTCGTTATGTTTGTGTCTTATCATTAAGTCTCATCTAATACCTGACACATTGATTCTGCAATTTACTAAATAATATTTGTTATTATAAAATCAATGGGGGTCGAAAGAGCAAATATGCCTTCTATGTGGCAATTATTGGGCTATTAGAGGTGATCCCCTTAATTGAGTTTTTCATTATTTTATTATGACTTTTCAATCAGAATAAGACTTTGTCAAACGGGAAAAATATGCTAAAAATACCCTAGCTGTTATACGTGCAAGTGGGTGGAAAGTAAGAAGCGAATCAATTAGAAATGAACGTACTTAACGTTGTCCTAAATATATATTATTTTAGAACTGCATCACCAGATAAAAGTTTTGAATAGCAAGCGGTTCATAAATGACTATTTTGTCGAATAAAATGAAGAATCTGTGTTCTACAAAAGAAACCATATATACAGCAAACAACCAACCGTAAGGTCGGTTTGGTAGTTGATGGTAGAGGTCACTCTGTACTAAGCCCGACAGCGTGTGAAATTCACACATTATCAGGATTGTGGGGCCAGTTCCTTTCCCTGTGCCGGTCATGGTTTCCCAGAAACACCTGGTACCCTAAAAACCACATAGCCTGGGTGGAGCTGCAGGTGCCCAGAGTGCCTTGCCCGGGAATCGAATCCGGGACCCTCCGGTCAGCAGTCCGGCGCTCTACCCACTGGACTACCACGACCCACACACACAAACATTCATATATATATATATATATATATATATATATATATATATATATATATATATATGTATATATATATACACATGTATACAAAAAAATAACATAACTTGAGTGGAATACCCTGGGAATCGAACCCGGGTCCTCCGGTCAGGGGACCCTACTCCTGGACTACCACGATCCCAAAATTTTATAATAAATAACCTTTTATTCTCATTGGACAATTTTAAATTGGAGCCAACTTTTAGTATACATTGAAATGCACACAGGTGGTATTAAGTTTGCTTGTGGTAGTACATGTATAGTATACATGAATTAGCCATCAAATATCGAAAACTTTATGTTCTCTGGGACTAATTCTAAACTTAGGAACAGAGGAAGGAAATTGCAGGTACTTTTAAGTTTCGACAGCGTACTTAAAATCATATTTTAATTAATATTCTTACACCTCCATTTAAAAAGGACTAGTCATGGATATATCCACACTCACAGAATTTATTTGTTCGCGTGCCCATAACATTTCTTGTCTGGCAAATGATGTCCCATATCATTCGATTGATGCTTATTAAATAATAAAATGACAGTATTATAACAAAATCTGTAATATATTAATTTCAATTTTTATAGTTAAAGACTATTTTTGGCTATTTATATGTGCAGGCAAACTAGATCTCGGCTCTTTGGCCGTACTTACTCTTTTGTATGGATAACATTCATTATGACCTTAACTTCATATAGCATATATTCTAAAAGTAAATCATGCAGAAAGAATTAACCAAATGAAGAAGCGAACCTTATAAATGAATATTTCAAGCATAGTTACTCATGATCCAAGCATAAGTATATATAATATGATCAAAGTCTATGTAAAAATAACTGCAAAGTCCAAAAATTCTGTGTTGGCTGTTGCAAATTTATGAATATATTTGTGAGTGGAAATTCAAGGGAAATTTCTCATACAAATTTTATATTTATTTTTCCATGCCTGGGCAAAGCCAAGACCTCATTTATTTCTATTTTTTACCTTGCGTATTTTACAAAAATAGTCAATATTAAAAAAATATTTTTCAATAAAATTATTTATAAATGTACATTTTTCGCACAGTCATACAACTCAGGCATAAACAATTAGTAATTAATCCAAGGATGTTATGCGTTGCAACTTAGTGATTCAGCATGTGTAACTGCTATCTATATGATAAAACAGGCCAGAGTAGAGTTTATCAGTGAGAACGCGCTTAAGCATTTCAGCCAGAGAAAAATTGCATTGGCTCTGCTATCGTAGCTGTGTATCTGTGGAATAAAATTTATAGCGCTTGTATATTTCAGGGCAAGAAATTTACTCGGACTCGGTTGCACTTTTATAGTCGCGAGCTTAACTTTTTCGCTAAGGCCAAGAATCGGCAGGGTTAACACTATTGACCGTATGGAAAGAGAGGGAATAAGACGGGAGGGAGGCACAATGGGGTATGAGCGGAAATTTTCACTGCGGGAAATAGAGTAAAGCAAAAGAAACGCTGTGCTTAGCTTTTTTCGCTCTTTGCTACGCAGACGATTCACCAATATGTTAGCAATCTTCTCCCACTCTCTATTCAAAGAATTTCAAATTGGCTGCTTTTCCCACTCAGCATCCGTTCGAACGCAAAACTTCCGGTAGTTCTTTTCTTGTGGAGCCATTTTTGAATCGATGGGTATCTCTTATTAATGGAATATACAGTTATTCGCAAATGTTAATTTTTTACTCAAAAATGCTCAAGCGACTATTTTCGTAGGAGGAATGGAGTGATAAATCCTTAATAAAATTATGAAGTCGATCCAGTTGACAATTATGAAACATTCGGAAATTAGTCGTTCATCTCTTTTCTCTCTCTGAGAAAGGTTTTTCTTTTCCACTGACCAACCAATGGGCTAAAAGTATCTAATATCATTACGATACTGACGATAAATTACCTCCCTGGAATTTAGAATGCCATATTATACAGGCACACAAATAACCTGGCGATTTCCATAAATACCTTTGGTATTCTTGTAATCTGATTTAAACGACTATCTGAATATCCCTTTTTTGTTAAAAAATGCCAAAATCAAAGGAGTTAGACTGACCAGAGGGCCCCGGGTTCGATTCCTGGGCACGTCTCTGGGCACCTATAGCTCCACCCAAGCTTTTTAATTTTCCGGATACCATATTTTCCTGGGAAACCACAACCGTTAAACACACCTATTTATAATAATATATAATGCCTATTTCACATCACTATGAGTTAATTTTTGGTATACATATATCATAATAATTGACAAACTTATGAATGCATTTATCAACAATAGCTATTATTGCCCAGACACAGGTTTGTCACTGAATGGGTACCCGTACATAGTACATGAGAATTTTTTATTGTGATACTAATGCAATAATAAAAGACTTTTAATTGCATAATTATGCATATTATATTGCATTTATGCTCATAAGTAATTGATAACTATGTTAAGTTAATACCTAAAGCACCTCAAGTAGGGATTAGGATACCTCTGAAAGATATTTGTTGCCTCCAAGTTTTGAACCCAAGCCCTCGGAAGCCTGTACATTAGCCACCGCACCATCCCGATCCTCCTTCTGCTTCAGTTAATTAAATTCATTCCTGATCCTCTTTCCTTATCTAATATAAAAAATATCACTCTAAGCCCCGTTATAATGAAATCGCCTAACTCCGTGGTCGGAAGGAAATAATGTACAATTGGTTGTTCATGACGCCATGTTATATATTCTGACTTCGGTTGTTGTGATAGGGTGATGTGGATAACTTGCTCGTCTTTTTGTCTCCAAGGGAATATCTTGGTCTCTTCCTTGGCTCAGAAAATTTCAGTGATATGAAGTGGTCGAATAAATCACAAAATAGGATATGATTTCATCGCCTTTACGATGGAAGTAGTCTAATATTATCAAAAATGACCCACATTTCAACAGCTTTTTTTATTTTCTAATTCGTTTTATACTTTTATTTAAAAGTTATGCAAGCTCTTTGTGGTTGAGTTTAGGCTGGAAATGAGAGACCAGTCTTATGGAAGTTTTAATTCGGCCGCTGCTCCATGCAAAAATCAGTTCATGAACTTTAAACTTTAACATCCGAAGCAAATTATGTTCTCCAGAGAATATTTGGCCATAATAAACGATACATAATATTATACTATAATCATGCCATTCCTCTGACTCTTGATTGGGACTATTCGAATGAAATCAATCATACGGTTTTACTTTTTTCTACGATTGATGGTTTCAGAATAGCCCATAATATCATTTTCTTTCATAAGTGTTCCACCTTTACTAAGAGGTAATAAGTCTTTCCTATTCTGTATGTATCTACAAATATTTTACCTAAATCTACTCTTTAGAATTTCTTCCAGTAATCTTATATTATGTCTTCATTCAGCTCTTTTATCTCCTTAAAATTTCTCTCGCCAGCTTTCTATATTTCCATGCCGTGGGTCACATCTTTTGTCATCATTCGTTATGTCCTCCATTCTAGCTCTATGCCTTCCTGAGGTGCAGTTTGCTTTATCTCAAACAATTAACTACTTCCTTTAAACTGGTTTAAATGTTTCAAAACTTCGAACCTATTCCTTTACTTTATCCCTTGCAATAGAATTTAAGAGTACCAATGATTGTCAATTATCTACGATTACGACGAATGAAATTGATAAAATATTTAGGCTCGTAAAATCTATTAAATTAAGTCGATTTTAATAATACCGAAAATTAATATTTAGTAGAAATAGAAATGTAACCACAAAAAATAAATAAGGCCTATCTCAATAGAAAAAATATCCTAGAGTCTATCTAATATCTCGAAAGACCGATACTCTTCCATAAAGGTTAAAAAGAATGCATTTAAAACTCTTTCGCTTTTAGTACGCATGCACACTGGAAATGTTTTTATTCATAAGCGATTATTGTGACCGTAGAAAACTTATATCTGCTAAACAATAAACCGGGATTATATTATGGAGCTCTTCTAATAATACTGCTCGAGCGAAAAACGTTTTTTTTTTGCCGATTTTCATATCTTTTTTATCTGCGGTGAAGGGTAAAAATCAGTGTTAACGATGGAAGTGATACGAAAGCATATGCGATAGGTATCAGTATCCCACCAGCGAAAGGATCTGTAATAAACGCCAGGATTTTCATTCCAGAAAGCCATTATCATAACGTGTAAAATTGTGGGAATTAAGCGGGATTGTTCGAGATGTAAAAATTGTTTCTACCTTTCTCAAATAAATACGTAAATCTTTTGCATTTGAAAAATGTGATTGCATGTTTGCACGCTTAAAAAGAGAGCAAGGTCATCAAGTGAATCAATTTAAAGAGGACAGCGCAAAAGCGCATTAAAAAGATGAGGTCGCATTTCATCATTTTTTACGATTTCACCAACCACGGTGATTCAGGAGCTTGGCTCCGGGCGCTAGTCACTTCCGTTTTCGACTATTTGTGAACAGTATGTTATGAGCACCTAATTACTCCTGTAAAGTAGGTGCTCAAGTACGTCTTTCATCTGCAGATATGAGGGTGGTCCCAGAAGTACCCAGCCTGACCTACAGATGGCGGTAGTTGTTCGAAAAATGTCACTGTAATGGAAACTATGCAATCTTTAATACATATGTTTCAAGTTCGAAGACGACACGTTGTTTAGTATTTGTTTGGCAGCCATCAATAGTGAACGTCTTCCGTGAATTTATGAAAATGGAGTAAATTGGTCATCGTTATGTGATACAATACTTTTATTTGAAAGGCCTCAGCCCAACCAATATAAAAGCTGAACTGGATTCTACTCTGAGTGAGTCTGCTCCTTCGTTTAAAACAGTAAAATATTGGGTAAAAGAGTTTAAACGAGGCCGTACGAGCTGCCAAAGCGAGCATTGCATTGGTTGGCAAAAAGAGGTGACGACTCCAGAAACGGTGAAGAAAATCCATAAAGTAATACAGGATTATAGTCGACTGAAAGGGCGCGAGCTAGCAAACATAGTAAGTACTTCAATAAGTTCAGTGCATCGCATATTAACTGAAAATTTGAACATGAGAAAGTTGTGAACAAGATGGGTGCCGTGTTTTTTCACACTCGAGAAAAACCAGCGTTGTGAAGATGTTTCAATTGAGTTGTTAGCGAGGTTTCACAGCAACAAAGCAGAATTCATGCGCCGTTTCATTTCCGTGGATAAAACATGGGTTCATTACTTCACACCCGAGACAAAAGAACAACCAAAACAATGGATTCATAAGGGAGAACCGCCTCCAAAGAAGGCAAAGAACGTTTCATCTGCAGGCTAGGTCATGGCGTCGGTGTTTTGACATGCCCGTGGGATAATTTTCATTGAATATTTTACAATATTCGAGCGAAGAAATCAAGCAAAAACGGCCGCATTCGGCTAAGAAGAAAGTGTGTTTTCGTCAATAAAATGCACCTGCTCTCAAATGCGTTATCGAAATGGCCAAAATTCGTGAATTAAAGTGTGAATTGCTACCTCATGCCCCCAATTTGTCAGATTTAGCCCCCTTGGATTATTCTATGTTCGCAAACATGAAAAAATGGTAAAAGATTTTCCAACTGTGAAGAAGTGATGTGAGCATTTTATGGCTATTTTGAGGAGTAAGACAGTTCTTATGATAATAAGGGTATCGAACTTATTGAACATGGCTGGGAAAAGTTTATGGAGCTGAAAGGAGATTATGTTGAAAAATAAATACATTTTTCCAAAATATTTGTGTTTTCTTTGTTGGGTCGGGTACTTCTGGGATTACCTTCGTAAGTTCAGGCCAGTTAACCATTGAGAGTAAGGGGAAGGAAGAATTGGAAGGAAAAGGGCGAAGAGGATAAGAAATCGGGAATTTCGTAGTGGAAGAGAGAAAACTCGATGCCCGAGGGAGAGAGAATCTGAAAATTAAGGAAAGGCGGAGGAAGGGTGCTAGGGGTCCTAGAGGAAGTGAGAAAGGGGAGTAAAGCGGTGAAAAGGGCAGCGGGGGGCGAGTTGGGACTGTTTGCACGGGCTTATGCGGAGGGTCCCGGGCTCAAACGCCCACGCTGGGGAGCACGCCTCATGGAGAGGGGAAAAATGGTCGGACCGTGCGTGCTCGAAGTTGGTTGGGTATGAGGGAGGGGTCGGACAACATGAGTGAGGGCTTTTGGGGTCGTCTCGGGAAGAGAGCATGAGCGCGCCCGCTGAATGGAATCAGCTCCCTCGGTGTGGGTTGGTAGGTAAGGTTGTGGTGTTGGGAGGGAGGGGGGGGGTTGGTTGGTAGTCGCTCCGCGAAAGGAGAAGCGTGAGTTTTGGCAAGGGTGGGGGAAACCATCCCCTCCCCCTTTGGCGGCGGCGGGGGCAGGGAGGGAGAATGTTGCAGATGCTCGCGGGAGAGAGGAATGGGACCGGAATTGGCCATGAGAGAAGGGCCGGCGGATTTATTTTTGCTTTTTTAATCAGGCGGGAAGAAGCGGGGGGCACTGCCAGGGTTTCGCCCCCACAAAGGCAACTGGTGCGATTTATTTTGCACCCACGTTCCCCCAATTACAAATTTCAACGGAATAAGGGTATTAATGCACCTAAATATTTTATGCGATCAGAGTCCTCTGTTCGGTTAAGAGGTTCCTCCCCGTGAAGTTCTCGTTAAAATGCTTAGTGAAAAATCAATTCAGTTTGTTTTTGCATTTTTGCATTTATACTAAGTCTTTCAAATGCAAAGTTTAAAACATTGCCCCAGGTATATTTTAAATTTAAACTATACTTCCCTACAGCAGGTTGTTGATATTATTAACAATAATCTATCATTGTTTCCTAATTTGGCTTTTTAAATTCTATTATGTTTTCAGACAGTTACCCATGGAAATTATAATATAATAAATACGATACTGTTTCGAATAATCCTAAAGTAGGACTCAGATCAGAGCCGGCATACCTAAAGGTATAACAACTGCTGCTATTGGATATTCAGGATCTTGCCTAAATGGGAATTGTTCCTACTTTGGTATGCGTTGAAACGAGAGAGAGGGCTTTCCGTGTCATCTTAGTGAGATATTTTCCACTTGGATTGACAAAATTAATCTTGATACTCTATATATTTGTTTGTATATATCACAAGGCTTAATTTCTTTGAATATTTTAATCATATTATTTTTACATGTTCCATAAACATCCGCAGGATACTTACTTAAATAGAATGTATCAGCGTGCCATGAAAGAATGCGTTTGCTGAGGTAATTTACGCCAGTTACAAAGGAGGGATATTTTGTGTTGTGAACTCTTTGGAAAAAGAAAGGTGGAACAGCAAGCAGGCAACTGTAATCATATTTAAGTCAAAAGCCCTAAGAGTCAAAATTAAATTTGGCAGACGCAACAAATTTAATTTCTCTATAGTGCTCAGGCAGATAAAAGGTCCCGTACCTGCCATGAAATTTGGACGCCTATCCTAGGCACGAGAAGCGCGTTCTTTGACAACTGTTTCGATTTGATTGCAATTTATATTTTGGCACTTATTACTGTTATCCTTAAACTTCTAATTGATCAACTACGAATTATTTCTCAAAGTAAAGTTGTTATAAAATTAACATGTTGTGATGAATTTAGGTACGGTATAGGTATAGATTTTCCGCAATATATCATTAATATTATTAATTGTATCTACTCGATATTATCAGAGAAATAATCATTCAAAGAAAATTAATTTGATCCAAAAAACCGAGCTCACAATCACCTTAATTAAAGCGTTCGCAGGATTGCAACAATTTTTGGCATTGCCTCTCTTCTTGGCAATGGATTTTGATATATAGTATTTGTTAGCAGAAGATGAGTTATCCGAGGCTTGAAATGCAGAATTATCAAGGGTTGTCATTTGCTAGAGGAATGTAGCGAAGTTTCGGTCACTGCTTCCAGCAGCACGTATTTGCGCTTACTTCAATTTTTCCTTGGATTGCAAATCAGAAATTTAGTATATTGTATATATTTCCTCTAAATTAAATAAAATTTTAAATTTGATGATTTATGGCGATCAAAATCAGCCGTAGTAATTGTATACTATGCTGTATGAGGTACGCAAACCATAATTGGAAGTTATCTTCGCGTTTGTCTAAGAGTTTTAATAAGTGCATCTGGCACCAGGGTAATTCAGATCATCAGAATGGCTTTCGTTCTAAAAAATACGGGCTCAAATATTCTCCCGTCTCTCGTATGGTAAACACAAGTAATTTTAATAGTGAATGGGTGGGTGACAATCCATATAAACGATTGTCCAAGATTAGATGTAAAATAATATATGTTTAGTCTGGAAAATGAATAGAGATAAAGATGATGTAGAAAAAGAGTGATTTTAGACACATATCAAAGCCCACGTAGAGAATAACGTTAATAAAATATTGTGTAGTGATTGCGAACTAATATGAGATAGCAATTAATCAACAAATTGGATTTTTAATAATAACAAAACAACAATTTACAGAAAACATAAGGATTAGCGCAAATTTGAAATTATGACTTTACATTTTTGCAAGTTGTTAACAATTTGTAACCACATTCATAGTGTATTTGGGATGAATACTTTTTGAGATTCATAGTATGCTTGAATTTTAATTGGGTTCCTTTATTTTTTTTTAAATGCATAAACGTAACTCATGCATGGGCATAAAAAATCGGAGAGAACGTGACTAGTTACAACGTCCAATACAATTTTTCTGTAATATTTATCATACTTTAATGCTTTCCCTGATAAACTGTAATTTTTGTTTTTACAGTCGTAGCCTGAATATATGCGAAAAAGTTTCCAGAGAAAGATGGTGTGCCGTTTCCCGAAAAGATCTTTTTGGTCATTCAATATGAACTCCTTTGGGAGAGGTCGCGACAAAGCAATCGTCGTCTCTTCCGAGTCGAATCATCGATTATATTTTATCGACGTGGCACTTAAACGAATTTTTCGGAGACGTCGAGAAAAACATATTTTTTCGATTTAAGGAATTTTTCTCGCCACCTTTCATTCTTCTCGGTGGAAATTATGTCAGTAGTGTGACAAGGTTTGCTGAAAGGTGTTCCTTATGGTTACACATAGAATTGTCGAAACCACAGAAATCATATTGGATAAAATCTTCAGTAGCGCTTTGTTGTCACTCAAAGGGTGAGTTCTGAGTAAGCAGTATCGCAAGTAAGAGAGGAAAGTCGAAAATTTACTACCCCCTCGAATCCTGAAAACCATTGCTTTAATTGGAAAGGGTACACCGTAAGACATGAGGTCATTTTTGATACGAAAAAAGGAAGTTTCAGGGCGTCAAAGATTGAAAACGAAATGAATGAATAGAACAAAGGAAATGTACCAATTTTCAGATTCTGATTTTAGATTGTTCACTCTGGAGAAAAGCGTATCTTTGATAATTACAATTAAAGCTAGTGGTGCGCCTTTACATTGTGGTACAGTTATGCGTTCGCGTCATAAAGGAAAAAAACATCCACCTTGTTATGCTCTTTTGTCAGTTAGACAAAAGGCCTAATACTGTATAGAGCTAATAAAAATCATTGGGAGTTATAAAGAATTTTAAATGTTGAAGTTTCATTACTTGGATGTATAAATCATAGAAAATAGTATTTTCCGGCGAGGGTGGGTCTTTGATGGATAATAGATGGGTTAGAGTGATGGAACTTCTGGCAAAATGTTTTGGCATTTGTTTACGTAACGTTTTTCTGAAATTTGCTGTGAATAATTAACTAAGAAATATAAGATCATGATATGATATTCATAAGATAAATAACATTTAATATAAATGTAGAGGTATCAACTCTGAAGAGCTGGAGATGGAAATGTTAACGTTTATCTTAGTTGATTTTTCAAGGAATTTACCTCCGCGCTTAAATGGGAATTTTAGATGCAACAAAATTAGGAAATAAACCGAGAAATAATGATTTCACAGTCCGCAAATGGAATTTTTCGAGAATACGGACGAAATAACTAAAGTTAAGTAAAATACAGTCCAATAGTTTACTGCAATTTGCGATCCAAATAAAGCTGGATTCACTTAAAATCAAGAGACCTTCAGGGAGTACCTAGTAGGAATGAGATAGACTTACTTTGACTATGCGACGTCTGTCCAATAAATACGCAAACTGAGACCATAAAAACTTTATTTGGCAAAACTAAGCCTATATCGATTTGGTCCCCTTCGAAGAATTACTCTCTATTCACTGATATGTACTTGTTCCATCTTCTTTTCCAATTTTTAAAGCACCCTTGGAAGTCCTCTGTAGTTAAAGTTTTAGTTTTCTCGTCGTTTATTGCTTTATTGTGTCTTCCACATCCTCCCAGTGATGTCCCCTCATCAAATTTTGGCATTTTGAAAATAGGAAAAAGTCGCAGGGGGCGAAATATAGCCAATAAGGAGGATGATCAAGGATGGCGATTGAATTTTTTGCAAGAAACTGGCGAACAAACAATGCTGAATGCGCAGGTGCATTGTCATGGTGAAGGATCCATCCATCGCCTTGAGACATATTCAGTCGCACACAGTATTTACTATTTGGCCTTAAGGGAGAAATTCTTGATAAGCAACACCTTCAACATCAGAGAAAACCAGGAGCATGGATTTGATTTTTTGATCGGCTTTTTCTTGATTTTTTGATTTGATTTAATCCACTTGAAAACGGATGTTTTCTTCAGAGCATTATCACCATAAACAGGTGTAAATATTTCAGTGATTTCTTAATACATTTTCCCGCACTTCACCAAAATACTTGATGCTCATTCGTTGCTCCGTGATGTCGTCAATTTCCATTTTCGACAACGGATAACTGATTTTATCTGCTCAACGAATGTATACAAAATTAAACCAATGTAAAAAAACCGATGTCATTGAACTAACCTGCATTAGAGTTGAACATTATGCATCGAAAGTCTCCCCGTGAGGATTTAACTATCGTAAATGAACACATGCTATAGTTTTCCATTATTTATTCTGTTCTATTGATATTAATTGCAATCGAGGATACAAAAATTAAAATTTATAAATTTATCAATTGGAAAATATTCTCCTCTAAGTATCATGGGACTTTATTAAAATAAGGGAGAGCATGTTAAACAAGAATTACATTTATCTAACTGCTACATACCCAAATAATTTACAAAGAAATTCTTGGGAGGTAAACACCTCTTTCTGAGGATGTTTTGCTGGAAATACAACTTTGTTTGGTAATATTTAAGTTTAAGGATGGTATTAGGTGTTTTAGTTGAAATTGAAGTTTCTTATAAACAAAGGAAATTGAGAAAAAAATTGTTTTGAAGTTAAATTTTTCTATTTATTCAGAATTCTCTGTTAAAACAGTAAAAGGTGTCCTTTGAGGCACTTAACACAGAACAACAATGCATTAAAAGAAACTGCAGGAGTTGCAGTGACAGTGAGTTTTAATGAAGTTATCCACAAATACGTATTACATTGCAACATTTAGGAGTATAAAAATGATTCGCCATGATCTTGATTCAAACCTGGCCAAGGCGAATAATTTTTGCACTATGAAATTGATTCTGCGCAAAAGAAAGCTATTAGAACGAGGATACGATAACAGTGCATTGATGATCTAAATGTCCCTGAAATAAATTTTGACCTACCCTTTTATGTTTAGCAAACACCTTTCAAATGATAATTCTCTTACCACTGTATGTGCTAAGAACCGAAGTAGCTCTAATATTTTCCCGTTGAAGTGATGTAGTAAAATTCTGGTAAAATTTCCTGTTGAAAAAAAAGTCTGGCTTTCGAAAACAATAGTTCATATTTTTTGCCCAATTTTATGTCTTGCATAGAGTTTTCTTAGGTCGGGAACACATTATTGCTAACAAGTTGAATTTTTAAATTATCATTAACTTGTTACCAGGCATCCATATTCGTTCTGGTTACGTTCTTAATTTCTATACATGACGGATCTTTCTTTGAAGGAGATTTTATGGACCACATATTTCCGAGATTGAACTTTTTGTCTCGTTGCACTGAGAACCAGTCTGTGATCACGCATTTGAAAAAAAATATTTTAAGAACACTAGGAACTCTTTTTTACAACAGAAAAAACGGTTAACTATTGAGAGTAACACTGGACAATGGTTTTTAAGGAAAATTATTTTTTTCTTAGTCACCCCCGAGAAAATGGCTTGGATGTGAAAGGGCTCTTGGACCTGGGTACTTTACTCGATCGCCAACACATTGGTTCCCCTCCTCCATCTCCCACTCAAAATGGCAACCCTTGAATTACACGGCCTCGTCTTTCCCTTTCTCGAAAATGCCCCCCCACCCCACCCTATCAAGAGGACAACGCCCATCCAAGGCATAACGCCCAAAACCCACCTCCCACACTTTTATCTTTTTAAAACCACCCCATCCCTCTCCTTTCATCCCCTACGACATTCTTACCCAGATTATCTCAGGCTCCTTCCATCTCTCAAACTATATCCCCCTTACCTCTCCTTGGTAGCAGGGGTAGAAGCGGGAGAAAAAACATTTCCACTGCTTTCTCCTTCAAATCGCTCCCAAGCCCCCTTCTTTCTTTTCCTTCCTTCCTTAAATGCTTCAGCCCATGCCTTACACCCGTGCAATCCCTCCACGACCCCCGGTCCCACCCCCGACGCCCCCAAATCCCTCCTCCCCCCCTTCCGCCGCCCCCATTCACCCTTCCCGTCGGATCCAGCATACTCGACGCCTGCGTGAACCGGCCCGGTTGCTGCGCTGGCGCGAATCCGATCCCTCTTTTCCCCTCCTCACCAGGAGGGGTGGGGGTCGGGTGGGGTCCACAACCTCCCCACCCCCCTCACTCACATGATCCCCCCCGCCCCCTCCATCCCTTCCCATCTTCTCACTTCCTCCCGACTCGCAGAAAACAGTCGGACCTTCGCAGGTATGCCGGCAAGGGGCTCCGCTGGTATGGCACGACGCTTTGCCGAGCCGCGATTGTTTCGCCCTGCTGTGCGTGTCACCTTGTCCCGTCGGCCCTCAAACGGGGCGAGCCGATTGACCTCGCCTCGGTGCCCTCAGTGCTATCAGTGATCGTTGTCCCGCCGAACTCCCTCCGGGCAAGGAACAAACGGAGAGCTGTCAGTCTCCCGTCCCGTTGGATATTTTCCCACACCCCCCCTCCCCGCCGCATCGGATGCCAACCCGCACGTTCGCGACTCACGAGAAAGGGAAATTGTTGGAAGGAGCACTGACTCTCCATCTTCCCACTGCTCCTCAAAGCCCTTTTAGTGCGCTGTTGATTGTGAGAGGTGGTCTCCATTCATCCCACCCCATTGTCACTCACCGCTCGCTCCTCCGTATAAAAGGGGCGTTTTCGCCTCCCGCGCCCTGAGTGACAGCCTCTTCATCCTCGCGTGGAGAGCAGAGACTTTTCTTTTTTCTTCCCTTATTTTGCGCTCCAGTGCGGGAGGGATCTACGTTGCGAAGACATTAGTGCGAGACGTTTTGGACCTCAGGGCCTCGAACGTGTTCCTCTGGGAGCCCATAAAAAGGTTTTTCACCGCCGGAGAATAGTGCTGTCGGGCAAGTTGGACCACCCAGAGGGAAAAGTATTGCACTCTGATCGTTCAGTGGTGGACGTGGAACCTTGAGAACCGAGACGACGCCCGTGTTGTTGGCGCTGGGCAAGTAGGGTGACGGAAGGCGATGAACTGGAGAATAGGGGAGGAGGAGGGTGATAGGGAAGAGAATAAATAGGTGGAGGGGAGGAGACAAAGGAAAGTTTTCCGAGGAGTTCTCTCCCCTCGATTGGCCTTTCGAACGTGGTCTGTCCGAGCATTAATCACAACTTCGGACCGCATTTGGAATGGGACGACGTAAATGCCGGATTTGCGTCGGGACTTATTAACGAAATTCGAACGTTGGAATGGTTATCGATTGCCATCCTGTGATATTGCGTCTGTTAACACAATCGGAGGAGGCTCTCATGAGTGGTGCGTTTTAGCGCTCCCATCCCGTTGTTTATCGCTCCGTCACGAGCGGTCTCCGGGCGTGGCGACCGACTTCGCGCTCCCATTTGTCCGTCGGGGTCAATAGCGCAGAGGGTGGTGCGATTGTACGCGCGCTATACCATCCCATTGGATCGAGCGACAAGAGAAATATAAAATCGGCGGGCGTTTTCCATTTCTTTGGAAGGAGGTAATCAAGGACGACCTTCATGTAATGTCACCGTGGATTATTGCGTCCTTGGATTTTATTTTGATTTGCCTCGACACGTAAACGTCGTCGGCGTGTTTGAGAAGGAGCCCTCAGGAGGAAAGTGGAGGTTGCCGTGATTTCCCGGTGGTCCTGAGAGAGGAAATTAACAATTACCATCCGTTCAAATTGGGAGAGAAAAGATAAATTCGAACTATTAGCTCCCAAGGGGGTCTCTCGTGCTCTTCTGCACTCATACAAAGTTTCAGTCATTTTCATTTGGATCGCGAAGCGGTTCAGGAAATTTAAACGTGGGATCGAAATTGGCCACTTCGGTAGATTGGGAGCTAAATTGAAGCTAGCACGCGAGGGCTTCCTTTCTATTTGTATATATATATATATATATATATATATATATATATATATATATATATTTTTTTTTTTTCCCCATATAGAAGGCGAATCGTTCCACACACACACAAACACACATTCCCTCTCTTCCAGTTCTTCCTTCGGTTGGTCCTAAAAAGATCCAACAATGGGGTGGTTTCAAGTTCCAACTTCGCGGAGCGGCTAAAGGAGAGACCCGGAAGAAATCCAACTTAAAAAAAAAGAAAACAAGAGAAGGATGGAAGGCGATTACTTCGGGAAGGAAAATTTTCCGCGCGCCCCGTAGACATTAGGGAGTTTTGAGGGGGAGAGAAAGAAGAACGGCGCTACACATATAATAAAAAAAAGAGTCGTGGGAACGCCCTCCGTGATAGTGGCCGCGTGCCGTGAATTTTGTCGGAACGTTAGGGCGGACGTCTTGGAAAAAGAGAACGGGAGAGATTTTCACACTTAGAATCTCAAGTGGAGAACTTCAGCAGCGGCTCTCGAGAGACCCTGTGTAAGCCTTTACTTCTCGACGGCTGTGAAAAAAAAAATAAAATAAGAATAGCACGTGTGATTCCGTGTGAGTGTGGCTGTGTGTTTGCTCTTCCTTGGAAGAAGCAACTACCTTGGTGATCGTAGGCCGTTTCCCGGTGACGGCGTTCATCTCAGAGAAGGATAGAGCAGCGTACGGGCGGAGTTAAGATTCCCAACTGTGTCACAGCCCGAGAGGTGTTCTGCTTCTCCTTGAGGTGATCCCCACCCCTTTCCAAAACCTATCTTCAACTCAAAAGATCGCTTCCACTCGGAGTGACCTGGGGGCTCCAGGTGCGGGAGGGGAGGATTCAAGTGGGAGGGCATCAAGACGTGTCACTGTGATTCCGAAAAGAGTGAGGGAAAAGTACGTTCTCGTGAAGTTCTTCAGTGGAAATAGCAAAATAAAATTTAAGAAACAAAATATAAAAAGTTTTTGGTTCAAGATTTCATCAAATATACCTTTCGTCACAAGACTGACGCAGTTATTCATCGGATTGAAAGAATTATGTGGGTCTATGCCTCAGTACAGTGGTTCCGATCTCACTAACTAATTCCTATTTATTGACCTTTCTCCTTCACCTATCTGCGACGTGCATTGGGAACGTCGAGCACATCTTCAGAATCGAAGTAGCCCTCGGCTCCATTAACTCTTCAAGATGTTTCAACTGAAGGAAGCAGCTGTTTGCTTTGGATTTTGACTGCACTCTAATAGTTCACTTTAACAACGATAAAAATGTTTCATACTGAAGAGCGATATTTCTAATCTTGATCATTATTTCGATATTCCTGAGTATACTAATATCGCATTTTTATTCTGTCCTGTGCGGGAAATATAATACTAACACGAGCATAAGCGGTTGAAATAGTTTCATTTGGCCATTTAATCTGATCCTTGTAACACTTCTTTGGTGATTTATGCTGCGTCAATCGCCTAATGTATTAACACGGATAGATTGTGAAGCGATATACTACATTATTTTCAATCATCAAGCAGTCCTTAGGTCCAGGATTTGCCTACAGTGAAATGAAATACTACAGAGGTGTTGTCGAAATCGTCTCCTGCACCATCCAGTGAACTCCGCTCTCTCACGATCAGAGAATCCAACAAGATTTTAACCAATGATCCGGATCTGCCCATCTGTGAGGCCCGCTACTGAGATGCTGCGCTGGACCAAGATGCTGACCCTCAGTAGATCAAGGATTTCCATCCTCGGTCTCCTCCTCATACGGCTTTCCCTCTTTGGTGAGTCCAGCAATCTCCTTCCCCTTATTGGGGTTTTTCATCCTCACACTGATTCGTTTTTTTCCTGCGGTGTTCTGTGTTATTGTTGCCCGGGTACGCTGTTCTCGTTTGTCCGGTGAACCAGAAATCCTATTTTTCACAGGGAAATTGGAAAATTGTTCACCATCGGATCTCCGCCACCGTTCTCCGAACCCAATTGTCCAGGCCCCCTTCTGATCTCTTTCGTGAGTCTCATTTTTTCCACCTCAAACGAGAACGCTAAGTTGGCCGGCTAACAAGAGTTATTGCATCGGAAACCGCTGCTTCGAATTTATCGCTGCAAAAGTTTCCCAACTAGCTTGTATTGAATTCTCTTCGCTCTCTCTCTCTCTCTTCTTACCACCGTTCCCCGCTAAGCCTACCCGTAACTTCGGAAGCGATAATGGCCAGCTTACACGCCATGTCCACGCCAAACTAACTGTGCTTAGATAGGGCAGAAGCGGCAGGCAGTATTTAAAGCTCAAGCATTTTTGCAATTTATATCACACAAGGGTACATTAAGGATTTTTCACCATTTTTTTAAGAGGCTGCAACACTCGTTTTCGCCATTTTTCGCCGTTGCTCCACCTATAGCAAAATATGCTATCGGAAGATAAACCGCAAGGTAATAATTAAATTAAAATTTCGTAAATATTATAATCTTTATGATATTATACCCTGGAATGCGAGGTTTGATAAACCTCAGCAGTTTCTATCAAGTTAAAATCGTACCTTAGAAGTGATGATTAATTTTACTACTGACTCTTTAATGTTGAGATAAAATAGTAAGTAGATGGGAATACGAAGAAGTAAATGCCATTACAAGAAGCGGTAAGCATCATAATGCAGATGGGTATAATCTCTGAAAAGCAGTCCACGTGTATTCAAGACGTAAAGTCGGCTTCGTATATAGGTTCTAAAATAATCTGAACCAAGATGAAGGAACTAAATACAAACAACAGAAAATAGCAGCGTTGTAATCCCATGCAAACATTTTTGTCTTTTTATTATTCTTTTAGTCTTATTTTGGTCTTTATTTACTGGGAATAACGCGCTTTTAAGACGATTTTTTATGCTTTGGTTTGATTAGCTATTATATCGCGTTTCCATATCCAATTATGCCTTTTGTACGTCAGCTACCCTGGTACAGAATCATTTGGTGGCTGAAAGGGTTTTCATTTGGAATCCATCCATCCATCTCCAGAGAACTACATTCAAATCTCGTGTTCTAGAAATGTGTAGATAGTTGGAGAGTGTCCTGAAATATCAAACAGTATTCCGTCAGTCATTTCAGTTGCTTGCCGTTACTTACGGAGTATGTGTGACGTGAGAAGAAAATAATTTTGATAAAAAGAGTCGTAATATTTATTTAACGCTATCGATCTATTTCTCCGGTTATGCCTCTTTGCAATTCCAGGAAAATCAAGAAATATCAGAACTAGTAATAGGGTTCATATTAATACTAAATCCGGAGATGCAAACCTAGATGAAAAACTCCCCGAAAAACACTGGCATTATTTAAAAATAATTACTTTTTAAAAATGTACCGCCATAAGAGTGACGTCATGGGATGGAAAAGTATTCTGTAAAGGGTTATTGGCAAGAAGTATTTGGAATCCCTGACTCTATCTCCTGCCCTTTTTCATTCTCCCGAATAATTGACTAATTATTCATGCATTCTTGATGTGATTAAAATCACATGAGATTAAAAGACTACTTTGACATTTTTCCGTGATTCTTATTTGCACAAAGAAAGGAAAATAGTAGTGCTAGACGCTTTTGAGCTGAATTTTATTAGATGGATATTCTAGTTCCCCTTTTCGAGGAAAAGGAGATCAGTTGTACGTCACCAGTGAAAAGAGATTTTTGACGCTTGAACATAAAGCTTTAAAATTCGTTGAGCTATATTTTACTGTTCTGAAGCTCAAAAATGTTTTCCAAATTTTTTATGCCTCGATGATTTCAAATTTACATTGGGTAAACATTACATGTAATATTATTCTATACTTGGAATAGGAATTTACGTGGCAATTCTGTACTTTTTGATGATACTTATTCTTCCGCATGTATTTGTAATAGCGGGCTGATACTGCAGGTAATTACACATGATTGCTGCGTATTTCATATTATATGTGGCTAATACGAAATTAAATTTTGGTCAAAATATCATATAAAAGAAAACTGGTATTAATTTTTAAGTTTATATCTCTATAATTATCTAATCATTAACGAGTGAATAATGTTGACGACGACTATAGAATGTCTTTGATAATTCATGATGACATTGCTAAAAATTAGCATTCACGAAGGAGTATTTCTTATTCACGGAGTCCCGAAGATATTCGGTATTTCATAATTACTTCTTTGTATCATTCATTGCAGGCGGTGATTGGGAAGTTAATGGCGAAATTAAATTCAATGCCATCGCTAGTTCTACATTATTTAAAAGGCTTGTGCTTACGTTTATCAGTTCATTGTGTGGTGCTAGTCCAAATATTTTTTTTAAATCTATGCATTCCCTGTAAAATTCCGTGTACCCTACGAATTTGAAAATATGTCCCGATGTAAAATAGTTTTAATTTTAAGTTTGTTTTCAATGTCCTTGATCAGTATTGGTATGTGGTCAGTTTTCTCGCCATTTAACTGAACGCGTGTCGTTGCTTCATTTTGACTGCTATGTAAAACGCCAAAATTATTATTTTTATTTGAAGTCATTGATTCGGCGTGATCATGGAAATATCATTAAGTGTATTGCATCGCCTGATTTTTGGTTATTGGATTAATTAGATAGGCCCTCTACATCTCAATGCACAGCTTGACGGTAGTAAAACTTTAAGTTATTATTTAAAAATCCTTTCCCTTACTTTAAAAAAATAGAACGAAGATATATGTGATCACTGTTTGTTATTTATGAGCTAAAGTTTTATGTATTTTAAAAATAGCTACCGCGAACGAAAACGATTTATTCTTATTGGTTTTAAAGATGCTTTCTATTTACCCTTTATTTGATACAAGTAACTAGCTCTTTAAATGGATAAACCTTCAAGTCAGTAGTAATAACACGAAGGAAGGGTTTTTGTGTCTTTAAAAGGTCAGCTGGTTTTCTGTTTTGCGAGAGGATATTACGCTTCGGAATAGATGCTCGGTGTAAGCCTTTTTTTATGAAATGCCAAAGGGTAAAATTTGGCAATTTTTCCCTAATTAACTGTCACTGGGAAAAATCTCTTTCACTTATTGTTTTTCTCACCGTGGCTTTATTTCTCATGCTTTGTAGGTGCTTCGTCTCTTTTTTTTCCAAACGATTAAAATATTCTCATTATAGCTCTGAAATAGTGAGCAAACACTTCCTAGCATAAACCCATGATATTTCAGCCAAATACAAGAAATAGAAATGGAATGTTACAAATACTAAATTTTCATGTATAAATCCTATTCTTTATGATGGATTAGTTCATGATAGTGGACCCAAATATAATCTCTTAATTAGGATGTGTACAAAATTAAAAATGGAGGTCAAAATGAAACAAGAAACACGATATCAGTCTACAAAATTAGGATAGAATCCTAAACGTTTTAATTGGGGATTACATTTGTATTTATGCTTGAAATGAAAAATCTTATTTAAACATTCCACGTCAAAGGTAATTTGGCTAAGGTAGAGTTTTGGAAAATCATAAATTTAGTCAATAGCAGCTTGAAATATAACAGTAATATGACCCTATTGTTTTAATGCGTATGGTATTTGGATTTTGGAAGCATGCCATATACTTTTGTACAGGTACAAGACTATCACGATATCCGATTGTCTATCTCATTGATGGTTATACTGCGACTTAATATTTTTCCACGCCATGTGTCTTTATTTAGGATTATATCGCTATAAAGTTGTACCATTTGCCAAAATATTAAGCAGCAATAGAAGATATTTATTATTCATAGCCTAAACACCAAATATATTGGTATTCATGTAACATACATTGGAAATGGAGGATTTTCTCGGGAAATCTCTCAAATATCCACCGATAATGTGATGATTCCAAAACATCTTTGGTCCGGAAACTTAGAGTGAAAAAAATTGTCAAGCTTGTTTCGAGTTACTTGTGAGATTGACATTTTTAAATATGTGTTCTATTGTAAAAAAAATGCGCTTTCTCTCTATTAGAGCTACTTAATTTTCAAATAAATGAAAGTATTGCCAGGTCAAAGTTGATCATGTGATTTTGCTGAAACTTTGTCCTGGCACTGTTGAGGAAATTCGCGTATAAGGACCCTAAACGAAAACCAGTGAATGATGTTGTCTGGGGTCGCAAATTTTCATCTGCTGGAGACAAAAGTTCAGAACGGTGGGAATTAGGCAAATATTCGGAGCCCTTCATGACGAATTCTCGAAACACTACTGATCTCGCGCTGGCAAACAAGGCTTGCTTCACTCCCGCTTTCCTCGGCGGTCTCGTTTCGGTCTGCCGCCCTCACTCACCCTGGGGAGAATCGTCATCGCGAGAAATTTTGGTTCCCGGACACGACGGTGGTCATGGTTGGAAGGCCCATCAAGACCCGCCTCTCCCACCCTCCGTGTGGAGGACGTTCAGTTTGTGTGTGTGAGAGCAAGCATCCGCTCTTTCCCGCACCCTGCTCGCTCCGTCGTCCCCGGCTACGCTCTTTGCCCGGCACGTTGGGGGACTTGTGGACAGCCGAGGGTCCAAGTCAGGCAGTTATGCCTGGGAGTACCGATTTAATGGAGGGTGAACCCGTGGCTCCCGCAGCATTCACTCCTTTCCTTCGCCGTCCCTTTGAAATCCCAGCCGAAGGACGGATCACGGAATGGAACCCCGGGAATGACGAAGAGTGTGCCTAAGAGACCGATAGCGTGGTGAGTCACCTTGGATCTGTACACATTTCGTCTTAATCATATATCGTCACAAGTAACGCTACTCCGGGAGGAATAAAATTACATGATGTAAAATAAGTTTTCTTCAAACGGGAATACGCTTTTTTGCCACTTGAAATTTATTTATTTATTTATTTATTTATTCAGAATAAGTCCGAAAACAGCACATTTAGGCCTTTACATCGAACTATTAACAACGATAACAATGTCACATTTACAAACACCCAAGCCCTAGATGGAGGGAAACTCACCCAGGCGGGAATCGAACCCGCGACCCTTGGAATGGCAGACGAGGACGTTACCCCGCCGCCACCGGGGCCGGCGAAATGCCAGGAAATAAATCGTAGGTAATCGTCGGTGAATTTACCCGAACTACAAGTGCTATCGAATTATTTTTTACATGCTACGTATTTTTGTCCTCCTCCTAAGTATATTATCCAGATCGACTTAATATAAGTTATTAACCGGCTAGCTTATGATAGTAATTTACTATCCTACTCAAAGATAAAGAGATGTCTACTTTTACAGGGCTGACATCTTATAGAAGAAATTAACAATATATTTGAATTGAATATTATTAATACCTCTCCGTGGTCCAAGATACACATACAAGATACCACTGCACTTGAACAAACAACATTAATAAATTTTTCCAATCAATACTTGGAATTTTCAAATGTGTAGCAGGTCCAAAATTTCCATTTGTTCTCCAATCTGGGAAGTGATCTCAATTATTTTACCAATGTTGAAGACTCAAGAAAACTGCTGTTTTGAAAGAGTGGTATGGTAACACATCAAATAAGAGATACATAAGGCGTATTGTAGAGTAATTTTTGGTGCAATGAAACATTAGCCGTCAAGCTCTTTAATCAGCTTACATAGTCATTTACATGATTAAGTACTTAGTAATTTTTCAGATAAGAGTTTCTACAATTTTCGTAGTACATGATCAATGGTTATTTTATCATCATCAGGCTGCCATATTCTTGATAAGAGTGGTCAGTTTTTGATCCAAGTTTTGTTTTTCAATTTTTAATATTTGTTGCAAAAAAATTCTTTTTAAAATTGACGTGTAGCATGCATTTGCTCGTTTCGAATGCAAGTGACTCCGTTTTCTAGTTTTGTATGAATATTTAGTGAGCTAGTTTTCCCTTATCGCATAAGTACACGAAAATCAAAACTTGTTTCTTGAACTCAACCGTTATTTCGTTTTATTCAAAAGCATTTTATAGAAAATAATATGAAATCAAGAGTGACCTTGATGAATTAATCGACGCAAAAGAAAATACATCCAAATTATAATGGTCAAAATGGCCTATCTACATCTACATAATACCCCGCAAGCCGCCGCAAGGGCGTGTGGCGGGGGGTGTTAGGTCACCAACCGTAAAAAGGAAAAATACCACATGCAAAAAAAACAACACGGAAAATTACACCCACAGCAGCGCACACACTCATGCAAAAATCCCTTCATCCAATACTCATGCAAACACATATACCGCAAAACAACTAAAAAACTGCACCCCATGATGCAGCACGAAAGCCATCCTACAACCTACATCCTACAAGCCTATAGTTGGAAGTGAGGCAGATGTTTTCCGTTTTTTCTCCCACTACATCTATGAAACTCTTAATCCATTGAGTAGCGTGATTGCATATGATTCCTTTTTCATTTCAGCCTAATAAATTAAAAATTTTAATTTAAATGATTGACATTCTGATCCCAAGTTTCATTGAATAGGAGAAATACCACAAAGTCTTTCCCGTCTCTTTAATATTTTCTATTATTTTAAGTATCTGACTGGACCATATATTAATTGCTTCTATGCGTTCGCTAATAAAACAATTGTTTTGTAAAATAAAATGGTTGTAATATAATTTAAATTTTTTCTACTGATGATTTCGGGTTTTAATTTGCACAGGAATAAAGTTGGTGCATCCATAAGGCGCTGAACAAATGAGTTCACTCCAAGTGTTTGGATGTAAGCATGTACGAATAATTTGAGACAAAGCTGGGAAGAGTGAAGGAAACTGGTATAATTCATTACTTGCTCTTGGCAAAAGTCACCAACGAGAGAGTAGTTGAGAATAAACTCAAAACGATGAACGTCTCAATATACTTTGTAGACTAGATTACATGAATTTTAATATCTAAAAAAATAATGATCTAACCAAAAAATTCTCCTCACTGAAGACTCAAAGCTAATGCCATATTCAACTTTATTGCCATTCGTAAAAGTAGAAAAAAATCCCCAATACATTGGCAGTTAATTCCATAACTTTAATGTGCATTTCAGTTTTAAACCGTCGCAGAAAACTTTAAGATTGTCCGTATTAGTAGACGGAAAAAAGATGAAGAATCAAGTGAAGAGGAATATTTGTTCGTCAATACTTTGATAAAATCCAGAGTTTCTTTAAAAAAATTAGATTCGATGGATGGAGGTGATTCCTGTTCAATAAAAGCTACTGCACCCACGTTTCCATGTTATGCTGTTTGTTATTTTACATATGCTATATCAAATGCCATTTTGTTTGCCATTTGAAAAAGTGCCACCATCATTTAAAGAGAGCGTATAAAATTGTAATTTTCGCATAACCATTATCTCTCTTTAATTATTATTATTGATATGTGTGATCTTCGAGAATCTTTTACATGATTCTGTTAATGTTTCACACTCCACCATTCCTTTTTGGTACGAAAGGGCATATATTGACGAATTTGACCTGGAAATAGGAGACATTTGCTGCATTTGATGAGGCAATTAGATCTCTGGCCTGCCCAAGTTGATCCACAGCCACCCAGATTAATGCGAACTATTATTATTCGAACAAGGGATCTGACAGTTTGAAAGTATTCAGGCCGTAACATAAATCGATATTAACTAGTTTCACGTTTAGGCAGGCCGCAAAGTGTCTGCAAAATTAATGTTATTCATTCTTAATTGTCAACTGTTTACAATACAAAATATTCCCTAAAAATTAATGAGTCATTTGAAACAAAAAGCATGTGAATAGACATTAATATATGAGTAATTATAAGTAACAATTTACCAGTATATGACCATTTTCTTCAATGAAACTACTTCAGATTCATGGAATATAGAGTTACAGCCCGTACTTGGGTCAATTAGAGCAATTTGGAAGCGCAATCTTAAGCAGTACTTTAATATGCAATTTTGGAGTGAAAATTTGTTGTGTATTACAATTATACCTGTACATATAATATTTGTAGTTTTAACACTTTCAGTGCTATCTGATGATGACCCAGGTGTATTTAAACACTTGTACATGCCCATTCGATAGGTTTTTAATCAATAAACGAACGAACTACAGGAGATAGTTTCGGGAATGGTATACATCCCTCAATTGTAGAAGTACAGAATTAATGAGCTTTACCGATTTACAGTAGGTTCACACGACGAGTAGTAATCCAATTTGTGCGAAAACTACTACCTGGCTTTGGAAACGACGGGTATTATAGCCAACCATTAAAATCCTATCTGTGTTATAACAAGGCTAATCGTGTTAAAACGAGGTAATATGTGTATCTCGTGAAATAATCTATCGTGAAGTTATCAATTTGTCCTCTCAAAATAATTTACTTCTTCATCACTTCCGCTTTTGAATTATTAATTTAGTTCCGATTTTTACAATAGCGACTAACTATATTCATACGTTCACGCGCTAGAAATTATTCTGCACTGAATTGTCCTTCTTGTTTACTTATTCCTGTTCAAATTCCAATGAATATATTTTTATATCAATTTCGTTATGAAACTTGGTATTTAAATGCCTAAGACACATTACATTAAATCTTAGAAGCTTTCCGATTCGTCGTCACACACACACACACACACACACACATATATATATATATATATATCTATATATATATATATATATATATATATATATATATAGTATGTGTATATATATATAAACATACATACATATATTTATTTCTCAACAATTTTACATGCCCCAGATATATTTTGTGCTCAGATTTTTTAATGTTTCACAACCATCAGTTAAAGAATCGGGTAACATGTTCATGTTTATTGCTGAATATGACACCATTATCAAATTTGTAAAATGTTAATTATTTAGCATTTGATAAAGTAAACATTCTTCAATAGATAGCCCTGAAGTTGGGCACCCAATATTAAAAACATTCGGCATTAGAAAAATGGTATTATCTAACATGCATGATCATTTATATTCCGCGTAAATGTTGTGACATTGTTCAACTGTTTATCTTTTCAATAAATAAGTCCATTGCGGAGTTGACCCAAAGTGTTGAAGTGCATAATTTTGCACGTTAACGTGCTTGAATTTCTTAATTTGCATGCATTTCAATCACTCGCAGGGGTGCTTGCATTACCTTTATAGGTTTGCGTGAAAATAAATGGTCGCGTGGAATCCACAATTGAAACGGTCGAGCTCACAATTAAGCGGTCATATCAGACGTGGGTCTCCGTATTCAAATAATGAGTGCAAACAATTCCAAGCGACCCTCCCTTACGCCTGATCAAATATATTTATTATCGGGAGACCCAATTAAGGCTTTCATTAGCTACAATAATTCACTCCACCCCCATCTCCATTACTCTCTCCTTCCACTCGCATTCCCTTCGTCCGCACTTATTAAGGCGGGCGGAGGAATTTTTTGTGCTGGCTTTCCAAACGGCTTTCCTCCCATCCTCGTCTTCTGCCCCTTGCTACCTCCCCGTCTCTTCTCTCAACTTCCCTCCCACGAGCCCCCCCTCTCCCCGATTATCCCCACTCTCCACCCAACCACTATCTACAGAAAGAATAAACACAACCATTTTCGAAAATCCTGAAAAACAGCATTGATAGGGAAAAAACTATAAAATGTTCGTATTTATTGCAATATTTAAACACTTCATGTTCTGTCCCAGCGGTCAATGAGAAAATTTCTTGATTATTCAATTTCGTGATGCAAATGATTTTATAATTTTCGTATCCGATTGTTGGAGTTACCCCTGGGATCACTTCGAAATCTCCGTTCTTCAAGAATTTTACCCAAGTAATTACTCAATCCCTTATTAATGGCAATAACTCAGATTTTAAGCGCACCAAATTGCTTAAAAGGCATAATACTATTGCACAAAAATATATTATTTATTTTTTGGTAGATAAATTAAAGAGGCACGTAAAATATGTATCGCAGGGTTGATATTAAATCTGATTTTGATTAGATAAATGATTTTGTTCCACTCGTTCCGGTGTTTGATTTAAATTTACTATCCATTTATGAATCGAATCATGCAATCATTTGTTTTACGAAGTTCAGATGTACTCATGTAGAATTTTAAGTCTCCAGTCTTTGGAAAAGTTGGAAAAGATCTAGAAAGTATACTTTAATCATGTTTAGTTCTCCAAGACCTTCGGGTGATTCCATGGTGTTTACTTTAACACAGATATCCACTGATATGCATCAAAATGCGGGGATTTCACAATTTAGTTCTGCCTCAAATCAATCTTTCAATAGTGGTCTGTTGAAGAGGGGCGCGTTTTATAGAAATTTTATATTTAAAAATATTTAAATTCTAGAGAAGCCAAAAATAGCCATAGATTAAGCTCAACGATTTCTTCAAGAAACACATTTAATTTCAAAGTCTTAGTCGACAGTTTCACATGTATCAGTACCTGCTGTTTTGTACTTTTTTCGAATTTGTTACAACGTTGCCCATCTCGAGCCTAAGTGCGCTGATCTTTCAACGTAAAAGGAGTATGAATGGCAACAACTATCACGTGGTATTGTTTTAAAAACTTTTAAAAAATTAAACAGTCTCATTTGGACCTAAAACAACTTGTTTTTTCAACTAAACATGTTACATTCTCTTGACATGATAAATGTGTTTTTTAAATTATAATTCTCTGTTTCCATCATACCTGTGTTCTCATTGGGTCGTTGCTAAAAAACACCATATAAATTGTCTTCGCTGATTTGTTGAGCTAAATGTTAAAAGAGATTTAATTCTCAAATAAGCCGCAGGAAAGCTGGTGGGTCACAAATCAAAATGAGTAACCTTTGATATGACCCCTCATAGGATAAATTTAAAATCGTGGTATATCCCTGGCCATTCTCTTGAAAATGTTTGATTAAAGAAAACTCAATGATGACCTACAGAGGAGGAATTTTATGACGCTCAGATACATGTTGCCACTTTTAAACCAAATTAAATGTGTCACGCACAGATAGTAACATTTGAATAAGTAGTTAGTTCTTTCACCTTCATATGCATATAAGTAAAGATATGGCCCGCGGCTTTGCGTTTTACTAATAGGTAGAAATTTCTTCTCACTTATTTCATGGCTATGTGAAGCTTAAAACTGCCACTTAAAATGCCACCCTATCCAGCAATAAAAGATCTATGCCATTTTAAAATGTCTTAAGCAGAACGCAGGCGCAATGCGTACTCGGCACCTGCTCAGGGGATTTTTTTAATTCATCGTTCACTACGTGGTAAGATAAAATGACATTTGGAGTACTTTAGGTCCATCTCAGACGAAAAGTTTGGCATCGTGGTGGAACTGGGATGCTGTGCATGGGACTGATTAAAATTATATCCCATGTTTATCAAGATTGTCTGCGGAGCGGGGAGGTTCGGCGAATGAATTCGTGGGGCGTATGCAGTTCATGACAGTCGGGCACTAGTTTGGAAGTGTGTCATTGGGATGCCGTGTAGCTTTCAAATTATGCAAACGAGGTTATCATCATTCCACTGATTACAATATTCCACGCTGTAAAAAAAAAGAAAAGCTATATAAGCGTCGCCGTTACTCCCCGCGAAAAATCAAGATAAAGGTTTTTACGAGGCGACGGGCGCAGGAGACATTTCTCGCCCCTTTTTTTATTTCGCGGGACCGGGAAAAAAATAAAGTGATGTGCGAGGCGAGCGGTCCTCTCTTTTTCGCGTATTAGCCAGTTTGAGGAATAGCGCACGCAAGGTGCCATTTCTGAAACATTTCGACGGCTCGGAAAAGAGTTATGCAAACGACACGACTGTTCGTATAACCCAGAGCGCCGAACGGGTCTCGGGGAAAAAAATAGAAAAAAAGGTTAATGCATCATTTTCAGCAAACGGCTGTCTCATGGCAAACATGTTTCTCGTTGTCACTCCTCGTGTTTTCACAAAAAATTAATGGTAGAGCAAAAAGTCTTTATGAGACCAGCGAGGGTGAGAGAGTGAGAGACTGTAGCGTTGGGTAACGGAAGGGGTTTGCGTACATGTGTTCATGTATATCTGTATAAATATTCACGCATATTTGTATACATATATATATATATATATACACGAGGGTCATCCGGAAAGTAGTACCCGTTCGTGAAATAAAGACACAAAAGTAAATATTAACAAACATAAAAAATTTTATTTGAAAGAGGATACTTTAAACTACTTCTCAACATAATCTCCAAGCAAATTAAGGCATTTGTCATAACGTGTGACAAGTTTCTGTATTCCTGCTGCATAGTCCTTCGCCGCCAGCTCATTGAGATACGCGAGGGACCCATCTTGCACAAATTTTTGCATAATGCAGATGGTGTTTAACAATTTCATGAACAATTGTTCGAGAAACATTGGGAAAATGCTCACAGATGTCATCAATTGTGACGCGCCGATCGTTCCTCACGAATTCGTCAACTGAGCTCACCAGTTGGTCTGTAATGACAGACGGTCTCCCCGAACGCTCATCGTCGTGTGTGTTCCCCCTCCCCATGTTGAAGTTGCGACACCACCGCCGAACAGACGACTCGTCCATTACATTGTCTCCATACACCTCCTTTAATTGGCGATGAATATCACATGGGCGAACGTTGCTTGCATTGAGGAATTTAATCACTGCCCTCACTTCACAACTGGCGGCGTTCTCAATTTTTTTAAACATTGTAAACAATCACAGAAACAACACAGGCAATGCTAGCGTCACGCAACTTGGCTCAGAGAAGGCAGACAAGCCACTGAAGCTATCTGACCTCGTCCAGCGGCTACTTGCGTCGTCAGCACTTCATGCGGCACGAACGGGTACTACTTTCCGGATGACCCTCGTGTGTATATATATATATTATATATATATATATATTATATATATATATTATATATATATACATATATATATATATATATATATATATATTATATATATTATATATATATACATATATATATATATATATGTATATATATATATATATATATATATATATATATATATATATATATATATATATATATATATATATATATATATACATATACATAAATGAACGTTTGAACGCGGAGAGAGGAGGGTATGAGGGATGATGGATCCGCGAGAGGGTTAAAGGAATAGTGTGGGGAGAGTTGAGGGGAATGGGATGCACGTAAAAGGAGCAAACCCACATCCAGCGCGACATTCCGAATAAAGCGGTGGCGAAAAATGAAGCAATCCAAAATATAAAAGGTCGCGGGAGTGAGATGTGTCGGTAGAGAGGAGAGAAAGAAGCAAATAAAAAGGAGACACCGGTGACTAAATTTCCATTGAGCAGGCGAGGCAAAAATGGGAATAAAGTCCCGGGGAAAACAAACTCTAAACACACCAACAAGCGAGGGCGTGTCTGTGCGAGTGGGAGGGGCTGGAAGGGGGGGAGGAGATACGGGAGGTACTACTAGGAGCGAGGGAAAAAATAATGCATGGCGGACAAAGGAATGTGGAAAGGGCAAAAGGGAGTCGGGAGTGAATGACTACCTGGAGATGGGAGGGAAGGACACCGTCGAGGGAAATGGATGCTAAGATAATGGATAGGGAAAAAAATGAGTTGAGGGAAAAGGATTGAGAGGAAGACAGTGAAAGGGAAGAAATGTGTCAGGCGGGGAAACGCTGAGGATGAGGTTTAGAATCGTCCCTCTGACGTAGCTCAGAGAGTTGGAACGGCTTTGTAATTCATGCGGATATACTTATGCAAAACGGAACTCATACGTTCGAAACACTGGAAAGTGGCACGGCTTTCCGTGATGTAAACGAAAGTGTCGGTCAAAGGACGTGTCTGGAATGCCCAAGGCCGATCTTCCTCGGACGGATTCTTGCATTATTCGGTATCTTTAGGTTGTTATTGTGATGGGCTGGCCCTTTATGGCGGGTTTTCGTTTCAAGGGGCTTAAATAGTGTCGTATTAATCAATACAAATGCGAATATTAACATATGAACTAGAATAAGCCTGGCAGATGAATTTTCATGAGCAAGAAGAGCACAGCGGAAAATATTTTTAGTTAAAATCCATTGGGCATGCGTAAATATGATTCCATTTCATTTTGATGCTATCGTATAAAAAGCCTAATTAGAAAAATTATTGAATTTTGTCAAAAATTCAGGTGAACCAAAGGATGAATGTTCTCTAGATTAAGTAAGGAGCATCTATTAGAGTCAAGAGCAAAAACGGTAACCCCGAAAGAAAGCACTCGCGAAGAAAAAGGTATATTCACTAAGTGGGGAGTATCGAAAAATCCCAAAAATGCAAAAGCAGACTGTGTAGTGGAATAGAAAGATTTTGCTGAGGGAAAAGAACGGGTGGGAGTAGATAGGGTAGGCGAATAAAATTATCAGACATATGTACATAGTGAGGGCATTGCGAGTGGCCAAGAGCAAAACCGGAGAAGAGGATTGGGCGTGCAGGGTGAAGGGTCAAGGAAAGGGATGACTGAGAAAGGGGAGTAGGGGTTCGGAGTAAGAGAAATGGACGAGGTATGATAGCAAGGACTAAAATAAACAGGACACGACTCTCCCAAAACGAACCAGGAAATTGCCTAAAATATCCACCTGGAATTGCAAAAAGGGTGGGATGGAGGAGTGAGAAAGAAGAAGGGGTGGGTGGTGGTGGGGGGGTGAAAGTGGGGGAGAAGGTCGCAGAGATACAGGGAGACAGATAGAGTTTGCGAGTTTTTTCCCGAATTTTATTTCCTCGTTGAATTTCACTCCCTGTGTCTCCCTCTCGGAATTTAAAATGAGGAGGGAGAGAGAAAGCTGAGCGAGCAGCATCTAGAGCGACAGCCCTTCTTCGCAAAATATCCCGCCCACACAACCCCTTCCTTGCCGCCGCCCCTGCTCCCCACTCGGGCACATTTCCGAACCCTTCGCCCCTTCCTTCCGTTCTCACCGCTAAACCTCCCCTCCTCCCCCGCACTCCCTCTTCATCCAAACCCGACCCATCCATTCCGTGCAACACGGCGACCTGCCACATGATGGCGACACTTAATATGCGTCAGCGGGGGCTGGTTGGAAACGGTATAAAGGAGGTGGCCGAGGCCAGGAAGACTTGGAGGTGGGAGGTCGGTGTGTTCGCGTGTTCGTGCGTGCGTTTGCTGTTGAGAGAAGGAAGAGTGAGTCCCCGCGTCAAATGGGGAAATGGTTCGCTCCTTCGGAGTCTCGGAACTAAGGGCCTTCCTCTCCCGCGTATGCCTCTGCACCTCGCCTCCCCAGTGGTCACCCTTCCACTCCATTCGCCATTTCCATCCCTCACGCGCGCAAGGCCCTTCGTCCTGGTAAGCTCATGTTCGAGGATGCCCGTCTTGGCATTTCCACTGGAACACCACTCCCTCAACTTCGACTTTCCTTTCGTTACCACTTCTGCTCGCGTCGTCCCACACCTCATTCCCATCCTGCAGCGACACGCCTCCGTTCCGCCTTTGATTCGTAAGCGAGCCGAAAGGAATGAAACCCGTCTGAGAATAAACGTGACTCTGTTGTTCCTAAATGGATGTAGAAGACGGATGTAGGATACTTCGTGTATTGTTAAAAACTCCCTTCCCTACTATAATACCACTAATGCGTAGTAAATTACGCAATTAATATAATAACAGTTATATGAAATCTAGCGCAATTAATGCCGTTTTTAATTTACCTGTGTGTGTATTATTGCAGTGGAACACTGGGACAAAGGCTTCAACACACGCACAAAAGTCAAAGATTATTCTGGGCTAAGTAAATTGTTTCAATTGTGATAAAATTTACTGTTTATTTTTTTTATTCATACCCTTTTTTCAAATTTACCACGAGTCTAAGAAAAGCTACTTCACCACCCGGCCGCGTGCTTTTGGTATAAGAACTATTCATTTTCATTGATTTTAAATTCCTGAAATAGTCAGAAAGATGATTTGGTCGGTCGGTGCCTTGTTAACACATGTCTGCATTATCGTGTACAGATTTTTGTTAAGCTGTCGTCTAAATAATAAACAATGGAGTAGCTAACCGAAAGGGTTGAGAACCAGATTATATTCCGGTTGAGAAAAATATTCTCTTATTTTGCGTTTCGGCCTATTAACTGGCTTATTATTTGGCCAACTGGTCTCTGGTGTGATATTATCGTATCAGATAAAGCTAGTTTTACCGTTTCAATAAGATGAATAGTGTTTTTTACTACAATTATAAGCACTAATTAAGCATATCTATTATGTGATATTTAATGTGCGAAAAATAAGTAGTCCAAAATTAAAGTTGGTTATTGACTGTTTCCAAACCGAATACCATTAATTTTCAGGATTCATCCCGAATACTGCATTGTTCTAAATGTATTCTTTGCTAAGAAATCTTATTAAACCTTAAGTGAAGTTCGGCCCTATTTTAATACTGCTACTTGAGTGATCACATAAAAAGTATCTTCATTAAACACAAATGACTCTTTGCAATGAATATATTTTTTCATTAATTTTTTCCCAGCCTATGAACCAGAACAATATAACAAAGCGACAATTTTTTATTATTTCTAATAGTTTATTCAAAAGAGAACTGCAATAAAAATGCAGAAATTTCATGGCGTAAAAATGATTAGTGTTCACCCCGGTCAAGGCGAATGATTTTAACCCAAATTTGGAAATTCAGGCATTTTAATGCAAAGTGGCGGATGATTCCATTAAAATTTACTGTCGAGACATCTCCTGCTGTTCTTTGAATTATGTACACTCTAGCAGAGTGATCCTGCAATGGTATATTTTGGGAAAAAACTTTAAGGATAACATTTAATCTGCCCCGTGAGAAGTTGATCTGTACAGTCTTTCGGCTGGTGGAAGTCTAGCATTAGTCCGAGGTAACTCTTTCTTCTTTCATTGGTTCGCCGGGGCTTGACTATCTGAATTGATTTTTATTACAATTCTTAGGCACTTAGGGAAATAATATTATAACTCTTAGGCACAAGAGGCCTCAGATATCAGTCATCTCTTGATTGGAATTTTTCCCAATATTAATTCTATTTTTCATTACAATTTATATGTATGACTATGAAAGTGTCAGTGTATCTGCAACTAAATCGTTAAAACCGAAATAATTGGATTTTAAAGCCAAGTAACATTTGACTTGTGCAAAAAATGTAGAGAATCTGTCATAATAAAATTTCTCTGTGACTGGAGTTGCTAATTTTTATGCATAACATGGTTTTCACTATTTTATATATTTGCCTGGCTCCTTAATCTATAGTCAGGTTGGTGCAATTACTAGTGTAGTGCTGCTTTTCCCCCAGATAGTCCGTGCAATTAGGCTAATACTTGCCCCCTCTTAAAAAAAAGCATTGGAAAGTAGGATAAAATTGTTATGTGGAGTGAAAGTTAGTGGTAACGCTAATTTTTTCCGAATATTTTGAATCCTTGGGAATATTTATACAATCTTATTTCTTTTAGGCGATAAGCATTCTAAACTTTTAAGAGGCTCTTAGAATTTTGATTGAATACTCGCATAAGAAAAGTTAACTCGATATCAATTGAGGAGACCTAAGGGAATTTTGAATTGTGACCACGACAATCGTGTTCTGTAAAGACGGTGTCCTGTAATAGGTGAATAGGCGATTATAACTTTTAATGAAATATAACAATATCGCAGTACTTTGGTATTAGAAATAATTTTTGCAATCCAGTTTAATTGAAATCTTTGAATAAGTGCCTGAGTAGGTGATCTCTGATTTTTTATGAGTAATAATGTATCATCAACCACTTTAAAACGTGTCTTCGATTCTTAAGATGACTGTACATTCACCTTAATGCCTTTTGTAAAAAATCATACGTATTTAATAGCATTTAAGGGAGTGGTAACCATTTTCATTCAAGGTTTCCATCGAATAATTATATGCTGTAAATAAATCCACATTAAATTTTTAATTGTGATTCCGCATCTTATAATATATGAAACCTCGTTTTAATTAATTCAGCCTATCATCATCAGTGAAAAGGATCGATGATGGTTTACCTTTCTGCAAGGCCTCCATTTACTGCGTGGTATCACGTAAAGTGTGTCGGAAAGGAAATTAACATTCGAAAAAGGCGTCTACCAGGATCCACGTTCGAATGTTCTGAAGTCGTGCTTGGCATTAGGGAAGGAATATAATCACATATTTCTTCTTCTTCGAAGTAGTATATTTCACAACTCACACGACGACTGAAATGGAGAAGAATATTTTTATAACATTAATAGATTTATTGCATTTTGAATTATGGCACCGCTTTCCAAGTTCCAGTTTATGAACATTTCTAATTTGAGTTTTAGTCTTTTTGTTTTCGGCGGGATCGCAAAATTCCTCATTAATTATCTGGGCTTATGTCTAAAAGGAGGTTCTAACTAATTGCTATCATCTTAAACCTTACAGGGTTAGGATTCATTTCGTGGAAGCTTTGCATATCCATCAAATGAAACTGAAAACGTACTTTTCCACGGAATTTATTTTGTTTGGTGCAGTTTGATGGATGGGAGTTCATCTTAGTTTGCTAACAGTATTACTCAAGAGGTGTGCAAGTTGTTTCATTTGCTTAGCTTGAAACAGCTGTTCGCAATCTTATATTATTATGTCATTATATACATTTTTCAATAGCTATAGCAATAGATGCCAGCAGTGTTACAGTAAATTTGGCCTCCCCGTAACTTTTGTGAGAGAACAGCAAAAGGACATTCATTCAAATGCAAAACCGTGACTTTCGCGTTTGCAAGATTCATCTGTGGATCCCGCTCGGATAAGCCTCAGGGAAGCGATAAAGCCCTCCAACCTGCTTGTTGGACGTCAAGGACTTGCGGCGCTGACACCCGTATTGACACCACAATGCGATACGGTATCTAGTCGCCTCCCTTTCACTCCGTTGTCATCGTCTTCCCAGCCCTTAATGCGTTTACTTTTTTCCCCCTCTCAGTCGTTCTGCACGCGTACTATAGGTCTCTCACCTCTCCACTCATGACCCCTTCCACCCTTCATTCAACTTTGAAGGTTCGAGGGAGGCGGGACAAGGGGAGGAGGTGATTTGGAGGGAGAGGAAGCATTCGGCCTCTTTCTCCTCCCCCCCCGCACTCGTCCTCAAACCCCACCCCGTCCTACCATTCCCTCCCCCTCCCTCACTACCTCTCTTCCCCCGCCATCTCTCCTCATCTCTTTCCTCTCACCCGACCCCTTTCAGCGCTACTTCCATCATTAATCACGCGCGCTGTGCTGGTGAGAATGTGTTTGTGAGGACGTGTGCGTGGGCCCTGGAAGGAGGACGGGCTGGAGCCGGGCTGGGTCGCGGGGATATGTTTAGGGAGAGTGAGGGAGGGAGGTGTTGCTGGAGGGGGGGTTGAGGGGAGTCGTGTGGGGAGTGTGGAAACAGCCTCCTGAGGTGTGCATGAGAGGATCCGAGGGCAAAAAAAGGGGGACCCGGGTAGAAAGAGATGGCGGGGATGTTTGGAGGGAGCGCTTGGAGAGGGTGGCATGGAAGGAGGGGGAGGGGGTGATAAGGAGCCCGCTTGAGGGTGCGGGCGCCCATTGGGAGAGGAGATGATGTTAAGGCGGCGGGATTTTGGGGCGGGGGGCAGGAGGAATCGCCTGTGGTGCCTCCGGGGTCGTATGTGAACGAGTGAGTGGGTTGCCCTCCCACCCCCGACTCCGCCTCCATCCCATCTCCCTGCGACTAGTTGTGTGTCTGCTCTGCCGATTTCATTTTCGTTTCGGTCGTGGAGAGGGCGTCCTTTCGAGTGTGGGGAAGGGGAGGAAGAATATGTGCAGAACGAGAGAGAGAAATGGAAGGCGGAATCCATCTGTGAAAGGGATAGAGAGAGAGAGAGAGAGAGTGAGACTTGAGTGCGGGGGGGGGGCGAGTTGAAAAGATGATCGCCCGTCTTTGTTTGCACCCCCTCCAACCTCCACCTCGCATATTTCCCCTCGCAAATCCCATGTCCTGTGCAGAGGAGAGAGGCGGCGGGGGAAGGGAGGGATTGCCGGAGGAGGCAAACACACTGGAATTTATTCGTCAAGCTTTTTGTTCCTTTGATTTCAAGATATTTTTCGGGGTCTTCTTTTACCGTTTTTCATTTTTTTTTACCCGATTCCTCCCTCAGGGTTACTCGCGTGATCCCATTTTTAGATGTGCTTCAACTAACGACATCGAATGATTAAAAAAAAAAGGAATTGGTGAGGGGAGTTGAGATAAATTTCAGGAAGAAGAGAAAGGATTCCGCGACAAGGATTCTTTGACTTCTTTTTCCTACTTTTTTCGCCGGACTCCCTGTGCGCGGAAGTACACCATCCTATAACTTGATTAGCCCGAAACGATGATTCTAGTCCGGAATTCTGGAAGGATGCGAGGGAGAAAGGAGTTTCCGTTTTACCCTCAGCACCCTTGAATATGTTTTTTTAGCTAATAATGTTAGCAGTTCTTCCGCGCCGATCCTTTCTCTCTCTCTCTCTTCCCTTGGCTGCAACACATTATTTTTCCATTTTCACTCATTTTTATTGTACCTGCTGGTGTTCCACTAATGAGATAAATACCCGCTCTTCTTTCTGCGAGGATCACCTTGGCCTGAGCGCAGAGCGGCATGGTTTCAAGCCATTGCCCGTCGTCGTTTTTATATAAAATTACGGTTTTTACTTTATCTCCTCTCGGATGGTACATTCGTTTATTTTTCAATGTCACGGATAACTTGGTGAGTTGTCATTTTTATAGGTGGGCTACTTTCAGTAAAGATAGGTTCGTAGGAGATGCTATGTTGAAAAACCCTGTACCGTACCGCTTCGTGTAACCCTTTGTAATAAATTAAATTAATTGTATCATTATGTGTATGAGCAACTGATAAATCTACATATTTCTGTCTTATGATAGTGCTTAATTGTACTCAGCGTTTCATCTTGAGAAGAGAAAATGAAATGTATCTTGTTAATATTTTATAATATAATCTCATTCAAAATCTACGTTAAACGATTAAATGGTAATAATAATAATTATGTATCTATCGTAATTGGAGTCCTATTATTTAAAATATTCAGTGCATTTTCAAATAATTTGGTTCAATCCAGGGCAAGCTTTAAATTAAACTTGAGCTTGTTTTGAAATTCTAAAATCGTTTAAATTCATGAGGATGAAAAGATTTTGAAAGTTATACAAATAATACTATGAAGCCGGTGAATACTTGTGAAAAATTTAGTAATGCTGACGCTTTTTAAGTATTCTACAGTTCTTAATACTTAAAAAAACATTCCATTTGATGTAATGTGCCGTGCGGATACCATTAAAACTGTGACCTAGTCTTAACTTTGTACATTTCGCATTAAAGTTTAGTTACTTCATTTAAAACTAAATTAAAAATATTTTATTAGGTCTGACAGGAGTAGAAATTGTAATAACTGCTATCCTGTGCTTTGGCAAAAATATCCGTGCGTAATGGCACGTAAATAAGTTGAAGTTGTGAATGAGATATATCAAAACGATTACCTCTAAAATATTTTAATAAAAAAATACAGAACTCTGGTTCTAATTTAATCGTAAGAATGGATATTTTATTCAATATGTGCAACCATTAAAAGTAACTTTGATATATGGCAGGCTGAGACTTAAGGCCTTAGAAGTTCACAGACTTGAAAAATCATTTGTCTTTTCTTGCCCTTTCTCTGCTGTTATCATTTTATTAAAATGGATTATTTTTTATTTATAAACTCATTTTCACTGGATTGAATTAATTAAATAATAACTTAACCATTAACATTTTATTTCCCTAATTTATTTTTGATTTTACATTCTTCCACCTGCAATTAATTTAAAGTTATTCGTTGGACTACGACATTTCTTTCATAAATATTTCATGTAATTCAATGCGCAATAAGCAATTAAATTGTTTACATGTTCCTGGAGTTTATGTATTTCTTCTCATTAAGTTAGTCCTACCAGTAATATGAACGTGTGCTAATGAGATTCGGGACCCAGGATCGAGAATTAGGTTTCTTAATATTGACTCCCCTTCACGGAAATTACTCAATTATGAATGTGGATGCTAATTTCTTCATGAAAGAGGAAGGGCGTGCAAAGTTATGGGTGTTGTTTGCCCTTGACTGTGAACTCTTGCAATTTATGACACCCTCGCTGGCCCGCGCTTTACTCCCTCCACATCATACACCTAACTCTCATTCACCATACTTCACCTTAGGCCTACATTCCCCTGAACCTTGTTTTACCCAGAAAGACCTGCTGGTATTTGCACTCCTGAATATACTTTTCTCATTTTGAGGGTGTGTGTTGTTAAATAAACGTTGCGGGAAATAGCGCCATCGTCATTAGTTTTCAATTCAGTTCCTATTCTTCACTCTGCTAAATTACTCTGAGATCCTTACGGCTTATTTTGATAGTATTTTTCGTTATTTAAGTTCTTTCTGAGATACATGTTAAGCTATATTTTCTGATTTTCACGCGGTCTACTTCTCATCGCATATTCACTGGGAATAGCTTGTCGTTCCGTTAATTTACTTGAATTTGTCCCAGGCTTTCCTCGTTTTTTTTTTAATTTTCCCATAGCACTCTTGTTATTTTATGTATCTCAAAAAAACTATATGCCCCAGTATTACTCTCAATATCACTCTGTAGATATCCCCCAATCAACTTGAAGGATATTAATCATGTACATCTACATATATCAATGATAGAAATTTCTTTCCAATTATTTGAAATTTAAGCGAAAAACAAATATAATTTAAAATTGAAAGTACAGGACTATTTCAGCAAAGACCATTCCCTGGAATATCTGCAAAAATAATAGTGAGGGAACAAATGCAGAAATTTCAAAGTGTAGACATCATTCGCCTCGACCATTATTCTAACCCGGATCCCTAGATGCCCGCCCGAGTGATCAGCCGGTTAATATAGCAAGGCATCATCTTATAATACGAAATCCTTCGAACTTGTCTAAGATAAACAGCTTTGTGTTATAATTGGCCTTAACCTAGTCGACTGTGGCGCTACGCGCACGACTACAAATGCCCGTGACATAATACGATATGTGCGGTATTTCGTCATAAAATCTCATTCTTTTAACGCACCAATCCTGGTTGAGGTGAATGAATGTTACCCTTTGAAATTTCTGTGGGCTTAAAGCATATTAGCGGATGACTCCGTCAAAAGTTACTGTCGCAACTCCTGCAGTTCTTTGAATTGATAATGTAACATTTGAGAAGGTCCAAGGAGCTACATCAATAATACACATATGTATGTGATTACCTCACGTTCTCTCTAATCTGATAACTTAATAATGAACAGGAGTAATCGTTCTGGCCTTCTGAAGCCATAGGCTTTTCTGGGGTTGTGAATTCGACGTACACATTTTTCAATACCGTTTTCCTTTGATTTCTTAGCATTTACCTAATCTCTTGGATCCTATCGGTTTTAAGTACCGTATCGCGTTTCTAAGGTGCCCTTCGCCTTTCTCAGCCGTTAATCTTTGGAAAGGCACGCGATACAGTCTCATGGTCCTTATCGTCTTCGTTCCCCCCCTGTCATTTTAAAAGTTAATTTAAATTTTGTGATGCTAGGTTTTTTTATTCACCCAATATAGGCATTAAAATATCCTTGATGTTATGACTCGCCTCTCTCTCTCCATCTTCTTTTTCTAACTGACTAGAGGATAATGCGATATTTATAAAAGTTAGCTCATATCAAATACATTTACTAATGAAGTCCATGTGTATTACTTTTACATGGATTTACATGTATTTTGGAAATATATTTATCTTTAATGTGATAGGTGCATGACCTGATTCTTTTAGCATATTTCCCATTTTCGGGCCCTGGGCCTTTGGCCAGTTGACTCCTTGAATTCCTGGCTCCCCTTCCTTCTTGTATGGAGGAGAATTTATCGGAGCATATCGATGAAAATTTCCTCTTTTCATGAGAATAATAAAAATTATTAAAAAGTATTCATTAAATAATATCAATTACTAATAAATAAAATTAAATATTAATATTAACATAAAAGATAATAAAATTAAGTATTAATAAATAATTAAAAGGTTATAAACAATACATAGTATTAGTCGTTATTTTTCGTCATTTGCTGATAGGAAGAGGTGTGATAATTTCAGTAACTTAAATATGAACCTTTTTTAAAGCATCTTAAACAATGAGTTGTGTTCTCCCATAGAATGGGAGAAAGAAATTGAAAAATACAATATTTTATAGTTTAAAACAAATTTGACCTTACGAAAAATATTTCAAATTTTAAATTTTTATACGGTGCAAAAAAAACTTTAATATTCGGGAATAATCAACCCGGTTCTGTGGCTTCGACTAATCGTAGCTAATTTCGTGTTCGGTAATAAATGTTTTCTTTAAGTCTAATTTTTTAGCGCATTTCAAACCAATGCCATCATATGGCGAAGATTTGAAAAATATTTAACTACTTAAATACTTTGAAGGGAAGAACCAATATTAAAACCAGTTCTGGAGCATAGAAAATCCCAACTTACCGCAGAGGATATTTTTCTTTTGCACAATTTCCAGGCAACGAACCTATCAGATTATTAGTTCGCCCTGTAATAATTCTGTATAACTAAATGTTGTCTTTTTTACGCAAAACTCCCGTCGAAGTTAATACGAAATATTTCCTGCAAGGGGCAATTTGATGAACGGACTTATCCTCTGAAAAATACTCTGTACAAAGGACATACTCGCAGCGAAATTACGGTTAATTAGAATCCAAATAATAGCTGTTCTTCCTTCTAGAGTAATTAGTGCACGGAGGGCATGCATGGAGAAAGCTTCCCTTTTATATAATTTTGTCCATAAATATTAGGCAGAAAAATAGTTTTATTTGAGAACCATACAATATTTGAAAGGTTTGAAATAATTGGATAATTTATTTCAAACCTTTCAAATCCGGAGATTTTTTATTCTAAATCAAATATTTCAGGCAAATGGTGCAATTAATGAATTTTTCTTGGAGCTTCCAACGGTTCAGAATTTCCATTATAAGTCACTTTTCGATGGGAAACTACAATTCTCCAGAGGGCATCTCTCAAAATGAACGCTTTGAAATGTCTTCCACAATGAAGATCCTGTTTCAGTAGAATTTAACTTACGAAACTAACTCTAAAGAAAGAACTTTACTTCTAGGTTAATACACCGGAAAACACGCCACTGGCTATACTCAACAGCATTACTAATTTCTTCACAAAACTAGTAAAATACAGGATCCCCGATCTCCGTAATGCCTCCAAAGATGTAATTTTGCCTTCACTTTCCAACTTTAACCTTACTCCTAACCAAATGGTGAAATACAATTTAAAGTTAATTTGCAACACTATTATAAACTCTCTCGTTGAGGGCACACAGTCATTACTCCACAAGTCCACTACAAGGTTATCATTAATCAAACGCTCTCTTTTCTTTCGCTTCTCCTCTTTGTTGAACTCATTCCCCCATTCTATCGATCCTATTTTGCTTTCCTCCAACTACTTGCTCACTGACCTTGCTCTTTCCCATCTTCCCACAATTTGATGAGAATATAAGGGCCTTTGGTATTTCTGTTGCTAATTGTTAATACTTGTCTATGTACTCTTTTTTAAACAGAACTATTGTTGAATGGAACCAGCTTCCTGGACGTTTGTTTGAGCCCTTTCCATCCAATTTTAGCAGTTTTAAGAATAAGTGTAAAGCAGCCGATGGGTGATAAACTTCATTGATCAGTGATTAATATACTATTGTACGTATTAAAATATTACTTGTATATAATGTGGACGTCGTGAGAAGTTGTATTGCAAAAACGAATGATGTGTTAATGGCGCGTGATTTTGAACGGTATTTGAAATTGAAGGGTGCGTGATTATGGGCGGAGTGCGGCGATGGACGGAGCGTTGTATGCATGGTGTGAACCTAGCCCATGGGTGATGGTAAAGGTGCGGTCGGTAATCTTAAAGTATCATTGTACATAAGAGCATTATGTCTCATATTTGCTCTTCTTGCGTATATATATATATATGTGCATTGTAAGAGTGACTGTTGACCAGACTTGACCTTTGCCACCAGGACAATTGCCTAGTTGCAACGAGATTTATATAAAATTAATGACAATTTTCAATTAAATAAAAAAAGCTGGAATGCGTCGAGTAATATTGTTTAGCATTCTCGATTTGAGACATATCATGTTCGTTGCTATGCCGTGGAGGTAGCTGTCACTTTCTCTAAATAACTGGCCTGAAATTCGGTCAGAAACGATTCTTGTCTTTATAAAAATTAAGGTATTTTCCCTTTCTATTCGGAATCATTGGGAAACCATTCATGTCCCAATGGTGAAGTTCACGCCTGCCCCAGCTATTTTTAAAAGTAACATTTCTTCATCTCAGTTGTTATACAAAGCAGGACCCTAAATTTATTTGAATGAGAGGTAGTTGCTAATCCTCAACAAAAAACATGCAACTATGGATTTTGGTACCAATCAATGAGATGTTTTAATCCATGAATCTTCCCATATTTTCACTCAAACTTATTATTATCCTTTTTTAATGAAAAATCTTTTATTTTTGTTCCCTGTCCTGAATTGAAAGGAAGGAATCCGTTATAGAACTGAGCAACTGACACACAGGGGAAAATAATGACTCTACCATTAGTTCTTTCATGGCACAAGGAAACGTATACAATCGTGAATATATTTCGGTAAAAGTGATTTTCCGCCCGTTAAAAATTGTTTAAATGTTCCGCGCGTTCGATTACAATTAGCCATTTAGGGATGTAATAATTATCTAAGGATTTTGTTCATTTCCTCAGCTTACTTTTATAAAGCGCAATGCGCTCTACGTCGTTTCTATGATATTATTTAAATTTATAATTACAGGTGAAAGTCAACTGTGAGTCAAATAAATCAAGAGTTCAATCAAATGCACCCGAAAGACACCGGAACGGTAAAATTTGGAGCCGTCGTTTATAAAAATATGAAACATTTTGAAATTGGTCATTTACTCGGATAAATATTATCTTTATGTAAAAAATATACGCGATTCTCTTTTAACAAAGTTTAAAATATGAAATGCCTCAAGTGCAATCAAAATTTGGGTACATTTGTTAGAGCTCTTTTGAAAAAATTAAAGATGAACCCGAAAATTTTGCAGCTTCGGACGCTATTTTTTGCCTTAAATCCGATGTTGATATGGTAAATAGCTTATTATATTCATATGCTCATTCTTTGGTACCGTGAAAAGTTCTTAATATAAATTCAATTGAAATTTTTATAAATGGAACAATCAAGCATGGACGGCAACATGACAGAAAACAATCGGGCAACCCGTTATGGTTTTCACCCTGCGCGATTGGAGGAGCATAAGACTCATTTTTCTCTTTATCGATATCCTGGCAGACAGTGTCGTAAATTAACTCGGAAGCGTTTGACATTTGTGCAAGTAAATTGACGGAAGACGATGGCATGTCGGATCCCTAGCTTCAGCATTGACTGTGCCTATCGCCGTCATTGATCATCCGAGAAACCCTACTGGCGTTTTATCCCTCTCTCTCTCTCCCCTTCTCCCTGACCCTCTCCAACGCTTCCAGTAATCACCTCTCCGCGCCACTGGGTCATTTGGTACCTTTGCAAAACTGTTAATTCAGGACAGGAATTGATTGTTTTTCATTTATTTTTGTTGAGTTTTGAGGGTGTTACTAATTCACGCCAAGTAGGGGTTTTTCCCTCGAAACGATATGCGCTTTCAAGTACCATTCATTTTTTAGGGTGAAGAGTATTCGAATTTTCCAGCGTTGGGTTTTGGTTTGACCATGGACAGCGTTCTATGAGTGGTAGGATATCAATAAATATTTCCTTCTACGCTAGTTTTCACGTAGATTTGGTTTGCAATGCAATACTATTCTTCTTTCAGTCATGAATGTTACATGGCAAAATATATTTCGTTTCTTATTTTATACTATTACTCCGATGTACTTAAAAGTTATTAATTTCATTTTTATACACATTTAGTTATTTAGATTTTGCAGTTAGTATTTGATTTCTCCAATGTGCATGCAAGGGATTTGGACTTTTGTCCAAGGTTCTCATTATCTTAAAAACTGTCTGGAAAATCAAATCAAATAAAGTCGGTTATAGTTCAAATCATTATTTTAATCTTTCTTTCGCTGACATAATTTGATTTTACGATCCGCATTTAAACTTTATCAAAGCCAATAACATGTGAGGAAATTGCCCATTGGGTTTAACTTGCAGTAGGTAAATAAATAATGCCTGAAATGCAAACAGGTTTTCTTTTATTTTTTTCTTCAATGCAGGTAGTATTTTTAGCCAATTCAATGTCGAGTAAAAATTAAGTGGTAATTTCGAGTCAACTGGAGCATTGGCTCCATGACCCATAACAATTTGTAGAGCGGGAACATCCCAACTTATATACCTTTAACGTCACGTTCTGTATTTTATGTGAATCCGTTGTGATTCTTGATAACATCCCTTCCGGCATATTTATATACTTACCCCAGAGTGTGTACATCTCTCGCCCTCGGCTTTTGTGATGTAACAACCACGCCCAATAACAACAACCGAGAGGTCGCCTCTCGCCGTGCCACTTTGATTTAATGTGTTAGGGTCGACGCATTCACAATTCCTATCCATTTCCTCAGGGAGCGACCATTCTAAGCGTCACGACTTGTGGGAAGGGAAGAGGATAAATAAAATAAAAAAATAACTGTTATTTTTCTACATTCTCGCGTCCTTCCACCCCAGGAAAAAGCGGGTAAATTCGGAAATAGAAATGACGCGAAACGAAAAATAGAGTATAAAAATTTATACGAAAGAAAGTGAAAAATGGATCGGGCGATAGGGAGACATTGCAGAGAGTGCTCGAAACGGGTGTGAATTGTGGAAGGAAAGGGGATAAATATAACAACAGAGACGTGTAAATATATATATGTATATATATATATACATATAATTATATATATATTTATTCACATAGTTCTGAGTGTGCATATATGTACTTAACGTACATATGTTACTTAACACGGCAAGGAAAGTCCCTCCTCTCCATCTCTCTCCTCTCCTTTGATATACATTGTGTATTACCCTCTCACAGAAGGATCTCTTCCTACCCGCGAGACGAGACTATTTGTCGAAATGATTGAATGGAGAGAGCGAGCGCTTGAGAGGAAAGAATCCTGTGGACACTACCCACTCGACGCCTTCCCCTGCCCTGCCGCAAACCACCATTTCCTTACCGGTCTCTCTGTCCTCGCAGGCGTGCGCGTCAGATGAGGAGGGAGAGAGGAGGCCAGGGAGTAGAGTGGGCCGGGGAGTTAGAGGAGGTGAAATAGTGGCGGTTTCGAGAAGCGAAAGGGTGCTAAGATAAAACAAAAAGGACTCAGACACTGGGTGGGAGAGGAGGATGGTTTTCAGAAGGGTCGCGGTGGGGAAGCGCCGTACCATCCCACATAGTATACCGTAAATAGGTTAGGGAGTGAACGGGGTGATAAAGAGGATTGGGAGGGGAAAAAGGAAATGGTATAAGTGGAATGGGCATATATATATATATATATATATATATATATATATATATATATATATATATATATGTATGTATGTATATATATGTATGTATGTATATATATATATATATATATGTATATATATATATATAAAAACACAGATGTAGATTTTTAGAATATAGAGACACAAAGAAAGGACACTCACAATTTGTTATTTTACGTTTCGACAGCACGGCTGTCGTCTTCAGAATCTACATCTGTGCTTTTATATATTTGCGTGTCGCCGATGAGCGTTCCATTTCCAAGATATTTTATATATATATATATAAATATAAATATAAATATATATATATATATATATATATATATATATATATATATATATATATATATATATATATGATCAAGTAATCAACCCGAAGATCGGTTTAGTAGGTGATGGTGTAGTTCACCCAGTACCAAGCCCTATACGGCGTGTGAAATTCACACATCGGGGTAGGGGGCCAGACCCGGGACCCTCCAGTCAGCATTCCAACGCTCTACCACCTGGACTATCGTGACCCACATATTTATATCGATTATACGGAAACACCTACATGAGCAGTATAATATTGGGACGGCGCAATGGAACACAAATGAAATAGTAACACTTAAAAGGACACTCACACGGTTAATTGTTTGAGCTTTCGGCTTTCTTCAAGTAAGACTGAAAATATTCTGGAGAGGGGTAAGGGGTATGGGCGGGGAGGAAAGGTGTGGTGCAGGGAATGCTGGGAGGTAAATTAAAGATGGTGGTTGAGGGTGGGAATTTTGAAAGATCGGAAAGCTAATATGTACGCGGATTCTCGAGTTCTCACCTCTATATTGATGACTGAATCGGGTAGGGATTCTAGGATGCTAAGAGCAAAACACTGGTCGAATGAAAGGTTGTGGGAATTGGCGAGTGAAGGGATAGGAAGAGAAGAGAGTGAGGCAGAATTGCAGGAGTACCGATGATTGTTCATTCGAATGGATAAAGGGGTAATACATTCGCCTATGTAAAAGGAAGGCCAATGTTTGCATGACAAAAGATGAATAATGTTTATTGAGAGGTAATTAGCGTGGGAACGAGGTGAGTGGGCAATGAGGGGATGCAGGGAGAGGGGAGTGGATCTCTTAAGTAGACAAGTTTTACATCGGGGGCGGTTGCAAGTAGGAGAAATATTAGTAAATTTGTCACGGGAGGCGCCAAAGGGTTGGTGGATCTCAGAAGGTTTTTGAGATTGGCGGGTCGTCTGTATGCGATAGATGGGCGTTGGGGTAGTAAGGATGAGGTCGCATCTTTGTCATGTAAAATTGGAAACAGTTCATTAAGGAAGGTTTTCAGTCTGTGTGATCCGGGGAAATAGGTGGTGCAAAGGTTGAGTCCTGCGTCAGATGTGGGCTTGTTTTTATGGGGTGTGTGTGGTCGGGTGGAGCGGTGGATTTTATTTCGTAGTAGCTTTTCTGGGTAACCGCGTTTTAGGAGTGCAAGATGTAGATTGTCAAGGTATTTGTTGAGAGTGGCTGTGGTGTTGCAAAGTCGGTGTCCGCGGATAGAGAGAGAGTCAGGAATCGAGCGTTTGCTGTGTTGAGGATGGCAACTTTTGTGGTGTAGGTATTACTGATGGTTAGTAGCTTTGAATTTGCAACACCACAGCCACTTTCAACAAATACCTTGACAATCTACATCTTGTGAGAGAAGTGCGAACCCATGAGGAAGTGGTTATTTTTGGGAAAGATAATGCTATAGGTAAGCTTTGAAAATTCATGGCTTCCTTCATATCTATAGATATTTTTGTTTATGATCGTTTCTTTAGTGGAAGATGGTACAAAACGACCGAGAGATATTGCGGCGTCCAAAAACGTCGTGTCATATGGCCCAAATATTTCGGATATGAAGCCTATTTGAGGAGTAATCAAGTGAACGAGCTATCACCTACCTGAAAGAATCGCTTTTTTAAATTCGATTACTGTTGAAGGAATACTATTCCCGGAAATAGTTGTTCTCAACTGATCGCCATTCATAACATTTTAGATATACAATAAACTGAGTACATTCGTAGTAGAATTTTTCAGTTAGTGAGCTACTTTTTTGAAATCTAGCTCACTCTATTCTCTCACATTACTCAACTAATTGAACAGTATGCGATTTTACTACGTTTTATTGTAAATTATGGTGTACTGTCATAATTAATAGGTATCATAATCCATTTAGACAGCCCTGTTGAAAATTTTCCCTAATCTCCACTTCATATTAGTTCCCACTGAATATTAATTAGTTTTTTAAATTATATCTCCATGATTCCTAACTATTCTAAAAGGCTCGAAAGAAGCATTAATAACTTATGAAGTTATAATTAACAAGCGATGAAATTTTATATATGGTTATGTGAGCCATAGTGATGTCTGCATTTCCAGTCAATATTGAATCCCTTCCTCGAGCAGAGTCATTCATTCTTTTTCTTGCAAATAATTTAAGAAGATATTTACCGTATTTAATGGCAGAATATAGTCATTGTTTGATTTGTTTCTTAATATAGTATGTTTTAAGTTTGATTTTTAATATCCATTGTACCCGTTACATTATGTTCTTCTAAAGCATGCCAATATTCACTTATCTAACCTTTGTCGTAAGATGATTGGAGTAATTCTCATAGTAGGTATGCTTTTCGAGTGGCGTTATTTCAGTTTTTTAAACGCTAGTGGATATCCAGGATGTGTGTTACATTACTCACCGATGAGGACCATTAGAACTTTCTTTTGCTATGCCATAGGCTGATAGCGGATTGAGTCTGTTACACTGTAATGCCCACTGCAGCTGCCATAGACGTGGTTACGTGGTAGGGCAACCGAAAATTTAAATCCTCTGGTGAGTTTGTATTTTTTTCTTCTACTTTTTTATTTGATTATGTGTGTCTACCATAAGAAATAACCCTTCCCTCTATTAATATTTCGGTAGCTCCAGCGACTATCATTCCTTAAAGTATTGTTTGCGGCAACCAAAATATTAATTGTGAGTCGTTTTTTTGTGTTTTCCTTTCCTGTGTATATTTTTGTCCTGCTTTCCTTGTCACGAAAACACGAGCGTCACGAAATTTATCATCCAATCGAATATATTTGTAGTAGTATTTAGGGGAGGTGACCGACAGCTGAGGTCATATTCTCCAATAGGGATGGATAGCGAAGGATGAAGGGTGGAGAGAAACCCGGCGTTGGCATTAGCCAACTTTTAACGAAAGGCGCCCAAGGGTCCGCAAGTTAACGTCCCATCCGACGGATGACGTACTCACTCAAAGTGCCCTCCACAAAGTACCTCAAGCAGGGATCGGATACCACTAAAAATATCTGCCGCCGCCGGGATTCAAATCCGTGTCCTCTGGGTCGGAAGAATATGGAAGTTGATCAGAAATATATACTTCTTTTGGGTGCTTGTAAATTTTTGCTCTAAGCATATCATAAATAAAATCAAACAGTTTTCATAGTGTAGTTAGAGGAATTACAGTATTTAAATAAACATTAATATCTCGGCACTGTTTGTCAAAATATTGAAATACTGTATTACCAATGAGGTTATTACTAACATAATCTAATATGAGTTACTAAGCTGATTTTGAATAGTTATTCACCTCATAGAAAAAAGTTGTTTGCGGAAGACGAAGTGATGAATTTGTACGTGTATTAATGCGCGTGGTGAAATCATTGTATTTTAAACTGAATTTTAGTATCAGGATTTAATACAATCCTGTGATAACTGTATCTGCCAGCGCGCATGGTACCTTTGGAGGGAGGCATGGATAGAAAATAACCATGTAATGCCTAGCCGCGAATAAATAAAATACAATGGGAAGAAGAATGTATGAGCGTAAATCCTAAGAAAACATAGAAAAGAGAGAAAAAATTCCCCGAAAGAAGAGACACGACAAAATAGGAGTCACAAGAAGCAAAAAGGAGAATGCTATTCAGCATTTTTTTTCCTCGCTATCATTCCTTTCCCTTCCCGTTTCTTATACTCTGACTCTTTATGGGAGAGGATAGAAGTGTCTCTTTCTCGGGAAAGCCTCCGCAGATATCCATTCAATCCCAATATTATACTCCATATAGTATATCGTCGCAACTCATTCCTCAAAGTACGTCCGCCCAAGCTATTCACCTCTTCTTTGTGTTCACATGTGTGGGTGTGTTTACGTAGGAGCCTTTCCTCTTCCCTCAGCTGAATACTCTCCCCCCACTCACTTAACCCATTCTCCGCCCTCTTATTCTCCTTTCACTCTGCCTCGTTTATTATTTTCACGAGAGAAAGAGAGCCAGCCACCTTCGGATTCAGTGAACTCCTCCTTTAAGCTATTATTTATTTTTCCTGCGACGAATCCGGAAGTCCTCCTGCCATCTAACTTGGCTTTCATCTCATCTCGCTCATTACTCTATTTCACATAAATTTGACGGTTGAAGTTCCAAACTCGTGCATCTTATATCAAGTGTAGCTTAGCAAGCAATGAGAACATTCTGATAAGGGTAAAATTAATTTATTGATAATGCGCGTGATATCCGCGATTTTCCACTTCGTCAGTTCCTTAGCAACGAAAAATTTAATGCCAATATGAAAGCCTATAATTTTCAAATCAAAATAGTGGGATTGCTGTATGTATGGCATATGTATTGGGATTATATCCCGAGGGCCAACGTTCGAATCACAGAGATTGCAGAGTGTTTCAGTGTTTTCACCGATACTTTCACGGGGTGTTAAGTGATGAGCACTTCAAGTAGTGGACGCTCTTTGTCGGACGGGGCATTAGTCGGTGCACCCGTGGGCGCCTTTTCTTAAGACGAGGCTATTGTAGGAACTGGATTTCCCAACCTTCTCCATTCCCTTATCATCCTACCCGAATCGAATTACCAAACGGTCCCTTATAATGGAAATGAGCTCAACTGCCATCCTTCTCCGTTATTAATAAAACTTTTACCATCGATACTCAATGAATGCCATGCGTGGAAAGGATGGACATAGAAAGATAAACACGAAATATAACACTATGTTTCTTTATGTGTAGTAATAGCGATATTTTTATCTTTCATACTGAAGATAACAATAAATCCCTAAAGGAGGGATTATATTCAAAATCGACTTCAGTGGTAAATTGGTTCCAATGTGCTTCTAGTAGGTAAATTCAGGAATGACAATTTTTTTTAACAAATGATGATTAATATGGCATTAGAAATATTAATTTATTTGTCACTTTATTTGCGGTTTCATCGGAAGTCAAGGATTTGAAAAGGTTTTTTTCCCACAAATCCTCCTTCATTACTCTGATCAAAGACTTCTTTGGCAGAGTAAGCTTAGAATTAATTAATCGGAGGCATTTTGCAAACATGCATTGTCATTTAAAGTCTTAATTGAAGAAAAGTATAAGGTTATTTAAGGTCTCACTGTTGGAATAAAAGCTTCGGAAGAAAGCGGATTAGCTAAAGCTGGCAGAGGAAGTTCCGAAATAGGTTTCAGTGCAAAAGTGTATGTAGTGAATATTGTCTCAAGTTTGAAGATAAGCTTTCAAGAATGATGGAGTGGATATGATATTAATATTTATATGAGTAAATTCCAGAAATTGGTTGCTAAATTTAGAACATCAGCTGCCAAACTGTAGTAGACTAAAAATTAGATTTTAGACTAATTTTGGTATGAGAGATTTTATTAATACAGGAACTTTAATTCACATTTATGGTAAAACCAGAATATTCATGTATACTATATGGTGTGCTAAAGCAAAATTTAACTATACAGGGTCGCACCCAAAAGTGGTAGGACTGATTTTTTTACAAGAATTTTATTGGCGATATACTTACATCGACTTAATAATCTTCAAAGTATGTTCCTTGAGCTGCTACACACTTAGTATAACGTTGCTCCCATTCCCCGTACGCCCGCTGGAAATTTTCTTTGGGGATGCCGTTGATGACCCTCGTCGAAGCCTCTTGAACGGCCTTTATCGAGTCAAAACGTCGTCCCTTGAGCTGTCTTTTCATCAGGGGGAAGAAGAAGAAGTCCGGTGGTGCCAGATCGGGAGAATAGGGCGGGTGCGGCAACGTGGCAACGCCGTATTTGGCCAGGAGCTGCCTGACGACGAGCGCGCCATGGCACGGAATTTTCGGTACCATCTTGGCGCACACCTTGCGCATGGCCAAATCCTGTGAAATAATGCGTCGGACTTTGGATGCAGACAGACCCAACTGGTCTGCAATTTCTTCACTGGTTAAGCGTCGGTCTGTGTTTAGCAGTGTCCTCACTCTGTCCACATTCGTGTCGGTTCTTGCCGTCGACGGCCTTCCGGAGCGATGGTCGTCTTCAACGAACTCCCTACCCTCTTTAAACAACTTGTGCCACTCATATACTGTGGAACGGCTTAAGGCAGTGTCCCCGTAAGCCTGCTTGATCATATCGAGGGTCTCAGTTGCCGTCTTCCCGAGTTTCGCACAAAACTTCACGGAATAACGTTACTATAAATTCAGATTCATTTTGTTTTTCGACGCGGACAAAAAACTTGCTTCACTAAAAACGGTGTCCTCACTCTACAACAGCCCGCAGGCGACTGAGGTTGGTGTTGGTCTGTTCCTAAGAGCCCCCTCCACCTTACCCTGCCAGGCAGACCCCTCTCCACCGCTCCGTTCGCGCCAGAGAAACTCAGTCCTTCCACTTTTAGGTGCGACCCTGTATAGGCTGTAATTTAATGGTATAATATACAGGGTTCGTCCGGAAAATAAGTGTACTGACTCCTGGGCTGGGCGCGCCGCTCCAGGCGCACCCAGCACCGCTCTGATGGGCTGCGGTTGGAGGGGGGTATGTTAGCAAGCGACGCTGAAAAAGGCAGTCGGCTCTGAGCTGTGGTGTAGTGAGGAGCTCTGTTAACGCGAACCTCCACGCTCGACCCAAGTCACGGAACGCGATGCCGAAGTTTTTGGAGCAGCGTTATTCCATCAAATTTGCGGTAAAGCTTGGGAAATCGTCTACCGAAACTGTCGGTATGACTAACCAGGCTTACGGGGAGTCAGCCATGTCCAGAAACATGATCTTTCGGTGGCACAAGATGTTCGTGGAGGGCAGAGAAGAGGTCGACGACGAGTCTTCGAGAGGTTCCCGATGATGCCTTCGCGGGAGCGTTCCAGGAATGGGAACGCCGCTGGAACAAGTGTATCGACTCACAAGGGTCCTATTTTGAGGAATATTAGCTTAAGATATGTAAAAGTGTAATAATTTTTTTTTCCTTTGCTCTAGTTTACTAGTTTACTGGTTTTATCTCCTCTATCGAAACCCATCTTAGGTATGATCTAGTTGTGTTATCTCAGGTGCTTGAAGCAGAGTTAAATTTCTATGAACTACAGGTAGGTGGGGATTGAAAATTTAAAACAATAAGGTTGAATAGATTGGGAGCGTGGACATTTTTTTATAAAACCTAACTTTGCTCTCCCGGAAATTATGGTAAAAACTGAATTCTGTGGAATCCTCCGTACTATAGTCGATTTTGAGAACTTTAAAATATTTCATCTTTGCGTTTCCAGGTACACTAACTGGAAACCTCAAAATTTATCCATTAACTGATTGAGAAAGCTGTCATACTCTGGAAGAATCAGTATGGGTTAGTGAAGAAAAAAATATTTCAGACAAGTAAGAGTCAGTTGTATCTAATTACAAAGATACACTGTCCAGCATAGGCGTTAATAATAGAACTCATTGCTTCACTATAATTTCTATCTGCAGCAATTATGTATCCAGATTAGGATTTATCACAAATAGAGATTGAGTCCAAGTTAAATTTTCAAGACAATCCTGTTGACCATTATTTAATAAGTAAAATACTGACAGTTTTTAATAAGACGAAAAAAATGACGCATTAAATATTCAAACATAAATATGCAAAACCTCAATCAGGAATTTAATTTTAAATATTTGTGAGAATTATATTATTTTATCAAAAATGATACATTAATACGTATACCTGTTGCTAAGCATATGGAGATAGTAATGCAATTTCAAGATATTTGCATAAAAGCAAATAAATAATTCGACTACAGCATACCAACCGTAAGATTCCCTGTATTACTGTGGATTTCCTTGATAAAATAAGATTGCGAAATATGTCTTTTAGAACGGATAAAATATGTAATTAACTTGCAGCAGAGACTCAAGTATCAACACTCAATTTAGTGAATAAACGCCGTGTAAAACTTAAACTCTACCATCGTGAATTAAATACGTAGGTTTTAAACCGAAATTACTGTGACAAGTAATGAAATATACAACTGTAAATATAAAAAAACGAGGTCCCGGCTCCTGAAATTATTGAATAATACAAAATGGAATGGATATACAAGTTGTGATTATAGCATCCATAAATCAACATACAGCAAAATATGCATGGATTGAAAATTGATATACCACAGAATGTAATTTTCACAAATTTGCTTATTATTGTACATTATTGTATTTCATTATTATTTGCACATTATTGTAGCACCTGCTATTCTATGAGAAGCTATCTTTCGTCCTATATACAAGTAAACCTTGTGTATAAAGGTGGCTATCATACTGAAACTCAAAGCTATGTGCCGAATGTCAAATCTTCCTTCTCAAAATGAGTCCAAAGAAACAAAATAAAGTAATTGTGTTTCACATTAATAATGTGCTGTTAATACGTTCCTGTTACTATCGCTTATTTCCCAGACTCTCAACAAAATAAGTTTAAGATGTGACTTCTCCCACCAGTAGAAAATGATCAGAATAACTTTAAGAGACTGAGCTGATTGAGGGCAGCATTACTCTTTTTTCATTCAAAGTAGTCTAATATGTTGTCATTATCTCAATTTACATTAATTTTTTTACTCTTCTAATTACTAACAGCTCTTTTCTTATTCCTGCTGAAATGTAGTACCCTTAGGTACTGTTGTTAATTTATCTGCGTTTATCACTATCCATGATATATGAATAATTTTACCTAGTACGAGGATGTAGGACATCCTCGTATTTAGGATGAAAAAGTAAGAAGATATTAATTTAATACATTGGAAACGCCCCACCACACACTCTAGCGGTGGCTTTTAGGAGTCGATCAATCGTATTATTTGGAAGGGATTAACCAAATGAACCAGTGTCGGCGATTTTAATAGGCCAAGTGGTCACTATGCTGAGAAATAATCATGGCTTACCCCTAAATATTTAGCAATTATACGTTTTGCGCGGAGTTTTCAAATCGCGCTCTAATTCGTACATTTTATACCTTAATCAAAATGTTGGCAAGTTACAGTTAAACCAACATGAAACTTGGGTTCAAATTGGAAAAATAAACGATAAAAAAGGAAATTTTTCACTAATTGGTTACCTCATATCAGGGTAGACTATCGTAGGATAGGATTTCCGCCTCTTATGATACATATATGCACCGTCGTTTGAGTGAAGAATGCAGCGCACAGACAGTTAGAAGAAAATATGATTAGAGGTGAAGTGGAGAGATGTGGACCGGATTTGAATGATCGGAGGAGTGGTAGAAGGAGGAGGAGATAAAATGAAGCATTTCAGGGTAAAGGGAATCATGTCGAGACTACAGATTATGGCAGTTTAACTTTCAGCCGAGGAATTACGGGCATCGAATGAGTCAGAACCAGGGTGAGGGAATGAAGTTGGGAGGGTGAAGTAGTGGAAAGAAACACTGAAATGATCAACTCCCCAGGCACTCAAATGAGCCCTGAAAGGAGAAAAGGGGAGGGGGTCGGGAGCGTGTGAGGATTTCCGTTTCCCTACTCATCCCCATTGCTCATTCTCCTCCCACTACAATTGGCGCTCCCGGAACCGCAAATGCTCATGCCCCCTCCCCCTTCCCAGAATGAAACTCCCACGTTGTGTGCGGCCCCTCATTTTCCCACACCCCCACCCCCTTGGGCCCAACCCTCTTCCCCTCCTCGTCTCCCCTTCGCTTCTCATTTCCATGTTGACTCTCCAACTCCCCCGCAATACTGCCCATCCGACACTCTTCCAGATTGCGGTCACCAACTCATACAAGTTTCTCCTTCCCTCCCCCCCTCTCTCTCACACATCCTCCCTCTCCTCCCCCAACCCCGGGTAAGTTCGTTTTTCCCTCATCTTCCCCAACCCTTTCTTATCTCGATCTCACTCCCTTCCATCCCCAATCTTCCAGTCACCCCTCTCTCTCTAACTCTTTCCCTGAAACTTCCAAAAACCCTTCTAACTAACCAGTCAGCCTGAATTCCCATCCTCCACCGACGGCGGGACTGGATAACCACCCTTGGCATGCTGGTCATATCCCGGCCTTCCCGAACCACGCGTGAAACTGTTTGGTGCTGCGGTGTGCCCTGGAAATTTCCATTTGGGGCAGTAGGGTCAGCGTCGGTAACAATTTGGCAACCCTCGAAGGATACACGACAATTGTGAGGATTTCCTCTCACCGTATAAATCTCACTAAAATTTTGTACTTTGGGTATAACCCTGTAAACGGCCACTTCTCCGATCGGAGCAATCAGTGGGGGGGGGGGGGGGTGAGGGATTTTAACTTTCACGTGGGTGATTTGAGAGGTACCTACAATAACGAGGAGGTCATGGAGTTGAAATTGGTCGTTTATCGGCTGTTGGAAAATTAGCGTGGTAATAGGTTACGATCATGTACGGTGGAGGTATGCCCATTTAGTAATTCGAGCACCGGAATTTTGAACCGCTGAATTTGTGATGGAGCCGTGGAACTCAATCTAATTCACACCTTTATCCTCGGAAATTAGTTCAACTTTTTAAGAGTGCTATTGGAATTACAATTTTTTATTTTGAATTAATGAATTTCTCTTAAAATATATGCTACCACATCCAAAGAACTTTTACTTTTTATCAAAAATATTTCTCCGCTGGATGCGCTTTCGTGTTTCATTGCTTTGTTTGCTGAGTTAATCATCTAGTGGACATAACATTTGAGCATCACTCGTATTTTGCATTTAAAACGTAATATCAGATGTTGAGGCATTAATTGGTTTCAATTTTGGTTACTAGTACGCTTTGGTGAGAGAATATCCATTTAGAGACGTTTTATGCCTTAGCATTCTGATTAACCAATATCATTAGAGATGATTTCACGGAGTAGGACTTTCGCATTAAACGATGATTCCAGCAAACGCTAAACATAAATGCTACACGCCTAGTACCTCGTTATGAATAGCTCTGAATCGATCCTTTGAGTACAGATGAGTGAAAACTTGGTTTCATTGCCCCTTCGTTTTTCAATGTAAAGTAATTCGATGGCTCCACCTGTCGTCTTCGTTGGTGATGACATAAAATGTAAGTATCATACTGGCTTATGATGTAAGCACTAAATACATAGAAATTCACACTCTATATTGCTGCCATGTGAATGGTTTTATATTTACCCGAAGTGGTATAAGTTGTTTATTACTTGTCCGAGGAAAACAGGTCGTCGTTTCGAAACCCGAGGAAGTAGTTCTGTTTTGTTCTTTTTTGTAATTAGTCTTCAAATCAACTCTATGTCTTAAAATGTCTATTAAAATACGTCAAATATTTGTAAGAACATTTAACTTCTTAAAGTGCATGTAGCAGAATGTCAAATCTACTTTCAAAGGCGTTTGCGATTGTAAATCTGCTCCACTAGCAATAAAACAAGCTGAAATTAATCTTGGTCTATGTACCTACCCTATTTCTATTCATTCGGCTATACGTATATTCTTCTTATAGGTTATTCACCTCTCCACTACACGTCTGCTTTTCTATATTTATACAGAATTTATCGTCGCTTGATAACACCATTCCATCAAGCACCCTCCGTTTTTCTTTACATTTTTCGGTACATGTATGATACTAGGAGGTGGAAAATGGTCAATGCTAGAGCATAAAGAGATAAATAAAGTAACCACGAGAGCATGAGTGTTCTTGGGGCGCTCTGATCGTCAAGGGTATTGATCAAAATTCATACCAAGCGTCAAACGATAATGACTTCAAATATATTAAAGAACAAAAAAATGGACATCCGATCGGTCAGTTTGTGACGCATTCGTGAATGAACGCATTGGGCCCACCTGATTCACCCCTCTCAACCCAACCAATAGACGCTAATTCAGAATCATCGCATCACGGAGTATTTCTCATTTGCTAAAAGCGTGGGCGGGTAAGGTCACGGCATCTATGTCTTCTTCCTGAGATGTGTCGATTTTCCTTAAGAAAGCTCCAATCTCTTGCTTCATTCGGCCGAAATTCCCTTGATTTCATCAAGCCATCAACAATGCAAATGGCCGCAAATGTCAGGCGCCTTAGCCACGACGATCAATGCCGCTAAACACCATCGTGCCCTTAAATGGCCCAAATGGTTTAGTTGGTCGGGAGCCACTTACAATAGAGTTACCGCTCCCCCACAACATGAAGCCTCCACCACCATTGTTCATAAACTCTCGCGTTTTCTCCTCTAATCTCCCTTTCGCCCCTTTACTTTCCTCGTCTGACGCCCTTCCCTCGGTCCATCCTATTTTCCGCCTGACTCTCCCTTATACAAACAGTCCCCTCTCTCCTCTCATCTACATCCTTCCCCACCCGTTGCCATGCCCTTCCCGCTCTTCGCACACTTCAATCCCTCTAACGCCCAAGCCACACACATAACCCTTTTCTCTCTCGGCACCCTTATACTCCCCCGGGAGAATCCAATACCTCCCCTTCAGTCTCCCATCCCACTCTCTCCCTCTCCCCTCGGCCCTTAAACCTCGTTATTTACCGTTGAGGGTAGGGATAGATGCAAAATCTTGTCATAAAAAAGGCAGGCGTGCCCCGCCCGGCGCTTTGCACCTGCCCTCCACCTCGACCGACGCCTCCTCACCGACTGCCCTCCCACATGATTTCTCCATCTCAACCATTTCCACACTTCTCCCAACCCCTCTTCATCTCCTTGTCGTTTGCTCACCCGGTGCATGGACTTGACCTCACAGCCGTACATCTCTTACATGCCAAGAGCCATCTCCTTCATCGGTAAAAGTTCACTCAGGTGAGAAAAAGGCTCGAGGAATAATGAACAAAATTGAAAGAGGAGGAAAACACATTTCTTAGAACTTATCTCGTTGTTGGCTCACTCGAAGTCAGTTTACGGAATAACTCATCGGAAAAAGCCGTCCAGAGGACTTAAAAAAAGAAATATATATATATATATACATATATATATATATATATATAAATTTATATATATATATATATATATATATAAATATATATATATATATATATATATATATATAAACCATAAACACAGTAATCAACCCGAAGGTCGGTTTAGTAGGTGATGGTAGAGATCACCCAGTACTAAGCCCTATACGGCGTGTGAAATTCACACATCAGGGTAGGGGGGCTAGTTCCTTTCCCTGTGCCGGTTATGGTTTCCCAGGAAGACTTGATACCCGAAAAATCACTTTAGCTTGGGTGGAGCTGCAGGCGCCCAGAGTGCCTTGCCCGGGAATCGAGCCCGGGACCCTCTGGTCAGCAGTCAAACGCTCTACCCACTGGACTACCGCGACCCGCATATAAATATATATATATATATATATATATATATATATATATATATATATATATATATATATATATATATATATATATATATTAAATATTTTGTGACTCCTAACAAAACAAAATCCAGCATCCTACTCTATATCAGGTCCCACTTCATCTGTGAGTACTTTCTTCATCCCGTCCAACATCCCTATCCTGTTCCATCCCTTTCCTCGTTTGCCTAACATTCTCCCCTCAATTACAGTCTTCAACCTCCCCCTGCCGGCCAAAACCCCCTTCATCCACTTTACCTGCCTCCAAAGGATTTCTCCCAACAAACCCCTCTCTTCGCCCACCATACCAAGTACTTCCTCATTTGTTTTCTTTTCTGTCCATTTCACCTTCTCCATTCTACTCCACCCCCACATTTCAAGAGCCTCCAGTCTACGTCTATCGTTCTGCTTCAATGACCACGTTTCCGCTCCGCACATAGCTACGCTCCATATCAAAGTTTTTGCGAGTCTTTTCTTAATATCCTTACTCAACGTCGCTCTCATCTACTCCCTCCTCCTTGTAAAAGCCTCCTTACCTAGCGCAATTCTTCTCCTTACGTCCCTACTACATTGACCGTGTTGTTCCAAAACACCACCGAGATACGTAAACTGTTCTACCTGCTCTTACCTTTTTCTTTCTAGAAAATCGCATAACCTTTGTTTTATTAAAATTAATTTTCATCCCATACCTGTCGCACTGAATTTCCAATTCACTCAGAAATGTCTGCAGCCCCTTGGCTGACTGACAAACTAAAGCTTGGTCATCAGCGAACCTAACTGATTTTATGGATTCCCCGCCTACTTTCATTCCTACCTCCAGTTCTTCCCATACCTCTTCAATCGTTTCCTCTGCATACAGGTTGAACAGCAACGGTGATTATGGGCAACCCTGCCTTACACCTCTTCCTAACACTGCACAACCGGACTCCCCGTTCCCCACTTGTACCTGAGCTGTCTGAGACATGTACAGGTTGCGGATTAGCCTCCTTTCCCTCCAATCTATTCCTATTTTCTGTAGAACACTCATTAGTTTTTCCCAATTCACTCTATTAAACACTTTTTCGAAATCTACGAAACTGGCAAATACCTCCTGGTTGTGTTCTATATTCCTCTCGATTAATAATCTCATTACTGCAATGGCATCACGCGTACCTCTCCCCTTACTAAACCCAAACTGATCATCTCCTAAGTAATCATTTGCCCTAATCTCTATCCTTTTGTTTATTATCCTGAGAACAACTTTAGCTGCGTGGGATATATATATATATATATATATATCCCACGCAGCTAAAGTTGTTCTCATATATATATATATATATATATATATATATATATATATATATATATTATATATATGAGAACAACTTTCGCTTTAGAATATTTTTACTCTTGTGATCCGTTCGATTCCGCCTTCCCCACCTCTATTGTGTTCGTCCTTTATACGTGTTCCTATCCCTTTTCCTTATATATGTTTCTGTATATATGAGTATTTATTCGCCGTTTGGCGGGATTTCGTGTTTGAATGTGTGTATATATATATATATATATATATATATATATATATATATATATATATATATATATATATATAACGATTGTCCGGAAAAACTCACACGAGCGGCACAATAATGGGCTGACACAACATAACACAAATAGAAAAGAATAGACACATATAAAAGAACACTTACACGGTAAATTGTTCGAGCTTTCGGCCCTCTCAGGGGCCTTCTTCAAGAGAGACTGAAAATATGCTATGGATCAGGAGAGGGGAAAGAGTTATGGGCGTGGAGGGGAGGTGTGGAGGGGAGGTGTGGAGGGAATGCTGGGAGGGAAATTAAATATGGCGGTTAAGGGTGGGAATTTTGAAGGAACGGAAGGATAGTATGTAGGCGGATTCACGAGTTCTCACCTCTATGTTGGTAGCTGAATCAGGTAGGGATTCTAGGATGCTGAGGGAAAAACACTGGTCGAATGAAAGGTTGTGGGAATTAGCGTGTGAAGGGATAGGAAGAGAAGAGAGTGAGGCAGAATTACAGGAGTACCGGTGATTATTCATTCGGATGGATAAGGGGGTAATGCATTCACCTATGTAGAAGGAAGTGCAATGTTTGCATGATAAAAGATAAATAATATTTTTTGAGAGGCAATAAGCGTGGGAACGAGGTGGGGGGGCTATGAGGGGATGTAGGGAGAGGGGAGTAGGCATAATAAGAGGACAGGTTTTACATCGGGGGCGGTTGCAAGTTGGGGAAATATTGGGAAATTTGTCACGGGGGGGCGCCAAAGGGTTGGTGGATCTCAGAAGGTTTTTGAGATTGGCGGGTCGTCTGTATGCGATAGATGGGCATTGGGGTAGTAAGGATGAGGTCGCGTCATTGTCATGTAAAATTGGAAACAGTTCTTTAAGGAGGGTTTTCAGTCTGTGTGATCCGGGGTAATAGGTGGTGCAAAGGTTGAGTCCTGCGTCAGATGTGGGCTTGTTATTGTGTGGTGTGTGTGGTCGGGTGGAACGGTGGATTTTATTTCGTAGCAACTTTTCTGGGTAACCGCGTTTGAGGAGTGCAAGGTGTAGATTGGCAAGGTATTTGTTGAGAGTGGCTGTGGTGTTGCAAATTCGGTGTCCGCGGATAGAGAGAGAGTTAGGAATCGAGCGTTTCGTGTGTTGAGGATGACAGCTTGTGTGGTGTAGGTATTGCTGATGGTTAATGGCTTTGATGTGTACTGAAGTAGTGAATTTGTTGTTTTGAAGTAAGATGTCTGTGTCAAGAAAGGTGATGGTGGAGTCTGAAATGGAAGAGGTGAATTTAACCGTGAAAGATGAATTTAAGGCGGATAAGAAGTTGTTGAGAGAGTCAGAGCCATGTGTCCAGAGAATAAAAATATCGTCTATGTAGCGGACCCAGAAAAGAGGTTGAAGGGGTTGCTGTGACAGGAAGGTCTCTTCGAGATGGCCCATGAAGAGATTGGCGTATGATGGTGCCATCCTCGTTCCCATCGCTGTGCCTTTTGTCTGTAGGTAAAAACAATTTTGGAAAGTGAATGCATTTTTTGTTAGGACGAAAGTGGCAAGATTGAGGAGAAATTCCGTTGAGGGGCGCTGGGGTAGGGGGCGCAGAGAAAGATAATGTCGGAGGGAGGATAAACCTTCTGCATGGGGAATAGAAGTGTAAAGTGAGGTAACGTCGATGGTGGCCATAAGTAGGTTGGGTGTGGAGGGAATAGAGACGGAATTTAGACGGTCGAGGAAGTGGTACGTGTCTTTCGTGAAGGAGGGCAAGGAGAGTACAAGTGGTTGTAGGTGGTGGTCAAGGAATGCGGAGATTCTTTCGGTGGGAGAATTGTAACTGGAAACTATAGGACGACAGGGGATGTTGGGTTTGTGTATTTTTGGGAGGAGATAAAACTGGGGTGTTCTGGGGTTTGGGGGTGAAAGTAGGGATATGTCTTGGGAGGTGAGGCCTTCTTCTGGTCCGGAGTGGAGGAGAAAAGACCGAATTTCGGTTTGGAAAGTTTGTGTTGGGTTTTTGGTTAGAGTGGTATAGGTGGATGTATCGTTCAGGTGAGCGAGGGCTTTGGAAATATAATCATTGGTGTTTAGAATTACAACAGAGGAGCCTTTATCGGCGGAGGTAACAACGATGTTAGGATTGGACTGTAGGGTTTTTAGGGCATGACGTTCGTTCATGGAGAGGTTATTTTTCGGTCGGAGATGTTTTCTGAAGGATTGATTGGAAACTTTTTCGATGAGAAGACGTATAAAAATATATATAAATAAAATATATATAAACATATATATTCTCATTCACAATGGAATACGTATTAGGAAAAGGGATAGGAACACATATAATGGACGAACACTGTAAAAGGGGGGAAGGCGGATCAGGAAAATCACGAGTGTAAAAATATTTCCTAGACCGAGACTTGAACTCCGGATCTTTCCACTCCCGGACGGATGCTCTCGACCCCTTGAGCTATCCAGGAAACGTAATTTACACAGATCTGCGATAGTTTTTCCAACCAAGTGCCCCGATTCTGTGGCCAAGAGATGACATTAGGGAGCTGTTTCACCCACAAAAGGAGAAATAGACAACACACAAGAGGAAAGGATAGTAGTTTAGCAATCATGCAACATCATAAAGGATAGGAACAGTGCGTTTCTTGGCACGCATAGCCAGAAGAAGAAACGAGCCACATTGGCCTAATACACATTCAAACACGAAATCCCGCCAAACGGCGAACAAAATCCCCTATATATATATATATATATATATATATATATGTATATATATGTATATATATATATATATGTATATATAGATATATATATATGTATATATATATATATATATACGCATATAGTGCTAAATTGATTGAGATTATTATTTACATTCATTGGACTTTAACAAAAGCTACATACACATGCATATCAGTGTTTAATATTTATTTAAATCTTAAATGCCCTCCTTAAAGCCATCTCTTTACATGTACTCATTTATTCATAAGTGTTTGTGTGAGTGCGTGCAGAGATCAGAAGTACTTTGTGTTTTTGCATCGAAAAATGAAATGATAAATAAAGTTTCAAAGTGAAACTTGGAGGCTTTCTTGGACATCCACTCTTTACCATTCCGTCCCCATTTCATCAGGGAGAAGGTAGCGGAGCGCCAAGGTAGGGAATAAATAATGAGGGATAAGGTGATAGGCAGGGGTTGCCTCGCATCCTGGCTCCTGCAACAATGGTGCGCCTTCCCATCATTCTCCACCATGCCATCCATCCTTTACCTTCCCGCCCTTTCATCCAAATTCCTCTTTTTTTATATCTTCCAAGCCCCTTCCGAAATCCCCCTTCCACTCTCTCGTTCCCTTTCCCTTCCCTTTTCATTCTTCTTTCAATCAGTAACTCCACTTCTCCCTCGCCTATCCTACCGGCCGATCTTTCTTTGACTCCCCTTTGCCCCTCACTCTTCCCAACGTCCCACTGCCAGTCCTTCCTTCCTTCCTGGTCGGCGACTCCCTTTCGGCCTGCCCCCCATCTTACCCTGACTCACATATTTTCCTGAGCACACATACATTGAATAATCACCTCTGTATTCTCAACGTATCTGGCTTAGCCTTATTAACCCCCGATATCCCTCCCACCGATTCCGCCTCTCAACCCTTGCCTCACTCTTCCAACCCCATCGACCCCTCTCTCCCCCACCACCATCCCTCCACAGCTCCCCTTCAATCTCCTTCCCCATCCCATGGGTGCCTCTTCACACCCATTTTTTCATCAACCCCTCGGCCATTTGGGGGGGGGGGGCGTATGAGTTGGTTGGGAAGAAGGCCGTTCCGGTTGTAGGGAACCCACTTTCCATCCAGGAGCCCTGCCTCCATGCCGACAGTGATAAAACTTACGTGTTTATTGCCCTCAGACATTAATAATCACCCCCCTTCAAGAGAATTAGTACTTTGTGATAGTCGTTCACTGACTGCTCTCATGTGTGGCTGTTTAACTGAAGGGCGAGTGGTTTTCCTCTCGAAGTTAAAAAGGGAATGTAAAACGGGCGAGTCATTCATGGGATGAGGGGCACCAATGTGATTATGGTGTGCTAAGGATTTGCTTATTTTTTCGTTCTATGCCATCGCACCCATTGTCCTCTGGATATTGAGCCACTTCAAAGCGCCCCACCCTCGCCAGGATAACCGACCTCTGGGGAATGCGCGACATGAGATTTTGCCGCTCGTGCAATCTTCCCCGCAACCCCAATAAGCCCCCCTTCCCCCCACTCCTCGCCCCTCCCCCAAGGGAAGGGGATCGACTCCTCCCCTCTTGCCAAAACTTAGCATTCACTACTTCATCCCTATTCTCTTCCATATTCCACTTCCTCCCTTCCCCCAACCATCCCTCCGTTTGACATTCCCCGACCACTTTAAGCACTTCAAACCCCCCTCCCCCGTCGCCCTCCGCACCCCATTTCGGCCCACCCAACCCTTTCTAACATTCCACCCTTCGCTACACTTCCTAAACACACACGCACGCACGCACACACACGCGTGCACTCCCAAGCCTTCTTCTTCCACCCCTAGATCTTTGCCTTCTAGGGACGTCCTCCACTCTCACCAACTCCACCCATACCCCTCCTCCCGAAGAATATTTCAAATTGGTTCTCCTCTCAAAAGCGCTTTCCCTCCCGTCTCTAGTGGTACCCTAAGTGTACCCATGAGTAAAGAATTTATTAAGGGAAATTTTGCCAAAGGGCTCGAAGTGAATGAGGGGGAGGTGACAGAGTCAGACCTCACGTTTGTCTGGGGCAGGCTATAATGTTGAACCCACGGGGTTATTTTCCGTAACTTTCAGTGCCTCCCCCGGCAGCTTTTTAGAGCGTCCACGCCTCACCAAATGTCTTTCAAAATCCCGTAATCACCGCTAAGGGTGTCTGTTTAAGTGGGGATTACATGTGGCGGTTCTTTAGAGCGTAGCCATAGAGAACGCTCTATGGGATTTTCGGAATTACTTCATTTTTACCTCGCTTATTTCGCCTCTGATAGCAGACTCGTTCACATGAAAAGGTTAATGCCCCCAAGCAGGCACATTAGGGGTTTTAGTGACTTGGGTGGCAGTTTAATTTGACCTTTTTGAAATAAGACTAAATTTTCTTCTTCGTAAAGGTAATGAGATGATATTCCAAAATACGTTCAAGAAGGCAGCCGGAGGTAACTTTTAGGATGGAATAATCTGCTTTTGAGAGTCGTAGCCTGTAAATTTACATCAAAAGGGCCCTACTGGAAGACCTATTGAGATTTTCCATTTTCACTGCGCGATACAAACTATAGCATCACAGTTTACACGATACGACCCACGTAATGCAGTGTCAAAAGGTCACAAGTTGATGAGAGGAAAGGAATTGAATGACGCGAATCGCATAAACTGAAATCCTTTACATACCGATACATTCAGGAATGGAATGTCTCAGCTACCCATTATTGCATCAACGTAAAACTGCGGAATTTCTTAGTCTTCAGCAATTCTCATTGAGAGTGTGTTGGTTTCGAAGAATTTCTTGGTATGGAGGGAAGTATTGTCATGTGGTTTTGTCCGAATCGCAAGAAAATATCTCAGCCTCTTCCTTTACCTCTCCGCTCCCTCGAATCCACCCCCCCCCCTTCACTCCCGTTTTCCACTTCCTGCCCTCAGAAAAATCCCTTGGCACTCTCCTTCCTTCCGTGTACCCTGACGTTTCGCTATCTTTCCCACCCTCCCCCCTTCCGCCCCCAAAAGTGTTTTCTCCCCTTCTTTTACCCCGTTCCCCGCAGCCTGCCATCTCCTCTAGTCTCCCTGGACACAATCGAGCTCCAAACCACCATCTCCCTCCTCCTCAAAGAGCCCACATACCATTCCACGAACCTCTTCGCACGACAGCTATTGGAGGAGGTGCGATTGACGCTGTGGGCTATTTGGAGGGGATTGTTCCAGTCGGACGTGGATACGTTCTCATGCCACTGTTGGAATTACCGATTTAGTTTCCCTTTCGAACAGAAATGACCCATAGGATTTTGTCACGAGCTTGTGGATGTGAGGGCTCGGGAAAGTTACTATCTTCCTCTTCGCAGACACAGATTCAGTGAAGTCAACCTGACTCATCCGGTTAATGGGGAATCATCCAAAGAAAAACAAGAAAATCACATTGTTCAAGCATATCTGATGGATTTAATCGTAAATAATCTACATTCTTATAGTTATGGACTAGCATACTACAAAAAAAATATTATTTAATTATGGCAAAATCTGAGCCATTTGATTATTTCTCAAATTAAAATCTATTTTTCGTGTTATGAATATGGTTGTCGGCCGAATCACCATTCGAATGAACTTTGGGATAGAGCTCTCCGTTTCACTAAACAGAGAGGCTCTTCTATAAAACATAAGTTGTTTGGTTTTTAATGCAGAATGCCATCTAAGAATAATAGAGCGCAGCGAATACTTGAGAGAAAGCATATTTAATTACAATTCAATTTGCATATTGGGAGTTTTTCATTGGTCTTTTCGCTTACTGTAAGTTTTTAAAAATTATATCGAGCTCTAAATAACGCCGTTCTGGGTTTCTTTATATTCTCGTTCGTTGTAAGTTGCTAGAATGCGTCAGCTTTAGAGTAGTTTAAAATTAACGACATACTTCGGGGAACACTGAGTAGAATGCGATCAATTGATGTTTAGCTATCATTCAGAAAACGGCCCATTCATATGAAAAATATTCAGGCTGTCGTGACTTTTCAGTCACATCTCTCGCATGGATTTGGTGAAAAGCTTGGGTATTATTTTGGCAACATTGTGTGCGAGCAATTGATGGGATGCCAACTTCGGAGAAGAAAGGGGAAGTTAAAGGAAAGGGTTGTCAGGGGGTGGCGACGGAAGAGACCCCTGGAGGGATACGTGAGGGAGGAAAAGGAACCTGGATACAGAGAAACAGGGAGAGTTGGCCCCTGGCGGCGGAGGGAAAGGGAAAGAGGGAGAAAGGAAAGAAGATGGTGTTCTTCGACAATCGAACCTTTACGTGGGTCATCAATCATACACATAGATGCGATGGGGACGCCGAGGAGGGAATTCTCCGGGAACGCGTTCCGGCAGATCGCTAGGTAACCGTGCGCTAGGGAGGGGGGTTGTGTGGGGTTGGGTTGAGCCGCACACGGAGTTCGCTCGCTTCCAACGCTGCTATGCGGGCCATTTTTTTCGTTTTTTTTCATCTTGCTATTTTATTTATTTGCCACCTCCTTCCCCGTTACCTCACACTCGCTCTTTTATTCCCTTTTGCCCCGCATCGCCTGGTGTTTCGGTGTGAAGATTGCCTCTTATGAGATTTCAGCCGGCGTATTTTTCGAGTTCGCGCCCTTCGTTTATTTTTTTGTCTTCCTACTATCTTTTCGTGTGCATACAGGGCGAGAGAAATAAAGGTTCGCTTGTAATCTCATGGGCTGTGGGAAAATATTACGTACACCCACGCAAAAACACAGCTATTATATATATATATATATATATATATATATATATATATATATATATGCTTTCGTAGACGTAACACGGAAGTGCCGAATAGTACAATACACAGTAACACACAATATAGAAACACAAAAAAAGAAGAACACTCACACGTTATTTCTTGATATTTCGACGGAAACAATCCGTCTTCCTCTGAGGATATAGAAGTAATGATATATATATATATATATATATATATATATATATATATATATATATATATATATATCATTACATATATATATATCATATATCATTATATATATATATATATATATATATATATATATATATATATATATATATATATATATATATATATATATATATATATATATCATTACATATATATATATCATATATCATTTTATATATATATATATATATATATATATATATATATATATATATATATATATATATATATATATATATATATATATGTGTGTGTGTGTGTGTGTGTGTGTGTGTGTGTGTGTGTCATGGTAAAATTTATATATATATATATAAAGAAAAACACACACAAGCATATGTTTCATGGATGTTTCCCAGAGGGAGCCCGAAATGGAAACTATGGTTAAGAGGGTTGGGACGAGGGGGCAGCATCGCTTTGCAATGATTACTCGCCAGTTCCCTGGTGGCGTGGATCGGTATTAAACTGATGGACGCGTTTCCCTTTTACGTTGAGATGACGTGTTGCGAAGATTGCGAATGGTTGTGTTGTATATGTATATAGTATATTCGGTCCAGGGGAAAGTACGTGTGTACGGTTTTGTGTGACGCTAGAAAATATTTCCCCCTCCGTCCACTGCTCAGTCAATTTATAGAGTGTGTTTTGGCTTTCACACTGTGTACGCTTCACACAATAGACGGTGCTGATCGATGGCGTTTGCAACGAAAAGAAAATGTTATATCCTTTTGTCCTCGACCAACTCAAACTCGCGTTATGAGTTTTTTCTTCGTGTAACAAATGCCGAACGCTTTGTGCGCTCGCAGCCAACAAATCATTACTTTTTTGGGGAAGAAATTTGATTTAGGCTAAATCGATTAATCTTGATCATAGCGTTTGCTCGGGATCCCTCACTTTTCTTGCGTGATATATGCGTGCGATAAGCAATTAGACTGTGAAAGATGAGAAGACTTTTTTTAATTTTAGCATCAAATATAAGCATACAAATCCTGGAAATATTTTATTCCCCTTGGAGAAATGAATGACGCTATTCATGAAACAAAATCTTTTCAACACTTGAATGATAGACATATCTAGTTTCTTTGGAACGTGCAGTTCAACGCATGCAACCCAATTTTATCGTTAAGTGAAACCACTATCATTGTAAGCGCTGTTTTGGATGAACACGTAATTATTTTAGGTGAGAATTTCATGCATAAAGATTATAATATGTATCTTTATTTTATCACAATGTAAAATTATTGGTAAGGGTGAAAATATAATAAAAATATATTTTGGAGAAGTGACTCTTCTTTTACATAAACTCAGTTAATCATTAAGTATAGGATACTTAATACAATTCCATAACTATTTTACAAATCATTCATATTCGCAGGCCATAAGTCAGCCATACAAAGAGAAATGAAAGAGTTCATTTAAATTTTCAGGTATATATTTAAAGTATATATATATATATATATACTCGTATTTAGCAAGTCACTTAGATATTATAATGATGGTGAAATTAAGTTTTTTAACGAAATATGAATGCAGGTTCCATATAAACCCATAATTGGAGTAATATAATAACCATGTAGAATTCCTTGAAGCATGCATTCGATTATACGCAGGTGGTCTGAAAAGTTTCCGACCACAGAAAATTTCAGAAAAAATGTCTTGTAGCTTTGTTAGGTTGGAAACTTTTCAGACCACCCTCGCATATGCATATGGTATTATTCGTGTACCCTTAAGCTTTCATGATTTTCATTATGCCATTCAAATTTTGCCTAAAACTTAAAATTTTACGGATTCATTCAGACAAGATCCGGGTTTCAAAATTCAAACTCATCATCAGAACCAGTGTATAAAATAAATGATAGAGGTGTGTGAAGTTACAAAGTTATAGTTTTTCGTTAATAAAGCAATCGACACCTTAAATTAACGCCTAAAAAAATCAATTAAAACTATTCTTTATATAAATGTTTCCTGAAGTTATATCTTTCTACTTGATTTTAACGTCGATTTTCAATGAAGTTATTTTTTTTCGAAATCTTTGAAGTAACTTTTGGAAGTGCACTCTTAGTCTAGGGTGAGATCACAACATACGAGGTCTGTCCTATAAATATACGAGCTGAGGCCAGGAAATCCGTATTTAGCAAAATTTAGTCTACATCGATTTCGTCCCCTTCAAAGTACTCTCAAATCATAGGCTATGCACTTATTCCATCTCCTTTTCCACTCTTTAAAGAACCTTTGGAAGTCCTCGGCAGTTAAGCTATTTAGTTTTCTCGTCGTTTCTTGCTGTATTGTGTCCAAATCTTCCCAGTGATATTCCCTCACCACACTTTTGCATTTTGGGAAGAGGACAAAGTGGCGGGGGGGCGAGATCAGGGGAATAAGGAGGATGTGCAGGTGCATTGTCATGGTGAAGGATCCATCCATCATGCTCGGTTAAAATAGTGTGTACTGTTGATTTTCCTGAATTCAGTTCATCGGCTATCATTCGGACAGTTTTTCGACGATCGGTAAGGACAAGGGACCGCACACGATCAATGTTATCGTTGACATTGGAGGTTGAAGGTCTCCCCGGCCTTGCATCATCCGTGGCGTCTTGTCGGCCATCTTTAAATCGCTCAATCCACTTGAAAACGGATGTTCTCTTCAGAGCATCATCACCGTAAACAGCTCCCAACATTTCAGTAATTTCTTGATAACTTTTACTTCACCACAAACTTGATGTTGATTTGTTCCTCTGTGATTTCATCAATTTCCATTTGTGACAAACAGTAAAAACAAGGACAAAATAAAGTAACATAACTGGCACTATACGCACAGCTCAACGATCCGCCAAGCACAGACGGCTCATTGGGTCTCAATGAACTAGCGCCAATAGTGGGCGGAGTTATAGTCCGCGTCATGGCCGCCAGATGCACCAGTTCGCGTATTTATTGTACATACCACGTAGGCGCCATTTTAACTTCAGACATTCATGGCATACAAACGCTAGACCTTGTAAAACGCCAGAATGCTGGAGAACCCTTCGCTAGGTTCTTCGAGATGTGGACAAAACAGGACTTAAAGCCTTATAACGAGGATATGCTTTCACTAGCTACGGCACCGACGCTAAACCATGATGACTTACTCTATGACGTACTATAATGTTGAATGTTGAAGACGCAGGCGCTCCAAAGTAATATCACCCGGCTACTGTCACTATCACCCGGACTATTTCTCCCGTGATTACGCCATTTGGGCTTCTGGAATCATCAAAATGTTCATGTTTGACCCGCAACATCATGAAGTCCTAATACACCGGAGATGCGAAAACAATATCATCGAGTGATCGTTTCGCCGCAGTCGCCAACCGATTGGCCCAAAGCTTTGTTTCAGGGCCCCGATAAAGAGGCCGGGTGGCGGGCCCTTTGCCCTCGCCGATTACCTAACTCATGGAAATCTCGCAGATAAGGAAGAGAGCGTTCCGAGTTTTTCTGCTAATTTATTCGTTTAATGTGATTAATGGTGGGAATACGACCCTTAATGGGATTCCGACTGGCTAACCATTAGATAAGGTCAGGCAATGAATGAGAGGTTTCACGAATGGAAATCGGGACCGTCTTACTCGACCTCGTGGGAACACAGAGCTATTGCATCGACAAGGGGAACCGTTGAAAATAGTCGTCTCGAAGAGATTGGGCAGATTTGGAATCTAATTTATGAACAATAAACATGACATTAGGTTTTGTATAGGCAAAGTTAGAGTTGAGTATGGGCCTAATTAACAGCATTTAAGGCGAAAGATGGTTTGATATGGAAAGGTATTCAACCATATACACGCAATATATACGACTCATACAACCATATGCATAATATCATATACTAACCATGTTGAGGTAATTCCTCGAGTTAATGTCGATATAAATTTTTATGCATCATTATTTATTTTATGCAGGTGTAATTTACCATTTTTATTCCTCACTTTACCACTTAAAATAATTGTAGTTATTTTATTTCGCAAATTACAATACAGCTATTTGCTTTAATATCACGGCTGAATTTATTCAATAATTTCTGCGTATGCTGAGAAATGGCATTAGTATTTTGTGTGCAGCAACATAAAACAATTGGGAAAAAAAAGCCATTAATAAGAATACTGATGAATTATCATTCAATTATATGTCTATGGTTGCAAAGTTTTGCTTTTTCCAGCATCTTAATCTTTGTTGCCAAATCAATACATCTACATTTACTATCAGTTCCTTTCACAGGAAATTTTCATTACTTGCATGTCGTAGTTAATCCCCTACCTTCCTAATTAAGTAATACTCTGGCCATATTTCCTTCAGTAACGATCTTCAGTACAAATTCGTCTGGGATATTTCTTATCAATTTACCTCTTCTTCTTGTTAAATGTCATTCATAGGCTCTTCCCTCTTCACCCTCTCTTTTAAGTATTTCTGCATTTGTTACTCTGTTTGTAAAATTTATTTTTTAAATTCTTTTTTTAAAGGGCCGCATATCCTTCGCCTTCAATTTTCTTTTCTCTGCTGTTTACATCGTTGAAATTCAACAACCGTAGATAGGTAGACACATATAATGCTAAACGAATCACGTATCTATGCTTTTGCTGGCACTAATTCCGTTCGGAGATACTTTTATTTGGCCTAAGTCTTTTTTGTGACTTCTAATCTGTGTACTATATCTCTCGACTTTCTCCCATTGCTAGTTACAATACTGCCTAAATAGGTAAACTCTTCCACTAATTTATTGCGTGTGTTCCTTGGTTTTTTGTTGGATCTTCTCTTTTACATTTGGCATCATCAGTTTCAATCTGGTTTATGTTCAGATCGTACTTTTCTATTCTCCTCTCTATAATGGCTTCTACCTTTGCAGGGTCGTTCTTCCTCTCTGTTAGTATTGATAAGCCATTCACAAACGAATGTATACTGTCTTTTGTTCTTGAACGTGAATAGTCAACTCCTCTATATTTTCCTTCCCTTCATTTCATTAATTTCCTTCTAAATGTGTACTTTGAATATCAATTTTGATAAATTCCAAAGAAACTGCGGGAGATGCCGCAACAGTAACTTTTAACGGAGTCATCCGCTAATGTGCATTTCAATGCAACAATTTCAGAGTGTAAAAATCATTCGCCTTGACTGGGATTCGAACCCAGATCCCTCAATATCCGGTCGAGTGCTTTAGCCACTTAAGCTACCGAGGCGTCCTCTTAAACGCTGACATTTTGAGGCTTTTATAGGAACAAGATGTTGTGACGAAATACCGTACATACAATGTCACAGGCATTCGTAATCGTGTGCAAGGCGCCACAGTCCACGAGGTTAAAGCCAACTTTAAACACTTATGGTGTTTTCACTTTGACAAATTCCAAAGAAACTGCGGGAGATGCCGCAACAGTAAAAAATTTCAGAGTTTAAGAGGACGCCTCGGTAGCTTAAGTGGCTAAAGCACTCGACCGGATATTGAGGGATCTGGGTTTGAATCCCAGTCAAGGCGAAAGATTTTTACACTCTGAAATTGTTGCATCAATTTTGACGATGGGCAGCCCTGCCTTACTCTTGCCTTTATTTCGACTTCTACCCTGTTTTCACCGCATATAATCACTCCTTTCTGATATCGAACTTTGTGGTGTGTTAAAAATTATATTAAAATATCTCTTATCTTTTTTTGACAAACGGGAGTTTAAATACTACTCAAATTCAAATAGCTTACGGAAAATAGGTTTCAGCCTTGAAAATCTTCGTTTGAAGAGGTTATACCTTTCTTTAAGAATTACAAATGTTCGAGTAAAAACAAGTTTGCCCATAATAAAAACAAACAAATGTGTTTAATGAAGTAGAAAATTATTGATGTAATTTTATTGTCAACCATATTGTAGTGCATTGTCGATCTTTATAACAACTGCTTAAAAAGATTTAAAATGTAGTTGATAAGTCAAATCCTTAAAAGATTTCGCACAAATTAGTTATTGAAGTATTTTTTCCGGAAAAATCCATTGAATCGGAATCAGGGAACGAATGTTTGTGCCGGAGACGCAGTAAATGAAATCACACAGCTGGAAGACCCACGTGCACATGAATTTTATGATGACGCTATTTAATCATGAAATCGCAAGAGTTCTCATTTCAATAACTACCACTTAACGATTAGACGCGGATTTCTTCCCCTTGGATTTCGTTGAATGTTCAATTTAAATTTTTCAATAACTCCGATTTGATGAAAATTTAGACGAATAATTTAATGAAGCCCTTGCATATGTTCATGCGAGTGATTTTTTTTCTCTCCACGATTTCTGTTTTTTTATTTCCCGATGAATATCTAACCAACTTGACGACTGCTTTTTAAAAATACAGGTATATCACTCGGGATAGTCTTTTTTTTAATTGCGAAATTAACTTTTCTGCATTTTTATGATTCACGTTACTAAAATTTCACCGAAATAACAGACAAAATATTAGAAAGCAATGAAGCCTCACACTCAATTAGGCTAAAAAATCAGCTCTAAATATCAGAAGCATAGAGAGTTACTGATAACCGTTGATTGACACTCGAGTTCCAGTACTGGCGCCAGGTGGTCATGGCGGCAAGCGCTCCATGAGAAATAGGAAATGAGAATTAATTTTGGGGCGGAAGAGCTAAATGATAAATTGAAGATCGGGAAATTTCAACACGAGTGCGAGGTTTCATTTCATTCGTCTATCGTTGAATTTGATGAATTTGTGGTAATTTAATTGCAGGATATTGTACTAGGCACAATTTTGTCGGCCGTTGTTTAATAATGGCATATCACAATGACTGCCTAAGTGAGATTGAGAGGTCAAAAGTTCACCAAGAACGAATGGGAGGATTTAAATATTTTAAAAGGTTAAAAAGCTAATCCTCTTTTTTTACAATTTTTCCAGTTGAAATTATTAACGATCTCCGATTCGTATAGTGAAATTAATTAAGTTTATAAAAACAAAGTTTTAGCGTGTTCGTGTTTTGAATATTAAGTATAAGATAATTTGGTATTATCATTGTAATTGTAAGTCTAGATTTTAAATAAGAAAACGAGTTATTTAATGCATTGAACTAATTTTTTATTAATATCTAAATGCACAGATCTGATAATATGTTAATTGAGAAATATGTTAATATACCCCCAGAACTCTAGGAAACTGCCCAGCAGATGCGCTCTTCGTCGATCAACAAGGGTTCTTCAATAACGAATGATCCTGTACTTTCTTTTCAACATCCTTTTACTCATACTCTAAATTTGCAATACTCTCATCAAAGTAATTCCCATGCTGCTTTGTATTTGTCTCACCTTTTTTGCGCGAAAAATTCATGCACAATGTCCTTCAAAATCGTTTTAATAGTCCTCACCAGCAGCATTCTGATGGAGAGTATTTTCACGCTGTTCATTCACATTGGAAAAGAGAAAAAAATCGTATAAACTAGTTATAGATTGTAGAGATGGTGAAAAATGCATTTTAATTTGATTTTTGCTTGTTATCTATTGGCCAATTTGATGATGTACCGTATATTATTGCTAAGATGCATTGAGTATGTTCGTTTGAAATATGACATTTTGCGATTGATATAGTCTTGAAAATTTTCAGCTCATCGTCCGGAAAGAATTCTCCCATTGCAGTTATACATGCTGGCACGACATTCCGATATACAATTCCCTAAATATCGGAAAATGATTTGACGCTAAATTTTCTATGAGGAGCCACAACCTAGGATTTTTATTTGACGTTGGTAATGCTGGATTTTTCCAAGCAAAGCTTAGACGAATGCTATCAGGATAAAAATGGTTTCGTCAAGGTTTCTCTTCAATCTTAACATTCGCGATCCAAAAATTTCTAATCTTCCTGCAGCAGGAGCTAAACTGCAAGCAAATTTGTAAACGAAGGTTCAATCTTGATATCCACGCCCAAAATCACGTCTAAGGTTAAATCTATATTTTTTTTATTTTGATCGTGTCACCAATAACATTTGTAATATATAAACATATTTGTATCTGTTTTCATTTATGTGAGTGTGTATATGTATATAAATATAAATAAATAAATATATATAAATATATATATATAAATATATATATATATATTTATATATATATTTATATATATATTTATTTATTTATATTTATATACATATACACACTCACATAAATGAAAACAGATACAAATATGTTTATATATTACAAATGTTATTGGTGACACGATATTATATATACGATATATATATATATATATATATATATATATATATATATATATATATATATATAAATATATATATACTATATGTACATACACACATACTCGTATATGTATATTAAAAAAACATAGTAACCAACACTAAGGTCGGTTTGGTAGGTGGTGGTAGAGTTTACCCAGTACTAAGCCCGACGGCGTGTGAAATTCAAACTACAGAGTAGAGTGGACAGTTCCTCTCCTTCAGCCGGTTATGGTTTTCCAGGAAGATCTGGTATCCGAAAAATCACGTAGCTAGGCACACGTTACGGCTTTTTCGGTTGTAAGATTTCTCAAAGCATATTCATTAATGTATCCTATCCACAGTCGATGGCAATAGTCTCTTGATTGGAATTATTTTCCGCCAGTGTTATTTTTATTCTGCAGAGTTTAGCGATACTAGATTTTTTCATTTTAATTTACGGTGCATGACTTTTGGTCACTCTTTGGTAAAGGTAAAAATCGTAAATTGATGATTTCTTCCCTGATAGTACTATCTGCTAACACAAGTTGAAATTGAAAACGCACGACATTAAAACGTATTGTCAATTGTGGACACCTTCTCAGTCTAGTTCATAAATAACCCCTTAAAAAATCAACAGCTAAAAGAACCCACAACAACATCTTTCAAATATGTAACCTCATCCTGAGGTCGAGTTAAGGAAATGCGATTGCTGCTTCAACGTGTAACCAAACGCTAATCAACACGAAGATTGTTAATGCTAGAGTCACTTCTCGTAACGTAACGTAACGTAACTCAGTATACACTTGTTTCTCGTCAATATATAAAAGCAGTAAATTTAAGAGTATCCTGGAGGTTTTATATAAAATATGATAAATATGAGTACTTTAATGTGTGGGTACTAAACAAATTTCATTTGACTTTTGTATTTAGAACGCCGTGATTCCTTCAGGCACTAATTCAAGCTGCACAAACTCCATCAAATGCGAGTGTAATCGAAACTTTGATTGCTTAATTATCGTCAAAGCCGGGAAATCAAGTAAGTCAATATCAGCACGACTAAAAATTTAAAAACCAACAAACATAAAAACCAAAAATAAACTTAAATGCTCTATCCTCTGGCGTTCGTTAAGTTTTGGGAGCACAACTTTCGTATTTTTCTAGAATTAGTCAGTCAGGCTTTGAACAGAACCCATCAGTACTCATCTCAATCCGTCTTTAGCCATGGCCGATACCTAATATATTCGGCGAGTGGAATTATTGAAATCAAACCAGTTGACAAACGATTAAAAAACTTAGGACTGTGAGCATTAATGTTCTAGATTGGGGGAAATGTTTGCATTTGCGGAATATTATCGATTTAGGGTATGTTTCTTATTTAAATGTACTTCTATGATGCTGTTTTCACCGGTACTCGTTGAAATTTCTCCATCGTATAGAACATAAAAACTCATCAATTTCACAATATTTATTACCGACCATGGTTTCACTGCAATGTGGTATCATCAGGTCGATAATCATGCCAACTAGAGGCGAAATCATGTTTGACAGTAAATTTTAAATGGGAAATTGCTGCGTTCCTCTAATAAATTAAATGTAAATGTACTCCGTTTGAATTTGCGGGAGATATTTCATCCAAGTACGTTCTTGGATAGGTTCAATGTTTCCTAAATGAATACAAATGTATCATAAGAATTGTGACATTTGAATCAGCAATTTTCGATCCGTATTATCAGCTTTAGTTAGAATAAGATTTAGGTATAGTTGTAATAGAATTAATGATTAATTTTACTTTGATTGATTATTCACTTTTGCTTTCAGTAATAACGAATTCGGCACCAACATTCTTTAAATTGATATTTTAGGTGCAAAAATAATTTCTAAACTATTCACAATTGCGGTATTTCATTTCTTTTTATTGACAAATTATCAACATTTTGAAAATAGCTCACGCGAATCTCTCTATTAGGGATATTGACACGGATGATGCAAATAGGGACCATCAAGTTAAAAAAACTCTTCAGGATTGAATTATAAGTTGACAAAGGTGAATTAAAAACGTCATTTGGCAATGCAATTAGATGTTAACCAAGTCTATCTTTCTTTCCTTACATTTTCTTGACGAAGTAATGTAACAAACGCCTGCGATAGTACTTCATGAACCTGAATTTAATTAATGTTTCGGAGATTCTAATGAATTGCTTTGGAGTTTAATTTTGGAATAAGAAACAGTTAATCTCGCCGTTTTCAGTCCAATGACTTGAAAGAGCTATTTACTCTGACAATCTGACACCGAAATTGTTTTATATCATTCGACTTTTATTAGTTCCACTTGATAATTCATCACTTAATGTTCCAATTAGGTCGCATAGCTTTTGTTGTACTTGGGGAAAGGCATTTTTGAATGGGCCAAATTATTTTAACACTATCATACAAATAAAATTAGGCCGGTTTAGACTTTAGATTCCACGTCAAATTTCGAAGAATCGTTGAAAACAATCTTCCAAATGCTCCGTATCCGTTCTTACGACCAATATTGTAGCACTATTTTCCTACGCCTCTCAGTTTTCATTTGAATTTGAAATATTAATAAATAAAATAAGACATCAGAAATATAGATTGTTTTTCAGTTCATGATAAATTAGACCACTAGTTGGGTTTACTTACGTAAAGGCTAATTCTGATATCTTTTAGGATATTTTGCGTTCTATTCCCTTTAAAGTTATTTCTGAATGATGTAACAATAAATCAGGATTTAAAAAATTCTAAAAGGCTTATTCACGAATTAATATCTTCTGGAGGAGATAAATATTTCCTTTGGGAGCTGTACGTAAATGGCTCTCTATACGCAGAGTCCAGTCAATATTGCAGCTGAAGTGCAACTCCCTAGGCAGGAAAGAATAAATATTACCCGTATTTCATAATTACTCATAAATTTTAAGCTCAATGGCCAATTTTTTAGCAATTTTTGTGCGATGGTATGGATTTTTTGTCCTAAAATATCGTGGGTGCCCGCCAATAGGAAATCAGGAAAGTGAAAGAAATTGAAACTTAATAAAATTTGTTTCGTTTGAATTTTCCAGTTGCCACTTCAGCGTCATATATTTATATAAAGTTACTGACTAAGGTGTTGCGAATTGCCAAACGTAGTTCCGGCAAATGTACGTGCGTTGAACCTGCGAACGCATGTTAAAGGGCATGGAAATGTTTATCAGTGGAATAATTGAGTGTCAAGCAATCGTAAGTATGAATTTTCAATCCCTAATTAATTTTTTTCATTGCCAAGTGGAGACATTGATAGTAGGATCAATGCTCAGTTTTTCGTATTTACCTATTCAGAGGATACAAACTATAAATCAACTTACCCTTATTAGCTTTTCTTGATCTTTTCGCATAAATTTCAAGTCGCCGCAACACATGTCTATTTTGACGGCAAGTTAATATTTTTAGCCCAAAGGGAGCTTTAATATGGAATTGCTTCTTAACATAAAAGGGAATCGCTAATAATTATAATTGATTATTAGTTGTTTCTTCAATTATTCACTTGTGGTTTCAAGGTGCTTCGGTTATTAGAAATTTAACTGGAACTTATGAATTGTGTAGAAGAAGGTCGGAACTAAGCGTCGGCAACGTTTCTTTTGAATAATTAGCTACCCACAAAATGAACTTAGTATTTTAGTAGTGGTATCCTTCGGAAGGTTTGGGTAAATTTGGTTTCTATCAATGGCTAACCATTTGGCCCACCGCATATTTGTTCCACCGGTTACCAGAAATAAAAATGTATTCTCAGCGCAAAACAGTATTTTTAATCTACCTCATCCGTGCGAAACAGAACCCTAATATTCCTTTAGATAGGAGAAGGACATTTTTTTCCATTCAGTGAAAAATTTGTAATTTATGTCTCATTTGCGATAGCAATAGTAAACCCTCTAGAGAGTATGCTTCGTTTACCCGATGCCCATGGATGCCCAGCTAGCCAAAGGGTAGTGTGAATTGACGCTTTGAGCAATTGAAATGGTAAACGAGTAAAATATCTATAAGCAGAACTCACATGTAAATTAATAGTATCAATAGATTAAGGCGTTCAGTAGAGAGAAAAGCTATTAGACTCATGTGTGTTCAACTTTTTCCTGAGACACTACATCCGAGTTATTCTTTGAAATTTCCGGACCTAAGGGGCTGCTGCACAATTACTGTGTCTTTTACATGTTCAGTAGTGTTAAAACTCTATTAAACTTGTGTTAGTGTAAATGTTTTCTCCATAATAACCAGCGCTTTAAATCGTTTATCGTATTTCATGTTATACATTTGGCCATATGCGTTTGAGCACGTGAGTGTACATTTACGAACTCTGCATTTCATTGGGAGCATGGAAAGGCATCCAATACAATAAATATTACAAATGGGAATCCGTGAAAAAACTTTCAAGCATTAGTAGAGCCATTTGAAAACTCATTTCAACGTAAAATGGATGCGCGGAACACTTGCGAAAGAAGTGTAATGGCGACTAATAGCGTGTCCACTGCTGACTAGAAATGTGTATAATTTTAGGTATCATGATATTACTTTACTTTTTTACCGATGATTTAAAAAAAAATTCATAACTATAGTTACAAAAAGGATTTAAAAAATAGACATTTATTTTCTCCCGGCGTAGTGCTGCTGAAAAAATAAAAAAATAAAGTCGTCGAGGCTTGAATTATACGACTCCGCGACGCTTGAGGGCGGATGAAATAGGGACTCGGACAGCGACGGGATATATTTTACACCTCAGTCCTTCTTTCCAAGAGCCATTCTGGTGGCAATAAAACGCAACTTTATGAGTGCTTGTCAAAAGTGTTACAAACTACGCGAAAGAGTGCCGCCGGTTAGAGTTCGCGGGACTCAGGCGGGGTATCGAGGGAGCAGCTCTCTCTCCCCGTGACTAAAATGTTAATGAAGCCGATTTTCTATCGATTGGGCTCCAGATCTTTTCTAGCCAGCAAGCACATACGTATTTCGCATCACGGACAATTCGGTCACATCTCATGTTTTTTTTATGTCCCAGTGTTGAGCAGATACGAAGCTTTGGATGCTTTGTGATTTTTTTTGTTCTTACGCAAAGCTCTCGCTTTCAGTCACAACACGTTCCTTCCAAAGAAAACCAAATAGAGTTCCCACTCGATTTAATCTAAGCAGTAAAGGTCATTGTTTACCGTACATTCCAACTACCCGAGCTGCCTTTTGGCATGAGTATGGGAGAAGAACTGCGGTGCAGCGACTGTTTGATATTGTAATGAAATATGATGATAAATACACCAAAGCAATGAATGCAAAAAAATGGTACAATGATAAATGCTCATAAATAAATCCTAGGCTCGTTCCAGCATGTTTAAACTATAAATATGGGGGAGCACATAGTACAACACTGATAAATACTCGCCAAAATCCTATTTCCCATAATATTAAAAATATATTCTTTGGAGTCCCTTCGTTTCATCACAAACAAGTATTCAAACTTTCATTCTTGCATTTTAGTGATTTATATGAGTGATATAATCAGTTCATTTCGGGTATCACTTCAAATAAGAGAACTAGGTATGCAAATAATTCGCAACTGTGTGTGAAGTAGAACAGATTGTGTACTTACATACTCATTAAAGTACCCGTGGGATGCGTTGAAAGAACTTAGGAAAGAGGACTATAGTGATCTAATATGAATGGAGTTTATAATCTCCGAAGATCTTTCATCAGTATAAGCTTCCACAATGTATCGACCTTTGCCATCAACTGTAGCTTAAGAATATACTTAATTTTAGTATAAACTATTGAACTAATACGATGGTTCATTTAACTGTTATCAGTGCAGTTCAATGCCTTTAATACGCGTTAAACGTATAGGATTCTGCAAAAATCATATGCAACAACATGCCCCACAGAGCATGTCTTTGTATTCGGCATCTCAGACGAATTAAAAGATAAACATTTTAGTTTCAGGTATAACTTTGTGAAATTCCTTCTTTTTGATGGTAAAAAGGAAACTTTAGACTTCCACAATAAAGATTTAATATTTCACGACCATGGTTTCGATGCTGCATATCATCATCAGGCGATGATGATTCGCAGTACCGAAACCATGGTCGTGAAATATTAAATCTTTATTGTGGAAGTGTAAAGTTTTCTTTTTACCCTCTTAACGAATTAAAAGATGTCAGGATGCTAGAATTATTACTAAGCAAGCGCCTTAATTTCAATAATTATTGAAACTTTTAGGTATGAACGATTTTGAAATGTGAGCGAAAATGATTATTGTTGCTAGATGTTTTCTTTATATAGTTAATACAAAAAATAACCTATTCCACCTATTCTTCATATATTCTAATCATATCCGTTGAAACATTGAGACAGTTCCCTTTCATTTCATTCCGGCACATAAATAATTACCTCTTAGTCGCATGCTCCCTCCTCCAAACAAACTTTCTTTTCGTTTATACTAACCTGATAACTAAATAGAGGGTTGGGAATGGTTGCAAAAAGCGTATCCAGTATTAATTTACCCATTCGTAGAACGATAAAAACTAATTTAGGAGTCGAATGATTCGAACGTTGTTCGAATTGTGTTCCATGCTGCTTCACATCAACTAAAGTTTCTAAATTCCAACTAGCCCTCATGCATTTAAACAGAACTCCTGGGTTGGTTATCACAAACTAAGAGCTTTCTAGAAATGGTGGTAAACTATGCTAGCAAGTGTGAAGGATTTTCTCTTTGAGTGACTTTAAGGAGAGTAATTCAAATCGTTTTGAATTTCAGAAAAATGAAATTTTAAACTGAGTTCTTTTGTTCATCTCAGTAATATTATGTTCAGGATTACTCCGAATATGCATTTAATGGAGAAAAATAAATTGAAATGTATACATACAGACGAAAATGGTCCAATTCTAATTACGTAAGATTTTTCCACTAAAGTTAAACATTTAGCCCTCGAGTGCTACTCTAGTACTACTGGCAATCAGATCAATCGCTACTTTTTTACTTTCAAGTGTTTTTTACCATTGGATTAGTAATACCCTTACCTCCCAACACCGATTTCTCCCTTCCTAAAATTTCCCATAAAACTTGGCGTTAGGTATTTTGTCGTAAGTCTTCCTTTTCGTAGTACAGCTAATTTCCATTCTCAACAACAATGCAAAATACTTTATGTTTTGATTACACCCAATGCCAAAAAGCTTTGTTAAGTTGAAATGCTGATTTCCCCATATTTTACCTTATCATTCAATATCGAAATTTTTCTAGCGAGGGGTATCGAATAATGAGGTTCCATTATGACATACCAATATCCTAAAACACTGGTCTACTCCTCGGGCCAAAAGTAATCGCCATCCTTGATATTATAATAAAATTTGCTACCGTTGCAACTATCACTGTTGGCGAATTGAGCAATTTTTTCATAAAGATTGCTGTTGTCTGCTGTAATAAACTTTAATGGTTATTAGTATATGCCTATTTTCTAATAGCAAAACCAAACGTGTGGTCATCCAAGTCATTACGTTTGATTGCATTGTTGTTTTCTAGCTGATAATTGATCATTTGATATTACTCTAGAATACATTTATAATTTTAGATTCCGCAATATAACCTAGACAAACCCATCATTTCAATATTCTTTACTCCCTTGAATAAGTATTTTTTCTTGAATTGTTATTCTTTCGAATTGTTATGCTCGCTTTCTTAGCCCGTAATGGTCATCCATTCTCCATATCTCGTATTCCGAAATTCGAAAGTCTCGTACAATTCATATCTAAGTATAAAAGCTAAGGGTACCTTCCATCAGAGTTCTTCGATGCATTCTTTTTCATCTTAGTCGAATCACATTCCGAAGAATTTTTGTATGATTTTCTCATATTTTCTTCCCTCTGGGTTGGCATCAATTTCATTTATTCGCAATCCTGTGATATTATTTAACTCCTTACGCGTTGAAATTATTGCCAAATATAATTGTTTTGCTTTTTCACTCCTTTCCCTCTTATCGTAGTTTATTATGATTGTCTTCTCCCCATTTAGTTAATTAAGAGTCTAAGGTTTTCTCATATGACCCTCATCTATTATCCTCACAGGCTGAAGCATTAATATGAGTTAAAACCCTTTGATTAGCTCTATTTCACTTTATGTATTTCCATGCTTCCAATTCTGAAAGCTATGATTAGAAAATTTATTCTTGTTAGCTCTTCCACTTTTTTGGAATCGATAGTTCTTAATTAAGCTCTCTCCCTGATTTCAACTTAATCAAGGGGACTTACAATTAGCGTTTCGATAACATTTCCTGGTGATTCAAATATGCATTCGATTCCGTGGTCACTGTTCCCGAGTTGGCGTTTGTAAAAACATAATGAAATGTTATCTCCATCGATCTCATGTAATTTTCCTTTTGTGGTTGGGCAAATAATGGATTTTAAGTAGGCGACAGTGATTGTTTAACCCTAAGTTCGTTTTATGATATCGGCCATTGCTACACCATAATCCTTCACTTCCCTTATTATCACTACCGTCAACCATCACTCTGTTCCCATCTGCCATCATTAAAATGCCTTAATTATTTGCCCATTCCGTTAATTATTCTAGCGGAATTAATTAAAAGAATAGGGTCTCATCTTTATTTGTAATTTATATTTTTCACATAATTTGTCTTCCAATGTCTAGCAAAACACTTCCCTCTTCAATCCATTACTATTATCCATTTGAAAAACCCTAATCCCCTCATCCCTTACCCTTTCCTCCTGGTGCTGCACCCCCTGCCACACACCTTTTTGGTGGCTTGCAGGATATTGATGTAGATGTAGATGAATCCATATGAACTAAGAGAATATCTATACTTTTATTCCTCATTTCTTATTTTATTTATCTAACCCCAGCATCGTTGAACATTGTATGTCTATTCTGATATTTGACCACTATTCAGAGAATTATCCAATGATTTTTATTTTCTTTTTTTTTCAAAGACTTCATCGTGCTTACGTTTGCGCAAGACTTTTCTGCCACTGCATCCTTCCCACGGGGTTCGATGATGTAGTTGCTTGGATTCACTGATCTTCTTTTCTTGTTTTTTTTACTCATAGCAGTATCAAATGAATAAAAATGCAAATAAATGATCACATATGCCCCATCTCAATTCTCTTCAGCCTGCATGTACTTAACCTTATTTATTTAGGCAGCAGACATTTTATTCTGTGAATAGATGTCGAAGTAACGGAGGGTGACATCCCTTTTATCGTCTGCGGCTTTCTGCTAAATGTCTTATTTCATTACACTCCATTCAAAAATAAATAATGCCTCTTAAAGTGATTCCATTGAATTAACATGACAATTTGCCATAGGACGAAAAAGGTACAGGATTTTGCAATACATACAAGTTTAGTAAATGGTTATTAAAAAAAAGGCAAAGCTTTTTAGTCGAATTATATCTTTTTACTCGCAATTGTGGTATTCTGATCAAACCTCTGGGTTTGTATTATGCTTCAATTATGTATGTAGTAGCAGTCCTTTTATCCTATAATGTTTGTTGCCGCCATACTGTTTCGTCCTTCCCTGCCTCAGCAGATGGACGTCTTTGACTCTGACACAGTCGAGCTCACAGCGAGCTAGAACTCTCGTTTTATAGTATTGTGGGTCTACTCTCTACGTATTTAGAGGCGATAAATTGCGAGAATTTTATTTCCGATAAGCTTTGATAGAGTCATCCCGCACAAACAGCTTGTATTTAAGAATGTTTGCAAATATGAATACGCTGACAAAAAGAAGAGTGCTTTGGCTTCAAAATCTAACCTTAGTGATACGATAGTCTAGATCTAGATCTACATCAATACCCTGCAAGCCACCAAAAAGGTGTGTGGCAGGGGGTGCAGCACCAGGAGGAAAGGGTAAGTGATGAGGGGGTTAGGGTTTTTCAAATGGATGGGGAAAGGTAAGGGGAACCTGCAAAAAAAATATGTATACAAAACAAATATATATATATATATATATATATATATATATATATATATATATATATATATATATATATATATATATAATTATATATATATATATATATATATATATATATATATATATATATATATATTTATATATATATATATATATATAAATATAATCGTATAACCCTGCGCAGTCGCTACCTTGTAGGTTAATACTTATTATGTCGAGCCGGCTCCTGGAGGATTTCGATTACAAGAATTCTGGTCTCTTATTGTTCTCGGAAAAAATGACCATTTTAATCTGTCTGTCCTGCAGTCAATCTCTCTAATCTTACATTCGTGATCCCTCCTCCCGTAATACGTTGGGGTTCGTATTATGTTCTTGATGTCATCGGAAAAGGACCCATCTTTAAATGTATTTAATAAGTTTAATCTATATTGTAAACGCCGCAGTGTAAGGGAATCCCAGCCTAAATTTTCTAGCAAAGTAGTTATGCTACTGCGTTGGCCATAGCAATTTTTGACAAATCTAGCCCCCCTCCGCTGAACTCGTTCCAATTCCGAAATTAAATTTATCTCTTGAGGATCCGATATACTGGCAGCATACTCTAGGTGGGGCCTGACTAGGGCAAGAAAACATCGTTCCTTCACTTTTTCGTCACATTTACCTAGCACTCTTTTTACAAATCCCAATTTTTTATTAGCGCGACCGCATATTTCCCGTATGTGCTTTCCCCAGGATAGAAAGTGAGTAATTGTTAGCCCCAAGTATTTAAAGGAATCTACCCTCGCGATTTCTATCATGTAATGTAAAATTACAGCAATAACTGTCACTCAAAATTTATGAGTATGCAGATATCAAACCAGTGTTTACTATTATTTCACAGATAAGTTTACAACAACTTTTATACAGAGATTTTGTATAGCTACCGGGTTCTTTTTATTTTTTAAACAGCTCTTTCCCGACAAATTATTGAGCGAAATGTTACCAGCTAACCATTCTCATGGCGCAAAGTTAAAAAATAATTTCTTAGAAATTATTTAATATGGTTTGTTACGCTGATCCCAATAGCACATTAAGAAATCTTCCTTGAAAAATTTAAATTCGCATAAAGTTAATGTAACCATTGGAAATGAAAAAGAAGTTACTAGGTGATTTCACTGAAAAACTTTCATTACGAGACGACCCGGGTTTCGACGTTCAACGTCATCTCCATCTTAGACCTGAAGAAAAGCGTCGAAACCCGGGTCGTCTCGTAATAAATATTTTTCAGTGAAATCACAAAGTTACTATTTTTCATTTCCAATATGAATCGATTCCATAAAGTTACGCTGGAAACCATCAATTATAATGTAACCATATTTTAAATAATCGATTAAAAAATGTTTTTGGCCCAGGCATCTAAGTAATATAATTTTCAGAATATATAGATAGAGTAATTTTATGCATAAATCTACTTGTGTCTACATAGTATTCGTCAGCGTCAAATTTGAGGGGGCATATTTTGAAGGGGATGCCTTAAAAAGTTTTCTACATTGAATTAGGATCAGTGGTAGACATTATTTTAAATACCTGTGGATAAAATTTTCCTAGAATATTGCAATGTATTCCTAGAATTATGATATAATCAAATTTTTCGGGAAGTTATATTTTCTTTAAAGCCGCTTAGGTGAATTTCTTTTCTCTTTTTTGATTTATGATAAATCAAAACTGGGTAATAATAAGTGGGATTAATTGATTAACTTTGAGTCTATATATATATATATATATATATATATATATATATATATATATATATATATATATATATACTTTAATATAATAATGAATTGGAACATCTTAAAATAAGTTCAATGATGCCATGTAGTTTGTAAATCTGGTACAGTATACGGGATATTTTCATAAGGAATATATTTTTCTTTATAAATTGTTTCCGAATTTCAGAATAGTTGCACAACTTCAGAAGACGCTTAAGGCTACCCGTAACACGTACGTACAAAGTAATGTACTTTTTTTCCAATTCAACATTCAGTATTATCATATAATCCTGGTTTTCTAACTCCAAAGCCTTGGAATAAATAGCTACAATGAAAAAAAAGGTCATTGAAGGGAGAAATAATACATCTCCTACAAATTCGTGACTTGAAAAATGGCGGTGAAGGTCGTAGGAAATACCTCCAGCAAACAATGAATGTGCACTCTAGGAAAAAAGTGGTAAAAAAAATATCTAATTCAAAATACGGAACCTTAAATCACCTTACGCAAGGTGCCATTTAATTCAGTTCAGTTCTGTTTAGTCGTGCCTTAACAGTAGCAATGGAGAGGGATTCAAAGTGCTGTGGTTTCCAAGCCATTTCCCTCCGTAAACAGTTTATTGGAGACAGTTGCCTAGATTAGACCTTTGTGTGACCATGGCTGTGGCTGGATTAAAACCTACAAGTACTTTCGGTAGAACATTAGCACACCAGATTAATGGAATCTATTACTAGCCGTAGCAATACTTCGATTCCATGTGGATTTTGTTTACCCGAAGAAATGTCCAAAACCAAACCATTGCACACATTCAGTAAAGTTAGACTTTTTTCTGTCTTTATTAAACCTATATTTCATTACTAAACTGTTTATTTTTGTTATTTAATTGAGATATTTTATTTATTTGCTGATTTACGGACTTGATTAATTTATAAACATTAAATTCACATTCAAGAGCTACAAAAATGGAAGTGAATCTATGGCACTATTAATATCAAAGATTTTTATATCAGAGGAAGTGAAAATAGCAAAACCGGGAGAAAATACGGATAAACAACTTTAATTAACTCAAGATATAATCAGAGGCATAGCATGAATCAAATGAGGTAATAATATGCCAAACCATGATAGTGACAAGCAATGTATTATTTCAATGAGCAAGCCACATTAAAGTTATTGTCAAAAAATTGAAAGCCTAATAAAGCTCACCATACCTTGTCTTTAAGGATAGACGTGCTAAGAATAGCTCCATCATCATTCTGCTGCAAATGCTGTATATGTTTTGCATCATTAAATACTCGTTGTTTTACCGACTTTCTTAATGGCCTTTCTCTCTATTTGAGGATAAAAAAAATCTCCCATCAAACGAAGGCTTTCCATTTCTTTTGTACTGCAATGAAATAACGTCGCTTCGAGTATTCATTGGTGCGGCGATAAGATTGAAGTGGGAAAGGGTCGAGATAAAGACGACCTCCCGAAGGGGGAGAAAATTTCGGGCAGTCAGTGGAAAAAGGGAAGGGGAGTGAGAAATCCAGGGGTAGGTAGGGTTGAGGGATGCGAGGAAGAGAAAAGTAGAGGAGCGGAGTGGGATCGGGGATTGGTCTGAGACGGGGAAAACACGCGATAGCGGATAAATACTGTCCCATTCAGCCGTCCGATGCATCCGATAAATTTAAGCCAAGAGAGAGGGATGCCAAGGCTGTAGGATGCGACTCAGGAAGGAAAGGGTTTAGGAATGAAGTAGGGGTTGGAATTCTAAGGGACGTGGATGGCAGGAAGTGATAAAGGAAAACAGGAGGGATAACAGAGGAGGGAAATGAGCAAATGAGACTTTCCAAAAGCATAAGAATAAGATTGATGGAAGCGTAAAGAGTTTTTGTAATACTCAGATGAGAAACTTTACAAGCATTTTCAATGATAACTGGTAAAGTCATTTTTACGCCAGCATGTACAAAATAGCTGATGTGGTTCAAGAGATTTTAATTATTTTCTTTATCACGTGGGAACTGATTCCCTGATGGTTGATCATACATGGTTTTAATTAAATATAAATATGTGTGTGTGTATATATACATGTACATATATATGTATATGTATATATATATATATATATATATATATATATATATATATATATATATATATATATATATATATATATAAAAACATATATATATATATATATATATATATATATATATATATATATATATATATATATATGAGTCATTTCTTAATATCCTTACTCAACGTCCCTGTCATCAACTCCCTTCTCCTTGTGAAAGCCTCTCTGCCTAGCGCAATTTTTCTCCTTACGTCCCTACTACTTTGACCATGTTGGTCCAAAACACTACCGAGATACATAAACTGTTCTACCTGCTCTAGTTTTTGCCCTCCTGTTTTGATGTTTAGCTTAGCCTTTTTCTTTCTAGAAAGTCACATAACCTTTGCTTTATTAATATTGATTTTCGTCCCATACCTATCGCATTTAATTTCCTATTCACTCAGCAATGCCTGCAACCCCTTGGCTGACTGACAAACTAAAGCTTGGTCATCAGCGAACCTAACTGATTTTACGATTTCCCCGCCCACTTTCATTCCTACCTCCAGTTCTTCCCATGCCTCTTTAATCATTTCCTCTGCATACAGGTTGAACAGCAACGTAATGGGCAACCCTGCCTTACACCTCTTCCTAACACTGCCCATCCGGACTCACCGTTCCCCACTCGCACTTGAGCAGTCTGAGACATGTACAGGTTGCGGATTAGCCTATATCGCTATTAATTACTAGCCTATAACTATTTTCGGCAATATACTCATTAGTTTTCCCAATTCACTCTATCAAACGCTTTTTCGAAATCTACGAAACAGGCAAATACCTCCTGGTTGTGTTCTATATTCCTCTCGATTAATAATCTCATTACTGCAATTGCATCACGCGTACCTCTCCCCTTACTAAACCCAAACTAATCATCCCCTAAGTAATCATTTGCCCTACTCTCTATCCTTTTGTCAATGATCCTGAGAAAACTTTAGCTGCGTGGGATATCAGACTTATTGTCCTGTAGTCCTCACATGATGTAGCCTTTACCTTTTTCGGAATAGGAACTAACACTGATCTCACAAAGTCTTCTGGCCAGATTCCTTCCTCATAGATACACCGAATTAGCCTATTTAGCCTCTTACTCCCACATTTTCCTAAACATTTAAATAGTTCCGTGGTAATGTAATCCACCCCCACGGCCTTATTTAGTTTCATCTACCAAAAGCCCTTTCTATCTCATCGTCGAGTATGCCTGGACCTAAGCTATCTTCCTCTACGTCATGTTCCTTTTCTATGACTAACTTTGTTGGTCTAAGTTCTTTACTATACAGTTCTTCTATGTATTCTTTCCATCTCTCTTGGATCTTTCCCGTGTCAACTATTATCTTACCCGCCTTATCTCTAACGGTTAGCTTAAATCTTCCACCAAGCTTCTTTTGCTTTATTTGTTGCCCGCCTCAATTATTGTTTAATTCTTTGTACTTTATTTTTCATTCATTTAACTCTATGTTAACACTCTTACATTATCTCCTCTCATCTATCTTGGCAATCATATCATCCGTGATCCATAGTTTCCTTGTCCTTTTCGAGTTATGGCTTCCAATAGTGGCTTTTGCGGCTTTTGATATGCCTTTCTTGATACATTCCCAGTTGTCTTCGATAGTACTCAGCTCTTTACCATTTTCCGTGATTTCCTCTATATCCTGTTGGTACTCCTTCCTTTTCAATCCATTTAATGCTTCGACATTTCATTTTCAAACCCTGCCTAATCTTTTTGAAACGGACGCTACATTTCATAACAACTAAATTGAGGTCAGAGTCCGCATCCGCTCCCGGGAAGCTTTGGGATTTTATCACCCTATTCCTAAACCCGTATCTAACCAGAATTTTAATGTAGCTTATACCTTTCTGAGTCACCTGGAATTTTCCATGTATACCTGCGTCTTTTGTGGTGTCTAAACCAAGTGATTGTGATGACTAACCCCTGTCTCCTGCAGAACTCAACTGCTTTCTCCCGCGGTCATTCCTCGTGCCTAAACCGTAGTCTCCCACCTCATCACCATCTCTTCCTTCGCCTACCGTCGCATTCCAATCCCCCATCACTATAAAATGTTTCCCTGCAGGAACACACGCGATTATGTCCTCTAACTGATCGTACATCCTATCGACCTCTTCCTCCGTATGGATGCTCGGTGGCATGAACGCCTGAATAATAACCAAGTTCGTCGGTTCTGCTTTTATCTCTGCTAGTAATATTCTATCAGTAACCTTTCCTATGTTGACTACGCTGCTTCCTACCTCTTCATTTAATACTATGACAATCCCTCGTTGGCTCTCTTCCCCGTCGCTGTATATTATTCTATGATTATCACTCTAGTAATCCCCGCTATACTTCCATCTCACCTCGCATAGACCTAAAATATCCATTTTTCTCCCTTCCTATTCTAACTAATTTTTTCTTCTTCTCCTACGTCTTCTGTCCTATTGCTGCCGGCTATCCCTTCCAAGGGTTTCGTGGGATGACGAACGCGGAAGCCTTGCCTCCACCGCCTCCCGGGCACGACACACGGCCGATTGGGCCGAGGCCCGTAGGCCAGTGGCCTATCTCTGTATTCTCCATCATTTAAATCTTGTGAATTATAATTGAGGTGGTTTCCCATTGCCTTCCTCAATAGTGTTTTTAACGTGACACCATCACTTACTGGCTGCCCTACTGGGGTCAGACGCCATTGCAGCCGCCTCACTGAGGAACAGACGCTGCGTGGACTACCTTTCGTCTGGCTCCTAACCTTCGACCTATCTGGCATTGGTGACCCTACCAGGAGCAATTGTTATTACTCCCGCCAGCACAGCTTTAGGGGTCATCCCATCGCGCAAGCTCTTTCACCACGTCAAGATTGTAGTCCGGGGAGGGATATATATAAAACCATAAAAACCATAAACACAGTAATCAACCCGAATGTCGGTTTCGTAGGTGATGACAGAGTTCACCCAGTACTAGGCCCGACGGTATGTGAAATTCACACATCAGGGTAGGGTTCCCAGGGACACCTGGTACCCTATAAATCACATAGCTTGGGTGGAGCTGTAGGTGCCCAGAGTGCCTTGCCCGGGAATCGAACCCGGAACCCTCTGGTCAGTAGTCCAACGCTCCCCTGGACTACCGCTACATATACCGCACCGAAAAGGTTTCAAGTAATTTATTGTCTGCCTTCTACCTGCTGAACACCGATATCACGGAAATGAGAGTACGAGCCCAAATGTATAACAGATATGGTGAATAATATGTTCCGATTTGGATTAAAATATTCTATGGAAAAACTATAGTTCAGGTGCAGAGTTTGTTCACATTCATTATTCAGTCACGTGAAGCAATGCGAAGGTTTACTTTCTTATTTATGACATATGAAGCGACCAAAAACAGAGTGTCTCCCATCTGTAGTCAATTAAAGGCAATGAAGATGAAAGAATTGTACCTTGGTGAGAGCAAATACCACTGTGCGGAAGGGATCAATGTTGAATTGATAGACAAAAACACACGCATAGAAGCTGTGATTCACGTAATAAATCACGCCTATTGTAGATTATAATGAAGTGGATACCGTAAATATCTACCAAAGAGCATAGTAAGTGAAAAGGGGTAGGTAGAAAAATTATGTAATCCTATTGAGGTAGAATGTGCTTATTTTAGGATTCAGAGAGATTGATTACATAAATTCGGTAATCGAAGTACAGGTGGTAATAAATTTAAATTTAATGCTTTCTGCTCGAGTATAATTGAGTTTGGATGCAAAGTGAAATAAATTGTAAATATGAGGTTAAAATAGTAAGTGATGAAAGATACACGATTCTTAGATTCTTCCTTGAGTTGAGTGGTTCCAGGGTATTCTACTAACCCCCTCTATGAAGAATCTTCACTACATTTAGCATTGGAACCTTAGTTAAAACCTTTATTAGATAGCTATAAATATATTTAATAATAGCTTTCACTTTTTCATTATACTTGTCCCTTACAAGTAGTTACAAACCTTTGGCATGATTTCGTTAGGTTCTGAAGTAATATCGAAAGTGAGTTCCGAGGTACTTTCTCCCCTCTTTACAGTCACGTGTCGTAAGACGAAGCTCGACACGGGGTACTGATTTGACGACATAAAATAGTGTTTGATATGCCTGCAATGCTACATATTCATGATAATTTTTGGGAAGGATTTTTGCCAGTATTTCGGCGACCAATAAAGAGAGAGTTCCCCGTTTTTATCTCTCGCGTTTGTCTGCCTTCCGCTTTGGTAATATAGACGAAAAGGAATTTCCATGACTTTGAAGAGCCTCCATTTAAACCGTGAATGCCGTAGTCCTGAGAGAGTGAGCAATATGCTGATGAATGCCTATTAATGAGGGGAAATGAGAGTTGGGAATAATGCGTCTGGGAATCACTCAAATTGGATGAGGAAAGCGATCGTTGCCGACGGATTCTTTTTCAGGAGAGGTTTGCTCGGAGGGGGGAGTTGGGATTCGTCTGGAAGATGACAGAGGGTAACAAAGAAAGAGGGCGGGTAAATAGCAGAGGGGAATGATTGGAGGATTAATGGAAAGATTTCCTTTATTTTCGCGCATGCCTCGGGAATGATCCTGGCACTGAAACAAAAGGGAGAAGACGGTCCCGATCATATTTTTAATTTCTTCTTACTTTTCCCAGTGGCATGATTTTTTCTTCCGATCATCATTTTCCCGAAAACAAATGACTGATATTGGCCAAAGGGGGAGGTTATGATTGTGTTTGTGTAAGTGGCGTACAAGTTTGAGATCCAATAGGAAAGAGCGATTCCCGGGAGGCCAGCAAAGAGGGGAACACAAGATGGTACTCAGATGAAACGGGGTTAATCAAAATTTTGATCGTTAATTTGGAATGGAAAAGGTCTGGCTGGGGATGTAAGAACAGAAACCTTACTAATCCATAGGGATATATCCGAGAAATGAGATAATTTTATTGCAATGAAGAGCAGACGGAATAGTATACAAAAATGCGTGAAATAAGTGACATCAGTAATAATATACAAGGACTCAGAGACAGTTGACTTATTTAAACGTAGAATGGCGAGGATTACCAATTTATTGGAGGTGAAGGAAAGATTTTTTTACTCTAAAATAATGTCTTTATTATTGAGTGATATTTTTATTATGATTTATTTAATTTTTTTAATTTTCCACATGTAACAATAATCGTAACAGGATGTAATTAGGAATCAAAGCAAGCCTATATGTACCAGTACTACTGGGATTTGTGTTTTCTCGCGCAAAAATGTACGAGGGCGGTTCAATATGTACCCGTGTTTGACGACAAAGGGCGTTCCTGAGGGAAGTTTATGTTATCATCGTGTGCTGTCATCTATCAAACGACGGTGAAACAAATTTCAGACTGATTTAAAGGTTAGTATGGAATTGGCAGCCATTCTAGTAAGACGTGTTTCGTGATTTTCGCTGGGATGGAAAAAGAGCAGTATCGTTCGTTAAGTCACTTTTTATTTTTGGATGGGAAGAAATGCGAGGAGATAAAACGGAATTTATTTTAAGGTAAAACTCGTTTCATCGACTTGCTGCATCATCAGGTAATAAGTTCTGTGGAAAGTACCAACTCTTTAAATATGGGTTCCAAATATTTCCACGAAGTGAAGCCCGAAACCTTAAGAATATAGTAGTAACTCTGATTTATCTTATTTTCATCCATTTAGAAACAGGAATTTAATTTTAATTGTGTGAATTTAACCCAAATGAATCTGTTCTAATGAAATAATTCAATCATTATGCAATTTTTAAAGTTTGTTTTAATTTTTTGTAGTGAAATGTTTAAGTGTTGTAAACTGTTTAAATGTTGTAAAATGTTTGAATGTTGTACATTTTTTGTAAATTAGTGATCTCGTGTAGAGTATAAGCCTCCGGTACTTTTAGTGGAAAAACATGAGACATGAAATGAGCCATAATTTTAAAAGGTTACGATAATCGGCCACAAACTGCCATCTCGGCGTCATCCCATAGCTTTGGGCTCCCCAAAATGTTTGTGTTACATACTCGAACCTCAACTCCGGCACGTAAATGACACTGTCATGGCACATACCTAGATAATTATTAATTAACAAATTGCCAACACTCAAGCACCTGATATTACTTATATGTACACGTATTCACGATACATAATTAGTACTACAGGCGCAAAGGTTTATGTGAATGTACGTATAATGAGTATCGTGGGTAATTTCAACAGTCTACCCAACCGTGGCAAGCGAGTCGGCATATAGTACGTATAATCAATGGCACAGGCTCAGTGCAAAAAAAACACATTTCCGGAAACTTATACATAATAGAAGCCATTTTATCTTATGGAATAATTATTAATGTCCTTATTTATAAAATCTTTATAGACCGTAAAAAGATCAACCTCAACATCTGGTTCATTCATTACGAATTAGTGTGCAAAATCTTGTGGTCCCATACTCGGAGGTCTTGCATAAAAAAAGATGATTAAAAGGAAAATTTATTGATTCCAATTGTAATCTGAATGATCTTAATGGACATAAAATGTTTTTTGTAAGAATAATTACGTGTTGAAGGATTAGACAAACGTCTTCTGTCTAAATATACTTAGCCAATTTACTTCCAATAAATTGCGAATATTTCTTACTATTGCGGAGTATTGATAATATTTCGTACCTTATCTCCATACCATTTTCAAAGATTTTAATGGTAATATTACAAGTGGTAAGGAAATTTTTGTGTTTCGTTTTTTTTCTGCCTCAATATAATTATAAACACAATGTGAAAACTCCATTCCACCCCCCTCCTTGCCGAATATACATATTTTCCTTGGTTTATTCTCAGTGCAAACATGCCCGTTATATCATTATAGAGTTTTCCCCAATAGGGGAATATATGAAGAGGACGTGGCGCCAGCTAATATTGTTTCCCCCTTGATTTATCCCCACATGATTGAATGATGCACGCACCCTCCGGTGCGCTATATGTGCGTATTCCCTTCATTATACACGCTCGGGGGAAGCTCCCAAGTGAGTTTCACTTCCGCTCGCGTGCCCCACCCCCCAACCCTACATTTGTGTCCGGGCAGGCCGCGGTTGAAATGATGCGAGGCATAAAAAGAAGTAAGGGGTCTGGTGTGTAGCTGCAGGGAAAAAAGGAGTGGCGCCTCTCGAGGTAGAGCCGGGGGAGGTTAGCGACCCGTGTGGGAGAGGAGGGGTAGCGGCGAGGGGCGCCCGCCCCCTTGCTCCGTTGGACGCGATGCGTCGTGTCGCCGTCGTCGCGAGTGGGTGCAGTTAAGTGAAAGGAGGCGGCACTTGACGCTGTCTCTTAATGCTCTCGCCCCTATCCGACCGTGGGCGGGGCGAACTTCGTTATGTTCCGTGGCTGCTTACACGAGGATGCGCCCGGCGCAAATATTTACCCGGGCGTGTCCCAGGCTCCCCGATGTACTCCGTGGGCACTGGGCGCCCGTCCCCATCAAATGTAAAAAATACACGATAACAGCTAAAAGGGTGAGTAGATTTTCCCGCCGGCATTTTAAGAGCCTTCGTCAACTCCTTAGAGAACCCTCCCGAGCAGTCATCCTACTGCATCCCATAAGTGATCGCGCGAATAAGGAGAGAGAAGCTAGTGGCAAAAACATTATTCTGCCGGTAATATTATCAGTCACCAAGAAGAATTGCAAATCATATTCAACAAATTATAATGCATTATCCGGCTTCATGTGCGAGTATTTGTCTGAAAATGGGTGGTTGTCAGAATATAACTGACTGTAAAAGCATAACAAAAAACCGTAGTAAATAATACCATTTGTATGCTATTAAAATTTTAAATTAAAAAAATCCCTCGACGTTCGAGATTCTAATGGAACGATATTAAGAGAAGATGAAGACGTTCGGAATAGATGGAATGACTCAGGGCCCCGGGCCTAAACATATTGGCGACATCCAAATAGAAGAAGAAATCGTATTGGAAGATTTAAGAGTTACTGAGAAGCGAATTTGACGGAGCTGTAAAAGACACGAAGAATTACAAGGAACCATTCACAATAAACGAAGATGTAGGTTCTCGGAGTGAAATCGAAGGACAACCTGTTTGGGATAATCAAAGATACTCACGACAGGGGAAAACTATCAAATGACTGAAGAGAAGTGTGTGATAACTGCAATTCCGAAGAAAATAAGAACAAAAATTGCAAATATTCCAAAATATTTAGCCTGAGTTCTGAAGTACATACCCGGATCGTTATCCGAAGTGTAAAATTAAATATAGAGTAAAGCCTAACGAATAGGTTGACGATGCGCTACGAGGAAAGCAAATAAGAAAAGGCAGTTTAAATATTTTAAGTTTCCCCCTCCTTGATAACTACACTAATACATAGGTATCAAAGAGGTTTGACCGAAAGAGCTGAGGTACTGGTGAAGATAAAAATGTGATTACCATGAAGACGCTAATACTACTTGTATGATGGAAAAATCAATCCTTTCAAAACAGAAAGCGGCATATATAACCACTGGAGTGGATCTTTTGGAATTAAAGACATGGGACTTTGAAAAAAGAACGGTTCGGAACAGGGTCTTCAGGCTTATGCAAAAGATCAAATTTAAGATAAAAGAACAGAAAAAGAAATTTAAGCAAGCATAGAATGGGATATTAAATCTTTAATTAAAAGGAGGGCTTGATACAGTCGTCACTCACATAGAAAGAATGAATTAGGAAAATTGGATGAGGTGAAGAATAATCGAAAGGCCAAGTGTACTGTGTAAAAAGAGGTCAATTAGAAAGGTAAAAACTAGTATGAGTATTATGAATGGATAGGATATATCAATGACATTAAAAAACTAATATTATTATTGAAATGTCAGAGCACAAATGTATATTATTAATAGTTTTAATCTTTTCAAAGTGATTACACTAAAAGTCGGTCGTGTAAATTAGTTTTCCCCTAAAACGGACCATCGCATGCCGAAGGTCCGTTTTCGATCCTCGCTAATAGTCGATTTATTCATCGTACTAAACGCAAATTTGGTAAGCTCTTGTGGTAGGAATGCTGTCTACTCGATTGGAAAATATTCGTTGGATGTCCGGGAGATATTTCGTTATGGCCGAGCTAATCTATACGCCAGGGAGAAATAATTCGCACAGCGCATTTTAACGGTAGCGTTTTGGCATAGGTCTCAAGTTCATATTTCCGTTATTCCGATAGGAAGACACGGCTTAATAAAGTTATTGCGCCTCTGGGAATTGCGATTTTGCATTCATCTCGAAAAATTATTGGGCTCGAGACGTGAACCTGGGATATGGGTCAACCCTATGGTCGCTTCATTTTTTTCACCATGCCTTGTCAGGAGTGTATCACAGAGAAATTTTTCTTTATTGATTTGATACTCCTACCATGCAAACATAGAGAGAGAGAGTTTAAAAAAATCTATTTCAATTCTGTTCCCATTTTCCAATATTTGCGTATTGAAATTTATACTTGTAATGCAACGTGCTTATTCTTTTCTGGAGTGTGAGCGTGCTTCGGAATATGACAGATACTGTCAAACGATACTATTTACAACGCTTTCAGTTTAATTAAAGTTACCATGACTTCAATTCTTTTTTGGAATATTACATCAGTTTGATTTTTTTGCTTTGAATACTTCAGAAAAACTTAAGAAAATGTATTTTATTTCAAGGATAAATTGTCTTCGATTATTATTCCTGGTTGTTTTCAACTTTACAAAGCTTTTCCAACTCATATAAATTGTATCTTACCCTACTCCTACGCCAATGATTAAAAACAAAACCTCGAAAAATTCAAGGAATGATTTTCTCCACTAAACTAAGCGCTGCTCGTATTTTCTGCCCTGGTAGCTGCACCGTCTCCCGAGAAGGTAAGTCATTACATTCAACGTTCCACAGTTGGCGGAGGGCCGTGAAAGAAGATGCATTATTTTTTTCATCAAAGGAAAAAAATATATCGATTCAACTTCTTTAGATATACTAGTTAGGATTCGCCGGGGGTACTCGGTACCCTCAGGCTGCGAGCGACGTGGGATTAGGCCTTTAGAAACTCAATATCCTGCTTTAGAAATAAAGAGAGGAGGTAAAGTGACGGAGAGGAAGAATGAATGATTTTAGGAGTCATCTTGGTGGTGGACTCCCACGGAGAAGAAGATTTCGATTTGCAGAAGCACACTGAAGTGGTGATGGGGAGAGCGCATATCGTTTTTCTTTTATATTTTTGGCCACGAAGGAGCGAGGGAGCGTGAGTGGGGCAGGGTGGGGGTGAGTTGGCGGGGACGAATTGGCGGGGATGAGTTGGCGGGGATGAGCGAGTTCTAGAAGCGCTCAGGGGACGGGGGGTCCGGGCAGGTGGGGCGGGGGCAGGGGAGACGACCGAGGCAAAAGACGAGGGAGTTTGGTGGTAACTTCGAGGGTGAGTGAGCTAGCGGGAGAGTTAGGGTTAGTCGGGGAAGAGTGGAAGATAACCAGGGATGGAGTTTTGTGGGAATCGGGGGGAGGTGATGGTGGAAAGAGTTTCGAATATTTTACTTCCGCCGTTTGGGGCACGTGAGGAATGCACTCGCCGGCTCGGCTAGGGGGCGAGGATCCACGGGGAAGGGGGAGAGATTGACCGTGTGGGGGAGAAGGAGGGGTGGGAGCAGGTCAGGCCGTGCTCAAAGAGGGGGAAACGGAGAAAAATAAACGGAAGTGAGTACGGGGGGAGAGGGTTGAGAGGGAAATGGGGGGGGGAGGGAGAAGGAGGGGGGAAGGAGGTCTTTCCCCTTTCCTAGCTCGCTTTGAAGTTACGTCCCGGTGCATCCCGTGCGCCCTCCCTCTTAGTGTGGCGGCGGGGAGAACCGAGAGGGATATTGGTTGCCGAGGGAGAAAGGGTGTGTGCGTGGTTGGGGTGGGTTGAAAGGGATTGAACCGGCGGAGACTAAAGGGGAAACATAGCCTCGCCCCCCTCCCCCCCACTTTCCCCTCTAAACCGAAAACTCCGTTCCGCATCCCGCTGTACCTCGCTTCTTCAGCCTATTTCCCCCACCACATCTTCTGCGGCCCATTATGCCAACTTTACTCCTCCTATCCTCACTGCTTCTTGAAGGGACCACCGAGAGAGAATATACTCTGGGAAAACAACAAAATTGGCTATGTTTTTAAATTCACACTCTGATAATATCTAGCGGTACTATGTAATGTATTTTCTCACTTCAACAGGGTGTGTAAGTTTTCTCATGCAGAATGTAAAATGAATTCCGCTCTACGGAAATGTCTCAGGGATTGATTCAGTTCAGCGTACTTGTATTTGTTTGTGAATCGTGACTCAAATATATTTAGAGAAAACGCAATCAGTAAAATCATCGAAGCTACTTGCTTCGAGTGAATCATTGTAATCTTGAGTATATTGACCCTTAGAGTCAAGGCATTCTGGTGCATTATGTAAATTTGACGTTCCCCATTCCGGAAACAATGCCTCATGAATAAACATCTGGAACCATTATAATATCATATAGCTTATCATTGGGTTACTGACGACTTTGATGTGAAATGATCGACTTATGCGTAATGAAACGATCGTAAGAAGGTATTCAATTTCATTATAAGCGAAAAAGTAGAACAAATGCTATCAAAAAAGAAGTAGGCTATCGTCTATACTTACCATAAAATTTGGTCATCATAAAATAGTATTCGATGAAAATATATATACTTGCCTTTCAGTTGCTTGCAAAAATATTCATTATTGCATTAATATTTTCAGTATTTTTGCATAATAAGTTGTTTGAAATAAATCAATCGCCGTAAAATGGCAGGGGATTATATAGCTGTATAAGCGAACACAGAAGATATTAAATGTGGGAGTTTGATCTGGTATGGTCAATGTAGACTGAATTTGAAGTAATGTTCTGGAGTTGAACGTTTATGCGTATTTTGCTCTCACTCAAAAGACCCTTTCTTTCGTTTCCTCCACGACCGAGAATATTCTGCGCGATCCATCCATTTCTTTTGAGATTTTCTGAGAAATGCTTACCACGCTCAAATAATTAGGCGTTGTAAATGGAGCGTAGCTAATATTTAGTTGCTCTAATAGTGAGGAAATGAGTCGCTTGTCATTGTTTTTAAAGGTGTGAAAACCAGATGAAACTTGGGAATTTCCAATTTCAGGTAGGCAAGACCAACCGACAGCCATACCATGGTTGTCATGGTTTTGGGCTTCCGTTTCATTCGTCCAGCGAGACCAATATTTGGTTTTCCCTATTTCCTCCCTCTCCACAACGCTTCACTCCCTCTGTTCATATTTGCTCATGTGGGATCGTACTGGAGAAATCGAAAGGATAAATAATTGTAATTAGCTGAAAAATTCTCAGAAATGATTTTTTAATGCCATCGCGGATACTAAAATTGTTTGATTTGTTAATTACCATACGTGCTAAATTTATTGATTAAGTTAATGTGATAAACAATTTCAGTAATCAGCAAACATTGCCACTCAATGTTGTGGTAAATGAAATAATTTAAATAAAAAATAAATAATTTAAACAGTATTTTAACCAAATTTGATTAACGATAATGACCAATATGTTGGTGAATATGCTGATTTTCACGCAGAAATATTTTAAAATAAAGAAATTCATTTATATCTGATTACTTGGTAATTGCTCTTTACCCAGCGTTGGGAACTCCTTTGAAATCCTCCAAATGAGTACTTTATAACTATTACTGGCTCTCAATGTTTGTACCATTTGTTAATTTAAGGTAATGCTTACGTGAAAAACATGAGTTCTGGAATATATTATTTTTAGCAAATACCTTTCCAGTATTTTTATAGCCGGCCGTTATAAAAGTGTATTTTCACAATATATTACATAAAACCGTAATGAAGGCAACTATTTAACTACGAGCATAGTTACTAAATGTACTTGTATGTACTCGTAGATCATTAAATTATTCTTTGACCGAGAGACACTTGCACATTACCGCAAGAATGTATGGAATTGAGTTGGAATTTTTATATATGAGCATAATTATAAATATTCAACTAAAAGAAGTCTTTGTAATCCTAGTGATTATTTTAAATCAATAAAAGAATTAAACCCCTTATGCTTCAGAAGTGCTGATATGGAGGAGAATGGAGAAGGTGAAGTGAGCAGATAAGAAAACAAACGAGGAAGTGCTAGTGATGGTGGGGGAGGAAAGTGAATTGATGGGAAAAATCATAAGGAGGCTGGAAAGATGGATGTAGGGCATGTTTTTGGAGATGAGATGCTGAAGGCTGTGATAGGAGGGAGAATGTTAGGCAAGCGATGAAGGGTCGGGAAGACGTTCGGGATGCTGGACTGAATGAAGGGAGGCAGGAGGTATATGGAGTTAAAGAGGGGCTTATTTTAGAGGAAGCTGTATTTTGCTGGGCGAGACAGGGGAATTGCTTGGTTGCTAGTGACCATAGAACACCTACCTTGATTGGTAGATTACCTATAATAATAATGTAATTCCCAATATTTACTTATGGCCATTATGTAATTTGAATAAATTGTAGAGCAGCATATACAAGTATAAATAGATGCTTATTACTTCTTTCCATGGTTGATTTTTCCCAGTCAATATAAATACAAGGGATATTAGCGACTCGTTCTTGAAGTACTTGAAGTAAAATATTAGACGCTTAACACATAAGAAAAAAAACGTTCTCCCGACTTATCTTACGATCCTTTCAGTGATGTGTTCCTAACATAGCAAAGCCCTATCCCGTTTTCAGGTCGTATATTAATGCAGTATCAGTCGTCTTTGCTTCATGGACATGTTGGCCCAAGCACGTGTATGAAATAACACTTGATTAGTAAAAAAAATCCTCATTCAAAAAGAAAGCAGAGAAATTGAAATTTCACATCTAGCGCCGGGGAAAAGGAATCGAATTTCTCTCTTACTTGTCTCCCTTCCTCTCTATATTTCTTTCTTCTTCCGAAACTCTCTCCTTTCCTCAGTCTTTCTCTCCCGACAAACCTTTTAATTACGCTGCGCTCCCTCACAAAAGTAATCGTTGAAAGGGTTTGGAATGAAGATTACATGGGACTCGGATATGCTCTGCACCGTAATCGCTTAATCTCTTGGAGCAATGCGTGGCATCTGCTTTGGCAACGCCGACGTCGGGAGAAGGGAAATGCGTCACACTCACTCTGTCTTTGCGGATTTCAAGCGGTGAGAGAGAGGGAGGGAGGAAATTCGACGGGAAAGAATTCGCCCCACCGACGGCGCCTTCGCGTGCCAGTGGGGGAGAGGGTTAGGATCCACTCCGATCTCGCTCGGCGAGACCCATCCTTCCTTCTTCCGTCGCCTTCATCCAACTCTTCCCTTTATTTCTTTCTGTTTCTCACGCCCTCTCCCTCTCCCTCCCTCTCTCTCTCTCCTCACCCCACTGTGTTTCTGTGAAGAAGGCATCCAATGATCGCGGTTTGGGTTAGTCCTGGCGCGTGAGGGGGAGGATGGGTGGGGTGCGGTGTGAAGTCCTCTCCCCTTCCCACCAACAACCTCCCCCATCCGAAATCCACTCGCTTCATCCACGCTCCATTTTTTTCATCATCCGGTTTCCCAAACCATTACTCTCCCATCCACCCCGCGAAATCTCTTCCGTCTCTTTCAAAAAAATACCCAAAAAGGAAACCCACTACCCAGATTTTCTTTCCTCTCCCGCTCATTCCTTTATCACCGTCCCATCTCCTCTCGCCCTCTTTTTCTCTCCTCATCCTTAACTCGCTTATCGAAAGCCGTTCGCGCTTCTCCCCTTCCACCCGGCCACCTCGCTCCCCGCCCTATCGCCGAATATCTCGCTAATTCCCCAGCTAATGCGGACGGCGGCGCTGCTGGAGGATCACGCAGAGGACCAATAGTGACAATATTTAAATTTATGGCAGTGGAATAAAGGGTGACTTTTATGGCGATCGTAACGACTTGGAGGCGGGAAGCAAGGAAGAGTGGAAGAAGGTGTACAAACTGAGTGTTTATTCTTTTGAAATATTCTCTCGGATGGCTGGTGAAGGGAATGTGGTTTTTAATGGAGCTAACAGTGGTCTAATTATTAATGAGGATTTTGGTTTTCGCGGGATGTAGAGTGAATATGGTATCTATGTCACGTGTTAGTTCATTCAAATTATTTTATCTGAATGACTAATTATATTTAATATTCAAGGTATTTTTTTGATCTTTAAAACTATTCATTTTAAAAATAATCAATTCCTTCCGCTAAGTAAATATCTCTATCCCGAATAACAACTGCAGTTAAAAATAATGCCATTTTGGTGGTATAATTTATTCACGTTTAACCATGGATAATGTTATGCCAGTATATCAGTTTTAATATTTAATGCTTACATTTTTTTATAGCTCAATTTTTTGAAAGGTTGACATAAAAAGTTTCTGAGTTTTATTCTTTATTTTATTAATTCGTCTTTATCATGGGCTACCATTCTTAACATTTTGTTATTAACACACTTCCTCCAACCATTCTTTTTTCTCTGCCAATCTTAACCTTCTTTCTATTTCTTGCACCTGACTTGCATCAATAGATTAAAAAATATTTTGTTCACCTTTAAGTGCTCCCATTTGGAAATGGGAGATAAACAGAAGATGATTGTTCTGAAGTTAGATTCAATGAATCTTTTGACCTCCCTCTAATCCTATTGTGTGAATTTAAATGTAGAGGTAAAATAATAGCTTTTTGTATTTACTTATTTATGAGATGACATGGCTAAATGTGCCAATATAAAGTGAGAAATTTTGAAAGGAAGTATGCAATAATCATCATTTTAAAAAAATACTTTGTATTTGGGCATATCTCTGCGTCCCACGGGTTTCTCGAATTTCCTTCTTATATTTATTGGACTTTTCAGTGGCTGTTATTTTTTACTAATTTTGTTGGGTCGATAAAACCAGATGTACCGTCTCAGATACTAAGTTCATAGTACGTATGCCGGGTCGCTCCCTAACTGGAGGAGGTTAATTTTTTTGGCCCGGCAAAGTGACTGCAATGCTGGTAAAGCCTTAGAAACCGTAATGGAACAATCCTCGTTGCTCCGGTTTCAGCACGATTTCCTTCCCGATTTCTGTATAGTTTAATGGTTAATGGAAGTCGCTTTTGTCGAACTTTACGGAAGTTTCAGGGTGGACGTTAACCTTTCGAGGGTCAGATAAGGTCCGCTCACCCGCGCGTTGGACAGCGGACCTCAAGCTTAATAGTTTCAAGTGCGTCGTCGAAGGAGAGGTGATCACCGGCTCAACTATCCGAGCCGCTTCCAAAATGCTTCCCCACCCCTTCTCTTCCTTCCCCCTCCCTTTCTTCCCCCTGTCCCCCCCTCACCTCTACCACCCTCCCTGGGTCCTCTTCCGAATGCCCATTCCCACCTCCCCGCCTCCCGCATCTTCCTTCGCTCCCACGGGACTACCTTCCCGGACCTGGCTCCGAATCAATGCTTGCACATCCCTGGCAATCTCCGTGATCCATCCTTTTCCGCACAAACTCCCACCCAGCCATAAAATATTCATGACTAAATCGGCAGGGACACATGCTCGATGGTATGTACGAAAAGGGTTTATAGGAAGAGAAGGGGATGGGGGAGAAGAGAGAAAGTTTGAGGGGGATATTGTTAGGGGGGAGAGGATGGATTGGAAGATGGGAGGGGACGGTCCAAGTGAGGACGGGAATAGAGGGTCCCGGGAGAATTATGAGGGTGTCGGTTGGGGTTAAGGAATGGCCAGGTGGCGGGGGTGGAGTGGGAGGGCGCTAAGAACAAATCTGGGTAATATACGCGAAGTCTGACATGTGTATGCGATGTTCCCATTCCATAGAACTTATCTCGCCTTTCCGAGTTGTTTATGAATCCCTGCCGTATTCTAGGTTTGCAGCACGGGATAATAAATAGATGGTCACTCACCTTTCTATGTTTGATTTAATTTTTCTTTGCACTTTCAACGTTCTATTGTGCCTGTAAGGTTAATTCTAAAATCTCGGAGAGCCGTGGGGTTTTATATTGTATTTCATATACTCAAACAACTTACTAGAGTTGGATTCTATTTATTTTCCTGACTCCTTTAATGTGACTGAAAGTTCATATGAAATAGTTACGACCTAATCATGAAAGAAAATCAACAAATGACAAAATGTTTGGCATTTTGAAAACTTTATTTTCCCTACAATATGTATGTCATTTTACTTAATTTCTAATTATGTTGAGCCTATAGTTGGTTTTTTCAGATTCATAATTTTCTGTTGCCACTGATCAGGGTATCATCCAAGTCTGTTTCCTTCCCATGAGTGCAACAGCGAAAAGGTTCACTGTACCCGCGGAGTAGGCCATTCCACTCTAGCGGTTGAACGGATCACTATCGGATTTCTGAGGCTCTATGGCGCATACAAGGAGCGGCTGGTCAAATCTCCCTCTTTCCCATGCCCAGGTACGCGGTTCATTCTTTCAAACAAGCGGCCATTTTTTTGCTCCCCTCAGAATAGAGGGTTCAATGGGGAATCTCGCATTTATCCGTATCCTATAGCAAAAAACGTGGTCCACCGCACAAAATGCTTTCCTCTAATGCGTTTATAAGGATGCATCTTTTCATTTTCAGTTGGCATGGAAAGAGATCCTCATTGTTGAAGACGCGCAGCTTTGCGGGCCTGGTTTCGGGGGAATGGGCTAACTTCTGATTATCTATCTGTGTCAAAGTTGATCCTTCCCCGCGTTAGAGCGGTGGCTCATAAGCTCCTCGCCATCAAACCCCTCCCTCCCTCTTTCTCTCTCTCTCTCTAGCCCTCCTCCACCGCAGGAGTGTGGAGATCGTGGGAAGGATTGATGGCGGTGGCCCTGGAGAGGAATCGAGTGTGTGTTCCCCATTCCACCCGGCTAGAACCCGAGAGTAGTTGTTTTATGTGCCGGTGGATGAAACCGGATTAGACGCGGGCAAAAATTTTGGGAAATGTGGGTGTAGGCAGAGAGCTCGATATCGGAGATGTGTGCGTCGTCGGGTGTGTGGAGGCACTGCAGGTGCGTTTACGTCAAAGCTCCAACACCGGTTGATGCCTAACCTGATTCTTCCATTTCGATGCATTTTTATTTACGAGCGCTGAGGAATTCGAAACGCATTTGAAAAAATAAGATCCGTGTCCATTTCGACATAATTGGAAACCGTCAAATTCCTTTTTTTTCGAAAATGTCAACAATAAAAAAAATGCCCAATTCAAAAAAATGTCAGTGTTAAAATTATAAGTCATCAAATTTCGTTAATTGAAAAAACTATTTCTCCCAGAATATCAAAGTTCTTGTAAGATAAAAATGAAACTTTCAAAAGATGACCGTATAATCATAGTCATGGAATGTAACATTTTCAATGATCCACGCCTTCTTGAATGAATACAGTTTTACAATTCTTGCAAAAGTTTCCACCAAATTCCACTTTATATACTTCCACTCCACTTCCACTTTTGCTGATAAATGGTTGTAAATGGGATGGGGATTCACTTGTTTTGTTAAAGAGATTTGTGTTTTGAAGTCTAGTTTTATGTATTATCTTTTGCAATTATTTGGGACTTGTGTGCCACCTGACAATGTCTATCAGCACATGTGTATTTTTAATAATAATAATAATATCTACTTTTTTAAGTTATTTATTTCATCTTGAATGATCTTCTGCCCACGATGTCGTTTAAAATGTACGCATGAAGAGAGTGGCGATGTCAGTTCCTTCCCTGTCCCTTCGGTGTTTTCGGGAAGATGTGGCATCGAATGAATCATACAATATCAACTGGCTGAAGCCATTAACCATAAAGCGTCCGGTGCCACCTGGACTTGAACCAGAAGTCTTCCAATCAGAAGTCTCAGCCCTCTCCACTCCATGACTCACGCCTCATCTCTCAATTATGGTTTCACTCATTTGCACTTTTAGATTTCGAGAATATTTCCTTGCCATGAGATGTGTACTGAAAATGAGCTGGAAGATATCTTCATGTTCACAATTGACGCTATTTTGATAATTTCACACACGCAATTCATTCTCAAATAAAGTTTTTATCATTTTTTTTACAAAATATCGTGTTTATTAGGCCACATCTCGGATTATATCACAAAAGGACAGAGTATCAGTTATTGCGGCCAATAGTGACCGACTACCTAACGACTACCAAATGGGACGGTGACGAAGATGGCCCATGTTTTTTAAATATTAATTTTTTTATTTCGTGATGTACCCTGGAAGCCATCGCTAGGGTATGCGGCAGGCGGTGAACACACAACAGACTAAGTTATACCCGAACATGACCCTACCGCGGTCGGACAGTGTTATCATGATCCCTCATCGTTTCTGAAAAGAATGATAAATTAAAACCTATATTTTCTACAATTAATCTCTCTAATTTTAGTGAAATTTTCTCTCCTAGCATGATCATGGCATTCATTTGGCTAGAGTAGGCGAGTCATAGGAGATTATAATTTCCTTTCCTGGAAGTGAAAGTTTTATTTGTGCTTTGGAAATAGCGTGTAAACTTGAATTAGTATATTTTCTATATTATGTTCGAATTCCACCGCACCACGCCTAAAAATACTCAATTTGGTTAAAGGAGCATTTAAAGTGCTCCCGGTTGAAAATAAGGGAATTCAACTGGGTTCATTTGAAATTTGAATCAGCTGGATAGATTCACTATATATATCCATTAAAAAATTATATAAATTGGTTTAGTCAATAAGTGCTACTCAATCCTATGCTAATTGTCTCTGGTTTACTTTGTTGGAACTATTTCGCATGCGAAATTTTGAATATAAATTACTGCACGTTTATAAGTGACTTTTTATCATTAGTAACAAACGTCGTCTTTATTGGATCTAATTAGCAGAATAAACTTACAAATCAGTAATTTTTTTAAAAATATTTACTGCATCTTGAATAGCGAAGTCATTGGGATTCAATTCTATGTTTTAATACACTAATTGAATCTTAGTTTAAAATAATACTTTTTCAATTCAATTTTCCTACCGCAGTACGATTGGGGAATTTTTATATTTATTTCATCATTAAATTATGATTATCGAGATGTCTCACGATCGAACCAGCCTTCTCGTCTCTGTTTTTAATATTGGTGTTACTTTAGCTGTTTTCCAATCTCTGGACACAATTTCAGCACACTTTCTACACCATTACATGATATCTCAATCTTGGGCATCGGTTGAGAGGCACGATTTCGTGAAGTATCGGAGGCATTTGGTGAGACATTGCTGAAGGCGCTTCAATAAGCAATCACATAACATTTCCTCTTTAGCTTGTTATTTCAGTGAGAATAATATTGGTTGGCCATATGATCCTCTTCTTCCCTTTATTATCAAAACTCTCTTATTCCCAAGTAGACATTCCCTTAAATACCCTTATCCACCTATAAAACTTCTTTACTTTCCCTATGTCCTTCCGGCCCTTAAATGTTACATTACCTTCTATCATGTTTTTTACAAATCCATTACGAGGCAACTTGATCCCTTGTTCGTATTAACTCAATCCTTCCGTAATTAATCCTAAGGCTTCAGTGACGTCTATCTGATGAAGGATCCATTCTGCTTCCGGGAATTACCGTCGCGTAGGTCGATTGTTAGGAAACTGATACGCCCCCAGTCCTGGAGGCGTCTTCAAGTCGAATTGGTCCGACCAGGAGAGAACGGCTACACCCTAACTTCCACGCGGAAAAGGGTAATTCCTACTCACCCCCAAGAAAGAGCAAATCAGAGCACTCCGGGCCAGCCAGCGTCTCCTGCAGATAGCGGCCAAATTTAGGTATGCAGGTCACTTCGACCGGAAGACGCCTCCAGGAATAGGGGCGAAACAGTTGCCTAACAATGAACCTACGTGAAGGTAATTCCCGGAAGCAGCATTGATCCTTCATCCATCCTTTTGTTTTGAAAGTTATGCATTTTACAACACAATATGTAACTTTTCCAGATCACTCAGTGTTTGCGTCATGGATACGATAGGTGCAGTGGAAATATTGTATTTCAAGGTCATTTTGAGTAAAATGTGACTGGATTGCATTTGATTCGCTCGCTTGAAATCCGCCGACTGTACTGCCGTAATTGGATTCAGAGACTGTGATTATAATTAAACAAATAAAAATATCACATTTCGTCACTGAAATTTTGAGTTAGGTGTTGCATTGTTGGAAACTAATTGAGTGCTCTTCATGTTGACAGCATATTATGAATCTTACAACTGAGAGAATATAATTATCCGAGCGTGGAGCAATGACCACCTCTTGACCGCATGGTGATAAAAAGGTCAAGAAGAAATAAAATCTTTGCTATCTGGTTATGTCCAGTCATCCAGTTAATACATTTAGAGCCACGAGAGTTATCGTCGAGCATAATGCAAGAATTGGTATCCGTTACTTTTGGTAACATAACCTTTAGAAGATAGAAGTTTCTATTTATACATTTATAAATACTCTTCAAGCCACCGCTAGGGTATGTGGCAGGGGATGAATACACACCAGAATAATTTTACCCGAACATGACCCTACCGCGGTCGAACACTGTTATTATGATCTCCTATCGTTCGTGGAAAAAATGACATCAAAAATCTCATGATCATCAATCATAAAAAAACAATGACTTCTTAAATCAATCTGTTCTACACTTAATGTCTCTAATTGTATCGACATGATCTCTCCTAACGTAGTACGATGGGGGTAATAATACATGTTCAACATCACTGCTAAAGAGACTCCCTTCCAATTTATGCAAGGGCTTCAATCTGTCATTTAACCTTTGCTCATTTGAGTGATTCCCGGCCTAGTTCCTCTAATATTTTAGATGCACTACTAAGATCATCATAACAATGTTTTAAAAATCTAGTAATAATCTCTCTTCTACGCTGCACGCGATCCGATTCGGCAATTAATGCAACTTCGTGAGGATCCCATATACAGGGTCTCACCCAATGGTGGTGGGACTGATTTTTTTACAAGAATTTTATTGACGATATACTTACATCGACTTTATAATCTTCAAAGTATGCTCCTTGAGCTGCTACACACTTAGTATAACGTTGCTCCCATTCTCCGTACGCCCGCTGGAAATTTTCTTTGGGGATGCCGTAGATGACCCTCGTCGAAGCCTCTTGAACGGCCTTTATCGAGTCAAAACGTCGTCCCTTGAGCTGTCTTTTCAACAGGGGAAGAAGAAGAAGTCCGGTGGTGCCAGATCGGGAGAATAGGGTGGATGCGGCAACGTGGCAACGACGTATTTGGCCAGGAGCTGTCTGACGATGAGCTCGCCATGGCACGGCGCGTTGTCATGACGAAGCACCCAGCAGTTTGCGATGGCCGGTCGGACTCTTTTTACGCGTTCTCGGAGGCGGGTGAGCACCTGCACGTAAAAGTTCGCATTCACAGTCTCCCCAGGTGGGACAAACTCCTTGTGAACCACTCCATGACGGTCGAAAAACACAATCAACATCGTTTTGATTTTTGATATGCTCATGCGAGCCTTTTTTGGACGTGGGGACGCGGAAGTGTGCCATTCCGCGGATTGTCTTTTCGTTTCGGGGTCATATTGAAAAACCCATGTTTCATCACCAGTTATCACATTGTCCAAACAATTTTCATCTCGGTGCAAATTGGCTAACACTTCTTCGGAAATGCGCACACGCGTTGCCTGTTGGTTGACACTCAGAATTTTCGGCACCATCTTGGCGCACACCTTGCGCATGGCCAAATCCTGTGAAATAATGCGTTGGACGTTGGATGCAGACAGACCCAACTGGTCTGCAATTTCTTCACTGGTTAAGCGTCGGTCTGTGTTCAGCAGTGTTCTCACTCTGTCCACATTCGTGTCGGTTCTTTCCGTCCGGAGCGATGGTCGTCTTCAACGAGCTCCCTACCCTCTTTAAACAACTTGTGCCACTCAAATACTGTGGAACGGCTTAAGGAAGTGTCCCTATAAGCCTGCTTGATCATATAGAGGGTCTCGGTTGCCGTCTTCCCGAGTTTCGCACAAAACTTCACGGAATAACGTTGCTCTAAATTCAGATTCATTTTGTTTTTCGACGCGGACAAAAAACTTGCTTCACTAAAAACGGTGTCCTCACTCAACGACAGCCCGCAAGCGACTGAGGTCGGTGTTGGACTGTTGCTAAGAGCCCTCTCCAGCTTACCCTGCCAGAGAGACCCCCCTCCACCGCTCCGTTCGCGCCAGGGAAAATCAGTCCTACCACTTTTGGGTGCGTCCCTGTATTTGCAGCATATTCTAAATGAGGCCTAACCAACGACAGATAACATTTCTCTTTGACCGATGCATCACATTTACCCAGTACTCATCTAATAAATCCAACTTTTTCGTCAGCCTGTCCACATATTCCCCGTACGTGTTTCACCCAGGAGAGATCGCGAGTGAAGGTAAAGCCTAGATGTGTAATTGAGTCTACACATTTCATTTCGGTGTTCCCGATGCACTAGGCGATCGGATGGGATTTTCTCTTGTTCCAATTTATGACTACGCACTTTTTTAAGTTTAGATTTAATTGCCAAGTGTCGCACCAGCGTTGTATAGCATTAAGGTCATCTGAGAAAGTGCTGTGTCCTCAGGATTACGGATATCTCGGTTAACCACTGCATCGTCGGCAAATAAATACACGTATCATTATAGAAGATATTTGGTTATGGCACAGACAGCATATCCTTGGCTGGATTAAAGACTTTCGGAATGGTACTGTACAAATAGTAGCCATAGATGATATTTGCTTTAATGCAGTCAAATTCACTTCTTTTTCTCCACAAGGAAGTATCATACGACCTTTTTTATTCCATCTTTATGTTTTGATGGTATATAATAATAAACTGAACTAATATGCCGACCATGCAGTGTCTTACTAAGATATTCGTAGTTCTAACGATACAGAACTTTAGCAGATGCCATGAATACCATGTAGCGATGCTAAGACACATGGAAATTAGAATAAAACTAAAGAAAGTGTGTTCCGGTGAATTATTAGAATTAGAGTACTTCTATCCCGAACGCCTCTTGCATCTAAACTACGAAAGTAGAAATTTTGGACTCGATGGTACACCAAGGCGTTACTCTTCCTCGGGACCTTTCCTGGATGAAAAATAGATGAGTAATACATGGATAAGCCAGTAAAATATTACGAATTTTTGAAAGAGCACTGGGGAAATGTGACGTTAAGGTAAGATAAGGATAATGTTATTTTTCACTAGTGAGCTAACTAATTACGAATAAGCCGCTTATATACAGGAATCTTCATGGATCTGTATGGCATCTTCATGAGGTTCAATTGAAGGCCGAACTAGATCACGTGCAGCGTAAAGACGCTACAATTAGATTTGTAAAACGTTGTGACAATTGGGAATGCATCATTGGCTTCATCGTACAACACTAGGAGAGATTAACATTAGAGAGATCAAATGAGGAACCAACAGATTTAAGATGTCATTTCTTTCGCGGAAGAAAAGTGATCAGAATAACTAAAAGCGACCGTGCTTGGGAAAAATAGGGATCGAGACGGTGCGGTGGCTACCGTACTGGCTTCCCACCCAGAAGGCCCGAATTCAAATCCCGGCGGTGTTTAATATTTTTCAGAGGTATCTCGAGCCGTACTTGAGGTGCTTAGTGGAGGGAACTTTGAGTGAGCACGCCGTCCGTCGAATGAGACGTTAAGCTGCGGACCCCTTGGCGCCTTTCGTAAAGAGTAGGCTAATGCCGACGCCCAGTTTCTCTCCACCCTTAATCCTTTCCTGTCCATCCCCTATGGCGCAAATGACCTCAGCTGTCGGTCGCCTCCCCTAAATACTACTACTACTCAAATCGCTTATTTCTTGTCAAATATTATTTAAATTGGCTATAAACTTTGAAAAGGTGTTTTTCAACCTTCCTTACCTTTTTATTCTTTGAAATACCCACCACTTAATTTAACAATAGCATAAAACATTTCGAAAATGTTTCAGTTTTTAATATTAAAAATAGTTCGATAACTCCACAATAATGTAAGTTAAAATAAATTACATCACACGGTAAATAATGCAATATTAAAACTAAATAGTCCATATTACCAGTACTCTTGCCTTCAATTGTAATAATATTCAAATAATTTAAGTGTTGTTTAAAAAAAGGGCGCATCAAAAATGAATTGGCACTCACCCTTTGGGGAAAATGGACGGCGTTTTGTTTTTAATATAATTTCAAACAAGGAAAATGTGTTCTGATAAAAATCTCTTGCGAAGTTCTCTGTGGAGTGAATTTATGGAATGGACCATTCTGCGTATAGAGAGCCTCAAGCCTATCCCTAAAATTCTTGCTCGTGGCTATTACCGGAATGAAGATAAACGCCCAGTTCGACTTCTGTAAAAATACCTAGAAACCTCGGAGCCCGTGAATGCGAGTGTAAAATCCTTTTCGAGCTCTAGACTAAGGACTCAAAAGGGTTTTAACGGCTAAAAATTTCGACCATGGGATTTACGTATGAAGCGAGAAAAAACGTTTCACGTTAGGGGGCCTTCATTAATAGCAACTGTACGCACGTCCAAGCTCTCTCTATGGCTATGTTACCCATGCTACACATCCCTGACTTAAAAAAAAGGTCATAAAAAACGACTTTTACAAGCTCGAGGAGAAAAAGGCGTAGGGATAATTCTGCCCTTGACGTGTCCGGATATCGAGCCGCTGGGCTTCCATCATCTTTCCAAGCACTCTGGAGACATTTATAGGGAAAAATATGAGGGAAACGAGGAGGCGGGTTGTGCTCTCACAAGCACAAAAAAAAGATACAGGAATGTTGCTGCCGCCATCGGAAAAGGAAGACTTGAATCACGGAGATATGTATTTGGTGTGTGTGTGCGCTTGCGAGCGACCCTCCCCCCTTCTGCAACGGGTTAGAGGACTCTGTCGCTTCTCCCCCCCCTCTCTCCCCTTCTCGCCACTCACTCTGCCCCCAGGCAGTGCCGAGGACGAGGTTTATTGTTATTCGAGTTTCCATTGTAGACGGGAATGCGGAATCAATACGGAATTTATTTTTTGGTTCGGAGGAAAAAAATTGGCCGAGGAGCAGGATAGGAGCGGAAACTGAAGCGAAATACCCATCGGAAACGCGAAAGGAATGCAAGTATCGCATCTGAACCAAATGACCGAGCGGATTCGAAAATGCCCATGCCGTACGGGGCCTGTTTTTCGAATCCAGTTGTGGGGGAGGTGGTTGATGGGCTACGGGGAGGTTGAATTAGTGAAAAAACGAGCTTATTTATGGGTATAGGATGGAGAACCATTCGAAGAACTGTAAAGTGTTCTTGGGTCCATGAGCTACTGATCAGAGCGGTCAGTAATGAACTACAAGTGAGTCAATGGCTTCCCATCCCTTTATGTTTGACAATGAAAGCTCATTTTAGCCTTTACTTGAATACAGTTCTATTGAACTAAAAATGAGATCTTGCTAATTGTCCTTATATCATTATGTTTATGTGGGTCGCAGTAGTCCAGAGGATAAAGCGTTAGAATACTGCCGGGGGGTCCCGGGTTCGATTCCCGGGCAAACCTCTCTGGGCACCTGCAGCTCCACCCAAACTATGTGATTTTTCGGGTACCAGGGAAACCTTAACCGGCACAGGTTTTATGTTTATGATTTTAATATTTATTTATATTCATAAGGAATATAATTTCAATAATATTATTTAGATTAGAATCGCGAGAAATTTCTCGCTAGTGTATATCGTGTGTGAATGTTTATGCACATTGAATAATAAATAAACACAGTAATCAACCCTCGTATATGTATATATATGTATATGTATATATATATATATATATATATATATATATATATATATATATATATGTGTGTGTGTGTGTGTGTGTGTTAATAGACATTTACATTCTAAGTGGATAAAATTTCAATAATATTTTTTAAAGAGTATATATGTTATTAGGCATGGCCAACCATCCATTGCTGTTATATATTATTAAACTTTAAAAGTTCTTCCAAATATAGGTGATGAAAGTTTTAACTATAAAACTGGTAATATGATACGAAGTAGATTGTATCCACCAGATTAGTGGCCTAATATTTGGAGGCAGCTTTCGATATTTTTCATTAGCAAGAGTCCAGAGAGATATATTATTTTCCTCGAAAAATGTCTTACGCAGCGTCCCGCTGTCATAAAGGAAACTGGAGAAAGACACAGCAGGCTAAAAGAAATGGAATGGCGCGATATTAAAAATAAAAGGAAGTCAAAATGAAACAAAAGATGTCTGTTCTTAAGAAATTTCCGAAATGTCTGACACGAGCGACCTCTATCTGTCAGTCTACCTTCCTTCATTCGGAATAATAAAGGTTTTTAATTTTTCCAAGTTCGAAAAGGGCTGTCCTAAATCAGAATTTTTCCCTCATCTCACTTTTTTTGAAGACCTTACCCGAGCAAATGTTCCCCTACTTGTCGTTACCTCAAACCCCCTAAATTGGAGTACTGATGCCATTCGTTTTTTCTTTATGGTTTCCATTTTATATTTACCCCTAGGTTTTTTCGTCCAACATTGTGAACTAATTACGGCCCGAGGTAATTGTTCCTACGACTCAATTGATTCGGTTCTTTTGTTCCCTTTCATCGGGAAATCAGGAAAGGGGGAGACAAATGAAAGTTGACGTTTCAGTGTACCACAGGTTGATTTTTTCCAAAAAATAGTTGACGAGACGCGAAATACTGGGTGGTTTCGAGGAATAAAAAAGGCCAAAACGGCATGGCGGTGTTTTCCAAAAAAGAGGAATACGGAAGAAAAAGTATGCGGGAAGTAGGGAGAGTGAGAGGGGAAGGATTTCTTTCCCATTCAGTCGCCCCTATTTTTTGCCTTCCTTTTTCTTCTCCGCGAACAATAACCACTCTTCACGGCCTCGCTCTACCCACCGCCATGATTGAAATACGCCTCTGAAATATGTAGCTAGCTACTTGCGTGCGAGCACGTACAACGGGAGGGTCGGAAAAAATGACTTCTCCGAGCCATATGGGAAAGAGGTCGTTTTTCATTTTTTACCGTCGCCATTCTCATCTGCTTTGGCATTTTTCGCCCTCACGTTTATCTGGCAAAACACCCTGAGGTTTAGTTGATAAAAGCTCCGATTTCCGGGGTGATATTTTGGAAGGCACCCGTGGAAATGAAATGAGCTAATCACTAAGCATTGTTTTATCATCAATTTTATTGTAATTCGTTTCTGCGGAAGCACTTGAGGATTAGATTGAACCCTGAGCATTCTATAATCCATAAGAAAGGTGGGCTGACGATAGTCATGTTGTTCATAGACTTTCAGGGACTTGCATTTCACAAGAGTTATTCTTTAAAATATGATTTTTTTAACGCCAGCGCTAGTTTTCATCGTTTGGTGAAAAATAGTTTTTCGTTAGGCAATTGCCATTTTTTCCAAAATTTATCGATTCTTCCAGCTTTCTGATAGATTTCAATGTTTGCATTAATCTGATTAAAATTCGCGCCCTACACTTTATCCACTTGGTGTTTTTTAATATATACGAATTTATTATCGTCATATCCTTTGAGGGCGGTCTGAAATGTTGCCAACTTAACAAATAAATGAGGCATATTTTCTTTAAATTATTTTTTTTCAAGACAGTCCAACTTTAAAGTTGATACACTATTTTTGGCGACACTCTTAACTTTTTTGATCCTACCAAATAGTAGTTCATATCTTTCGCCCAAACATAGGCAAGTACGTCAGCGATCATCTGGTACGCCTTCGTGTGAACTCATCTGCCCAAAATTTCACGGTCGTAATGGCTGCTACAGGGTACAGCACAGCGTCCAAATCTTCTTTGATTTTTGTGGACATATGGCCCTTGAAAACAAATATCTTATGACAACTCGACATTCAATTTTTTCCATTTTCACAAAATCACAACGATTCACTCAAACGATTTCCGAACCACGAGTGACTGCCCAAAATGGTGAGCGCCTACCGAAATTTGGAAATTTTGGCGAGTTCTTTTCAACAGATGCCCAGGCACATTCACCCAATTTTATTGCAGAGTTCTGCCACCATAATGCTGTTGCCAGAAAACATTCAGACAACCTTTGTAACCCTTTATTTTTAATCATATCCATAAAAACACAGTAATCAACCCGAAGGTCGGCTTGGTAGGTGATGGTATGAAAATAAATATAAATGTCTGCGTAAATATCTATATATATATAAAATATAATATATATATATATTCATATAATATATATATATATATAATATAATATATATATATTTATATATAATATTATATATATATATATATATATATATATATATATATATATATATATATATATATATAAAGTTAGCACTAGTGGACAAAGACAAACACATAGAAACACAAAAAAGAAAAGAAAATTAATAGGTTCAAATTTTCGGTGGTCCAAGGCACCTTTCTCATGGAAGAGAAGAAAGAACTCCTTTGCTTCTCTACCTTGAGAAAGGTGGCCTTGTCCACCGAAAATTCGAAAAATAGTGAGCTTCTTTCCCTTTTTGTGTTTCTGTCTTTTTGTCTTTGTCCAATATTGCTAAATTAATATACATTGATATTCACATTCGTGAGACTTTCACATACATATATAAATATATATATGGGTCGCGGTAGTCCAGTGGGTAGAGCGCTGGACTGCTGACCGGAGGGTCCCGGGTTCGATTCCCAGGCAAGGCACTCTGGGCACCTGCAGCACCACCCAAGCTAAAGTGATTTTTCGGATATCAGGTCTTCCTGGGAAACCATAACCGGCACAGGGAAAGGAACTGGCCCCCCTACCCTGGTGTGTGAATTTTCACACGTCGTATAGGGCTTAGTACTTGGTGATCTCTACCATCACCTACTAAACCGACCTTCGGGTTGATTACTGTGTTTATGGTTTATATATATATATATATATATATATATACACATTCAAACACGAAATCCCGCCAAACGGCGAATAAATACTCATATATACAGAAACCAATAAAAGGAAAAGGGATAGGAACACATATAAAGGACGAACACAATAGAGGTGGGGAAGGCGGAATCGAACGGATCACAAGAGTAAAAATATTTCCTCAACCGGGACTCGAACACCGGATCTTTCCACTTGCCGGGCGGATGCTCTTAACCACTTGAGCTATCGAGGATAGTCAATTTACCCTGAGGAGCATCCGCCCGGCAAGTGGAAAAATCCGGTGTTCGAGTCCCGGTTGAGGAAATATTTTTACTCTTGTGATCCGTTCGATTCCGCCTTCCCCACCTCTATTGTGTTCGTCCTTTATATGTGTTCATATCCCTTTTCCTTATATCTGTTTCTGTATATATGAGTATTTATTCGCCGTTTGGCGGGATTTCGTGTTTGAATGTGTATTTGGCCAATGTGGCTCATCTCTTTCTTCTGGCTATGCGTGCCACGAAACGCACTGTTCCTTTCCTGTATGATGTTGTATGAATTCTAACCCACTGTCCTTTCCTTTCCTTGTGTATTGTCTATTTCTCCTTTGGTGGGTGAAACTGCCCCCTGATGCCATCTCTTGGCTGAAAGAATCGGGGCGCTTGGCGACATATTAGACCCACGGATCTCAGGGTAAATTGACTATCCTCGATAGCTCAAGTGGTTAAGAGCATCCGCCCGGCAAGTGGAAAGATCCGGTGTTCGAGTCCCGGTTGAGGAAATATTTTTACTCTTGTGATCCGTTCGATTCCGCCTTCCCCACCTCTATTGTGTTCGTCCTTTATATGTGTTCCTATCCCTTTTCCTTATATCTGTTTCTGTATATATATATATATATGTATATATATATATAATTATATATATATACACATGCACGCACGCACCTATCGGATCTCCCTAGGAAACCACAGGCAGCGAATGAAAAGGAACCTACCCCCAGCCTTGATGCGGGGATATCACACGTCATTCATTGCGCCTATTAAAGCATGAGCTCTGTTGTAAAATATGCAACCAACTTCCGGGTTGATAGCTGCGCTGATACCTTTCAATGAGATGGATCCACTCATAGCTTTCGGCCTTCTGTCCATCGCTCTACTCGCTGCATTACGACATTCCTCTAAAATTTGTGATCCAATTACAATGTTTGAGCATAAGGTTTCTGATCGTTTGGTGGTAATAACACGATAAGTATGCCAATATATACTTCGTCTGGTCTGCTAGTGTCTTTTTGTTGTCATTGAATGCATTTGGTGAAAAATCACTAAATAATTACAATTACGGCAGTAGAATTAATTCACATTTGATTTCTGTGGCTCTATCAATGAAGTTGAATTTTCTAGACATAAGCATTAACAATAATAGTACATCTGTGCAGTTTCGTATTTCACATACGCTTGATTGAATACTGAGCGATGCCGTGTAAATATAAATTAAAATCCTGACGTGATACGCCACTCAAATTGTGTGCGTGGATAATGAGTCTTCAATGCAATTGCTTCCTCGGGACAATTAATGAATGCATCGCAATGGTCTCTTGGTAAAGATATTCCAGACATGTCTCTTGACTCGAGTCGCAAAGTGCTAAGCTTTGTGAGAGGCCCTTTGATAAAGACTGCGGACTGCAGGTTGGCATTAATCAATGTCCAGTGCACTCTCGTCGTGAAGAGAATCGAGCAGCGACGGAGCGGTTAATTTGCCGACCCCTCCAAGTACCGGTGCGGGATTCGAATCCCTTTCCGAACCGTCTTTAATATGGTAATGATCCCGTTCTCTCCACTAGCGGGCCATCGCGAAGTGTAGGAGGAGGACGAGGCCGTGTGTCACGGTACGAAAATTAGGCCGAGCGACCCCTTTTCACGTGTTTCGTTAAGAGTTTCCCGTAATGCCGCCGACGTGTATTTGCAACGTATCTGTACACACTCCCCGGGAAACACACCCACGCACACATTTGCCGGTTATCAGCATTCGGCATTGAGGGGTCGCTAAGAGAGAGGCCGGCGGGGTGTGCACGTTCCCAATCCCCGTGGCACATCGACGTCCACAACTGTGAATGTATATATGCATAAGTGCAGCTGAGAGCGCCATCACAACTCGGTGGCGATATCCGTGAGCTCTCTCAAATCCCGTTTGCCGGTTTGGAGAATTCGGACAAAGGGGGCACTTCACACTGCGGACGGGAGTCCGGGAAGCTTTTCCTGGCCGCAGCCAGCTGCTGCGCCACCTCCATCAATCTACGTCGATGTTTTTGTAACGAGTGCTCCATGTCCTTCACAATGGAATGATTCTTTTCCGAATGCCTTAGAGGTAAATCAAATGGTAATGTTGGGGAAAAAGAAAAAATCTCCTGGTCATTTTGGTCACGGATACCTTATGCATAAATGTGCCACCGGCTGAAAAATATGTAAATTGTCCTCAACAGTGTATTCAATGACCTCAGTGTATATACTGGCATTTGTGTAGTGATTTTGATATAGTATCACAGTAATTGGAGGTTTTAAGTTGCACGGATGAAGCTTAACAAACAAATTTAAGATCTAATCGAGGGCATTTTATCAACAAATTATTTCTAAGTATGTTTGCCGCAAATCTAATCAATCCTCATCCTATTAAATGATGTTCTACTGCCATGCAATGAATACCAACTCGGGGTATATTTCATACACTGTTTAATAATGATTGGGTGTAAATAGTTTTATTGCTGCTTTCCATAATATTTTGACGTTGATATTTTCTATAATTCCATTTCAATTTCTTTATCGAAACATTTGTCCCTATAGTGGTAAAAGAGTATTCACGGTTGAGCTGGTCTCACTGCGGGTCAATTATATCATGTAAAATACGTATCAATTACAAAAAAGTCTTAAGAATTGAAGAGGCACATAGTAAGAAAAGTTTACTGAGTGAAAAACAATCTCAGTCATTTACTTTATTAATCATCTAGGAAAGGTTAATTTTTGAAACATTCCGTTGCCCAAAAGAGTATGGAGATAATAAGAACTCCTAAAGCGTTTCCACCAATAAACTTTAGATCTACGTTTATTTTATATGCCATTGTGTAAAGATTATTATCAATCTAAATGTTTGTCAATTTTAACTATTCGGCTATTGTTATGATTAACTAATATGCTCATATTATATGAATTTTAATATAACTAATTTAATGCAGTCGTATATCTATCCTATAATATTTCGTTATGAATACCGATATATCTTTTGCCAGTAATTTAATACATAAAATTGTTTAAGACAATTGATCATTGAGACCAGTATATCAAATGAAAAATCATAATTTCTTTCAAATAATTCTTTAAAGTTCATACGGCGAAATAAAAAACGTTTAAAAAAAGTTGTCGGAGACTGCCTATGAGTACACACGCTAGGAAAGGTTAGTTACCCTTACTCGTTTTTCCACACGATCGATAAGTAAAGTTCATAATGGAAACATTTTCGTATCCCGGTAAAATCATCCTCCCTGTGATCAGTATTTAATATAACTTTCATATTAAGCCTTCGCAATCATCGCCACCTGGAAGCAACCGACCTTCGACTTGACTCCCAGATTAGGCGTATTCGTGAAATAAATGACTATAGCAATCCGCGCTCCACCGATATCGGGAAATAAACTCCATCCACACCGCACTAAGACGGAGAAAAACGACGTTCCGAGACAACGACATTTCCCTGTCACATCGCCGCCCCAAAAATGGATCCCCCTCACCCTTGGCCAACCCTCTCCGTGTCAATGTCCCAATCCATTCACCCAGAAGAAACCCCTTGCTTCGTTCCTCTCACCCATCCACCCTCCGTCTCTATACGCTCCTCCTCGGCCTCTTCTCCCTCGCACGCAACTTCCCTCACCTGCCCTCTTCCCAGACTTCCGACACCTCTGGCGCGCGCCCCCCTTCCCTCGGCGCGCTGCCGACGGCGACAGGAACGTGGGGAGGGAAGGGAGGGAGGGAGGGGAGGGTTTTGGATATCTTTTATGCGGCGCTTGAGCCTTGTCGGGATCCCACCCGAGTGAAGGAGGAACGGAAAGCAAAGAAGGAAGGATGGGGAGAGAGCTTCGAAAGGGAAAGAGGCTGAAATTCGTTTAGGTGCGCGCGTAGCCGTATGGAAGGAGTGGTTTCGGTGGGGCGACGGGGGAATTAGTTGTGGGGAGGGTGGCAAAGGAGGGAATTTGGGGTGGGGGGAGGGATGATGATGCCCCTGGATGGATAGGGGAGGGGCAAGAGAGAGGGATATATTCCCCACCCATTCCTTCGCTCCTCGCCTCGCATACACGACATCTGCCCCCAACGACAGGCACGGAATTCAGTCGCTCTTTTGTTTCGAATCGTGTTTTCTTTTATCATCCTTTTGTTTCTTTCATTCCGGGGAAAGAGAACGTGTTTTCTTCCCTCTCGATCGGATTCTTCTAGCTCTCCCCACCGATCCTTTCTCCCTTTCTAAACTCTCTCTTTCTCCTTTTTCTTGAAAACTATTCGACTTATTTTCGCTTGTTTAATAAAAATACCTGAAAGTTTCTCCATTTGTACTTTTTTTAGACGACTGTTGGCTATATTTCTTTTGTTGATTGCTCTGTCTCCGTCTTTCTTTCTCCGTCTCCTTTCCTCTAATCCTTCGCCTGTGAAGTGCAGGAGGAAGAAATGACGCCATAATTTCTTTTTTCATAATTATTCCCTGGATAAATTCTTCTCCTTCCTTTCTAGCATGTTTGCCTGTACCTTCCACCAGATGAGTGGCCTTCCTCTTTCTTCTCTTTTTTATCACATCCTCGTCTCTGATATCAAATGGTGAAGTATTCATTCTTTGTTCGCTATTGGAATATCTGTCGACGAATATTCTTGCTCTGGTGAAATTAAAAAGGGGAACAAATATACCTTGAACCAGATGATATTTGTTTTTATATATTCCTGCTTAAAAGGCTTGTAATTTAATTCAAGTTTGCGGTGATTATTTTCTGCCCAAATTTTCCTGCGATCAGGGGAGCGAAATTTGAAGAAATGTATTAAAAATTTGTCAATCAAAATGGAAATATTCTGTGAAAGCATTGTGTAGCTAAATTGATTAGAAAATTTAATACATATTTATTGATTGAAGTACGAATGTGTGCTTTTATGTCGATAGTGATATGCAGAAACTGGGATTTATTTTTATATATTTTGCAAACTCTCATTTCATTTTTACAAAATTTCATGATGAGATACATTTAAATGTAAATGATGGCAAAATCTACTTAAAAATGATCGTAAGAACCAGCTTTCTTATTTATTACTTGAATTTTGTGCATTATTAGTAGCATTGATCCATGCATAAGTAATAAGCGAGAATACCAGACCAAAATATATCCGACGCTCGTAAGCATTGCTCGAGTAGATATATATATATATATAGTTTAAATTCAATAACAGGTTATCTCCCTCATTAGAGTAAGCTTTGATTTCTTAATACGTGCAAATATATAAAAAATGCTGGGGCATGTTGGGAAAAAGGGATCGTTAGTTAAAATTCGGATCTCTATCCTGGAGATTTGGTATGGAATTTTCGATATTGAATATCGTTCTTTGCTATCTCTTTATCTACTAAAATCTTGGAAAATATCGTTAAATTATATTATAACTTATGATAGACATTGATTTATGTAACTTATTTATATCTGCAAATGTATACCCGGCCAATATTCAGAATAATGCTAATATTTAAGCATTATTCAGACGTAGACAGCAATTTTTCATTCAGTACAGAGCATTGCATCCAGTGCAGCTAGTTGTGCAATGCAGTATTGCAGAGTTTCTCTGGATGTAAAGTATTAGTTCAGCGCACTGCTTGTACTTATAATCAAAACGGCACTCCGATAGATATCATTATAAATCTCGACTTCTCCGTTTTAGAAATCACAAAATTGATAGTGCGCAAAAGTTCAGTTTTTGAAGTTTCAGCTTATATAATTGGCTCAAAGTATCTCAAGTTATAAATTTCGTGTTTTTTCAATGTTCTATCTCACTGTACCTTTATTTTGCTCAAATTTATTACGGTATATAAAAATACTTTCCAGGTTCAGTTAACCCGCTATTTATACTATTTTTATCTTGAATGCCATCAGAAATAGTTCTCGTGGTATATAGTAATTCCATATGCTTGCATTCTTTTCTGAAGAGTTTACGTATACTGAGATATTATTTTATTATTTGAGGTTAAAAATTTTTGATAATCATTATGTGATTTATTTTTCCACTGGATATAATGAAGTGACGACAATAACGGAATTCCTTCGTTGAGATTTCGGTTTGCATAGTTTAAAGATGATACAAAACTTGAAAAGAACGCCCTATGAGCGTCATCAGGGAGAGGATTCCAGAATCTTGCATAATTCCCGGCGCAGAGATTGGTTACTTGACGCGGAGGTCACAGCGCAATATTTTCTTATAACACATATCCTGCCGTTCATTTACATATTGTGGACGTGCATCCTACTCCACGCAGTCCTTTGGGGAGATATTTTGGTCGTGCGATCATCGTATGACACGTTGCCATGCCGGGGTCCTGTTCCTGGGATGGCCACCCTCTTCATCCGACCACCTCCGCTTGAATTCTCGCCCATCCTTCCACCTACTATAATTACACTGGTTCACCCCAAAAGCATCCCCTAGCAGCATAGCTCCGGTAAGCGATGAAAGGAACGCAGCAATTCCCCTCAGAACACCACTACTCAAAACCAGAATTGATCAGCAGGTACACTTCCGACGATGCCTCGCAGGTGATGGGCACCATTTCAAAATTTATCCTCTCTTAATGTTTTCTCTCGGTCTCAATGTCTGCCTTGATGATCAATATTACTTCTCATGCAAGTGAACTACTATTTTATGTAGTGTACTAGAGCTATCGTCCATTTGTCTAAGCAATGATTTTATCAAAAGCCTGTTCTTGAGTTGAGGACAGTATCACCATTATTTTGAGTAACTATCAAATGTTTTGATTGGAAAATAAATACTTTGCCAGAAATTTTATTTGTCATTAAAATGTTTAAAGTTAAAACAATAAAATCTTTCCTTTTAAAGAACTTAACGATGTCAGTATTTAATGTATGCGTAAATTCAAGATATCGGGGACGTGGAAGTTGAGGTAATTCTGGGCGGAGCTTTTAAGGTGTTTAGTAGATGTTTTAGTATTTTTAAGTGGACAAATAGCACAAAATAAGTTAGTTTAATTTTAGAGCAATTATATGATTTTTCGGGTACCAGATCTTCCTCGGAAATCATGACCGACACGGGGAAAGGAACTGGCCCCCTTACCCTGATGTGTGAATTTCACACACCGTCGGGCCTAGTACTGGGTGAAATCTGCCATCACCTACCAAACCGACCTTCGGGTTGATTACTGTGTTCATGGTTTTTTATGGTTTTATATATATCCCTCCCCGGACAGCAATCTTGGCGTGGCGAAAGAACTTTTGCGATCGAATGACCCCTAGAGCTGTGCTGGCGGGAGTAAACAATATCGATTTAGTAAGCCCTTATGTATCTCATTTGTAATAGTTAATTGCTCGTAATAAATGGAAGTATTCGATTAAAATGGTCCAAAATCATTCAAACCAAATCAAATGACTGAGTTCACGTTCATATCCAAAGCAAAAACTCTAATTTGTAACACTGCTGCGCAAAAAAATAAATAATTCCAAGGTTTGGGAACTTCGAATCTGTCAAGTGGTACCTTCGTTTTACCGCATGGTTTTCGTCGATCCCCACAAACGTTCGCTTTGGCAATTTCGGCTCCGCCTCCCCTCATGACCTTCCGCTCCTCATGGAGGGCAAACTGTAATACGGCGGTGATCATCCTCCGGGTCCAACAGGGAAAGCGGGCGATAGGGGAACACTTCCAGCCCACCACCACTCACCCACCATCTCCGCGCCGCAGGCCACCATCGGCCAATCCTGTCTCAAAATTTCTCTTCTCCCCGGCCTCACACCAAGCCACGACCCCAAGGCCGTCATCTCTCTCCACTGCATATCCCAATTGCACAACCGTGCACTTTAATCGGATCCGGCCGAAGATCAAAGCTCAAGAATGTCGAGATGTTCCCCCTCCTCTCTCGATCTCCACCCCTCTCTCACCTACCAACAATCCTTCCGCCCGTCCTCTCTCTGCATCCGACAAGGGCAGGACGGACGCAGAAGCCTCTCTCCCCGGACGCCCTTCAAATTCTGTTTCGCCCTCTCCTCCCCTACTAGCAACTTAACGCCAATGCTCGGAGAGAGGGTTGTGACAGGGAAGAGGGTGAGACAAGAGAGAAAGAGGCCGGAGTTCACAGAGAAAAAATTACATGGCTGTTTGAGGGCGGAGGCGAAGGATGGAAAATAGATATCCTTTTTCCTCCATCACATCCCATTTGGGAAACCCGCCAGTTCAATAATCCTCCCCCTCCATCCCTCTCCGCATCTTCTTCTCCCCATCACCCCGTTATGCTCCCAATCGTCCGCCGTATTGTGATCGAGCGCTCTCCTCTCCATTTTTCGTATGTTTATTATTGCTCGAGTGTCCGGTTTGAAATTGGTTACATTAGCATTTCATTTGCCGGAATGTTGGAAATGGAGAAGAGAGCATTGAGGCAAAGACTTGGGAGGGGTGGATGAAGGCTATAACTGGATGAATATTGAATATTGATGAATATGGGCCGAGAGTAAGAGAAGATAGGGGAGGGCTCGTGTTTTATCAATCTGTTGGGAATGGGATGCGAAGAATGAGGTGCTTGAAAGACGCGGATGAGTGCGTGGATGACGAATGAGGGAGGAGATTGAGGGGTTTCAACATATCCGACTAAAATCTGCTGTTTACAACAATTTATTCAATAGGACTTCCGACGAAGGGGAATAGGTTTTTTTCTTCTTCAACTCGTAGATATCGTTTTCGAAAACTAGTTTACAAAGAAATTTCCGGAGGTTCTCGCGGGATTGCCCTGATTGCTTGAATCATCGGAGAGGAGTAGATGAAAATCAGACAGTTAAAATTTTAAGGATATTAGTCAGACGAAAGTTAATCTATTTTGATCAAAATTCAATTCCAGAAATTATAGCTCGCCCTATATAATGAGAAATCAGCCACGAGCTATTCCTCCCAATACATTTATAAGAAACAGAATCCAATTTAATACACTTCGAAAATTTTATATACTTTATTCAGAGGTGAAACAAGGTTTTATTCTGGACGTGATGTACACCATTATTAACAAGTGAATATTTAGACCATTTGTTCTGTATTTGTACTGCATAATCATCTTCATAATGATATTCGACCTCATTATGTTTTTAATAGGTGACGTGAGAGGTCTCTGCATCTAAATCTACATCAATACCCTGCAAGCCACCAAAAAGGTTTTTGGCAGGTGGTGCAGCACCAGGAGGAAAGGGTAAAGGATGAGGGGGTTAGGGTTTTTCAAATGGATGGGGAAAGGCGAGGGGAACCTGCAAAAAAGTTATAAAAATAATCGTATAACCATGCGCAGTCGCTACCTTGTAGGTTAATACTTATTATGTCCAACCGGCTCCTGGGGGATTTCGATTAAAAGCATTCCGTTCTCTTATTGTTTTTGGAAAAAATGAACATTTAAATCTGTCTGTCTTGCAGTCAATCTCTCTAATCTTATATTCGTGATCCCTCCGCCCGTAATACGTTGGGGTCCGTATTATGTTCTTGATGTCATCGGAAAAGGACCCATCTTTAAATGTTTTTAATAAGTTTAATCTGTATTGTAAATGCCGCTGTTTAAGGGAATCCCAGCCTAAATTTTCTAGTAAAGTAGTTACGCTACTGTGTTGGTCATAACAATTTTTGACAAATCCAGCCCCCCTCCGCTGAACTCGATCCAATTCCGAAATCAAATTTATCTCTTGAGGAGACCATATACTGGCAGCATACTCTAGATGGGGCCTGACTAGGGCAAGAAAACATCGTTCCTTCACTTTTTCGTCACATTTACCCAGCACTCCTTTTACAAATCCCAATTTTTTATTAGCACGACCGCATATTTCCCGCGTCACCGCGGAATAGAATAGGACGCTTTGCATGTGCCACCATTCAAGTACTCGGTCAGCTAATAATAAAAGCAGTGCTTCCCTATTGTAAATGTAGTGGTCTAAAGGAATCACCACACATTTCAACTGAAGCCATTTCACCTAACACTCTTAGACTCTTTAAATTATTTAGCCACATAATTCATATTTTAAACGAAAAGTGGAAATTTATATCGCTTATAAAAGCGCCTTTAGTTATTGCAAAGCGTAACAAATTTCAAAGAATAGAGAAAACTTCTTTTATAAGGCACACTGTTGTCAAATAAGAAGATTTTTTGAATCCTAGTCTCCATTATTCCTCTTGCTCTGGCAAGATTTTTATATACAATTGAATGTAATGTTATTTATAACTGGGTTGAATGCCTTTAATTATTTGGCTCGGCACAGGCTCAAAAGTCTTTATATTTTGTTGCTTACTGGAATTATCGCTGTAAAATGTGTTTCATAATTTTAACTCTGCCATCACGCGAGAAATCGAAATCATCCGGCAATGTTTTTTTAAATTATTTGTTCTCTTTTATATGATGTGAAAATCAATCACTAATTGACGTCTGTTGACAGCAAACTTAATAGTACGTGGATAATTTGAAATTTTACAGAAAATATTCTAAACCATTAACAACGAGCAGTAATGTGTATATGCATGCATCATCCTCCTTTCCAACAAATAATATGAAAAACCGAAAAAAAATAATCGGGATGCATCGATAGAGTGTACATGTGAATATATATTTCATTACATAACTGCACTATTGGAATTATTTCAGGTTGAAAAAACTATGAACTCTTTCTGAATGCCTAAATACAAAGACGTACTCCCCAAAATTACCATTAGCATAATAGAAATTGAGTTATCGATTGCCTGAAAGGAATGAACAAGGCTTTAGAGTTATGTAAATATTAAATCTTTATATTCCTATTTCACAATTTGCCAAGAAAAGTTTGAAAGATATTATAATTTGCTTATAGTAAATAAAAGAACTTCTATATTTCATGAATTAATCATTTTACTGAGCAAACCACATGGATATAATGCCTTCATACGAAATAAAGAGAGGTTTCAGGCGTGATAGGGTGGAGTATCATGATAAATTTAAAATTGGCAATATTTTCCACCAAAAAAAATGTTTTAATGCGACCGGTTTCAATGTAACTACATCATCGTGCGGTAACAGTCATCACTCGGAGTCCCGTATACGTGCTGAAAAGCAAGCAAGGGGAGGGTAGTGGAAAAGAGGGGTAGAGGAATGAAAAGTGGAAGGCAGCTTGGGTTACTACGTATGTGAGTGGGGGAAGGGAAGGGGGTGGGGAAGACAAAGTAATTCAAAGTAGTCTTCATACAATTCTTAACTAACTTACAAATGAGACTTAGGCTTCACTTACTTTCATGTATTCCATTACTCGTTATTATTCATTTTATTTTACTTATTTGCACAATGAAATAGGAGAATACTCTAGGTGAAAAGGTACAGTTGAACCAATCACAGTACAGTACCAATCAATCAAAGTAGAGTTAAACGAATCAATACTTAAGAACTACAGATGCAGCAAGTAATTTAAACTGACAGTAAAAAACTCAATGAGTTGTTTTCTCAACTCAAATTATGAGTTGTTTATTAATTTTTGCGAAATTTACTACATACAGTAAATAATCAAATAATAAATCACTTTGAATTTATAATTTGAAGTATATTAGTGTAATTCTGTAGAATTTTTTAATTCCAGTTATCATTATCGAGACTACATTTGCATACACATGCCGAAGGGCAACGGTTTTATTGATAAATTCACTTCTCGCTGATTTCTATCTCATATTTAGCATTTTGTGTCGCCTAAAAATGGATTTTGATTTCCAGAATTAACCGTGCGGAATGAATTGCGATTATATGACTTATCTTTAAAATGATTTGATATTATTTCAGATAGTCTCTGGGTAAAGAATGATGCGGAAAACGTGAGCATTTAAGAAAATTGATGAAAGTAATAAAAGAATTTCTTTGATCTTCCCTAAAGTGTGATTAAACCAAAATAATACATTAAAATTATGGTAGTCAGCGTAAGGTAATTTAATCTTAATTGACGTCAACAACAAATTAAGGAAGGAATTTAGATTTTCATCCCACTGGGATCATACAATATTACCTATACGTGTATATGCGAATTAAGGAGAAAATAAATTAAATGCTTGATTAGAAGTAAATTAAAAAAATTTTTTGTGGAATTTATGTGGAAAAGTGTGTGGAATTACAAAGTCAATTATTTCATTACATTTCAAGAAGTAAATTAATTATTTTTTTCAAAGTGCCCTGATCAAAAGATAAACATCAACATATTTCTTTTCATGTCTTATAGATTCAAATTTTTTTAAATGTTTACTTTCGGTTAATAAAAAATATTAATTCCCTCCGTAATACATTTAATTTTAAAATTATGCGCAATCTTAGGACCAAATAAATTTATCAGAGGATAAAATTTGTGAAATAGTAATTTATTTGTAAATTCGTATTTGCAAAAAGGTAATTTGCCTTACTTTTCCATAGTTGCGGCTGCAGTTCGTTTAATGAAAAGTTACTCACGAGGATTTCCGTTTTGTTGGCATTAGTTTCCTAATGTTTTACTTGCAAAGCAAAATCTGCCGCAACAAACCTCTTAACCAATTCAGGCTGCGTGTACCATTTGTTTCATTCATAAAAAATTTGTTTGATAGATATAGAAATTCTTGATTTTGTGCTCTTTTTACCCGAAAGATGATGAGGATAATTTACTCATTTATGCCCGTATAATTTTGTCGTGATACTTCGATAGATAGATGCTTCTTTAAAGACGGTCCGAACTTACCTTATTAGATAAAAGTTTTCATGAATACCTCCTGTACAAATCATAAAATAACAATTTTAAAGTGTAAAAACCATTTGCCTTCACCGAGATCCCGGTCAAGGTGTCATTGCACTGCGCTTTAGCGGACGACTCCGATAAAATTTACTGTCATTGCGTCTCCCGCAGTTTCTTTGAGCCCTGCAGCTATTATTATATAAAAAACTTGACTTGTGATAGCTAAATGAATCAAATGAATGAATGAATGAACAAATGAATGAATGTAAAACTGGTTCAAATATTTTAAAAATGTTATCACTGAACTATTAATTATTTTAGTCATCATCTGTTATTCATTACGTTAATTACAAAATGAGTGACTTAATGATTCAAACCCCACAACTTAATCACGAATCCGCGTGCTGAGTGGTGATTCGGTTCATTTCAACCAAAGAAATTCCCACGCCTCCCATTATTATCTCCGCCAACGAAAGAGATCAAACTACCAGTGATGCTCAAGGAAATGCAGCACGCGCGAGGCTGCTTGAATGCGATTCCAGCAGCACACCTGCATTTATCCACCAATTAATTCACGCAAAACGTAACGCGAATTACTGCTTTTAAGACATTCATCGTGAGTTAGGGGGGCGATTACGGTTTACCATCACGTGCGAGTTCACGAGCTTTAGCGTTCCACGGTAGCTGCCTCAAAAACCCTGCCTCCTCCCCCGCCTCCTTCATCCCCTGCCCCCCTGATCCCCCGTCCCCCTCCCCAACCGTGTCTCCCTCTTAATGTCGCAATGCAATGGGAGCGGAGCCCACAGCTGCCGGTCGAAATTACCGAAGGGGGAGGGGAATGAAAGAATGAGGTTCCCCCCCGCCCCTATGGGAGAGGCACGAGCGTTGATTATCCGCCAGGGTGTTTCCTCCACATAGTGGCGAAAAGGGTTCGTTTCGGAAGCTCGTTTTTGCCGACGGCCGTTTGTAGACCCTCCTCTATACATTACGCCCGACGTCCATTCCGTCGTTTTAATTTGACGCCCGCCTCGGTCGTCGTGATTGAAGGGGTGTTCCCTCGCTCATTCGGCCAATGGTGGTTCCCCCCGGGCACACACAACACCCAAGGCGGGCGAGAAACGGCGTGCTGAACGCCGGCCGCGCCACAGCGGCGGCGTCCCGGACCCCCCCTCCTCAACGACCCGTTCCATTTTCTTGCCGTCAGCCGTCATGATGGATTCAAGTGATCTGGGCTCCTAGGGAGTGGGGAGGAGAAGGGGGAATGATGGGAGGGGACCGTAAACAAAAGAGTAACCCGGTCAATCGAACGGGAGGCGAAACGAGGATTCCGAAAATAAAAGCAAAAGGACAATGATAAACTGCAAAACAAAATCGCTTCCACTCTCTTACGTGCGAGACTATATTTTTTCGTCGTGTTTTTAGTTCAATGCCATGGAGTGTAATTTCGTACGAAACTTTGACAAAATTGATTTTTAAAAAACGCAAATAAAATAAAGATGCAGGAGGCCTTCCTGTAGGTTTCGATAAAACGACCAGAGAGATTAAGAATAAATTTGAAGGCATGAACCTGCGCTTGTTCCTTGCGTACTCCTCTCCAAGCCATGCTGAATTTTTGTTTTTCAGTGGTCATCCCCATGCGCATGGAGCCCATAACTACCGCCTTCAAACCTCTCTAGCGCTGTGTGTTACGACGAAGAGGAGGGGAGAAGATCTGTTTTGTTTGCCTTTGTCCCTTTTTTTTATTTCCACGCTGTTTATTCTCCCTGCGGAACACCGGCCCCCGCCGCCTGGGCCCCCAGAACAGTCCGCAAAAGTGCCCGAAACGAGTGAGAGGGGAGGATAGAGGTGGGCTTTTTTAAACTGAAATTTTCTCTCGATCACTGCCCGTGTCCATCCAAACTAAACGTTGTCCTTTCCGCCTTTCTCACCCTCTCAAACGATCTCCCCACCTGTTCTTTGTCTGTCAAAGAAAGTCACCTGCCACAGAGGAACGCATCGTTTGGGCTCACGGTGGCTAGACTCCCCTTTTAAACTTTTGGACGGAAAACATGCGAGCAACCGAAGGTGGAAACCTTAGTCTAAAAGCAAGGCATTGCATACAGGTGTTTTAATTTTTACGCTTACTTCCCAACATTATTTTATACTAGCATTTATAATCCTTGTTGTTTCTTCTCGTGCTCCACTTTTTCTTTAAGGTTTAAACATGTTTTTCTGTTGTTCTTAACCGCAGTATTGTATTGATATTTTCTTTCACAATATTATTACGCAGATGTCCAAAGAAAATCTTTTTGCTCGTTTGAATTCATCATAAGATGCACGGCATCTTTCTCCTAGGCCCAACGTTCGATTAATATGCGTTGAAATATCTCTCCGATATTATCGTTTGTATCATTAATTTAAATATATGCTTTCGGATATTGACGGGTCAGATACGTCCCCATAATCTTGATTTAATTGGCACATAATAATAACAAAAGCGATCTTTAAAAAACCAATCAATCACACAATCATTAAGAAAATCAAAAATTAACCACTTCATGGATAATCAAGGAGAATATAAAGTAATTCCACACGTGACCCAGCATTACGCCACGTCCATAATCATGCACTGTCCAACATGACCCTCCGTCCCAAATCACAGAATGTCCATGATTTTCATGCCATCCTTGTTAATTTCATAAAATCGTGCACCCATTCCACTTGCGTCTGCTGAATAACTTATGATATATTATTATCCATAGCATGTCTGTTGACCTACTGTAATGTGGTATAATTTCAACGTGTGGTTTATTTTCTAAGGACACGAGAAAATTGCTGAAATTTTATCAACTCCTTTTACTTTTTTGCAAGCATAGCTGATTGCTTTTACAAGTTAAGTGCAAATCAAGATTTTAATAATCCTTTTCTTATTAATCCTTTGGAAAAGATAAATATCCCAGCGTAACATCTATTAAGTTAAACCGTTTTTGGATATCTGGTCGATATTAGCCATTGCCTGAAATGAATGGAGTAAAATGGAGAGTTTTGGTAAATGGCGAAGTCGCGTTTTCATTTTTTGATTCCATAAGTAATTCTAATTAACGACTTACGAATATCGAATTGATGCTCAAATTATACGGAGGGCGGTTAAGCCGGAATTAACGCTCAAGTTATACGTAAGTATACCTAAGGTTGCTCTTGCGTTGGTTTAATCCTTTACCTCAGGTAATTAATTTCTAAGCATTGTTGTTATCATTCAGTGGAGATTTCAGGTTTCTTTCGACCTTTCACTCTGTGATGATGACACTTCAAACTCTTGCATGAGCAAGAATTTCTCCACGATGCAAAAATTAAGGCAATGTCATCGTACTGAAATTCGATTACTCTTATTTCTCGTTGGGACCATGCCTATAAATGTAAGTTCATGCGATTTGTATTTACCTGGTTGTTTAAGTTGAGTAGATTTAAAATATTTCAGCACAAATTTCTTACAAATTAACACGCCCTTTTAATTCCTCTTCATTCATTCGGCAATGTTAGCAAATGAATTTTTCTAACATTAAAAACTCCCCAAAAATAATATGACTACTTGGAATGTGCATTCTAAAAATCGTGCGATTTTAACCAAGTAAACCTAAGGCTTGAAGTATAAATGTTTAAAGATGCACAGCATTCTATTTTAGTCCTATTAAATGTTTAGGACAGCCTATTCTGTGAGTAAATTAATAAGCTGAATTCTCCCAGAAGTGGAGGACAAGTAATTTTGTTGATAATTTTTCAAATAACAATTGGTATTTGGAAAAAATCCGTGCTATCTGATATGGTAAACAACTTTCCCACTCGAAAATTGGAAAAAACAGCTTAATGTTTTCACATTTCATCCTTGAATATTTAATTGTGTGATTCCACATGCACATATTATTATGTTTTCAAATGACAACGATTTGCATGGTGATTTTTACTTGGCACTTAGGTTCGTTCCACTTCCTCCACACACTGTTCATTCCATTTCCCCCTGCCTCCATCTCTCCAGTGCCGCCCTCAAAGCTGGTCGTAGTTTACCGCCGTTATCTCCCTCTCTCTCGCTCTTGGCGAAGCAAAAAATACGGCGTTCTTCTGAAGCTTCCACGCCTGCCCCCTCCCCCTCTCCTCTCGTCCGCCCCCGTTTCCGAAATCCCTCCTCCCTCGCCCACCTTCCCGCTCTCATGCCCGTTCTTTATGTGGGCTCGTTGTATGGCCTCGGCCGCCCCTTCGTGTACAGTTGGTCATTTCCTATTTTACCCATCCGGGCGCATATCCCAGCCCTCCCTTCCCCACCTCTCCCTCCTTCCACACCTCTGAAAATTCGCAACGGGCGATCCCAACCCTCACACAAAACCATGCACGCTCACATTTTCCAAACTACTACGCCCTACCGGAATTTATTTTAGCTCTGTCTCTACTCTTAAAAACCTTATCATTGCCATTACATAGATATCAGACGAATTAAATTCTATTTATGTTAATATTCTTATATTGCCACTCTTCAACACTCCCAGGTAATTTAACGTGTTTCACCGGTTTTTGCAGTGGGAAATATAATTTTCGTCATTTTTCTCAAGGTCAGGTTCAGTGGAGATGATGGTCGTAGCACTACTATCACTGTCTTCCTATTTTCTGTTTATTTGTAAGATAATATGCATGAGAAAAAGTATGTAAGTGTTCGCAAAGATTTAAACACACATCCATGCAGACTAAAATATGCAAAGATATAGCAACTTTTTATTTGACGTTCGAACAATAAAAATCATATATCGTTTATACCTCCCCGAGTGAATCTGGTCTTAGGGAAGATTGTTTTTTTTAGAATAATAAATAAACTATCTTACTTATAGAAAGGAACAAAGGGTATAATTGTGGATGGGGGAAGACATAATTGGGAAAGATGAAAGGATGCCGAATACTTATATGAAAAATGTTTGAACTTGTAATCGAAACACAGACCTCCCAAACATTTACAATGGGGCAGAGAAAATTCAAAATTACAAATATATTTAATTTATATTAGAGTGAGATTAGGTGTATCGGGCGTACTCCGTACTAAGCAAATCAACTTTTCCACCTATCTATCCCTAAGCGGTGAATATCTTATGCATTTTGCACGGTTGGCTGCTCTCCCTGCTCATTCCCTGGATTCGCCCGTTCTCCATCCACTTCTCTTCTTTCTTTCTCCCCCTTCCCGGTTCCTCTCCAGTTTCACGGCCCATGTTTTATCACTCCACCCCGCCATGACCTTCCCCCTCAACCTGCCGACGCACCCCCACTTTATTCCAGCCAACGTTTCCAGCCTGCCCAACAAACCCCACCTGCCCGTATCCCTTTATTCCAACCATACATCTCTCTCCTTCTCTTTATGCTTCCCTCCTTCCTCGTAATGCTCTCACCCCCCTCCCCTACCACCCATAACCCTCCTGCCGCTTCCACACGCCATTGGCGCGAGGGAGGCTCGCGCCAAACATCCAAGAAAGATGCATGGAACGGGGCATCCCAATTCGCTCCGTCGTGCCCATGGAAGCGGGCGGGAAGAGGAAGGGTCGTGGAGAGAGTTATTGCGAGGGAATGCGGGATGCTGGAGACTACAAAAATGGTATCTGACGGCCAGGGTTTTGGGGAAGGAGACGGTCCACATCCAATCGAACCCTGTGGAATATTAAAAATTATTGAAAATGTGGATTGGCATAAAATCCGGTACTCTTTGCGATAGGTGTTAGCCTCGTGGGTAGAGCGTTAGACCTATTGAGAGGAGGACCTCAGGTTCGATCCTAGCTTGATAAGTAGGGACAACATGCATTTAAAATCACAAATAATAAAGCTTTCCCTATTACAGAAATATTTTAATGAAACTGATCAGGGAAAGTGTTAGGAAGAAGTGTATGGCAGGGCTGTCCATTATAACAGTGGCTACTCAACGTATAACCTTGATCAAAAAGTTCCCGGAATAACCACCGTGTGGCGCTCCCATCGTTCCGTTTTGAGTTTTGTTTTTTTTGTTAAATTGGTACATCTGTTGTTGATATTCCCTTTAAATCTTAGTGTCATAACTTGACATTTGCAAAAGTTACGTAGCCAAGAGTACATCTATCTCTGTGTGTGTTGGCGATTTTTTACAATTGCAGAAATGGATTTAAATTTGCAACAACGAACTTGTATTAAATTTTGCGTAAAAAACGGATTTAGTGGCGCACGGACGTTGGAAATGTTGGAAAAGTGTTTCGGCAACGATTCTCTAAAAAAAACGGTCGTTTACCAGTGGCACGAGCGGTTCAGAAGTGGTCGTGAGTCAATCGAAGATGATGAACGCAGTGGCAGACCATCGACATCGAAAGTCGGTGAAAAAGTTGATAAAGTAAAAGAAATGTTGGTCAATAACCGCAAATTAACCATCAGAGAAATAGCGGAGGACTTGAACATTGCCTATGGATCCGCCCAAGACATTGTGGTTAATGATTTGGGTTTCCGTCGTGTAGCAGCAAAGTACCTCAATTTCATGCAAAAAAGAGACCGTGTTGACGTCGCAAAAGACATGATTTGCGAGGCTGAATCCGATCCTACATTCATCAAAAGGATCATTACTGGAGACGAGACGTGGGTTTATGAGTACGACACGCAATCCAGACATCAGGCAAGTGAATGTCGTTCACCAAATGAGCCGAGACCAAAAAAACCACGTCGTTTTCAGTCAAAAAAGAAGGCAATGCTGACGGTTTTCATGGATTACAACGGTGTAGTGTATCATGAATTTTTGCCAGAAGGCCAGACAGTAAACAAAGAGTATTATTTGGGCGTTATGAGACGTTTGCGTTAAGCAATTCGCCGAAAGAGACCAGAAATGTGGGCAGAAAACTCGTGGATTTTGCACCATGATAACGCACCGTCGCACAGTGCTATCATTATTCGTAATTTTTTGACGAAAAATGCAACAAATACCATCCAACAGCCACCGAATTCACCTGATTTGGCTCCCTGTGACTTCTTTCTGTTCAATCGAGTTAAAAAACCATTACGGGGAACGCGTTTTAGCAGCCGAGAGGAAGTAATGGAAAAATCGCAGGAAGCACTGATGGACATACCGAAAACCGAATATTAAAATGTTTCGAGGATTGGATCAAGCGCTGGCATAAGTGTGTTGCAGTCGATGGGGATTACTTTCAAGGGGACAATATAGATTTAGATGAATAAACTTGTATTTTTAATTTTCTGAATAAATTCCGGGAAATTTTTGGGGACGCATCGGGACGGGACGCAAGGAGAAAAATTGCACTAGGCAAAGAGGCTTTCACAAGAAGGAGGGAGTTGATGACAGGGACGTTGAATAAGGGTGTTAAGAAAAGACTCGTAAAAACTTTGATATGGAGCGTAGCTATGTGCAGCACATGGTTCGTGTGGAACCTGATCACGGAAACATGGTCACTGAAGCTGGTGGATAGACATAGATTAGGGGCCTTTGAAATGCGGGTGTGGGGAAGGATGGAGATGATGAAATGGGCCGAAAAGAAAACAAATGAGGGAGTGTTAGGTATGGTGGGCTTAGAGAGGGGACTGTTGGAAGAAATCATAAGGAGGCAGGAAAAATGGACAAAAAGCATATTGATCGTCAGTGGGATGTTGAAGACTGTAATAGAGGGGAGGATGGAGGGAAAACGTTGAAAGGGCAGGAATAGATTAGGGATGTTGGACGGGATGAAGGGAGGAAGGAAGTACACAGAGGTGAAGAGGGACTTGTTGTGGAGTAGGATGTTGGGTTGTGTTTTGTTAGGAATAACAAGATATTATTTGGTAGTTGTGTTCATCCAAAAACCTACCTTGACTGGTAGATTACCTTATAATAATAATATGATTTTTTGAATTATTTTTGCCAACGCTTGTGCCCAAGTCGTCCGCACACCGCCGTTAAATTTCAAATCCATTTTCCTGCGCTGTTTGTTACGTGGCTTACGTGAGTTACAATAAACTAATATAGTTAGCTCGAAAATTTTGCTTGGCTTTTAAATGCAATGACTGGCTCCTCCAACTCCTTTCAACTAGGAAAGACGAAAAATTGGCAAATAAGGGGATCGTGGATTTTCGCGGCGTTCAGATGAAAGTCTCTCCATTCTCGGGATGCCACCGCGTAGATTGTTTTTCTGACAACAGCGAGCGTCTTCAGCTCGAAGTGACACTGTTGAAGGAAGGACAAACGACGAAGTCGCTTCGACCTGAAGACGCTCGTTGAAACACGGGCGAAACTGTTGTCAGAAAAACAACCTACGCGGTGACATCCCGAGAATGGAGAGTCTTTCATTGGCAAAAAATGATTGAATAATGGGTGTGGCATTTAATTGTGTTAAAAGTCGCTTAAAAAGAATCTGACGGTTTCATTTACACGTAAGAGTTTACATTTAAGAGTTATTCTCACGTTGATTGACCTACTTGGGTACCGGATAAAGAAAGTTTCAGTGTTGGTGCTTTGTGGAAGCGACCGACAGGTGGAGTCACATGAGTTATTTTTACGATTTATGGTGGTTGGAGGGGTTTGGAGGAAAAGCTGACTCCGCACATCCTCAGCCAAAGGGGCCGAGGGGCGAACAATCGATCGAACTCTATTTAATTTGCCCCCGAAGCCAGGAGAATTTTAAAGGCATCACCATGACCCGAAAAACACTCCGAATCCTGAGGCATTTGTACTTAATGCATGTGCCACCAAATAAAAAGGTGGCTTTATTTAAAAATTAAATACATTCTTTCCGAGCTTGGGAACGTTGACAATCAGGAAATGATTCACGGCAAAAATACATATGATGGCAAGATTTTGTAGCATTCATTCATTCCTCATTTGGCTGTATAAATTAAAATACGAGGTTATTTTCCTACTATCTTAGTGAATAAATCATTTCATTTTGAACGGAATAAGCATTAATTTTCCCTCCTCGTCTTCGTCCCACTACTGCTGTCATTAATCAAAAGTTATTTATTTTATTATTTGATTCAATGTGACACCATAATTAGTACTATATTCTATATATTTCTCTTGTTTTTATTTGTAATCTTCTCAGTAGTTATGATTTTCATTATTTGCATTCCGTCTTTTTACCCCGGTCACTTTCTTTTACGGTCGTAATGCTTAGCACACTGTCTCGTAAAATATGTTCTTATCAATTTATATTTTCAGTTCATAGCCTTTTGTAAGTCTTATTCGAAAGCCGGTATAATCCGGGACACTTCGCCATTCTAGTATTTAGATAGCAAGGAATGAAATATTTTAAAAGCTAATTATTAGATATAAACACTGTGAAAGAAAGATATTCATTTTGTCCTTAACAATTCCAAAATTTCCAGACATAATTTAAACAAAAAATGGGAAATGGAATTAAAATTGGAACTGGTAATTCATTTGCTCTTTAATCGCCAATGAGTTGTTCATTACACATTTTTCCATGGAAAACCTACATTTTGAGGAAATTTCTGGATTCATATATTCTATATTGCCGTCGTAATTTCAGTAAATGGCAATAAATATTAATTTTCCGATGCTCTTACTCTAAATTTGATTTTAAACCAATAAATAACACTCAACAAGAGCCATGAAATCAAAATATGATGTCCAATTCAGCAAATTCAGGCCCAAACTAAGAATTATACGTGACATATTATGGCAGTATCAGTAAAATAAATCTTTTCCTCCAATACCTACTTGTATTTCACTAACATTTCCTCTGATGAAATTTTGTAGCTATTTTGTTTCTGTAATTTTCTGTTTTCATATCCATGTTTTCCGCATTTGCATTGTATATCACGTTTCGGTTATTTCCAACCTTTTCTTCTGATCTTGTTAAAGTCATTTTCACGATGTTTTTACATTATGCGGAGATTACAATTTACAAATTGACTCAATCTTCTGTCTGTCATTCTTTCGCTTTTGGTTTCATTTTTCCTATTTGTGCGTATCCATTTTTTCATATTACGGCGTCCGATCGATTTCACTTTAATTTGAAAGTTCTGCCTTCGTTTTGTGGAAATTGATCATCACTCGTCCTTTTAAAATCACGTACTGGCACTTTATGGATAATATGTATGCAACACCCTTCCCGTGGACTAACAGCCTTGATATCGTACCAAGGCCGGTTTGATATCATGACCCCTAACACTGTGCAGATGGAAACAATGAAAATACTTCCTGGCGCGGTCGTAAAACGGCATATAGGCCCAATGGTAGAAGCTAGGGGAAAGGCCGTTGGTCCATCGTCTGTTACTAATTTATTCAAATACATTTTCCTTTTAAGCCACCACCAGGGTGTGCGGCAGGGGGTGATTACACACTAGAATATTTTTACCCGAACATGATCCTACCACGGTCGAACAATGTTATTATGATCCCCTATCGTTCGTGAAGAAAATGGTATCCTACTCGACACTTAACCTCTCTAATTGTATCGACATGATCTCTCTTACCGTTATACGATGGGAGTAGTCATGCATTTTCAACACCACTGCTTAAGAGACTCCCTTCTAATATATACAAGAGCTTCAAATCTTCAATTCAACCTTCGCTCCATTGAGTGATTCCCAGGCTAGCTGCTCTAATATTTTGGGTACGCTACTTAGTTGATCATAACAACGTTTTACAAATCTAGCTCCTCTACGCTGCACGCGATCCAATTCGACAATTAATCCAACTTCGCGAGGATACCATATACTTGAAGCATATTCTAAATGAGGCCTAACCAATGATAACACATAACATTTTTCTTTGACCCTTTCATCATATTTACCAAGTACTCTTCCAATAAATCCTAATTTTTGGTTGGCTTGTTCACATATTCCCCGTATGTGGTTCACCCAGGAGAGATCGTGAGTGAGGGTAAAGCCTAGGTATTTAATTGAGTCTACACATTCCATTTCGGTGTTCCGATGCTGTAGGCGATCGAGTGGGAATTGCTCGTTTTCCAAAATTGATGACTGCGACTACTTTTTAGGAGAGGCAGATGCAAAAGCACGTGTTTCCCGTGAGGCACTCAGTCCCGGAATAGTTTCACGTTAAAAACACTATTGAGGAAGGAAACAGGAGACCACTTTATTGGGATTATTTATTCCCAATTAATGATGGACACTATTATGAGAATGGAAAATGTGGAATTCGGTACATTCGGTATTTTTGGCTCAGCAATTGAAAATACCTCCACGATCCTAATATCACGAAACGTAGCCTTGCCAAAGGCTTGACAGTGGACAAAACGACACGTAAGAGTAACATTGTCGTAAAAAAAGACCTCGAAATGTCAGGACGATGCCGAGAACAAACAAGTGGTCAATGCAACAATTTGAGAGTGTAAAAAGCAGTCGCCTTGACTGGAATAGTCAAGGCGAATGATTTTTACACTCTGAAATTGTTGCATTGAAATACACATTAGCGGGTGACTCCGTTAAAAGTTACTGTTGCGGCATCTCCCGCGGTTTTTTTGAAAGTTGGTCAATATGAAACGAGAGCTGAAGTCGGGTAAGATGTACATTTTAGGCCCGATCAAAGTGAGACGGAAAGATAGAGGGGAGGATTCGTGGAAAGCAATTCAAAGTGGAGGGGCCGATAGCCAAATTGTCGTAACAAATTGCCGAAAACCGCGGAGAAAAGTCGTGGGCTTGGAGAAGGTGATTGGCAAAATGTTTTAGGTAGAAATAGGAACTGATATAGAAGTAATCTAGGAGTATATGCCAATAAGCAGTAATAGAGAGGAATAAATAGATAGCATGCTTGATCATCAAAAAGATGTATTGCGACTGGAAAACATCCCCAGCGGCTGGGCCTCAAATAGTTAAGTAGCAGAATTTTCATTAGGCGTAATGCGTGTTAGGGTAGGAGCAGCTCGCGAGACTCGTGAAGGTATCAACTCGCAAACTGGAAGTTTTGGGATACCCGAATACAAGTCGGCAGGGGCGTAGCATAAGTATATAGCAGGGTAGCGTATTAAGGTCTTGAACGTGGATTAAATTCACTCTCTTACGTAAATAGGGTAACAATTGAGAACGCTTCCTCTCCCCCGTCTTCCCCCACAATCGTCGACCCCTCTCAGTTGCATTGCTCTAGCGGGGAAGCGAAACTTAAGAAATTAGACGGTGATCGCCTTATGAGCCTCATCTGCACCAGGAATGTTTTTGCAGTAAAGTCTGACTTTCTATGTTCACAGTAGACCTTCTACTCTTTTCTTCGTTCTTTCACCATAAGCTTGAATTTCAAGGAGTTTCTGTTGCCTTCGTTTAAAAGGAAAAGATGAAATTACTGGTTTGTGTGCGTGCATAAACATTTTTCTAGATTAATTTTTAATTTTTAGGCTGTAATATGAGATATTATCAAGGAGGTTTATCCATTCTTGAGTACTAAGAGGTGATTTTATTCTTTTTTTACGGGAGGTGACCTAACAATCCCCGCCATACGCCCCTGCGGCCACTTTGGGGGTATTTTTTATTACTTTTTCTTTTTACCCACTTATTTTATTTATTTATATATAGGGTGAGGGGCAGCGGGTGAAAACGCAACAGAATAATTTTACCCGAACATGACCATACCGCGGTCGAAGTTTTATTATAATCCCCAAACGTTGATGGAAAAAATGGTATCTTAAATCTCTCGTTTGTACACTTAATCTATCTATTTTTACTAGCATGTTCTCTTCTACCGTAATACGATGCGTAATACGATACGTAATACGATACGTAATACGATAGTCATACATTTTCGGCATCACTGCTTAAGAGACTCCATACCAATTTATGCAAGGGCTTCAATCTTTAATTTAACCTTCGCTCCATTGAGTGATTTCCAGCCCAGTTCCACTAATATTTTGGATACGCTACTTAGTTGATCATAATAACGTTTTACAAATCAAGCTCCTCTACGCTGCACGCGATCCAATTTGGTAATCAATCCTTCGCAAAACTTCGTTCATACTTCTAGCATGTTTTAAATGAGTCCTAACTATTGACAGAAAACATTTCTCTTTGACTTTTCCATCACATGTACCCAGTATTCTTCCAATAAATACTAATTTCTTGTTAACTTGCCCACATATTGTATTTGTATGTATGTATTGTTTGGTGTATTTCGCCCAGAAGAGATCGTGATTGAGGGTAACGCCTGAGTGTTTAATCGAGTCTATTCATTCCATTTCGGTGTTCCCGATGCAGTAGGGGTTCGGATGGGAATTGCGTTTTTTAAATTTATCAAATACAATATTTTAAGAGTAATATTAATTGCCAAGTGATGCACCAGCATTGTACAGCATTAAGGTCATCTGATAAAGCCGTCTTAGTGTAATATCACGGTAAACCACCACAACGTCGGTAAATAAACATATCTTACTGGTGACTACGGAGTCAATGTCATTAACGTTATGTAGGAATAAAAGAGGTCCGATGACACTTCCCTGGGGAACACCCGAAGTAACTTCTACTGCATTTAAGCCAACTCCATCTATCACTACTCTTTTTACCCGACCATTAAATAAGTCTTTAATCCAACCCAACATATTTTTATCTATGTCATAAGCTTCTAGCTTTGCGAATACTTTACTATGAGGTACTTTGTCGAAGGCTTTCAAAAATAGGACGCAGAAAAGAGAAAGAGAAAATGAGTACTAAGGAGGAGATCAGTTAAGGATTAGAGAGGATATGGGAGCCAGTGATACCTTAGCATCAGCGGGGAGAAGAATATAGAGTGCATCCAGAATGTATTACATTTCTCAGATTTAAAGAAAGCGCACGAAATATGAGTAGATGGCTTAGCAGTAATGAGTAATTTAAAGTAGCTGGGGGTACAATGGAAGTATAGACGACTTATCCTGAACCTGCGCACTAGGTTTGGTCTCCACTGGTAAGAATAGCGAATGGAGAGTCAGGAAAAAGACTGTCTAGTAGGGGATTTAGATAGGGTTTGCCAATATCATCTGTTATTTTTAATTTACAGGTAAATGAGGAGGAAATGGTAAGTGAGGAATGGGGAAGTTTAAAGTACGGATTGAAGAAAATGTTACAAATCAGTTGGATTTGCAGGTAATGAAGCTTTGATTAGCCAGTCAACCAAATGCTTTACAATCATTTCGTTCCTCATTGCGGAAACGTTATTTGGCGTGGAATGGTAATTTAAATAATAGTCGTAAAAAAACGAAGAAGTTGAAGAAAGGAAGTGATGATATCGATTACTTCAAATAAAGTTAAACATCAAAGACCAGTGAAAACTCAAATATGACGCATAGCTTCATAGGGTTATTGTGCCTAGAGAAAAAGAATAGATTGTGGGTTATTGAAATATGAAAAGAAAAATTTGAATATTGTTAAAAAGGAAAGCAAGGAATAGAGTTCTAGACAAAATATGAAAATAAATACAGCTTTTTTTAAAGAATGAAGGACAAATGGATGCAATAGATCCTGAGAGGAAGTTGGGTGCCAAGCACGGTAGTGCATGGAAGAATCTATGCCTAAGGAAAGGATAGATATTTGGGGAATTTAGGGAGGAAGAACGCATTTAGAGGTAAAGAGTGAGTAATTGTAACAATATGCAGGCGCAAGATTTTTGAGTGACGTCATTTAGGGCTTACAAGTACAGTAATGGAAAGGTCTCTTAAACACTATCCTAATCCGGTGGGCTACAGCTACTGATATAATTTACCCTTTGTTTGTGAAGTAATAGAAACATTATCGTGCTTACTCACTTACTGATAATTTATAGCAGAATCAGTATTGATCTTAAAGTTTATTTATTTACATGATCACATGATATTATAGCGGTATACTTGAATACACTGTCATGAAATGTTATCACTCTTTTATCGGGTGACATTACAGCTCCGAACATTTTTTCTTCTTCCTTTCCGAACCAAGATTAATGGGCCCCGGATTTACTTAATGTATGGATACTTCAATAGGGTTTTGGCACATCACAAGTTTCTTCGAAAAACTTATTTCGTGAAGGCGTTTTCCCTCATATTTTTCCTACTATATTCTTAGCCTCGAACCGGAGTGGTAGGTAAATATAATCGTGGGTATGTACTCTTTATTTGGTAGTAAATAGTTAGTGCATGGTGAACCTCTGTAGTTGAGAAACGATTACTCGTAATTATCAACTGCGTACTTAATGCTTTAGTCTTGAATTCTATACCACGCATATTTTGTCGGCAAGGGATTCTGTATAAATGCGGTAAACATTTCTTGATTTAGTACTTTAAACTAGATTTACTTTAGTTTCTTTGATGAATAATTCCTCACCTACTTCCTCTAAGGCATTTTTAATAGCAATTTTAAAGTTCCTCTTTTGATGCTAACTCCGCCATGATATCCCCATGCAGTGCTTCAAAAGATACCTATAAGGCACTGACTTTTTTGATGAAAGATCTGTTTATTATAACTAGGATATTTTGCATAGGCCCAATGCTCATTTCAGGTTTGTCATTTAATGTATTTATGTAAAATATATATGCAAAATAAATTTTACGTCATTTATTATCATGATTAATTTAAAGTAACAACCTGATATATGTCAGTTTATTTCCCACGCTACCAATAAGTTTTAAAATTCCATAGAGGTTTCTTGTACATAGTACTAGTAGGATATTCTATTAATTCACAATCCTCTCCTCTCTCTCATTTCTTTCGTACTTGCAGTTTTCTTACCACTCCATCCTCCTATCCTCATGTCTTTTCTCTTCTCTCTCTCAATTTTCCCATATTCTCACTTTAGATCTACTCATTCCTCTTATTTTACGTGTATTTCTCTGCTTATTCATATTCCTATCTTATTTCTCAATTTTCCTCTGTCCAACTCATTTCCACTCTCATGCTTTGAAATTTCGAGCGCGGTGTTATTTTTGCTATTCGTTCCCACTCGAATGTTGACCCTCTCCGCAGCCTTTAGGGCTTTCCGCTCCCTTAACTTCCCTTTTCCTTCTATTCCAGGTCCGTGATATCGCTTTTTTCTTTACTGGAATGAAAGAATTTGACCGAAAAGTCATAAATATGGTTCTCTTGTGTGCTAACGTTTGTGATACTCCCTCAGAGAACTTTGGAGTCACACCTACTTTCACCAAAATATCCATCCCTTCGGTTACGATCTGCTGCAGCTCTGTGCTCGTGACAGTGCTTCGGGTTTATTCTGAAGGAAATCAAAGCCCACGGAGTTAGCGTCAGCATTTCTTTATGAAGCCAGCATTGGGCATTAAGCTCTCACATCCGGAGGTGGTAATTTCAATCACCGTAATCCATTTCATTCCTAATGCAACCCCTCTTGTTAATCTCCTAAGCTTGTATTTATTAAAATAACCGTGAGTAATGGGATGTGTTTTTCAAGTTTCGCTGCCGTGTACCGGGAATTGGATTATTTTTAATGAGCAATTTATTCGAAGAAAATAAAATTGTACTGAGGAACAGCAACCCAAACACGGAGACTAGCACCTCGTGCAAACCAATATCGAGTTTTCCTGTCGCCGTAACAATAAGCACGATACGCGAAGCAAAAACGTGAAAAAATCACTTGACTTCTCCACGATCTTGCTGCGCGAAATCCATTGTGGATTAAAACTTTGTCGAAAAATGTAGTTAAAAACACAAATACGTGATTTTTTTAATATCGGTTTTCAATGAATTTTTAAAATTGTTCATTTATAATTCAATCATTCGCTAAGTTTTTTACGGACATATGTTTTATAGGGCAATTAACGAGGAAGGATGAACGTAGCTATTAAAACTCATTTCAAAAGACCGTACGGATTATATAGCAACTCAATTTAATTGCGTGGATCAATAAATACCCAATAGTTGAACTTGTAGGGAATCCATTAACATAAACGGACACATGAAATTAAATTACGAAGAATGTAAATTAGTCAATTATTTCACATTGGCGAAAATTTTAAATTATATGTATGTATGTTATGGATATATATATACATATATATATATATACATATATATATATATATATATATATATATATATATATATATAATCATATATACAGAAACAGATATAAGGAAACGGGATAGGAACACATATAAAGGACGAACACAATAGAGGTGGGGAAGGCGGAATCGAACGGATCACAAGAGTAAAAATATTTCCTCAACCGGGACTCGAACACCGGATCTTTCCACTTGCCGGGCGGATGCTCTTAACCACTTGAGCTATCGAGGATAGTCAATTTACCCTGAGATCGTTCCTATCCCGTTTCCTTATATCTGTTTCTGTATATATGAGTATTTATTCGCCGTTTGGCGGGATTTCGTGTTTGAATGTGTATTTGGCCAATGTGGCTCATCTCTTTCTTCTGGCTATGCGTGCCACGAAACGCACTGTTCCTTTCCTGTATGATGTTGTATGAATTCTAACCCACTGTCCTTTCCTTTCCTTGTGTATTGTCTATTTCTCCTTTGGTGGGTGAAACAGCCCCCTGACGCCATCTCTTGGCTGAAAGAATCGGGGCGCTTGGCGACATATTAGACCCACGGATCTCAGGGTAAATTGACTATCCTCGATAGCTCAAGTGGTTAAGAGCATCCGCCCGGCAAGTGGAAAGATCCGGTGTTCGAGTCCCGGTTGAGGAAATATTTTTACTCTTGTGATCCGTTCGATTCCGCCTTCCCCACCTCTATTGTGTTCGTCCTTTATATGTGTTCCTATCCCGTTTCCTTATATCTGTTTCTCTATATATGAGTATTTATTCGCCGTTTGGCGGGATTTCGTGTTTGAATGTATATATATATATATATATATATATATATATATATATATATATATATATATATATATATATATATATATATATATATACATAATGATATATACATGCATTTAAAGTAATGTTTTAGGCTTCGTTCAGTAATGTTTGATTTACTGGTACAATTTCATTTTGCATTGCTTCATTCACCATCGACAATTTTTTCTATTTTTACATGTAACTCAGGCATAAAGACGTATTAAGAGTTACACAAATGATATCCACATTCTTTCGAAATTCACTGAAACACAGATTCTTTTTCATAGCGCAAATATATAAATCGGCTCATGAATGTACGAAATATATGTCTCATTTTCTGTGGATAAATATTCTTGTATTTATATTTTTTGGTTTTTAGTATTCTCCAAATCTGATATAACATTGTTACATTTATTGTTTATTTTTTAATCCAATAGTCAGCGTTGACGTCCTACGTCCGAGATCGTATGAAAAGATTCGTAACAATCAAAATTGACTTTTATCGGAGGGCAGAAACCAATCCTGCCGAGCACATATTGACATTTGGAGAAATGGACCCATGTGTGCGAAGGTGATGTGTACACAATACTGGAATGTGGCAGGTAAATTTTTCAGCAGAGAGACATTTCCCCGCTGGAGATTTGTAAAGTTATTTTTAATTAGATCTAGTGAAAAATTTGGCGTTAACGACTAATCGTTTCAAATATTTGAAAACATAGTAGTCTAAATATTAATCACTAGAATAATTGAAATTAAGTATTTTTTTACTGGTATTAAATATTATGCAAATTTACTCGAAAGGAAAATAAACCTAGTGAATAAAACAGATCACAATTTTTATGCGCAAAATATTCATCTCTTTAAATAATTAATTATTAGCAGTTTTCAATGATTTTTTATTATCATACTGTGATAATCGAGAATTACTAATAATTAGTAATTGTTTCTATCGAAATAAGAAATTAACGAAGGCGAAATAAGCGTTCCAAAAACCTGATGGCAAATAAAGGAAGACATTAGGGAATTCAACTAATTAATGCCTCCAAGCGTGGTCAGGGACGTAGATGAGGGTATATTCTTAAGCATGTATTGCTAGGCGTTGGCTAAAGTGGTTTATGGCTGAAGCAAACCCTGTGATTTTAATCTTATGATGCTCCTTACTTAATTCAAGGTAGCACAAGAAATATTTATCATAATGGGTTTCGTATCGCAAATGTTGAAGAGCAGAGATTAACATCGGGGCGAGTCGTCCGTTGCGTAAATAACGATTGCTATTACGCGTTCTGCATTAATACGATCTGAGATTGCACCATGACTCAGTTTTGGTTGTTTTCATTCCTATAGATATTAATCTCGGTAGTGTTTTGGACCAACACGGTCAAAGTAGTAGGGACGTAAGGCGAAGAATTGCGCTAGGGAAAGAGGCTTTCACAAGGAGGAGGGAGTTGATGACAGGGACTTTGAGTAAGGATGTTAAGAAAAGACTCGTAAAAACTTTGATATGGAGCGTAGCTATGTACGGTGCGGAAACGTGGTCATTGAAGCAGGAGGATAGACGTCGACTGGAGGCTTTTGAAATGTGGGTGTGGAGAAGAATGGAGAAGGTGAAATGGACAGAGAAGAAAACAAACGAGGAAGTACTTGGTATGGTGGGCGAAGAGAGGGGTTTGTTGGGAGAAATCCTATGGAGGCAGGAGAAGTGGATGAAGGGGGTGTTGACCGGCAGTGGGATGTTGAAGACTGTGATTGAGGGGAGAATGTTGGGCAAAAGAGGAAAGGGAAGGAACAGGATAGGGATGTTGGACGGGATGAAGGGAGGAAGAAAGTACTCAGAGATGAAGAGGGACCTGATATAGAGTAGGATGTTGGATATTTTGTTTTGTTAGGAATAATAAAATGTTTGTTTGGTAGTTGTGTCCATCCAAAAACCTACCTTAACCGGTAGATTACCTTAAAAAAAAGATATTAATCAATGACGTGCTTGATTATCACTCAATTTTCATTAATCTGATACTACAAATAAATTTTGAAATCCTTTTACATTTTATCAGTTTTAGTCTGAAGTGTCATTGATAGACCTCCATCCCAACTTCCCGATTCTATTTTTTCTTAAAATACGGGATAGGTGAGTTTTATGAATGTTTTGCATGGTTCACCAACGATAAACGAAAGAATGTTGAGGACGAGGGAGGGGCTTTTCACGCAAAAAAACATTGGTTGTTTGCTTTATCAAAACTATTCTAGGATTGATAACCGCTATGATACGTATTCATTATTTCTCATTGCTTGGAGTCCGCCCCATCCTAGAACAGTAATCGGTGATGCCAAAATATATCATTATGTCCGTATTTCTTTTTTCTTGTCTATTGTAGTCGTGAAAGATTTACCATCTAAAACCTCCTCCCAAACAACATACTTCTGGAAAAAATAGCCGATTTAAAAACAAATGTTTTCAGGTACAAGGGTGATCCCTCAGTAGGCTTTTATATTACTCTTTATCTCTTTTTTCTCGCATTGCTGCAGTAAATGTTGATAACATCGCCTCGCTGTGCTTGCAACTGGGACGAATATCCAGAGTCCAGGGCAAATAAACCAGTTCGCTTCGTTATTTCACTATGTTCAGGAGCACAACGAACAAAGGACCCTTTTTTCAAAGCTAATGTCAGAGTGCATATTCATGTAATTTGCACTTTCAGAGAATTCACGTGATCAAGGTTATTGTTCACTAACATTTCATGGGATTATTCAGGAAATTTTGTTTTGCACTTGAGCATGTTTTTTAAAAACGTGTAAAATAGATTACACTCAAGATAGACAACATAAAGGCTTTTTATGTAAAGAATACGGAACATTTTTTTCCCTAAGCTAATCATTGACTTAACTGGAGTTATTATATAGACATGAAAATACGCTTCACGTACAAAATCCATAAATGAATACTCTTTCCTGTTCGAAAGTTCTATCATAATTTACGGGGAATATGTTCCTTTTAGGAGGTTTTTCGTAGTGACGCTTGTCATGTCACACACGCAGTCACTTCACTGTGTGTACATAAATTACTGGGCCAATCTCGGGAGCATGCTTGGGGTGCGTGAATTCTGAATAACACCCGGGACTCGTTGCTGGAATTCAACATTACAGAAATCCTACCAGAAACAAAGCACCTAAATTTGGAGGGAATATTGATTCTACTCATTTATATGTGCATATATATATATATATATATATATATATATATATATAACTATTGTACGGAAAAACTCACACGAGCGGCACAATAATGGGCTGACACAATATAACGCAAATAGAAAAGAATAGACACATTTAAAAGAACACTCACACGGTAAATTGTTCGAGGTTTCGGCCCTCTCAGAGGCCTTCAAGAGAGACTCCTCTTGAAGAAGGCGTCTGAGAGGGCCGAAAGCTCGAACAATTTACCGTGTGAGTGTTCTTTTAAATGTGTCTATTCTTTTCTATTTGTGTTATATTGTGTCAGCCCATTATATATATATATATATATATATATATACACATATATCAATTGATATTCCTTCGTTGATAAAATCCTTTTAGTATAAAATTCTTAAGCACCTGGGATGTTGAACTCCGTAGAAAGCGGTTCCTCCAATTACAACGCGGACACTGAATTTCAACTGTATCGACCTCCTCCAAAAGTGTCATCCCTTAGCAAAACACTCACCCATTGCAGAAGTCTTTTATTTGCCTAATTTTTTATTTAACCTAACTTTGCCTAACTTCTTTTATAAAAAATATTTAATTGATTATAAGCACAAAGTAACTACTAAATTGGTAAAACTATCTTGCATTACGATAACTTATTCTTCAATCATTTCCAATCGTTACTTTCTCGGCTATTTACACAAACGATTTCATTTATGCAAAAAATATTTTTTACGGTGTTCCAGAATATAGTATTCTCCTCGAAAGGTTTGGTATGAAGTTAACTCTTCAATAAAACAGATTGGAAAGGAGCGGAATTGTTTTTCTTAACCTAAATATGTAACTCAGTTTTAAGTATCTTTTTTTACGAGATTTTGAATTAGTAAGGAATCCGAGACATTTCGTTTCAATCGAGAAGTACGAGACAAGTCTTGACTTAAAATACCTAAGTGTGTGTGTATGTATGTGCATGTATATATATATATATATATATATATATATATATATATATATATATATATATATATAAAGAAAAGGTCTCTCTCCACCATGACATAAAAAAACATTATTTTATTTTAAAACATTTATTTTAAATTGATATTCCAATGCTCGTTTTTCTAATACCTCGATATTCACTCCTTAGGAAGAAAATTCATAAGAGAGCGGAGAGGTTCTAAAGAAGTATGTATGCTTCTCCAAAACAAAATGTTATTTAACTTTTTAATTAAATAACCATTAAAAAGGGTTACTGGATAATCCTAAGTTACTGCTACCGAACTAAATTTTCCAAAGCATTTCAAGTGATTAAAAAAACCTATTGAATTTTTGAACAAATTTGGAACCGTTGAGGGTCTTGAATAAAAGTCCCAAGCCGTTTCAAAACCTTGGCCACGATATCAATATATCTCAACGAACGACGAAACCACAAACCGCGATATCCCCTACGCGTGTGTGTGCCACCCGCATACGCGCGCGTGTGTACTCGCGGTGGCATGCGAGTGTACCCTTCCCCTCCCCGCACCCGCGCCCCCTCCCATCCCCTTTAACGAACCCCTCCCCCTCCCTCTTAGGTCCCTAATCCCACCTGCCACACTCTCCCCCGACCACCTCAGCTCATTAACGAGTCTCTCTCCTCCACATCTCCCACCTTTCCGCCCCCTCTCACCCATCCCCTCATCGCCCCTCTCAAACCCCACCCCCCGTCCAGGACCTTTCTTAATGCGGCCGCCACTGCCTCCATCCACCCCTGCCACACCACCCCTCCTCATGTCCCTCCTCGCATCCGCATCTCCCTATTCATGTATTCCTACTCCTCCTCCCCGCCCAAAATCCACTGTCTCTCCATCCTAGAGCACCGCGACTTTGCATCCAATAATCGAGAGATCCTCCTCCCTATATCACTCACTCAAAAGCCTCCATCTCGCACACGGCGGGTCCTCTCCCATCCCCACCCACCCTCGGGTTCCCCCCTCTCTTCCGCGCGTCTTCTCTCTCTCCCCACTTTCCTTTTATTCCTGCTCTGCCCTTCCATGGCTCACCTGCTTATTCCCCGACTATTGCCACTTCCTTATATTTATCCTCTCTTCTCTCTCCCAATCTCCAGCTCCCTCCATGCACCTCCTTCCTTTACTCCCTCATTCTCCTCGCGGCGTCTACCTCAATCCCTACTACGGTACGTTCGAACATCCTGCTCGGCCACCTTTCTGCGGTGAATTACTTCAGCTGGGGAAGTCGTCGTCGCTGAAAAGATTACTTTACCCTTAATCTTCGGTCAGATAGAATTTTATGAAAGTAATACCATAGGCAAGTGTTAGAGTTGTGTGCTCATTAGCCAACAGGGAGCGGATGTAATCTCCATTTTCTATTAGACGAGAATTTTATTGAGATACAGGAAAGTAGAGTTGACTTTGGTCTCCAACGGAATCAATGACATTTTACTGAGTTCTTCCTTTGTTCATTGAGTGTTAATAACTAATTCAACCTGGGTGTTTAGGCTAAAATTCGATTCATATCACAAATTTTTTCATGCATGCAGCATTAATCTATGTAATGTATACATTGAGTATTTCATATTTAAACAGCAACAGCAAAGGTCGATTTGGAGATGGGAAGATGTAGCTAACCTCGAACTAATCCCTATGGCGTTTGAAATTCTCATATTCAGCGTAATGGAACATAGTTCCATTTTCTGTGCCACATGAGATTTCCCACGAATTACGTGTATTCAGAAAATCGCACTGCTTGAATCCAAGACGGGGTTGTCAATGGACAAAGCTCTTGACTTGAACCCGGTTCAGTAGCTGATTGCCCTGCCCACTAGACGGTGCTACGTTTATTGATTTCGGTTTGATCAAATGTTTGTCGCCACGTCTGTCGTTCCGAACGCTTAATGGCATGAATTGCAAGGCACATTGTGTCTGAGTTTTCCAGAGATCCAAATATTTCTCTCGAATGTTAAGAGAAAATCATTGATGATTAGTTAACATTTCTTTTGGAGTTCTTTTCTGATCTTTCGTAGACCGGAAATATTTTTAAAACTTTGGGATGTAGCTTAATAAATTAATCGAAAATTAAATTGAATTCCTCTCAAGCTCCTAATCTTTATTATTTATTGAATATGGTTGAAGTTTCATGTATTTATCAACAGGCTATCAATTCACTTAAGTTCTTGGGTACGATGTCTCCCTCCAAAAACAACTCCAATTATAACTATAACTTATTTCGATTCTCGCATAAAATGGCTACGCCTACTAGATTAAGCAGAAATGGGTGGTAAACTCTATAAAAAGTTATGGATTGTGGTAATTGGAAAGTTTGTGGTAACGAAGGCCCTATCAGCTCATTCACTTTTTTGAAAATATCCTTGTTACTGGAAAAACATGCAAAAACTTTCTTTATCAGCCCAATACAACATGTAAATTATGTAAATTAACGAATAGGGAGTTACTTATATATTACTGCTAATTCTTAGTTCTGTAGTAGGATAACCTTCTACCTCTTTTTGTGAGATATTAACAAAGAAATGTATTTTATATCCGAAATCACGAAGAAAAGCAATAGGCTATGGAATCGTAGATTTTCGCGGCGTTCAGATGAAAGACTCTCCATTCTCGGGATGTCACCGCGTAGGTTGTTTTTCTGACAACAGTTTTGCCCGTGTTTCAACGAGCGTCAGACCTGAACTTCGACCTGAAGACGCTCGTTGAAACACGGGAGAAACTGTTGTCAGAAAAAAAACCTACGCGGTGACGTCCCGAGAATGGAGAGTCTTTCAGGCTATGGGAGTTGTTGCCTCAAGTATCTAAGAATATATTCTTTTTTATATAATTTTAAAAGCCTTCTTCAAGGCGTGCTGATAGGTGTTAGACTTAAGTGATAAACATGAAGAACCAATACACGGAATTTATCATCAGGTACGTTAACGAACGCTAGCAATAAATGAAGACATTAACAGAGAGAACAACTTACTAGCAACTAAAAATATCAATTATAGGAACATTCAATTTAGGCATTTCATCAAATAGATGATGAGAATTTTAAACTTTTTTTTAGGGATTTTAGACTATTTTTATCCGATTTTTAGGAATCTATTCTTATCTCCGATATCATTATTCTAGTCTAGTCTGTGAAGGAATCTAAAATGCATGAAGTTACGTATGATGGAGGTGGTATAAATAGGTTTCATCCATCCGCGAATGATGGAAGCCCTAGAATACACTGCCATCGAAGTATTTGATATTTGTAATTCCTGTTCTCATCAGCAGTCCATCAAAACATTAGCATGCTATAAATTTTGAATAACTTTTCATATTTTCACTTCGTACTACGTTTTAGTTTGGTTTTTAGTACAAATTCTGTCGTCGATAACGAATTTGGATCAAACCTTTCCATACCATTCTGTGGAAAATATATAATTGGAATTTAAAACGAATATAGGCTATAAATAAAGTGAATATTTAGTTTGATAAACACAATATGGTTATATACTGAAAGGAAAAATTATTAAATGTTTCCAAGTACTTTTAAAGCGGAAGGAATAGCAATTTTTAATGGGATTGGGGGACAGACAAAATAGAGTAGACATAAGTCGAGAGTTGATAAAAACCCTTTACTTTTCCACACAGAATTTTTTTACGACCTAGGTTTCGTTATAGCGTAACATCTTCCTAAGAAGATGGAGTAAGAAGATATTACGCTATAACGAAACCGCAATAAAAATTATAAAAAAATTCTATGTGAAAAAGCGAAGTGTCTCTTTTCATCCTGAAGGATTTCCACCATATTACGCCTAAAACTGTCATTAAATAAGTCGAGTGCATATGCCTGTGGTGCCTATTATATTGAGATGTTGAGAGCAGTGCCAATTTACATTGTGATGCCATAGTTATTTTCCCAACTGGATGGTTTTTAGGTCCATCACGGCAGAGATGACTCTGAGCATCACCTCTGTCCCCTGCTTCCCCAGCACGACGCTTTTAAATGAAATATTTGATAGAATGAATATACAGAATTGTCTAGCGACCGCCGCTTGGTGTCAGTCTCCTTTCTAACATTCTCTCTATCTGAGGGTTCTTTTCCATTTCTGAATTGGACTTCATTTTTGCAGTCGCGGTCGCATCTCCCTCCTCACCTTAAACATGGCGAGCGCTTGCATCTGCCAGCCACTGAGTGCCCACGTAATTTTTTCGTCCATTCCCCATTTTACCCTTCGCCTGTGATTTCTCTTCCTTTTCCACTCCGCACTCCTCGCTGCCGCTTGGAACGACTGGAGTGGTAACTTAGTGGATGAAGATTTTCTATTTTACTCCGTCGGTACTTCAGTCCGCTGTGATTTTAACTCCCGCGAGTCCCTCATCTCTCTCCTTCTCCACCCTCTCTTACCCGTCGAGTTCGACCTTCTCACTCCACCCTCGAATTCCCTTTCATCATCTGGCCTTTTTAACCCCTGCCCTTTCCCCCGGCTATACCTCGACGGGACCTCCCATTCCGCTCGCATGTTTGTGCATCCGTCGCCCGCCTGCCCGCGCTGTCGCTCCCAACCCCCTCCCCCCGCCCCCTACCAGTCCCAACGCATCTGAGAAGTGGAGAGGCGTGTATTGCAAGTTTTCGCCGGGGTCTGACATACCGTCGTCGTCCCATTGTTGCGTCGTCGTGTTTTTGTTGCTTCCACGTGTATGTGCGCGCGCGTGTGTTGTTTTATGTGTGTGTGGTTGTCTGCACGTTCAGTTGTCGGAGGAGGTGGCTGGGCGAGGGAAAGAGGCGGAGATATTAAAAAAGAGAAAGAGAGGGGGGAAGGGGCACTAAAAGGGAGGGAGGTAACGGAAGGGAGAAATGGCATTAAAATAGAAACAGTTTTAAAACCCCGGGAAAAAACTGTCTTAGTAACAATCATTAAAATAAATACAAGCTTCATCGTAATATGTAAACCTAATATTTATATCTTACAACGCAAAGACACAGATACAAATTAATACATGTATATATATGTATATATATATATATATATATATATATATATATATATATATATATATATATATATACACACACACATATATACAGGGTTCGTCCGGAAAATAAGTGTACTGAGCTCAGGAAAAAAAATTTATTACACTATTACATATCTTAAGCTAATATTCCTCAAAATAGGACCCTTGTGAGTCGATACACTTGTTCCAGCGGCGTTCCCATTCCTGGAACGCTCCCGCAAAGGCATCATCGGGAACCTCTCGAAGACACGTCGTCACGGCCTCTTTGACGGCGTCCAAAGTCCCGTATCGCGTTCCTTTCAAACTCCTCTTTATCTTCGGGAACAGAACAGTTCTCTAAAAAATGTGGATCATTTTTGCAGTGATCCGCAAGTTGTGTCGCGATTTCCAAACGATTGAGTCTTAGATCATCACTGAGCACTTTCGGCACCAACTTTGCACAAATTTTTCGCATCTGTAATTGCTCCCTAATAATCTCGTGCACTATTGTTTTTGGCATATTACACTGCTCTGCTATCATCCGAACACTAAGACGACGATCAGAGTTCAGTACATTGCGAACTTTTCGCACATTTTCGTCGGTGAGTGTCGTTGATGGGCGTCCAGGCCGTGGTTCGTCGTCGACCTCTTCTCTGCCCTCCACGAACATCTTGTGCCACCGAAAGATCATGTTTCTGGACATGGCTGACTCCCCGTAAGCCTGGTTAATCATACCGACAGTTTCGGTAGACGATTTCCCAAGCTTTACCGCAAGTTTGATGAAATAACGCTGCTCCAAAAACTTCGGCATCGCGTTCCGTGACGTGGGTCGAGCGTGGAGGTTCGCGTTAACAGAGCTCCTCACTACACCACAGCTCAGAGCCGACTGCCTTTTTCAGCGTCGCTTGCCAACATACCCCCCTCCAATTGCAGCCCGTCAGAGCGGTGCTGGGCGCGCCTGGAGCGGCGGGAAAAAATCAGTACACTTATTTTCCGGACGAAACCTGTATATGTGTGTGTGTGTGTGTGGGTGGGTTTGTGTGTGTGTGTAAGCGCGCTAACAGTGAGATTTAAATCAAATTCAACTTAGGAAACAAAATGGTGGACACACATGTGTATCAGAGTTACGATCTATTTATCTTGTATGCCGCGATGAGATTATCATTTTTTGCTACAAGCGAACAATTTAAAATTGCTGATATTGAGATAAATTCGATTTTTATAGCCATATAACACTATGTTAGAAGTTTAAATTTGATGCATATACAAAACAGAGGGATACAAGGCGGAGGAAACATGAGGGCGGAGATAAGGATTAGGGGCTGCAGTCAACTAATATCCGGATAGAAATACTGATGATGAGTGAGATTACTTCATCTGAAGCAGGATTAAAACGTTGATAAATATTTATGCACATAAATGCAGGCAAGTTGATTTCTAATGAAAGATAAATGGTATATAATGTGGAGAATTACCTTTTAGTGCAAGATTCAAACTTTACCATTTGCAAATTTCAAATTATTAATTTCGTTAATAACAGTACGTTTATTTCCTTCCTTATATATTTTACAATTTTGTTTTATCATACACTTTTCATAGTCGGCTCTTTGCCGCCATGCGTGTATCTAAGAAGTATGAAACTTCGTGGTGAGGAGTTCCATAACTTACGTCATGGGACGAAGAATTATGTTTCATATTTTATCTTGAAATTTTTTTAAGGGTGTACAGCGTTTTAGTTTCACTGTTTCATCTCTTGGCCAACTGGGCATTAGGATGTTGGGAGGGAGACAATTTTAGTGAGCTTACGTCAAGTCGGCACGGGGGCGGGTTTGGGGTGGGGGAGAGGAGTTTGCTGTATGTGCTCAGTTTTAAGTGTCGCAGCAAGGCGAGGCGAGTGGTGGGGTGACTCGGCGCTGGAGTACCGTGTGTTGTTCAAGAGAAGGGGGTTTGTTAGGAGGGTAGAAGCCCGGGAGATAAAAGCCGGGGGTGCACCGGGATGAAAGAGATGGGTCGATCGGGAGAGTGTGATACCTGGCGCGGGGAAAGGAATGATATCGGGGCGGGGTGGCGTGGGGATGGGGGCGGTTAATAGCGCAATGGTGTGGGGTCATTAGGGTTGCGGAGGAAGGTGTACGGCGGTGTTGTTATATTCGAGCGGAGTGCTTGGGCGTCTTCATTTCACTCTACCTTCCCTCCCCACCTTCGCGTTGAAACAGCAAGCGGAAGTACGTTTCGGGCGCTGTTCAAGTGCGTGTTTAAGGCGTGGGAGATGCGCTCGCCCATTCCGTGGTTTCTCAATTTACTCCTCTCTAGCAGTCCCATGTCCAACCCCATTTCTCTGTCTCCGCCACCATCTACGTCCGCCCACTCCCTTTTTTGCCGCTCTTACCTCCTCATAAGTGTCCCTGTGAATCGTTCGCCGAATGCTCGGAAATCACCGGAATCTCTGGTGAAAGTGGACGGTTTTGATGAGTTCGTCGACGTGTGCTATTTACTGTGCTGCTTAATTAACCGAAGTATACCGGGAAACATTTTTCGGCGTTTTCTGGGCGAATACAAACATCGCGAATGACCAAGAAACGGTTTAGTTTTAAATCTCGTTTGCTTACCGGAATGTTCGCGTTTGAGAAATTACCTTAAAAAGGAACTGGTAGCTCTAAGTATTAGAATTTTTAAACGCACGGGAAACTTGCGTGCTTCTATTACACGTAAAAGGTTCGTTCTGACAGTAATTCGATTAAATTTCGCGCGCCGCTCTTATTGGTCGCTGTGAGATCAAAATACTCTGGAGTAGGTGAAAGGGGCACTAAGATTTGTCAGATAATCGGTCTTAGTGCTCTCCAAGCTGTGGATGCCGCAGAACATAAGCTATTTTAAACATCTACACGCCAAACATATAACGAAATAAATTGAACCGACAATGGAGCAACGTTACCCGATTACTAAGTTTTGTTCTAAACTGAAAAAATCTCATGAGGAGACTAACAAAAAGATTCTCAAGGCTTACGGGGACTCTGCTCTGCCCTGTTAACAAGTTTCGAAGTGGTTAAAGGCCTTTAAGGAGGGCCGGGAAGAGATTCACGACGAACAACGCTCTTGGCGACCGTCAACTAGCAAAACTGGCAGCAATGTTGCTCACAAGTAAAGGAGAGGTCCATAAGGAGTTAGTGCCTCGAGGACAGAAAATTAACGCTGCCTACTACGTGGATGTGCTGGAAAGACTCCGAAAAAGTGTCATCAGGACGAGAAAAGAACCTCCGCTACTTGGCAACTCCATCACGACAACGTGTCTTGCCACACCGCTCTTGGAGTTCGCAAGTTCTGGCAAAACGCCAGGTGCCAGCGCTTCCCCAACCCCCTATAGTCCTGGCGGTACCCCAGCAGACTTTTTCTTCCCTCAAATTAAGGCAGCGCTGAAAGGAACCCGTTTTTCGTCCGTAGAAGAGATCCAATCAACCGTGACGAAGACTCTACGAGAGGTCCCCGAAGACGCCTTTCAGGTCCAGGTACCGGTCATGCCAGAGACACTGGGAAAAATAGGTAGAGGCCCAAGGACAGTACTTTGAAAAATTTTAAGTGTTTGTGCAAATCTGTTAGATAATTTACCTAAAAAATATCTGAATTTCTTTCGGAACTCACCCTGTATTAAAACTTTCGGAGACCTACAATAAATTACGCATGAGGAAATGAAGAACTGGAGCCAGTATATATAACTAGCAAGTGCAAGATGTAATACAAATAAATGAAGTAAATCAATATGAAATGAGAAAATGATAAAAACAGCAGTTGAATTCTGACTCCAAGGCAGCATTTATAATTCTCAAATTGAGAGATGCACGAGACCACAGAAGTAATCAGTTGGACAAACTAATATAGGGAACATTCTTTTCAAATAATAGATGAAAAAGTTATCATAGAATGCATGAAAAATGCAAGGGCCTTAGCATTCCTTATTTATATTCCTATGTCCCCTTACAAGATATGCGTGCTTAGATGCATTGGAAAGAAACACGTCAACATTGTTTTAATGTTATTTCTCACTCATCTTGGACAAAACTCGGGAAATCAGCCACTTTTGACTAAGTTACATTGCTACTAGATGTGCAGTGGACGGCAATAAATCTGGGGTTAACGCTACTTATCACGGCCAAATTTTGCCCGCCTGCGACTGATTTATGGCGCTCTCTCCGCTAAATACAATTATCCTTAAAGGCGTACAGCTTTGGAAAGGGTCGCGTTGATTATTGGAATTCATATTATCCAGGTCGCTAACCTACAGAACTAACTGAAATTCTACCATCTCCAGCACTGAAAAAACCCAACTACCCTGAATTATTTTTGATTTCCGGTCTTGGCGGAGGCTGGAATGAGATTCGATAATAATTCCATCAGTTTGTGCGTGTGTGTGTACGTATGTGTGTGAGTGTATTTATGTATGATGAATATATATATTCATATATACACACACACACACACTATTGGAACCGTTAATGCGAAAAGGCCAAGGAAACCATGGATCACGGATGAGATGATTACAAAGATTGATGAGAGGAGAAAATGGAAGATTGTAAATACAGAGTTAGGCAAAATAAAGAACAAAGATTTAAACAATAAATCGAGGCGGGCAACAAATAAAGCAAAAGAAGCATGGTGGAAGACGCAGTGCGAGGATATGGAAAGTCTGCAGAGGAAGGGTGAAATTGGTGCGCTGCACAGCAAAGTTAAATCTTTATCGGGTAGTAAGAAAGGAATATGTAAGCTAACAGTTAGAGATAAGGCGGGTAAGATAATAGTTATACTACGTGGGCGAATGCACGACCGCAATTTCCCTCAGCATGAATAACCACCGATATTCCACCAAATCTCCCACTTTTTTTAAATATCCCATCTCTACTCACACTGCTTCCCACAATCAATCTTTTGACGACTGCTTCGCCGTTTCGGTGATTGAAATCCTTCCCAATTCTGCTAGTATAATAGAGAACCCGCGAGATGGCGCACATCTGGGTGGCCCAGTCATTTAAACCGCCCGGGCTGAACCAAGCCCACGGAGTGCATCATATGGCTGCCTACATATCCCCTCCCACCCCCTTGTTCATTTCCTATTGGTCCCTTACCTCTCCTTCACCCACCTCTTCCCCACACATCTCCTCTCCGCTCTTCCCCGAGAACGCCATTCTGAAGTCGACAGCCGTGCTGTCTAAACGTCAAATAACATATTGTGAGTGTCCTTTCTTTGTCTCTCTATATTCTAAAAATATACATCTGTTTATATATATATATATATATATATATACATATATATATATAGAAGAATAGTGAGTCTCTTTTATTATATAGATATATATATATATATATATATATATATATATAGAAAAATAGTGAGTCTCTTTTATTATATATATATATATATATATAAATATTGTATATATGTATGTGTGCGTGCAATGTGTTTCTATGTACATATTATGTGTTTCAATGTTCTCTTTGATCGCAAAGTGACTGTTTGAAGCACCTCTAAGGATAAATATGCCTAATTTCTGCGAAAGAGATTAGAGAAAGTTCCCGGGGTTTAGGGAAAAGGATTGTTGGAAATGAATGTTGCGATGGAAAAGTGGCGTGGGGAAAAGGGGAACGAGAGAGGAGAGGAGAAATGGTGGAAATTGGTGTCAGAATGGATTGCGGAGTAGGAGAAATTGGAGAGCCGAAGAAGTCAAATGGAGTGAAAGAGAGGCCCCCAAAGTTATGTATATTTGGGGGCGAGGTGGAAGGAATTGAGGCGAAAAGGGAAAGAATGACGGAACGCTAAGGGAAGTATGGGGTTGGCCTTAATGTAACTTTAATGTCAGACACGTTTAAGAGCTCCGTGCATCAGGCATCGAAAGCGCACTCATAAATTAGATGTGCAGATGTCAGAAAAACGGTATACTTGTGTAATCTAATGCCTCATGGATAAGCATAATGGCCCTAAATTTTATTTTGGAAAAGGGTTCAAGGCAATGTCGAGCCCGCATTACGGCAGATACTTATTGACCTCGCTTGTCATGGGGCTTGGAACGCTGCATACCTGTCAGGTCTTTAATTATTCGGGAATAATAAATAATAAAGTTCCCGAAACCAAGCGGGGTCGATTTTATTGAAAACACGGCCATTATTACTTTTCATACTATATTCTCACCAAATCACCCTAGTGTTGATCTATGCAATAAGTTCTAACATTTTTGAACAATGCGGCCTAAATAACGTTTGATTTTCATGCATGTAAAGCGGAGTTTTTGAGGTCATACTAGATGGTTTGTATACTTTTTGGGCTTTTAGCGATAAAATAAAGTATTTGTTTTTGTGTTCTTTGAAGGTGATACTCAAAGGTAGCACCTTGGTGAACCGGGTTCTAATATACTGTGGAATACCAATAATAATTCCTTCGGCAATAATTCTAATTTTTTAAATTCATTACATTGTTAAACTCTCTCACGTTTTAAAAGCACCAAAAACCATTTATATCAATTAATCTTCTATCTAAGAGGGAAGCTCTGAGGACTTAAGTAATTTATGTGCTGGAGATTAAATATCTCCAGCATTTAAACGTAGGATTGCATTTTTTAGTCATCCGTAATTGATTCTATATTATTCATAATAGTATTTTAGTCTTTAATCACTTGAGTTATGGAGTATAAAAATTCCAAAGAAACTGCGGGAGATGCCGCAACAGTAACTTTTAATGGAGTCATCCGCTAATATGCATTTCAATGCAACAAGGCGAATGATTTTTACACTCTGAAATTGTTGTATGGGTTAGAAGGCAGATTATCTTTGCTTAGACTTAGATATAAAGTTATTTAACTTATCCATAGATTAATTGGGTGAGCTTTTTGAAATATTTCTCATTTATAACATCACCATGAGTTTCTCCAGATGAAATAGATATTAGGAAGATATAGATTTTTAAAACGAATATCTTGTCCTTTGGAAAGTTTTATCCACCTAATTCAATACATCTCTAATGTTCTTGGATTTGTTAATGTATATAGTATACGCATTATTTATTTACGAATGTAAAATTTCCTACTCTAAAGAATTTAATTTCACATTGGTCTTTGTTCCTCGAAAATTGCCGCTGACACATAGACCAAACGCTATCAGCGTGCAGTCGTGAGACAATTGAAATTTGAAAGAAATGGAAATCCCTCTGATGATAGTAATTCCTTTTTTGGATCTAATGTAAAAATATAACATGATTAGCTAATCAGCAAATCGTTTGAAAAGGGAAGACTTAAACCGTGGAGGAACCCGAGAGCGATAAGAATTCCAATTTCTATTTCTAGAAAAGAAAAAAATGATAATATATTCTTTCACGCCTGAAAGAGACTGTATGTACAGATTAACTTATAAGTGAATCTTAACTAGAGATATAAAGACGGGTCCTTAAGAAAGATTACAAGGTTTACAGAAACAGTTATAAATTACTTCGAATAATATAAATGCCTGTTTTCCTTCCCTAATGTTAATGTCACCTCTGTATCATAGATTCCAACTTGCTTTACAGTGTAAAACATATTTTTACTTAAGTAATCCCATGTTTTTCTTAGGGTGCTCTGTGCAAATGACCCTTTTCGATTCTATAATCAACCTTACCCTTATGATTCACAAACTAATCTGATAATTGACTTAAATTACTTCCCTGATAATCTGAAAAGAACTTGATGCTCATTTTATTTGTGTTTTTAATCAGCTAAACACGCTAAATTCGATGCCTTTCTCAGCACATTATGCGGGTGTATTCTCATTTCTAGAGCGTATAAGTTGAAAATAAAGCGAAATTAGCGGTGAGAATGCACAAACACCAGTGCATCACTTCGATTTTGATTCTCTACATAATTCGTTGCCCATTCTGTTTAATGCACTGACTTTACGTAAAAAATCCATTTTCATTGTTCTTTCCCATTTATGCCGAATTAATGCAAAGCTGCTGAAATTGCATTGCAAATAACTATCGCAGTCAACGGAGGAAGCGAATATATCGTGATTTTTTTACTCCTCACATTTGATATTGCCATTATCTCTCTGACATTACGCATTCCGCTTCCCATTGTATATCCAAATGTATTTCTAACTAAGCATTATTTCTAATATTTTCCAAATTTTTCTTTGTGATTTTATTTTATTTATAGTTGGGGATTTTATATTCCAAATCCTATGATAACATCGTTTTTCGAATTGCTTCTAAACAGATGAATTGGATTTCTGGACCCAGATTTACTCCATCTACGTCGCATTTAGACTCTTCCCTTTTACCGTAGTGTACCATGTCTTCATATCATATGCTTCCAATTTTACATGTATCTCTTTTGGATCGATTAAGTGTTCTTCATTTCTTACAGCGATTAATTATTTCAATTTCCTAGAACCTTATCCACGTTTCCTTGCTGTAATCTCTCCATCTTTCCCATTAATTTCTCACCAATTACCTACCATTCTACTGGTTTCCTTCAGAATAACTTATGAAAAAGTATCGCTTCATCAGACGCTATCCTTATCATTAATTTTAATACAGATTTAATTATATTATATTTTTTCCACCTTTAATTTATTAGTCATATCTCCAATGGGTTTTCATGACTTTCTAATTCTAATTGCATTTTCATCTCCATTTGTGCAATATTAAGCTCTTCTGATCCCTTTTTAAAGTTCTTACTTCATTTCCGCTATGCTCAGCCCATTCCAATTATTCTCAGTTAGTATTTCATGAACTCATTTTCGGTAATCCTTCCTGTTCATTCAAATTATCGTTATTAGGTTCCGCTTTCACATCATCTTTCCCTTTTAATCCCTTGGAATTTTAAGCATCATTTATATCATCTCCAAGTCTGTGACCGCATTTCCATTCTGTTCTAGAAAGCTGTTAGAATCGATCATGCCGTTTCTTTTGGCGCACCTAGCCATTGCATTGGAGCGTATAATATTTGCTTTAACTTATAAGGGACTAAATATGCACCTATTCCCACAATAATATTTTCTGTAGATTCTATCTACACATTTACATAATGCCCCGTAAGTCGCCGCGAGGGCTTGTGGGGGGGAGTGTTAGTTCGCCACCGGTAAAAGGGAACAGAACCACATTGAAAACCAACACATACCCACAGTAGCGCATGCATTCATGCAAAACTCCTTTCATTTTATACGCATGCATAAAGTATCGTCTAGCAAATAATTGCACCTTAGGATGCAGTAAGAAATTTATCCAATAACGTGCAAGCTAGAGTTTGAAAAGTAAGCAGGCGAAATTCCTCTACCACGCTGGTATGCAACATACTACCTTGATCAAAAATTTCCCGGAATTTATTCAGAAAATTAAAAATACAAGTTTATTCATCTAAATCTATATTGTCCCCTTCAAAGTAATCCCCATCGACTGCAACACACTTATGCCAGCGCTTGATCCAATCCTCGAAACATTTTTTATATTCGGTTTTCGGTATGTCCATCAGTGCTTCCTGCGATTTTTCCATTACTTCCTCTCGGCTGCTAAAACGCGTTCCCCGTAATGGTTTTTTAACTCGATTGAACAGAAAGAAGTCACAGGGAGCCAAAGCAGGTGAATTCGGTGGCTGTTGGATGGTATTTGTTGCATTTTTCGTCAAAAAATTACGAATAATGATAGCACTGTGCGACGGTGCGTTATCATGGTGCAAAATCCACGAGTTTTCTGCCCACATTTCTGGTCTCTTTCGGCGAATTGCTTCACGCAAACGTCTCATAACGCCCAAATAATACTCTTTGTTTACTGTCTGGCCTTCTGGCAAAAATTCATGATGCACTACACCGTTGTAATCCATGAAAACCGTCAGCATTGCCTTCTTTTTTGACTGAAAACGACGTGGTTTTTTGGTCTCGGCTCATTTGGTGAACGCCATTCACTTGCCTGATGTCTGGATTGCGTGTCGTACTCATAAACCCACGTCTCGTCTCCAGTAATGATCCTTTTGATGAATGTGGGATCGGATTCAGCCTCGCAAATCATGTCTTTTGCGACGTCAACACGGTCTCTCTTTTGCATGAAATTGAGGTCTTTTGGCACCAACTTTGCTGCTACACGACGGAAACCCAAATCATTAACCACAATGTCTTGGGCGGATCCATAGGCAATGTTCAAGTCCTCCGCTATTTCTCTGATGGTTAATTTGCGGTTATTGACCAACATTTCTTTTACTTTATCAATTTTTTCACCGACTTTCGATGTCGATGGTCTGCCACTGCGTTCATCATCTTCGATTGACTCACGACCACTTCTGAACCGCTCGTGCCACTGGTAAACGACCGTTTTTTTAGAGAATCGTTGCCGAAACACTTTTCCGACATTTCCAACGTCCGTGCGCCACTAAATCCGTTTTTTACGCAAAATTTAATACAAGTTCGTTGTTGCAAATTTAAATCCATTTCTGCAATTGTAAAAAATCGCCAACACACACAGAGATAGATGTACTCTTGGCTACGTAACTTTTGCAAATGTCAAGTTATGACACTAAGATTTAAAGGGAATATCAACAACAGATGTACCAATTTAACAAAAAAAACAGAACTCAAATCGGAACGATGGGAGCGCCACACGGTGGTTATTCCGGGAACTTTTTGATCAAGGTAGTAAAACGGTCTCTTCCCCAAGGACACAGGTAGGGAGTGTGATCCAACGCTGGAGGTAGCGGGAGGGTCCCCTCACAGAGAGACCCGAGGGATGGAAGGGGAAACTTAAAAACAGACAAGGCAGAGCAAGCAATACTGTAAAGAGCACTACATTATTTTTTGTCATTCTCATGTGGTTATTCGGAAAGAAAGAGTTTTGCCAACAAAGCACACGAGGCTAGTGAAAGTGCATGCAATTGAGTAAAACTAATTATTCCCTTGACTCTGAGGGTGACAAGTGGAATTTTGGCTGTATCTATAACCCTACAGTTGCTATCCCTAATTGTCCGTAGGAAGAAAGAGTCCTGGAGTCTCCTAGTTCTGGCATATATTTCCCAAATTTTATATGCATGATCCAGGCGTTAATGCAAGCGTATTGTTAAAGCAAGTTAATGTTAAACCCTTACTCTTCATGATTTTGTAGCCTTCTCATCGCTGTGATACCTATTTCATCAATCACACCCACCTATTTTACATACTCACGGTCTCTATGCTACTTATTTGTCCTCTGAAATGTGTCCCTCTATCTCTTCACTTTCCATAGTTTCCCACTCCTCCGGAAACGTTCCAAAATATTTTCTTTTCAATGGTGACCATAAAATATTAGTCCTCTCTCTTTATACACATCGTAGTTCTAATGTAAATTTACATGATTATTTCTATGCAACTTTCAGAAACCCATCAACTCATACTTTATACCCTCCGCTATAAATAACTCAAAACGACCGCACCAGAAGTTTATTTGTGACCCGTTTCGTTCATCTCCCTTCTCATGGGGCTAAACACCATTTCTTCGTTTTATTTGAAGACTTATGTGTACTAAACTCTGATAAACTTTCATAATGACTCATTATAGCTCCCGTAATTCTCTTCTTTGTAATATTTTCTAATTTTTGTGAAGAGACTATACTAGAATATCACATAATGGCGAAGGCTAAGGGCTTGCATGTGCATTCAATGAACGGAATGGCCCCAGCAAGTGTGGGCTGATTCTGATAGCTACGGGTATTCAATGTGGGATAAATTGCACAGGTGTTTATCTGGTGAATTTTTAATTGAGAAGGAAATTGATTGGGTTCCTTTTTTCCTGCATCGATTGAATTTTCATGGCGTCAAGTCTTTAATAGCCTTGCTTTAGGATTTAACTTTTGTGTGGTTAACTGATGCCACATGGACAGCATTTCGTTTGACTCCTGCCGTTGGAAATTTCTGGCATGAATGACCCTGCCAGAAGCAATCATAATTACTCCAGACATGTGAGTTCTAGGTGTCATAGGAACTACTAAACCCCTTCCACCTTCTCAAGATAATATTGCGCATGGAGTACAACGTAGATTAATCCAGACATTTAAAAAATCCCTCTTTCTAATGGAGTGCCAGTTTATCATACTGATTCCGATTACTATCAATCACATATGTGTGTGTGGGTGTGTAAAAAAGCAGAACTAAATGTTTTGTATCACAAATTCTTCATCGAGCAAACGGTAGGAATTGAATGCGGTGAGATCAGCTCATAAATATCTCCTAATTTATTCATTTTTTCCTTGCAACTTTATGTATAAAAAATCAGACTTTGTGTTCGTAGTGATATAGCGATGAACGAGGAATTCGTATTATACTAATACTATTCGTATTAGTATGATACCAATTTCCATGGTCCTCTTTAAAAAAATAAGAGACATGCTCTGAGATAATAAATCTATATAATGATTACTGCGTACTCTACAATAAGCTGTCTTTCTAACCATTCTGCTAATATAATACCACCACCACCACCAGAAACTAAATTACTCCGACCACATACAGACTTTAAAAAATAAAGCAATGTCCCTATTAGGCCTTCCGTACCACTTCACCATAATTAAAGATCCAATTGCACTCCATTCATACTTCACAATAATTGTCCTTCCCATCATATCATATTGCTCCCCCATTTGGTCCACCTCATCCCCAACTAATCTTAAATCCCTTGATTGCATCTCTCACTTCTCTACCAAAATAGTCAAACACCGAGTCCCACATTACCGCAATATGTCCTCAAATGCTGTTCTGTCTTCCCTATCCATTTCTAGTCCCCAAAGCTGCAGACTTAAAACTGATTTAAAACTCCTCTACAACACCCTAAACTCTGCTATTGATTGCCCTGAACTGCTATCTTTCTTCAACATCAGGATACCAAACCGATCCACCCGCACCCACTCCCTACTCCATCTGCCCACTCCCTACTCCATCTGCCCACTCCCTACTCCATCTGCCCATCTGTCCTACCCCATTTCTAGAATATCTCTCACCAAGCGCTCACTGTTATTTCGCCTCTCCTCCCTTCTAAATTCACTCCCTCACACTGTCGACCCCTTTAACTTATCATGCAACAACTTCACCACCCAAGCTTTATCCCACCTTTCAGTAAATTAAAATTTTCCCCGATCCATGCTTGGTTCTCGTTGTTATTGTTACGCCGTTATTGTCTTTTGTCCTCTTTCATGTTTCTTATATTTTTCACTGTAAAATGGCGCTACTGCTGTATGTGAATAATGTTTTAAAATAAATAAATAATCTTCTTTCCTTATGAATATGATGCTCATCATAGATCTGCTATGCTTTAATTTCTTTATTTGTTCCTCCCACGCCTTGTACCAATAACGAAGCCTACTTTGCCTTCGTTATAGGCACAACGATGTATCATTAAGTTTTTCTCTTTCTCTATTGATTGCTTGTAAGGAATTTTTCCCTCCATCGCTGGATGTTTTCATTTTTCATTTTTATCTTGATGAATTACGAGTATGTCTTGTACTTTTTGATGCTTGTGCATTTGTAAGCATTCAAGAATTCTGGCCTTCTATTTTATGCGGCATTAATACTCTTTCCCTCACCTCATAGGAATACGCTTTGCGTACATACCAGGGATTGAAGCGTTTCCTTTGCTTTCAACTGTGATATTTTATGGCCAATCAATCTCATGTTACCTTTCTTGCTATACAATTCTCTCACGATTTTGCCATATAGGAAGAAGATTCCGAATACTATTTCATTCTGCATTCTACTTAATTGACCCTACGTCCTGTAGCATTAGTGATTTATTTACTTCAAAAAAATATAAATTAAGAACTGAACGGAATCTGTTCAACTAATATTCGCGCATATTTTCGAGCTGGTGGTTCACAGGGAATGGCTTAAGTTTGTAGCAATGACCTTCCAATGTTTTTGCCACATAAATAATTTATTTCCTAGCACTACATATATTAAAACTTTTGGTGGCATAAAAGTCATTATTCGAACTTAAACTAATAATCGTATTTAAATTACCCCTACAGATGGAAAGCGTGGCAAAATTCAAAAGATTAATTGACTTGGGCATGCTTTTGATAGCCGTTGTAACATGCCAAATAAAGAATAAAATACTACGTTTCAATGAAAAAACCTTTCATTTATAATTCTCACTCCAATTTTTTGACGATGACGGGTGGCAGCTGCATGAACTGTCCAAGTTCGTAAGTGAGGATACCACATTTTCTTTGTTCCCAAATAAAATTTGCACGAAAAATTGAAAAGCACGAAGCGAGATGTAGCTCCCTTGCGATGCAGTTGGCGATGGGAGGCGGAGTTCGGGTAGTCTCTCGGGCGAGGGGCCTTCCCATTTGAAGCTTCACATATTTACAGAGGAACTCGCCTTGGAAAAGAAAAAGGGCAGTTCCTTCTTTTCTGCGTGGCAATAATGTCTGTTCCGCCAGTGAAAAAAGAGAATCTAAAACCGGCAGTAGTGGATATACATCAGAAGCCAATGGGCATTGCTTCCCTTCTTTTGGATCCTCTTTCCCTTCATTAGTACCGCGGGTAATGGAAGTGCATTCCTTTGTGCACAGTTCCGGCAGAGGAGGCCTTTCTGAAGGCGGCCAAGACCGGCGTGACGGAAGGGAGTGAGCGTGGGGCTGCGAATGCTTTTCGACGCTGTAAAATGCATCCGAGCGATGAAAAAATGATAGACGCCTTTCCACAGGACGCACACGGAGATCTTACACTAACAGTTTCATTTTCGTTCAAAAAACTGTTTGGCAAAATCTACTTTTCTTCATCTCCCGATATAAAACATCTTCCCATTACATTTGGTGAAGATTAAACCGAAACCTGGTATACTAAATGCAAACCATTCTAAATAGGAAGAAATATCTTCTATAATAAGCTACACACAGCAATTGTAACTTAACCGATTGCTTTCAATTGCCTCTTATTCTTTATCAGTTATTCATCTCTTCGTGATCTAATCTATAAGCCAATGAGAATATGTAGGGGGATCACGATAGTCCGGTGGCTGAACTGCTGGCTTCCCACCCAGAGGATACGGGTTCGAATCCTGGCGGCAGGTTTTTTCCAGTGGTATCCCGATCCCTACTAGAGGTGCTTTGTGGAGAGGACTTTAAATGAGTTCGCCATCCGTCGGATGGGACGGTGAACAGCAGACCTCTTGGTGCCTTTCGTTAACAGTAGGCTAATACTGACGCCGGGTTCCTCTCCACCTTTCCTCCATTCCCATCACTTCCTAATGGCGAAACTAACCTTAGCTGTCGGTCGCCTCCCCTAAAACTACTTCTGCTAGAATTATAACTGGTGCATCATTCTCTTCAACCCTACCTGACTTTAATCTTTTTAAACTTCGCTAAAGACCAAACAGGTAGTTAAATTCTCTTGGTTCCAGTCAATATTTGAACAAATTTTGACACCGATAAAATACTATTTTTTTCCTCAGATTTTATCTTTATTGTGTTTATTTTTGCGAAAATATAGACATGGGTAGTAAAATTAAGGACTGTAGTACACTAAGTATCATAAATTGTGTGAATTTCTACGGGAATAAGTTAGCGTTGTCTATATTTGCCATCCTTGACAAAAATAACGTTTATTTGTATTCCAATTTGCCCAACATCCGAGATCCCTTTCACATGAAATTCTTCGGTTTTAAGTATTTTGTCTTGTAAGAGTAGATTTAAAGGGTCCCTGAGGAGTTCTGTTCTTCTGATGCTAGATTTCTAAAAAACTTTCTCGGATACAAACTAATCGTAAAGGCGTGCGATAATCCTCTTTCCCATCTGAAACAGCCTTCAACATCCCACCACTTCCCAAACTGCTACTCCATCCACTCTTTCTTACTCATTCGAATTTCTTCCACAAAATCTCTTACCTTCCTAGTTTCTCCTGCACTCTGACCAGTCAATACCTCTTAACTATCCCATTCCTGCAGCTAAATTATCAGTTTTTATTCGTCTTCCTCTTGAAACAAGTTTGTACGTTTTAGAAAGCGGCAATCTCTACCAAACGCCAATCAAGCATTAAGTTCAAATCTAATTTATTGTTATGCTCTATTTTTGTACTTCAAGGAATATAAATCGTTTCTTTTGTTTCATGTTGGCAAAGTCTTTCATTTTAATTACTTTATTTCTTGTATCTCTTATTTACGGAATCTGAGAGAAGTTTCAGTACTCCTGTAATACTCTCGTGATTTATCCAATAAAATTCTAATCGCATTGATCTTAATAATTCATATTTAAAAATAATTTGAATTAATTAGCCGTGTTAAAAGTGAAAATTTTATTGTATTTAAGATGTGGTAATATAATATTGATGTCCATTCTAATCTATAACATCCGCACCCTAAACGCAAGTTCTTGATATTAAGTTCACATGAACGAGCAAAAGAACGTTTTTCTTTACTAATTTTGGTACGTCATGAGCATAAATTCGTTGCTATTACTTGTATTAAATATTCCACGTGCACGTGTCAAAGGAAACTCCCCGTCCAAATCTTAAATTACCAATACATTTTTACCAACTCTACAGTACGTACACACCATCGCAATATTTACCGAAATAACGAAGGGAAAGAATATATCATTGCCTGTTCAATACTTGCTAACTTTCATATAGTAAATATTTCCATTACTTCTGTTGAATATCACGTTCCCATCCCTCACCGAAAGTCAAACTTTTCTTCGCCTTTGTTGTCGTTCTCTCAGGTATTTACTCTATTACTGATGATTTTCCTACCATTGCATTTAAATTAACTTTAGGCTCTATCTGGTCGCATTCTACTGCTTGAATTATTGGAATTGGATTGAAATTTTCTTGATGGAGTATTTGACACCACCTATTCTTGCTTTAAAACTACCTGAGGTTGAAAAAAAACTCTCTTTTAAAGTTTCACCTAGATACAATATTTATTGTGTAGGAATATTTTCATTCCAACTTAGTCGTTCACCTCCATTTCTCATAGCGCATTTTCTTCCTCATATTAAGATATTCTCTGACCATGCGTATTCTTTATTATGTCAAAATACGAACCTACAAACCTATTTCTTTCAAATCTGGTATCTAAGCCTACTCACGAAATTCGTCGTGGAACCCGATTTCAAGTTTTTATATTTTTATTGAAAATTCGAAATTGGATCTGCACATATAACTTTATTTGATACTTAGGGTGACAGGATAAATGCTCGCATAGAGAGTATGTTTAATGCTAGTCGCTATTTAAAAAATCCTTTAATGAAAGCCCTTTCTACTAATTTTTGCTGTGGAAGTCCCGTGAAGACGAACATTTTCGGAAAAATGCCCCAATCCTTCAGTATTATTGGTTATTTTAACCCCATAAATGAAATTAAGATGTGTTAGAAACATGTAAAAAAATATGCCCAAATAGCACGACTTTCGTAAATCTTCTTAATTTTGCTGCTAAAGAGCAAAATTCTCAAAACTTTTTCAGTGAGTTATGCCAGCAACCTTTTACTTTGAAAAAACTTTTTATATTTGTTTTCAAATTAGTCTTTAGTTGCTGAGGTAACATTAAGATATGTACAGATCTTATTCAAAACAGCTTATCTTTTGTTATACTGTCGCAAATTTTCCTTTTCAAGTTACACTTATAGTATTCTTTGTTTTTAAATCCGTCGTATGTAAATTAAATCAGCGGTAATACTTTCTTTTTTTCATGGAAGTAAGTGGTAGAGACTGTCTTTTAGACTCTGATAAAGGCAACGTTAATATTATTTCTCTCAAATACTTATAAAAATTGACTCTATTATTGATCTGCATATCCAATTCTGGGTCAGTAACATATAAGCATTTTTTTATGACATGAAAATATTTCATGTGGAACACACAGCATATAAGTTAATGTTTTAATGGTAAATGTCCTACGAAGAGTAAATTAGTGTACATTTAAAATATTAAAACTTACAATTAAAAGTTAAAGAGTGCAATCATTCATTTTAAAAAGGTGAATAATATTCGTGTTGCGTATTTGCTGTGCAAAGGTATATCCTATGTGTAATTGAAAATGAAACTTTACCCACTCTGTTCATGCTCGGAAACCTGAACATTTTGGATACACAATACCTTATATCAAGATATCAAGCAAATGGTAGAATTTTATATCCCTGATTTGACTGAGTATCGTAATATTAGTAAAGAACCAGAGTTGTAAGCGTCTGAAAATAATGTTGGTAATTTGTTATTAAATAAACTTCCAGTATTATGTAGAGGAGAGGATTCACGACGGTTAAATTCCTCCAGTATTATTTAAGTGGGTGCATACTCCGGGTAGAATATTAGGGAAAGGTTGAAGAATACACGAAGTTAGCTGTTTCAGTAAGTTTCTATTCCATTGTTTTTATAACTACTCCGTAGGATGCATTATTAATCGAGCCGTCCATCGTCAAGTAAACAGAGTGTCGAAAGAATGAAAGTAGTATCCACGTGGACTCGGGGTTGGTGTCAAAATACTGGAAATTAAATTACCAGAGGTGGGGTTTGAAACCCAGCTCTTAGGATTCTAAACATATTCTTATGCTATGTATTCACTATTTGGACTACTTCCCTTAACTTTTTAAATTTGATCAATGAAGACTTCGGCAGCGCAAGGAGAAAAGGTGCGATATCGTATACTTCTCCCACCGGGGTTAATTTCTCTAATTGCTGCAAGGATCCTTCGACGCACTGAGCCGTATATTCGTATTTAGGGAATCGGCCGTCGTTTCGCTTTTGTCTTTGATGCCCCCCGCGAGCGTGAAAGTGTACATAGGAGCAGGAGGGCGGGGTGGGGTGGGGAGGGGAGAGGGGGGGGGCGAAGGGGAGGAAAACGAAATCGTCCACTCGGTCGAAAAGCTCCTTTCTCCTTATTATTCTTTTGTTTCCCTCAACCCTCTTCCCCGGGAGAGCTCTCCTCCAAGTGCTTCCCATAATCCCCTTTCCACTCACCCCCCCTCGCCTCCTCCCACAAATCCTTCCCTCCCTAAGACCCTCTCTCCCTCCCCCACTCCTCTCCTAGTTTTTCCTTAACAGCGGATCGAGAGAGAGAGGGAGGAAGTGAAGTTTTCTTTTGCTTTTGTTTTCAGCAGCGAGGGATATCTGCCGCCTCAAACCCTTCCTCTCTTCCTCCCTTCCCCCCCCCCACCACGCACACCCCCGTGCTCTTAAAAGCATTAAGAAGAGAGATACGGATGGAGGAAGAGCGGGAGAAAGAGGGAGAGTAGCATCCATTCGTGGGGATGTTTTCCTATCCCTGCACCAATTCTCCATTTCCCCGGCACTCCCCCCCTCCCTCCCCACACCCCGCTCTCGTTGACGCTATTACATAAATCCCGTGGCGTATGTTACCGCTCTTTCTCTCGCTCCCCCTTCTTTCTCTCTCTCTCTGTCCCTCCATCTCTCTCCAAATTCTCTCAGCTTTGTCGTAACGCATTCTTTTTGTTCCTCTTACCAAATAAAAAAAAGCATATCTTAAGGGGGTGAGGAGGAGGTGACTCAAGTGTAACCAAGCTCTCGGCGCACTAACGCGGTAATGAGCCTCGCAGGTCCGCCCGTCCCGTTCCCTCCGTCTTTCCGTACGTACGACGGGTCCAGTACACTCTCCAAAATTAAAAGCCCGGCGTATTCGAGGGACGTGAAAGGGGTCAGCCTCTCCTTCGGTGGTATACGCGCGCGCCATCCCCCCCTCCGACTCTCTCGCCGCCTCTCACACCCAATACCCCACGCACCACGCACTCACACGGAGACGCACCACGTACACAGCCCGTGACGGTTGAATTCGCCGCATTGCTGCGAGAAGCATCACGAGGATACGATAGACTTGAGTTTCGGAATTTATTCAATCAATTACGGATGAGCGACGCTCATTGCAAATTATGCAATCAAATAAGGCGTTGAGTGACTGCCTCGCTTCGCCAAAGGGTTCAATTCTTGATGGAATAAAACTCGTAGTTATGGTGACTTGTCAGTCGCGGTGAAATATAATCAGAGTAATTGAAGTGAACACTGTCTCAAGTGAATGGATTCGGAGGATTCGTTCATGAGATTAGGCAATTCTTAAACGTATTACCATTACTACCTTCTTGTAGTTAATGGCGTTCCTATTGGAGTCAACGAATGCTACTACATGTTGAACTTTCTTAACTTAAAATTCTTTTTTATTACATCTTATTTTATTTTACTTTTATTTTTTTACCGGAATTTTGAAAAACTCCTCTCAAAGACATTTTCAAGAGATTTTAGGATCGTGAAAATATATCAGTTTCGATAAAAATAATAATTTCAGTAAATATTTGATGGAAAATGAGGCACTTAAGGTTGATTTCAGCACAATTTTGTTGGCTGCTGTCGAATGAAATATGCGTTCGGGAGGAATATATCGTAAATAAAATTTTTAGAGTGATGAGATCTTAAGGTGTTTTTCCAAAATTAGTTGGTTTAATTTTATTGAAGCACACACAAGTTAGCTGGTTTTTAATAGTCAAGAACCGCGTGTTCCCATCTCCGTGAATCCTGCACTGCGTAGAATCTACCGAAAGTTATCTTCCCAATATTATCTTATGCGTAATCGAAGTTCAACCGTATGCATACTTGTAAATATGAAGCTTTACTTATTAAAGTAAATTTAACTGTTTATTATATACTTTTGAACTGTCACCTAATGACATAGTAATGAAATTAGTACTCATGGCTTAAAATTGCTTATGCCATATGATTCCGAATACAAATAACTGATCCATTGCATTAAATCATGATTTTTCCATCAATTGCAAAATGCTGAGCCCATTTATTTAAAGAATATATGCAAAGAGTTCCCACGGTTTTTTAGTTGGGTAATGATTGGCATATTTTAATGATAATGCACCAATTACTGCTTCAAGTTATCATGAATGTTGTATTGACCATTTTATAATTTATGTTGTTGATTGAGAAGTCGTGCAAATAAAGACGAACTTTCGACAGAATTACATAATCAGGAAACAACCATCAATTTGTCATTTTAGAGAATTCCATTGGCAAACGTGACTGAATGCGTGTATTTGTTTACTTACAATTGAAACATTTCTTGCGCATAACGTTCTGCCCTGTGGAGAGGTGTTACTCGACTAACAAATGTAGCATCTATTCTATCAATATATTTTAATTTGGTTTTTTATTGCATATTTGCGTCCAATTAAATAAAGACACTGTGTAAATGCCAAATCAAATGGAACAGAAATTCCTTTGAGGACTAATCAATTCAAACAAGCAGGATATATCACCTTTAAAATTTAGTATTTTTGAAATATTTTCAAGTATAGTTTATCTTTCTATTACATTTGATAATTTTTCTTTCATTTCAAATTGCTCGCTCTTTATCAAACTAGTTTGTGGTTAGGTGAACTCGTAGAGAAGTTTGTAGAGAAGCTGAATGATTATTTTAAAAATATATTGAAGTGTTTTGTCAAGGCACATATTTTTAAAAATGTATAAAATAGTAAATGTATTAATTTAATTCGCTTCGGATCAACACAAGGCTAATACCAATAGCCATTATTATTTTTCAGTCATGTAATTCTCTTTATTGTTTTTCACTAGTGCCGAAATGTCCAACACGTTTGTTTAAATCTGAGAAATTCTTGGATATCCAACGATTTTCATTTCGGAGATTCAACTTTGGGTACTGAATAGTTTCAATTGGTTGAAATATATGATCGAAAATCCTATTCCTCGAATTACAGGGATCGTATTAACAAAAGAGTTATTTTAACTAGCCAAGAAATGGCTCCGAATTGTCGAAAAAAATTTGTTGATCACAAGTTTTCCAGGTAGCTGCTTAAAATAAAAAGTACTTTAATGCTGTCTTAAAAAATATACATATATAAAGTCAATTTTGATTACTCTCAATTTGTCCATATAAATCTATTGTAAGTATCCAATAATGTAACATATTTCACCTTACCATACTTACTACTTTTTCTGAAAATATTTTTCTATTTCATATTGATTCAAAATACTAGTAAATTGATTACAAACTAATGAAACAACCACAGACGTAAGTTTTGGAATTAATTTAGGATTATGGTATCAATGGTTTTACTTCTTTATTTTATTATCATCATCTCAGAGTCTGTTCGTACGAATAAAGTGCATTTGCAAGTTTTACTGTTTACAAGAGTAAAACTCGCACAGCCACACAGTACGTGATTAAAGTAAAGTAAATATAAGCCGCGTGAATAATTAAAAACTGTTGATGATTTTTAAAAGTAACAGTAAACCAGTTATTGTCTAACAGAAAGCGGAAACTTTCTTAGTGTTGAATTTTTCACACTACTCGTCCCTTCAGAGTGCATCTGGGTTATACAACTAAACGAGAATGAATTCATCCAGAGACATACCTTAGAAACCATTAAGAGATATTTTCCCTGGAGATCTAGCGTATAATATTCTCCGTAAAAACGCAGGTATAACTTGACTCGCCTATTTCATGGCATATACATGTATTTCTCCAAGGGTAATGCTTAGAGGCAAATATAAGTAACTCATATGGAACTCGAAGGCACACAGGGTATATTGTGGATACAAATTGGAGTGAAATTAAAACACAAAATTAATGGAAAATCAATAAACTAGGGTGAAAATAATCATTGGTAGAGGCGTTTTAGAATCAAACTAGCCTAAAGGAATTTATATTGTGCAATGGATTTACCTTTTTTTAATTTATATTTACGGATATAAGCAATCATGCTCACTCAAAATATTGCACGCTTCTTTTGACTCATTAGAATCAGATATGAGGTGCTTTTGCAATCTCAATAACTCCAAATACCAAATCATGAAAACTTAATAGAGAATACAGGATGAGAAACACAAATTTGCACGTTTTCACAGATTTTCCGAATATTAAATCAGTGGAAAAATGTAACTTTGTTTTTCTCATAATTACGAATTTCCACTATAGCTCGCCTGAATCTGTTGAAAAGAATACAGTGTTCGGCAGAGACTGAGTGCTTTACCAAGCAATATTGAATTTGGTTAAAACTGGGAAATGTTCTGTATTTTCTTCGTAATTGTTTACGTGTTTAGATAATTATTCAATAATCATGGACACATCCAAAAATGTTATTCCTTTGCCCCAGAATTTCTAGTTGTTCATTTCTAGGTTTACAATCTTTCTCAGGACTAGATATCTTAGCCGTTTCAAGCCCTGGTTCCAAATTAAACTATATTAATATTGGATGTATTTACCGAAATCCTTATTATTTTGAGTAAAAGAGCCATTTCAGCTTTTGAATTTATTTTCGATACATTTTTATATTCTATTATCTTCAGGCCTACTCCGATAAATCTAGCTTTTTGGAGAATTTTGAAGATATAGGGAATAACGTCATCTGAAACTTCATTGTCATTCGTTTTATGAATAATCCTAAATTTTTAATCTGGTGGGCCAACACATCTTCAAGAAATACTATTTAGCTATATTTCTACCAAAATTATGCCCATTTTAAAAAATCTGAATTCTTTTATGGAGCACACTAATGCGTTATATCTTTTCAAATACAAAAATATTCTGCTGGCTTTGACTCTCTGGTTCTCAGTGCTTATATTAAACTGAAAAGTGTTACTGTGCTTTTTGAAAAATTTGGTTTATTGCCTAGAATAGTGACCATATAAGAGTCTTTATTTAATCACTTCATTTAAATGATTGATTCGCTGTTTCATTTTTCTTCGCTCGCTCGCAAAAACAGCGAGCATTTTAATAAAAAAATCAGGCAGTATGTAGCCTAAGTACTCATATATTACAATATCGAGTCTAGAGATTAGCACCCTTAGAAATTTAGGCACAGATAAATGAGTGAAGCTAAAATGTGAATTGAGGAACGAAGTGCCAGGAAACGTTTGAAGTGACCAGTACATTAAACTATTAAGGACATAGGTTAGAAAAGAGCATTTATCAAAAGACGATTGAATTAGGAAATTAATTCCGTTTGGTTAAACTTTTGAAAAAATTATATTGAAAGGAAATATAATTCATTCAATTTAATAATTTTTTAAAGAATGATATTTATCAACGAAATAATGACTCGTTATTTTTCATTAAATTATGCAAAAACGCGTACCAAAATGTTATTATAAATTAAAATTTGGGAAGGTAAAGTTATGCTCGGTGACTAAGCGCTATTATATTTCAAAGAGATATTTTGTGTAGACAGTTGAGCGTAAAATTTCTCAAAACCGAGAAAAATGCTGCGAAAAATTCATTTCCACTGTCATTTTTGCAAATATTTGTACATTTTTCGGTATTTATTTTGAATAATGAGAAAATATCATCAAGATGTCACATAGAAAAAGCTCAGATAGAAGAAAACTTTGCATTGAAATCTTTAGCCCTGATTATCAGTTGCTATGTTTAAACATCACTTCGAAATTTGAGTCTTCATTAAATATTTACTATTAACCGTCACCGCAATTAATAATTATTTTTCAATGCCAAATTTAATTTTGCCTTTCCAACAGAATGGCTTTTTACTCGAAATATCGTTCAAATTTCAATGACTTTCTTATTTTTTGTAAAGATAAAATTTTAGCAAGCGAGGGGTAAATATCTTGCCTCGTGGAAAAAGACGTAACATTATATTCGAGGAAAACCAAATTCTTTGTGATATATTTATTTTGTCATGCCTTCACTTCCATGAAATATTTTGTCCATATTCAGTCATGTGTTATTTTGTGAATTGGATTCATATCAACAAAATAACGGAAAAAAATAAAATTCAAGAATGAATGTAACTGAAAAAAGAAACTCGTCCCAGCGTTACCATTTCTATACTTTAATGAGATATGTACTCGCATGCCGTCCGTGAGGCTTGTACACCTAAATCCACTGCTCTCTCTCACATACGAGTAACCCCGCCGTGCCCTTTTGTCCCTCGCACCTGTTTCTTCCCTTGGCCATTCCCAGAAGCTAGGTCAAGTAATTTTTCTGACCTCGTGCACTGTTCAGAAAAGTCGTCGCAATCCTGGGACACTCGATTTACAACGGACCACTCTCCAAAAAAAAAAATAACTCAGTACGTCCAGGTTTCGTCTCTGACCCTTGACCGATCTATCCCAGTACTTAAGGATCATTCCGCCAGCTCAGCCATCCTTTCCTTCCCCCTTTCCTCCACCCACGCCTCCCTACCAGTCTCCTGCTACGTGAAAAGGAGCTTAAGGTTGGTTGGTTGAACCGCAACTTCCCACCCTTAACCCCTCTCCCGCCCGTCATTCTGATTCTGATGTCCCCTGTCCAACCTCAACCACCGCAGAGCACTCGTACCGCGTACTGAATGAGTTCGGCGTTCCCGCTCTGTTACAGGATTTCGCGGGTGTCGAACGTGGGATTTGATGTGTGTCCATTTTAACAAGGCGCTACACCCCCCACCACGATCCCCCCCTACCTTCCCTCGACCCTTGATAAAACCCTCTCGGACAAAAACCTGCCGGTGTAACGGGAGAGCCGATCCGAGAGCTGGGTGTGGATTTTGGGTGCTATCATGCGCCTCAGAGATCATGATGTTGCCAAAATCTACCACCTATCGTGGACATGAAGGAAGATTCGCGAAATTATTGAGTTAATTAGTTTCGGCATAGTGCGAAATGTATGACTTCTCGGGCGCCTGCGGAATGATTTCGGGAATGGGCAATATACTACCTTGATCAAAAAGTTCCCGGAATAACCACCGTGTGGCTCTCCCATCGTTCCGATTTGAGTTCTGTTTTTTTTGTTAAATTGGTACATCTGTTGTTGATATTCCCTTTAAATCTTAGTGTCATAACTTGACATTTGCAAAAGTTACGTAGCCAAGAGTACATCTATCACTGTGTGTGTTGGCGATTTTTTACAATTTCAGAAATGGATTTAAATTTGCAACAACGAACTTGTATTAAATTTTGCGTAAAAAACGGATTTAGTGGCGCACGGACGTTGGAAATGTTGGAAAAGTGTTTCGGCAACGATTCTCTAAAAAAAACGGTCGTTTACCAGTGGCACGAGCGGTTCAGAAGTGGTCGTGAGTCAATCGAAGATGATGAACGCAGTGGCAGACCATCGACATCGAAAGTCGGTGAAAAAATTGATAAAGTAAAAGAAATGTTGGTCAATAACCGCAAATTAACCATCAGAGAAATAGCGGAGGACTTGAACATTGCCTATGGATCCGCCCAAGACATTGTGGTTAATGATTTGGGTTTCCGTCGTGTAGCAGCAAAGTTGGTGCCGAAAGACCTCAATTTCATGCAAAAAAGAGACCGTGTTGACGTCGCAAAAGACATGATTTGCGAGGCTGAATCCGATCCCACATTCATCAAAAGGATCATTACTGGAGACGAGACGTGGGTTTATGAGTACGACACGCAATCCAGACATCAGGCAAGTGAATGGCGTTCACCAAATGAGCCGAGACCAAAAAAACCACGTCGTTTTCAGTCAAAAAAGAAGGCAATGCTGACGGTTTTCATGGATTACAACGGTGTAGTGCATCATGAATTTTTGCTAGAAGGCCAGACAGTAAACAAAGAGTATTATTTGGGCGTTATGAGACGTTTGCGTGAAGCAATTCGCCGAAAGAGACCAGAAATGTGGGCAGAAAACTCGTGGATTTTGCACCATGATAACGCACCGTCGCACAGTGCTATCATTATTCGTAATTTTTTGACGAAAAATGCAACAAATACCATCCAACAGCCACCGAATTCACCTGATTTGGCTCCCTGTGACTTCTTTCTGTTCAATCGAGTTAAAAAACCATTACGGGGAACGCGTTTTAGCAGCCGAGAGGAAGTAATGGAAAAATCGCAGGAAGCACTGATGGACATACCGAAAACCGACCGTAACTTTTGCAAATGTCAAGTTATGACACTAAGATTTAAAGGGAATATCAACAACAGATGTACCAATTTAACAAAAAAAAACAGAACTCAAATTGGAACGATGGGAGCGCCACACGGTGGTTATTCCGGGAACTTTTCGATCATGGTAGTACGTATCACTTTGGGATTGGTGTGAAGCTTGCTTTCGTTATTACTTACGTGTGTTAATAGAAATATAGAAGATTTAGAAAGCATTCTCTGATTTATCTGCATCATGTTTACATACGCATAAAAATATTTCCCAAAAAAATACAAAAATGAAATAAGAATTTGTTAATAATGCGTGAATTATTCTAAACATGCTGGTCTGATGTGAGCTTAAAATCGTGAAAACGAACTTTATCTATGAGTTCAGGTAAGACGATATTAATTTACGTGATAATTAAGTTTTAATTCGTTACATATAAGAATTAATGAGTGATTTTTAAAGGGCTAATATTGTCACATCTCAATCCTTGGTTTAAAAAATCCTATTTTAACTCGCAAAGATTGATTTTTTGGTCTCAAAAGTAAATTTGATAATATGCATGTTCTTTGCTTATTTCATACAAATTAAATTTTTGAGAAAAATATTTTGTATATACATTGAATTTGCTGGATTTAATAAAACTAATGTAATTTCAAAAAATATTCAATGAAAAAATAATGGTAATTATCTGAAATTTTCTCTTTCAGGTAAGTGTGGTCCATCCAGAGTTCTTCATTAGCCTATAAGTCTAGTATAACTCGGTAAGTTCAACCAAACTTTGGCTTTATTTCATATCTAAGATACATAAAAATGTGACAGTGACCAAATTGCTATTCATAAATACTACCATTTACATACCATACCATTCAATGGACATGGAATTAAGGGCTAACATTTATAAATATGGTATGCCTTATTATATTTACGTTTTTGTGAATCAGCTAATGTCTATGGTAAAGAAAAATTGAAGTCAAGTTTCGTGAAAGATACAATTTATTTCACGACAAGGTATAATTATAATTTTCTCATTAAATTCTGCAGCCCAATAATAAAATATACTTATTGAAAACATTTAACTTGGAAAAGCAAATGTTTTACAACGAAGTTGTGTAAATTGAAATTAAGACTGAGGCAAGAAAATGAAGTCATCGATTATCTTGGTTAGGATGGACCGGATGGAGGCAATCACTGGTCAGAAATAAAACCAGGTTAAAATAGTGCATTTATGCAAAACCCAAGTTTATTTGCATATTGCGGAAATGACCAAAAGGCGAACTTACAGCACGTTAGTCAAAATGATGCGGTGCACGTAAATCCTCGGCGATAAGAGCGCAATATTCTTCGGATTCTCCAGCGGAATTAAACTCACTGCTGCAGCTGGACCGCAGGGTCGGGTGCGCACGGGATTTCCGGGTGTGAAGGGCACAAGGTGTCTCCTTAACCCTCGCGGCGACCGGTGAAGGGCAAAAAATTCTCCCTCCTTTTGGCATCTTGTTTTAGGTGGCGGCATATGTGTCTCCGTAAATGAATTTATCATGTTTGCCCGCGCGCTCCAGTTCGACGACAAAAAAAGAGGGAGAGAGTCTCGGGGCACTAATCCTCATATGGTTATATACTGCGAGGCTGGCTTTATCTTCTTTATCTTTAGGTATGTGTTGTCGCCGAAAAGGCTCCCCTCGCTGGATGTCACCTAAAAGGATTGCGGGCGTTGGAAGCCCTCCCTTTTTTTACACCCGCATTCCGACGACCACCTACTTTTTTACACTCGTTCCGTTTCGAAAGCAATGCGATCAGACAAATGCTTTCGGATAAAATGCTTGATTGACATAAATACTTCGCGAGTTTTTTTTCTCGGCCTTTTCCACGGCAATGTGCGGAAATACGCTCTGTGGATTTTAGGTTTAAATGGCTAACTTTTGGCGATAAACTTACGGCACTTGTACGTATTTCATTCTGTTGCGGGTTTTAAAATATGTGTTGCATTTTGTGAGGCGTGGGTATAATTCAAAGTGACCTTTTTGGTCATTTGCCCTTTCGTTTTGTGGATAGGGATGATTGAGTGGCTTATGCAGTAGATCCCCACCCAGAAGGGCCACGGTTTAAATACCGGGGAGGCATAATTTTTCAATGTAATCCCGATCCCTTCTTGCGGTTAGTCGTGCAGGTTAACTCAAACGAAGACATCGTCCATCGGATGGGACGTTAAACTACGTATCCCTTGGCGCCTATCGTTAATAGTAGGGTAATGGTGAAACCGGTTTTCTCTTCACCTTCCCTCATACTCAGAAAATCTTGCCTTTACCACATTAACCACTTATTTTCAAAGCGCAAATGACCTAAGTTTCGGTTGCCTCTCCTACGTGGCGTAATATCGTGATGGCTAATTCCTGGAGATTTTGGATATTTACCAAACGTTTTGTGTTCCCTTCTTTTTTGCTCCAAGGGCAACATGATTTATTTACGTGTATCTTAGTTAATGATGTCGTAGTGAAATGCCGTTAATTTTTTATATCAAGTGAATATGAATGCTACCAAATAACTATCCACCGAAAATATTTAAATGTTACGTGGAAAGAGTTTTAATTCATCAATGCCATGGTAAAAAAGGATTCCGCACTGCTGGTTTTTGCTTTTTTTATGGCATTTTTGCTCCACTAATTGGCTCAAGCGTTGGGGTGAAACGGGAAGGAGGCTGTATCAGGGGACAAGTTTGAACAGACTCCCAAATTCGAGTCTGGTAGGCGACCTTTCAACAACAAAAGGATTCTCTTTTTTACCCGTCCGTAAAACGAACTCTCCTCGAATCAAACTTCCGGAGCTCCACCTTTTAAGTGCGTTCCAACACGAGAAATTCCCTCCTGCTACTCTATTTAATATCTCATTCATCTTTTGCTTGCCTTCTTCCATTTTCCAGCTTTCATTTCATTTTCCAAGCCGTTTGCATCTTCCTTCTTGCCTCTCACTTTCCTAACTCATCTTTATCTCCGCTAAAAGTACCCTATTTTTCTCATTTTCATCTCCTCTGAATATTCAAAAACTTTCTGCCATATATAAATAGCAGTAACGCATATTCAGTGGATGTGAAACGCTCCCTCAATCGCTCTTCTTCTCAGAGATGATAAAAGACCAATATACCTTTCGAGCGTGAAAATATTTCTCTGTCCATCAAAAATTAAAAAAAGAATCAAAATCAGAATAAAGCACTTTTAGCAAAGAACGCTTATTTTTCAGGCTTTGGTTCTCATTTATAAAGCATAAATAAGAGAGTAGAGGATTTACTTATAGTTCTTTTTGAACGTTAGGTTTCCTTTCCAAATAGTCCGCACTTAAATCTACACTTATTGATAGAAAATACATGCACTCAAATTTACCATATAGTTGCTTAAAATTATTTCATGAAATTATTTTAGGTTATTCACTCATTTAATACATTTTGAAATCAAGTTTACATTTGATTGTATGAAATTCCATACAAAATTTTCATCAATTGAATAATTTAGTTCTTAGGTTGTTGTTAAAAATACCTAAGTTAATGATGACCTACTTCCGTCACTTCTTAAGGTTTTACATTTTGTATTAAGAGTCATTATTAATTATCAACAATTATTTGCATAGTTCAGTTGTTCATCAATTACGCAGGTATTCGTGATACCATAATATAATGTACTAATGAGAACAAGACGCTATCAAAAATGTAGCAGTTAATCTAGTATTTGCGAAAGCTAGGATAGTTATCCCACCTACATCTTACCCTCTGTAATTCAAGTGATGTACTTGAAATCCTCTGCAAAGCGGCGGCGTGTGGTGAGCCAACATTCTGATGGGATGCATTGTTGAAGTCAAACGAGGAGGCATTCTCCTTTTTTGCTGGAACTTGTTATCTGCAATTCCGTAATAGCTCCCAGTTCCTCCCTTTAATGCTAAATAATGACTCAAAAGCAGATCCGTCGAGTCCCTGGGATGGTCTCGCGCCATCACCCGAAATAAAGTCTGTGGAGCTTTTGGTCCCTGCATCCCACCTCCCTCCCCCCACACCCAACCTCCACCTCGCTCGTTCTCGAGGGAAAATCCTTTTGCTTACTCGTCTTATTTGATTTCCCTCTCCCTTCCCAAGCCCACTCGCTCACGCCAACAGCCCCCACAGCCTCCATCAAAGCTTTGACCACGGTCTGTCAGGAGCATACCGGAAAGGGCCCTCACCCCTCCCACCCCACTCCCACCAACAGCAACTAACACTCCTGGATTTCTATCGGGCGGGTCATTTGTATCCGGCTGTCCTAAGCCCTTTCCCTCCTCCCGCTTGGACTGCTCTTCCTCACCCCCCTCATGCCCTTCCCGACGAGGGATGCCTGCATCATCGCCTTCCTCCTCCACCGCCCGGAGCCACTCCCCTCCCGCTCCCCCACCCCACCCACCATCACCACACCCTCCCTCCCCCCCAGAGCGATCTCCTTAGCTCCCCGGCCGGGAGAGCATTTATCATTCCGAGGGATTCTCCGATCCCTTTGCCGGGAAGGTTTAGAGCGCCACTCCCCCTCCCCAACCCCTCCCGCTCTCCCCTTGAGCCGGGGAAGGGTTGAGAGGCGGTGTTTGGAGGGACGGAATGGGGGGCGCTGAGCGGGAGGACGCCGGTGGAAGGATTCCATCTCCCTTCCTCCTTCGTCGCCTCTCATCTCCTGCTCTTAAGTGTTCAGTGGTTAAGTTTTGAGTGGATTTCGACTCCCTCGAGGTACTTCTGTTCTGCCAGCACCGCCGCCCGCAAGGAAGGAAAAAAGAGGTGTGGATTTGAGCGAACGATTTCAATCATAAATCATTTGCTCGGCTTCCTCCTCTCTCTCTCTCTCTCTCTCCTCCCATGCTTCTCTCCTCCCCTTCCTACCTCTCCTTCCATTACGCTACCGTTCTCTGCAAGGATTGCGACAGTAGGGGGAAGGGGATGTCGTGGCCATTTGCGAGATTAGAGTACGTTTAGGCGCGTGTGCTATAGTTATAAATGGGATATGGCCCTTCTAGTGTTACACGTAATACGTCACTTCCCCGCCGACACTCCACTCACCTCTCCCGGCAATCCTTCTCACTATTTTCATTTCTTCCTCCTCTCATGCGATCATGAGAGAGCTTTGTTTCGAGTGAGCTTCTTGACCGGATGGATTTCCTCGCCTGCACTTTAGCCTCATACTTCCCACGTGTGTTTGCCCTTGATGCTGTTTTATGGGATTTCTCCCGGGACGGAAGTCACAGAATTACCATTTCCCCTTTCCTCCACCACCTGAACCCCCACGCCCCCCCAATCCGCCTTCCGGGAAAGGGATTACGGGGGAAGATAGATAAATTGGAGGCACTCCGAGGTGCATTTCGCTGTCAAGTTTCACAAGAGGAATTCCACTGAGCAGTTGATAATATCGTCTCACGGTGTTTGGTAGGCTACTGAATTATCTAAGCGTGAGTTAAGTTTAATTTCAATGTCGTCATTTATTCTCCCATTGGTACCACCTAAATAATATGAAAAACATCATTTACTTAAATCGGAGTTTAAGGATAAATTATGAATGAGCATCATAGCTCTTTTTTCGGTTCACGTCATTTTGGCTTATTTTCAGTGTTGTTCCACGTTGTCAATGTATTTTTGAAGTCGTATTGCATTCTATAAATATCAATTATCTTTGCTAGCAATAAAAATTAAAATAAATAAGCAGGAAATAACACAAATAAATATACTAATAATTCTTTTCAGTTCAACTTTTACCATTGAGCTTAAATAAATCATAAACGTTTCAATCTTAAGAATTGAAAATTAGTCCGCATAAATATTAATGTAAGTAAATAGTCATCACTTCTTTGACTCATATTGATCAAAACTAAGGAATACAATAATTCACTTCCAGAGGGTTTATTTTGCTCATCAAGACATTTCTGGCGTTTTTCATTTAAAATAGATCTTTTAGCATTATTCTTGATGGTTCCCACTATAAAAAGCAATATTCGGTAAGGAGATAGAATATTCTATATTCTTCTGCTTAGAGTTAGTATAAATTCACCCTATCAAGCAACATCCTCATCGTGTCGGAGGACACAACCTTCATGGATGGCATGCGAGAGAATTGCCGTAAATTATGAATGATTATACAATTTGGTCTCATCGTACCTGACATAACAGCGACGGAAGTATCCTCAAAAGTACTTGAACCTTAATTTACCATATATTTTCTGTCCGTTTCTTCTGCCGTCCACTTCCCACATTTCATGCTGTAATTCGTTTAGTCTTAGTACGAGCAACAGGAAAACGGAGCGCAGTGAGTTACGTCGTTGAAAATTTACGTGAGAAGACTCCGTGAACGTGAAAGTCCTGTTTTTATGCGGACGCTGGCACGGCGACATAAATCCATGCAAAGCGAAGTTAATTTGAAAGTCGAGCTCTTTGCAGGAACAAAAAAATAAAAGCGGCTTTAATGCTTTAGATTATCTTTTCTTTTTCGTCTTTGCATAGCAAAAAAAAAGAGTAACGCCACGCCAAGCATTAGGCCGCAAAACCACGCGCGTCGGCCGAGTGGGTGCGTTCAACGCGGTGACAGTTTGTCCGTCCGCCTTTCTCCCCTTCCCCCAACCCTCGCAATCCCCACCCCCCCACCCAAATTACGGTTTCCGCGAACCTCGCCCGCGCCGCATTATGTCCCCGCCACCTCATTCGCGCCGACCCCCGGTGCGGGGGATGGATGGGGGGTGTTTTGGTGCACGCCCCCTCCCTTTCTCCCTGCCAGCTGGCGACAGTGTGCCAGTTGGAACTCCCACAGCTGCACACGGGCCCTTCCTCCGCCCACCCTACCTCGCATGGAGAGGGGGGGTCGACTGGCCCCTGGTCGGGAGGGGAGGACAAACGAGGGCAAACGACATTTCGTGCATTCCGTTGCATTAGGTGGAATGAATACATTATCGCAAGTGACGTTGCTTTTTGTGCGCGATGAAAAATTTGCGGGGCACATTTATTTTTTTATTTTTTTTTATTTTATCCAATCGAGCTTCGTTCCTGCGATTCATTGGGCTTCATGGAAATCTAAAACAGTTCTGTTTACGGTTGCCTTGCGTTCATATTCATCTCTATCGCGCACATTGGGGTTTGCAAAGGGGGCAGCCGAGATATTTTTATTTACGGACATTTGCAGATCGTGCGCAAAGAAATTACGGCTGGTACTCATTAAAAGTACTTAAATGCCATTCAGATTTGGAGATTTTTCGCTCTCAATATTTTGGCGTACATGATGTTTTGCGTGTTGCATTTTCCAAGAGCGAAATGCACACATTTTTTGCCATGGTTCCCACGAACTGATGAAAAACCCCGTCACAGTATATTTTGGCTTGCGTGAATGGAATCATACTTTTGGTTGCAAAGAGATATTGGTACGTGCTCTTTGTGCGTCATCTCATCTTTATTTTTTTAGATTTTTTCATATTTACGTATGTACCATGTTCACGATGTTCCATGCAGTAACTGAAACTAGGTTATCTTCTGTTAGCATAGCAGAGCGTTTTAAAACGACCATTTTGATCTAAAGAAAAATTGTAAAATATTCATCGTGGATGTAAGTCTGAGGTGTGTCGTTTAATCATTTATGCTTGGATATTTTCTTTAGGATTCGGTTATTTGTTTCACAGCTGTGAATCTTTGTCATGTGCCATGGTGTTTATGACATTATTAGCGAATCAAAAATGACCCATACATTTTGTATGGGACAAGATTAACGTTCATTGTTCATTTCTTTCTCTCCCTATCCGCTTCTTTTCCTTCTCGTCATGACCCACTAAGTATCCTCCTTTGCTTATTTACTCCTATAAAACTGTATTCCTATTTCTTATTAATTGTTATTGTTGCTATTGATGAAACAACTCTCTCCATGTTTTTTTTTTTAATTTCAAAGCTAAATATTTTTTAAATTTATTTTATTTTCTCCTTCTTAAATTACTTACCTTTTATTTTCAAACACCGGAATGGATCGAAAGATGTGGTGTTAACCTTGCTTAAGTCTTAAACCTTGGCCAACCTTCAAACCAAAGGGATTTTAAGTGTTATTATGGAAGTTTGTTCAAAAGTTTAAATGGGTACCGATTTTCCAAAAAATAATAAAACTATCTAAATTTATGTGATTTGAGAAACAGCAGTTAAATGTATGAATTGACAAGAATTAAGGCATGCTATGATAATTCTCCTCCTCAGAGAGTCAACAACAGTTACTAATTATCTTCACAATGTTTATCTGAAGATTTTACAAAAAATTGTTTCCCCTGCGGCAACACGTTTGAGAAACTTTATAGTGCATCGCAGTTTATACCTGAAACTTTTTTCAGTGATTTAAGCACCTTTGCTACGATACTAGCAAAATATATTTTTAAAGAGCATAATTTTCGACAACTACTTTAAAATGTAAGCAGTTTTCAATGCTGAAAAAAGGGAGGTGTCAATGGTATTCTAAAATTCCTTTAAATACGAGCAAACTAGAATAATTTAACGTTTAGTAGTGAGGCCACTGTCGTTGAAGGCATTCCATCTTATTTTATCCAGCTTGAATCTTGGAAACCAATTAACTTCTTCTGTTTAGAGAAGACATTATTTTCAAGTGTTATCTACAAATGTGTTGTTTTATAGGAAGCTTTGTTATTAGATATATCTAAAATCACTACTTTTGGTGGACAAAATGAAATTATTTGAACTATATCGACAATCTAGGCATTACTAAACATTTGTCAACATAAATTAACTAAGTTGTAGATTTGAATTAATATGAGGGGAGTTGAAAAAATCCTTGAATAAATATTTTATATATTCATCTTCAAAAATTGTCACATTTCAGTTTTTTTGTCTGCCGTTTTGAAATCTTAAAGGGATCCCTATCGTCTTTTACAAGTGTAATAACTTTTCATACATGAATGTAGACACATAGAGTTTGTATATGAATTGAAAAACAGCTTAAGATATTCAATTAAAAAGTTTTTTCAGACGTAAAAGGAACCATCAGTCTACTTTAGTAGAGTAATCCCATTCTAAGCTTAACCGAAATTTCCTTTTTTTTCAATCCCCATTTTTGAAATACATGAAAAATTAAATTTTTGAGCCGCCTAAGTGAAAAACGAATATTCTTCGCTGGGATTCTAGCTATGGTTGGGTTATGTTCGCCAGCATCAACACTTTTTAAGACTTTGAAATTTGATGTATTTAAATGCAGAAACGTTTTTAATATTCTCCCGGAAGTTGGAACACATAGCCAAAAGATGAAATAAACAGCGCTACTTACTTTGATTATGCATTAAAATACAGGTTCCATACTCATTACATTCTCTTAAATGAAATATTTAATAATAATTTGTTCAAAAGTTCAACCATAGTTACGTACTATAAGCCGTTTATGACGTATTTTCACGTGGGAATATTTTAAAAAGTATTTAATCTAGTAACAATAGCATAACTTCTCCCATGCCATTAATTCTGAGAAACTGGTATGGAAAGAATGGTATTCTTAAATACTGAGTGAGTGGGATTAAACGCTTTTTAACTCTCAGGAGGAGTTAGTTTTCTTATTTTTAATATGACAGAAGCATAATTTGAAAATACGAAAACTTTGGTTTGAAAAAAATGTCCCCATTTATTTGTAAGTTTTCAAATTCCTTCATCCCTTGAATCAAAATGGTAGTTGAGAATGTCTTCTAGTTGAGATTTTGTTTAGTTTTGAGAGGAAATCGGCACATTGCGTGCTTGCAAATACTTTAATGCAGTGGCGAACCAACGGCCTTCTCGGCTCCCTCCTCCATTGAACTCACCGTGAGAGTTCAAAGTGCACGTCAGCAAACACTCTTGCATTAGTCACGCTCCATTGTGTTCCTTCATCGTAGGCTTTTGTCCGTCCCTTGGAGTTCTTTCTCTCGTTTGACCTTCGCCTCCTCTCTCACCTTTGTGCACTTCCCCACTCACCCCCTCGATCCGAGTCGGAGCTCACTCCCGCTTTAATGCTCAGTTACACTTTGGAAAATAGAAAAAAATACAGGACAGCACCATTTCAAAGTAGATCAAAATCATCCTCGAGCGAGAATAGCTCACAGTCAGTCACTTGCACGACGAATTCATATTCTTCAAAAGGCCATGTTGCTTTGAATATATTTCTGCGATGGAATTGGTCTAGTGCTCTAATGGTCTCATGAAAATTCTGGGCATGAATTTAATTCAGTAATTTGGACATCCCTTCTCATATCGTCCGTGTCATCAGAATGATTAATCCAGAGGAATATGAAGTTTTCCGATTCAAGGTGTCATATTTTGAGCTCCACAAATCTTGATCGTTTCGTTTTCTTAGAAAGATAATCACTACGTTGCTGCATTTCCATATTTGTAATCATGGATTACCAATTCATGCATGCATCCATAAATGCCCCTTCTTCGGTTTTTATTGAATAAACACATATGTTGAACATTCTACCTAATAGAATATCTCTCTATGATTTTCCATTCTATTTTTTCGATTGTTTGTTTCTTGACTCTAAATCATGATGTCAAGTTTATTAAACAGTCTTAGTGTTAGGTTACCTAATGGTGTATTAATATATGCAGTAAAAAATGTAAATATCTTGTGTCGAAAACTATTTCTTGCTTCAGCAAAGCATCAACTCTCCTTTCATCCCTTACGATTCCTATATTTTCTACCTCTTGTCAAATATTTCAACAATCATCTTCTCCTGCTTCAATTTATTTCATATTTTTCACTTATCTCATTTCTTTTACCTCATTTATACTTATGTTCAAATTTTTATTTTTTTTAGCATTCTAATAGCATATTTCTCTTATTCGCAACCACACCTAATCATTCTTTGTTTATCCTTCGCCACCCATTTTATTAAATATAAGCTTTTGAAACCCCTCACTGTTAATTATTTTTAGATTTCTCATCCAATTTACCCTTGAAACCCAAGAAATATTATCTCTCCGAGTTCTACTTCATATTTCCCATGCCTCATTTTTTTAAAATTTACTCTCCAACCAGATTCAATGCAATTCTCTCCCTTTCGTACAAAAGCCTCATATGTGGATGCAATTTTTCTAATTATGTCCTAATGTGATGTTTTCACGTTCAAAGTTCACCCATGCACGATTGCATCCTTCTATTTAATGGAGATGGATCACGTCTTGAACATCTCATGCTTTCATTTCGCTCCTCCACTTGTAAATGAACATAACAATAGCTGAAATTGCTTTGCTAAAGCTTTTTCATCCTCAAGGGTAGCTGGTGGAATTTGTTTATTTCATACCATCATTCCTAATCTTCCTAATCCTATAATTCTTTTAGTATTTGTAGCTTAAAAATCACGATCAACGGTGATAGATCCTCCTCCACCGGCCTGTGCACTGACATTCCACGTTGTCTTCTATTGATTTCGTACTTTCAGTATCCTTTTTTTCTTATATTTTGGGATCCCTGCACAAGCCTTATCATCTCTGCTCTCTGGAAGTGTCCCTAGGCTCCGCATAACAAACGAATACTTCTAAAGTGCTAATTAATTGCCTTTCTATTGGCGCTGTTATTATTGCTGTAGGGTTACACCCCCCACCCCTTTTTGAAAAGCATCGCGCGCATTCCTCAAAGTGCAAATTTTCCTAAGTAAATTTAGACAGAGTTAGTTGATGTTACCATCCTCACTCTCAACCTGGGAGTCGGCCATTCACATTTGCGTCATTACGTACCTTTCTATCCTATATACTTGTATATCCTTTCCTGCGGCTACTATTTTCTATCCCGATCAATAGATGGAGCAGGTACGAGGTTGGGAGAGATGAGAGAAGGGACAAAGATCGAGTGTGGGCGTTTAGTATGTGTGTTGGGTGAGTGTGCATTATGGTTTCTGTTTCGCCCTAATGAAGACGCTTCCCTGTTCGTTCTGACATCGCCACCCCTGCCCCTGTTGGTGCCGCTCTCACATCCACCCCTACCTCTCGTTCTTCTCCATTATTTCCTCTCCCTCTCCTCCCATCATCTCTCTCGCTCCCTGCCCCCTTCTCCATTGCCTCCCTCCCACGGGAAGGTCAACCCGGTGAAATATCCTCACCCTCTGGTCTCTTTCCCCTCTTCGGCTTCACCGCCTCCCCGCCGATAATAAAGCACCCTCCCATAGAGGCGGAAGACCTGCTGGAAGACCAGCTACAAGTCCGCTCGCCGCACACTGACACTCGGCTTATCTTGACGACGGCAAGCTCTGGCCGCAACAAAACGCCCAGAGGACACTTCTCTCCTCCGCCTGCCCTAGGACACCCTGTACGACGCCCTGACCGACCTCCCATCCCCTCTTCCTCTCACCCCTTCCCCAAGCATTTCTGCCTTCCCTTCCATCACCAACTCTCTCTATCCTTGCCCTTCCTAAATTTTCGTTTGAGCCTGACAAATACCTTACCCTTCAACAAGACATTTTTTTAGAGATCGTTGTGATAGCTCATACTTTTTCCATTATACCGCATTCTACAGAGTGCGTTCCAAAGGTAATTGACATTATTTTGTTGAAATTTATTGAACAGATTTGCACAAACACTTATAACTCTTCAAATTACTATCCTTGGGCTCCTACGCATTTTTTCCTGCGATTCTGCCATGACCATTATGTTCCCCGGAAGGCGTCTCATGGAATATCTCGCAAGGTCTTCGTCGCGGCTGATTGGATGTCTTCTATGGACGAAAATTGGTTTCTTTTAGGGCTGCCTTAATCCGAGGGACAAAAAGAAGTCTGCTGGGGTGACGTCAGGACAATAGGGGGGGTGGGGCAGTGTTGGCACCTGGTGCTTGGCCAGGAATTTGCGAACTCGTGACGCCTTTGTGGCAAGGCGCGTTGCCGTGATATAGTTATTAGGTGGCGGAGACATCCTTGCTCGTTCTGATGACCCTTTTTCGGAGTCTTTCCAGCACATCCACGGAGTAGGCAGCGTCAGCTGTCTGTATTTGAGCAACAAACTACTAATGGACCAATCCTCTACCGTCGGAAAGACAATGAGCATTTTTTTCACTTTTGATTTGCTCACACTTGCCTTTTTGGGCTTGGAGGACTAGTCTTTGTGTCACTTAGAGCTTTGGCGTTTTGTTTCCGAGTCGTATTAAAAAACCCACGTATCATAATCAGAGATGACGTTGTCCAAATAATCAGGTTCATTTTCAATACGTCGGAAACGTTTACTAGAAATTTCCGCTCAGTTGGTCTTTCATGACACGGTCGGCGTGCAGAGGTTTACAATAACTGACGTCCTACCGCATTTACAGCTTGGAGAGCACTGAGACCGGTTTCGTGGCAAAGCTTAGCGTCCATTTCACCCATTCCAAGTAGTTTGATGCCACTCCAACCAATAGGAGCGGCGCGGGAAATTTAATTGCATTACTTGTGGAATGCCCCCTGTATCACATATTACTCTACTGCACCTGTATAATAATCTACATCAAAGTGTAAAATCACCCTGGTTTGTCATTCTTCACAAAGATCTTATGTATTTTTTTAGAATAATATAGCTGGAGGAATTATTGTACCATATATGATGTGAGATTTGGAGGGATTCCTTTTTTACTGATTTAGGATATTATATTATCATGCCAATGGTTGCGCCACACCAAAACTTTTTTTGCATACCAATTTATTTAACTGTATTGTAAGCTTTAGATGCTATTTATGGGTCTGATTCAGCGGAAATGATGTTCAAGGAAATGTGTAGCATTCTTTCTCCTTTAACCTCATATGACTGACTTTCTCTCTCTCTCTCTCTAGTCATCTCAAAGGGTGCCAGAGGAAAAACGATAAAGTGAGAATTGCCATGCAGCATGGTTAAACTCGAGGAATCTTCATGAGGAATTTCATCGTCATAGACAGCATTTGTAAATCTCAGTTTCTTGTGGTAGTTTATTTAAATATTCTTCTTTGCACTAAAATGTTGCAATTGAAAATAGTTTTTCACGGCGAATTTTGTCGGTAAAATTAAGCAAAGTATCTATGCTCGTACAGAATAATTGGAAAACTTGAGCCGTACATAGAAAGTTGTAATTCCACCGATGTCCTCACTGTGTAGAATGTTCAGGTTCAAAGAGGAATTATTGGGTGCTTGCCATTGCTTATTTGGTTTATCCCCAAGTTCTCTATTTCATTCCTTATTTTCTCAATGTATTTGAATGCTCTCCATACAGCGTTTATTCCTTAGCGAATTAAATATGAAAATAATATAAACTGCGTCCAAAATTATAATTTTATACATAGTAATTGCAATTGAAAATTTTGGATATATGTAATTTTTAAAGGGCAAAATATTACAATTTTTCTGATTTCTACTCCTTTATTATGAAACGTAAACCTGCTATTTCCATGATAACTCCTTGTTCGGGTTCATTTTTCACGCATCGTGAATGAGCTGCATATATGCACACTCACAATGAAAGATTGTGGAGAGAAACCCTGGGGAAGGCGTGAGCACGATCAATGCAAAAAGCGCCAGCCAATCCACAATTTGAAACCACGTCCAACTGGCGGTGCATCGCAGTCGAAGTGCCTCCCGTACGGTACTCGAGTAAGCTCTGAAAGATTCTCTGCTAAATCCCTATAAGTCCGGCGATCGAGCTCGGATCTTACTCCTATGAATCCGCTGCCCTGGCAGTTGTAGGTATCCGATCTCGATACGTAAGAATTACATGTTTGATCCGACGAGTTACGCGATAATCGGATTAAAAGAAGGTCTAGGGCTTGAATTTTGATTTTGGAATGTATTTCGTGTGGCTGTTTTCTAGTTCTCCTTTCCTATTCTCTATGATCTTTAAATTTGAATGAGTTAGCCCTAATTAGATAACGGTTTGCATTTTTATTGCAATAGTTGCAGTAGATCAAAAACTGTTCAAATATTAGCCCTATAAGTTTTCAAACTGGGTCAAAGGCATTAGGCAATTCGTTCAGTTATTAGAGGGTATTTTTTTAGATATATTTAATGTTTGCAATAGAATTTATTGAACTATACTTACAATGAGAAAGCCCTTATCGTAGGCACATAAACTCATTCATTTTAATATTACAGATTTTTATACCAAGTAAATACTCTCCAGCTGTAAGTGTAGAATATAATGCTAATATACAACCAGATGTAATTAATTTAACATTTTCAAGTTCAAGCAAGCTATTTACTGCAATACGGATGACGTATCATTTTTATGCTTGAACGGCCAATGCGTTAGTCACCTTGTAGTCACGAAACCTTTGGCTAATTGTTCTCTAGTATGAACATCAGATGGATCTGCGCGATTCTCTCTCTTTCTTTCTGTCATTGTATCCACCCTTTATTACTGGCACCCTTCTTTTTGCTTTCACTCTCTCGGAGCACCTACGTTCTCCACTCCTCTCCCCGCTCCTCCCCCTCCATCCCGAAATGAGTCCCCCGGACTCTCTGCGGGCCAACCGCACCCTTCGCTTCCCCCCTCGGACCTCCCCGCACGCACACAGACACGAACGCGACCCTCCACGCACGCACGTTAATTCTCACACATCCTCGCTCGGACCACCCTGGAAATACATCCCCACGCACGTAACCCTCCCGCAGCCGGTGCGTAGCATACGCCGCCCACCCCAGACACCCACACCGACCTTCCCTCGGACCCCCTGCGGGAATTGCCACCTCCCCCCTTCTTTCCCCGAAACCACCCCCAACTTACTTCCTCCTCCAATCCCACTCGCACACATTTTAACCCTTCCACGAGCAGGACTTGCACGTACGATTCCGAGAACTCAGCATCACTCTCCACTGTCTGCGCATGCGTGGATAAATTGCTTATATCCTCCCCCAACTCACCCTCCGTTCAAAGTGCTAACCTCTCCTCACCCGCCACACGTCCTCCACCTAACACTTCTCCCACAAAACCCCCTCATATTGGGAACTCTAAGAGGGACTCTTTTTTTCCCTACACCCCCTTCCTTCCGGCCAGCGAATTATCTTTTATCTCGCCACATGACCTTGACCTTTCACAGTGAAAGGAAGGAGTATTGACTGAAGGAGTCTGCCGAATACTTACCAGAATTGTGTCATTGGTCTTCAAATTTATGTATTCTTAAGGTTAGTAACTAACGCTTGAGCCTTGACTCTCTATGACTTTGGTGAATTTGATTCGATTACTCATCCTTAACTATGACAAGAAATTTTGTTCTTCCCTTGATCACAAGGCTACGAATCACGCCTGAGGAACGGAATTTATCTGAAAGAATTATTCGTGATAGAGAGATTAATTCATGAAGCTAATAGATTCCGCCGTCACTGGCCCCAGGCTTCGTTAAACGATGAATATTTTCTATTTCTATTACTGGCATAATATTTGACAGTAACGATAGACAATAAAGCAATAACGTATCCATAGGCAAATCGAGAGCAAGCTATTAATTTACAAGTGCACTTGCAGATATTCATGATGGAAATCAATGTACGTGCATTTGGGCCTGTGAATATTTCAAAACAGGCAGGCAATATCCTCTTTGGAGTCTCTAAGGGCAATGAATGTTGGAGTAGAGGCTAAGGGTATGAATTACTCTCGTAAGACTGATTAAGAACGTTAAAATGATAAAAGACAGAAAAGCACTGCCAGAACTTTCAGCATGAACTTTGCACAATTGAAATAATTTTGTTTTAATTCATCTCAATAATGATCATTGAAACGTTGCCTCCGCTTATACAATGAAACATCCTTCAGAAAGATTTCCAATTATTTTAAAATAAAGGGAGTACTATAGAGTTGTCGTAACTGATAATCATTATATGCCAGTGAACTCTATGATTATAATTAATTGGGAAACAGTGATTACACTCGTCTGTAATCAGGATAACATTGAGAAACAATCTGATTCTTCTCTTCCCTTTTTAAGATTACGTACGTTCCCAATCCCTGAGAAATATTACTTTCCGTCATTAATTGGTTTTAATTATTTGCTCATTTTCTATTAACTCAGCTCAATCTTTAGGAATGTCTCCACAAAAGACTAGCCAGGCAGTGAAGAGTCACAGACAGTTCCGACATTTGATGATATTAATGCTTTATTAACATTATATAAGTCAAGATAGTGGAGTCGTGTGCTGAATATTGGATCCCTAGAGCATTTTTTTCTTAATAAAAAGGGGGTTGAATGAGGAGGTGGTAGGGGGTCTTTTGAGGGGGAGGAACGTGCCACCTCCTCCTCAGACATGCCGCGCCCAATCCCTTCCTTCCGCCGCCCTCTTGCGCGTTGCGTTCCCGACCTCCATTCCCCGTCTTACGTCCTCCGCGATGACCCCTGAACTCATGCGACCCCTCGTCTATCCTTCTTCCCTCGAACCCACCCCCTCCACCCTCTCTTTCTCTCTCCCACCTTCACCCTTTGCTCACCCCTCCCACATCGTTTCCTGGAGTCGTAACAGAACCTCCTATTGTCGAGGTGCTCTTGCGTCACTTCCATCCTGCCACTCCATCTCCCCCATTCCGCCTTGCCTCCTTCATTATTATTATATTTTTTTCCACAGATTATATATTTTTTTGACAGGTTGCTTCCGTAATTGCATTCTCCTTTCGATGAGGCTGTAATTAGTTGTCGTGACCTTCTTTTTAATTCACATCTCGTGACCTAAAAATGATTTTTTTTGTTACCTCCTGGTTTGGCACTGGTTGGAATATTTTTTCACTTAGGTTAATTTCGAATGTTACAAATAATGCTATTCGTCTAAAATATTTGGAGTTTTACCATGAAGAATCTGGGGTAACGTCGCAGAAGAAAGCAGGACACTATTTGTATTTAATATGTGCGCTTATATAATATAATCTTCAAATTAACTTTGTCCATTTTGGAGTGAAATATCATATTCATTCGAAATTAGTTATTTCTTCAACTTGAGTAATTTGATGGATGGTATTTTACAGTGTCTTAAATGCCTCTATAACAATCTCCTGGAATTGAAATTCCAGTTAAGTTTAATTCCCAGCCACAATCCCCTCTCCCTCTTTCTCATAGCTTTTCAGGATAGATCTGATTCGCAGATGTCAAGTTATGCTCACGATTAGAATCTTCTGCAGCCCAATGTTTCCAATAACTGGTTTATCCTTTAATAATTATGCTAAGATAAAAATTATAGTTATTCTAAAAGATTATGTGCTATATTTTATCGATTTCCACGCCTGTAAGATCGCAATAACTTAGTTTTGACTGAACTAAAGGCACATTAAAAGTCATGTGCTTCCCTGTGTCTCATTGAAATTGCGTAAATAAAAGTTTATGATGAAAATAAAATGGATAGTAAGTGATTAATGAAAAAGCTCTGAACACAATTATCAATTGCAGCATACAAAGGAAGGAGCCGAGCAAGGGCATAGCTTCGGATAAACTTAAAGGGAAAATTATATAAAAAATAGATGATATTAAGAAAAGATGGTAAGAAGAAATGTAGAGGTAACCAAGGAAAATAATTACTTGCCGGTTTGAGACGGACAAATCGTGCTGCTATATAAATAGTGATCATAATGAATTATTAAACCACGTTTACATTTAAACTTCTAAATGACCTTTTATCATTAGACACGGAACTGACTGATTTCTCATTGGATTTAAGCCGGTAAACGTTGTTTGTTATTAATTGTGTATCTTTTGAAAAGTCTTTAAATTCATCATATCGTTTTTATTGGTCGCCAACCGTGATTGGGTCTTAATACAGTGTTAAGAGATGTACTACTATCTATCATATAGATTCCCATCAAAATTTCAAAACAAGTTTTAGAAACTCACTGCGGATTGTTACCAAATCCGAACTAATTAAAATCACAACAGGGCAGCAATAAACACGCGTGTTTTCCGAATTCGAATATGCAAACGATTTAATGACTAACTTTTCCGCATGGAAAATGTAGCTAATATCTTCATCTCCCTGCTATTCCTCGCGTCCCATAATACGTTCCATAAAACGATGAGAAGCTTAGGAACATACTGTTATTTAAGAAAAGTAAATTTTTAACTGCATCATTCTGAAGCACTATTAAATTATAATTTCAAAATTTCTTTAGTTTTCTCAAAATTTGGGTTCACTTTTTCTAATTACTGGCTGAATAATGATATTAATTCATTCTATGTTTAAGATTTTACGCGCAAGGTGAGGGCCTCGGGTTAAGCGTCGCATCTGATAGAAAACCCTCTTTGGTTATAAAAAATATCAAAAATATTCTACTTTGTTTGAAATACAGACCGCAATTTCTGAAACCTAATTCCATTTCCATTTCTTCTACATAAATTTCCCAGGTTTATTCTCGTACGTCTTCCAAAAACTCCTCATTTACGCTACTTAATACAGCTAATCCTTCCAAACAATATTTATTTTTTGGGAAAGTGTTACAAGTTGTCCGTTTGCCAGGTGTTACTATGAATTCAGTTTGCATTTATGCATAAAATTTCCCGTTGAATTCCAAATCATCAAATCTGTAATACTAGCATTTATTATACCAGCCACCGGCAATGAAGCATATATCCCATGGCTATAAAATAATTTCCTCCTTATCTAGACGCAATGGTTCAACTATGGCTTTAAATAATTTTAATAATTGTACTGATAAGTATATCTATTAATATTAATTCTCGTGTGTGTTAAATGAATACATTAATTTCTGAAACATTTTTGTGCTGTAAAAATGTCAATTCTACCATCGACATTCAGCGGATATTTCTGCAGGTTTTTACCATATTTATCTGGTTCCTCTACCGAGAAATTTCTTAGGGTAGACCAAAAAGAATTGAAGGAAAATACGAATTGAAGCGATTTTTGGATAGGTAAGTACGGGTATCGTCTCCCGAGGGCCTTCCCACTGACGTCAACTGTTTTGGAAAAATCTGAATAAATTTTGTATTTAAATATGATATCACATGAGGCGGGAACTTTGCCGGGATGAGCCATATGGCGCAACAAGTCAATATGGGCCATATGGGAAATGGTTTGCTTTTTATGCATTTTTTCTCCCCAACGTCGCCTTTTTCTACCGAGGCCCACCGCCTCCGCACCGCTGACCTTCCTCTTCCTACGCTTCTCTCTCTAGCTTTCCCTCTTCCTATTCTATCCACGGCCAAATTTTCACGCAAAGTCTTCCAGATGCCCCGGCGACCTTCCAACCCACATGCCAGTTGAATTTACATGTTAAAGATACTTTGTATTCACCCAGAAATCCTTGATGAAAGAATTTTCAGGATGACAATTAAGTTGATGCAAGTTTAATTAGAATATTACGGCGCCATTCAAAAAATTTTAACTTGTTTTTCAATGATCTAGGAGGAATTTTATGTGATAAAGTACCTTAGATTCATAAAAATCACAAGATTAAATTTATAAGCTTGGAAAAAGTATCAATTATATACTCCACTTCTGAACCGCTCGTGCCACTGGTAAACGACCGTTTTTTTTTAGAGAATCGTTGCCGAAACACTTTTCCAACATTTCCAACGTCCGTGCGCCACTAAATCCGTTTTTTACGCAAAATTTAATACAAGTTCGTTGTTGCAAATTTAAATCCATTTCTGCAATTGTAAAAAATCGCCAACACACACAGAGATAGATGTACTCTTGGCTACGTAACTTTTGCAAATGTCAAGTTATGACACTAAGATTTAAAGGGAATATCAACAACAGATGTACCAATTTAACAAAAAAAACAGAACTCAAATCGGAACGATGGGAGCGCCACACGGTGGTTATTCGGGGAACTTTTTGATCAAGGTAGTATATTTAGCCATGTAAGACAGACCGCCAAGTGAAAATGAAAGAAAGAGGCGAATGAGTGGACAAGCGTTCGTGAATAAAAAATATGAATTACTTTTCATTGTAAAAATTATAAATAAATATTGTGAATTAATTTAGTATTTGCATAGAGGAATGCATTCGTTAGCTTCTATTTTAGTTCGATTATTATTTGGCAGCGCGAAGTCTAACGAGTGTATAGTGGAAAACCTTCCTCTGAAATAAATTCAACCGCTACATCCCATCCGATTGATCCGGTAGGCAACTGGCCAACTCCAAGGGTACGCGTAAGGATGCTACTTCTGGAATGGATGTTTAGTTACCATGACCAGGACATATTATAGTTACCAAATCTATGCCGTGGGAGCATCAATAATCGATTTAATTACAGAGGAATGTTTCTTGAGTGGATGAGATAAGAATATGCCATAATAATGCCACAGGAAAATATATAATGCGCCATTTGCCAGCACATAAATCCCTAAAACGAGAAATAACATGTTATTTTGCTCTGGGTCATCTGGGAGAACATTTAGCCAAGGTATCGGTCTGATGAAATGATTGTTTTAGATTGACATATTCTTAAAAACTAGAGTAGCCTTATGGTAAAGGTTGGAAAAGTGGAGTTTGTTTAAAAGTCCATGTCACAAAAAATTGAAAGTAATTATGATACATGTTGTTATAAAGATTATTCTGGTGTTATAGCCAAAGCCTTAAGATTAGTCATTCAATGTTCTTCGTTAGTCTTGGATTTTCCTCGGGCTCCCTGAAGAAAACCACTGGTAAGTCATTAGTTTTTGCTTTTATACCCCCACATTATTGTTTAAGGATTAACCTACATTATATGTTCTAAAAGCTCAATACTAATAAATCCGAATTTATATGCAAGGTAGGAGTGGAGCTAAAGCTTCAGTAAAATTTCCATGAAAGTTTAAAGATAACACAATGAGATCTGATACCACACAGCGTGACATAGACTTTTAAACAAACTCCACTATTCCAACCTTTACCATAAGGCTACTCTAGTTTCTAAGAATGTTTGTAAAACAATCATTGCATCAGACCGATATATATGCCAGCCCACGGAAGGCTGAACGAAATGGAAAAGTGAATTCGTTTGGTTAACATTTGTTGAGCCTATCTCCATTTTCTATCCCATTTCCTCCTTATACTTTCACTGTTTTCCCTCCCTCCTTGACCTTCTCACCGACTATTGCTCCTCATCTATTCATGTTCCATTGATCATCAAATATTTTTAAGCTGGAAGTTATGGAAATATCTAAATTGAAATGACTCTGGACCATAGGAGATGCAATTACACATTACTTCTTTCCTAAGCATAAGAAGACTGCCATATAAAATAATAATACGTTCAAGTGCGTATGTTAAATAAACATGCTAAAAATAAATTTCACCGAAATTACATTTAATTAATCTAAACTTCTTCGATGAAGACTGGTGGAGTCGAGGTTATGACCAATACACTCGAAAACGTTTGAGGCCAAGGTGAAATTATCTTTTAGACAAGCTTCTTGCTTTGTCTAAAAAGTTTGGCGCAGTGGCAACAAGAAAGAGCTGGGCAAGTATAGTTTCAAATATTTGGTCACTAATTCCGGTTTAGCACCTTCTTCAGCATAATCTCATGTATAAGGCAAATGGTGAAAAACCATTCTCTCAAACTCCATAGGGATATTGCAAAGTTATGTTACGAATTCCTTTAGGTTTGCATCTAGTTGTTTAGGATGGAAGGTATATACTGTAAAAATAGTTTATTTTGAATTTAGTAAAAGATTTTTCAATATTAACTTTTGATGATTATTTATTTCATATTTCAATTCGAATTGCTCATTCACGTTTAGGATAAACTGTACACTTATATTTTTGCTAAAGATAGCTCTTGTCTCCTTTTTATTGTGAACATACGACGATCAAAGAGCTATTTCTATATCAATTTCTCATCATTCTCCTATTAAATATCTCCTCCATTTCTTCCTAAATTTTCCCTTCAATTCCATGTAGCCTCCGCTCTGGATTCCATTATTCATCGTTTCCTAGAGAGTCTTAGTCAGTTTATTGCAGATGCGCCTCTTTAATGCTCTTCGTGATGCTATGCGTACTGAATATTCTTTCTTGTTTGTTGAGTGGAATGATAGGAAAAGAATTATCCTTTCATGTGAAATAGTTTTAATATGACCTGAAAATTCGATACGTTTATACTTAAATGCACTGTTTAATAGTTACCGGATATTTTACTTGTCGAAGTCCATGTTCAATTGACAAAGAACTGTGGCAATACGTTGGTTGTTCGCGAATAATTCTTTTCAGTCGATGGGTAATACTGGCCAAGGACAACGGAATCTCTTCGCATCCATTTGAGCCTTCCCGTTATATCCCCTTCATTTATCTCCGTATCTATATTTCCCCTATTCCCTTCCGGCCCTCCTTCCATTCGGGTTTGATCATTCGGACAGGATGTGCTACGTGCCCCGAATACACTGCGGTCACTTAATATTTGGAGCGTGGGCATGAGCGGGTGTGAGTGTGGGTGAGTGCGGATGGGCCGGTTGCCCACCTCCTCCTTCTAGCAGTTGACGCCCCCTGCACCCCGACCTAATGTGACCCCTGACCCTGGTGGTGCCTGCGTGTGATGGTGCCCCGCGCTCCCATATGTGTGTGCGTGTGTTGGAATGTGTATTCTTACTATATCTAACCGTCTATAGTATTGCGAATATCAAATAAAAATAAAATTTCAGGACAAAGCAATCAATAAAACATTGTATCTTCACAGCAACAGATTTCCGATTAAATTGAAGAGTATCTATGACCGTTTGGAATATTTTTATTCATTCATAATCATGTACAGGGCTTAACCACGTAATGATAATATGAATATGTAGTTTATATACACTTTCTCTAAATCCTATTTGAAAAATCATTCGCGCAGGTCAGGTCCACACTGCTTAGCACGAAGCAAAATGCCCCGAGAGGTAATTTTTATGCGAAATCACTGCCTGCTCTTATGATCTTACCTCGAAGGTTCTATTGTGTACCCATATCCAGTATATGCTTGCGTTTTTTTTCTATACTGAGCATGAGAAAATTACTTTAGTAATCATGTTTCAAGGTTCTGTCCAAGTGTAGAATTATAATTACTTGATGTACCATTTTCCTAATGAGAAAAATTCGTGATAAAACAGTCCCTTTTATTGAGATTTTCTCAAATTATTTATCTTTTTAAATATTGGTACATGTGCAAATGTATTTATTTTTAATACTCCATATAATTATGTGCATTATAAATTGCCACAAGCGGCAAAAGGATATTTGAAATTATTATTTATTCAACTCCAACATACTTTTAGTTGTTTTTTTATTCAAGTCCAACATAAAAGTTTTTTCCCAAAAATAGTATGACTACTTTTTTCCCGTACAGACGGACGGCTTGATACTGCAATCTATTTGCTTTCTTATTAGTCGTTGGTGTCATTATTGATGCAATAATTAATATATTTGGTTGCCACTCTTGGATACGTGTGCCTCTGCAATAGCATTGCACTTGAATGATGAATGATGGCCGATTAGGGAATGGTTGTTAACAGAGGACGTAGAGAATGGACAAAACGCAGTGTTTGTATTCTCCGATAACTAAATAACAGCAAGACACGTGTCCCCATTTGAAAGGCTGGTAAACCATACGAGCGCCCTCAGAATGAAAGACCTTTTCCTAATATCCCTCTGAATAAAGGACCGCTCAAACCTCCTCTCCAAAGAATCGACGTCGAACCCAAACATGAGAACCACGCTTACGCGTGCACCTGAATCAATGTCCTGCGCGTCCCCTGATGGCCTGATGGGTCAGAGAGTACTCGCCTGATTGAGAGGGGGAGCAACAGTATGGAAACGGATTTCAAGGGACTGGATTTCGACGGAAAATTTACAATCACACATTTTTTATTGAAAGATTATCTATTTATTCTGGCATCCATTACTCAGAATAAAATATTACTTTGTATGGGTAAATAGATAAAACTGATATAAAAATAGGAAATCAGGCATTTGCAACAAATTCAACATTAAAACATTTTTTGCTTCATATATTTTTTAATGATTCAAGCTAGGCCTCGAATCTAACTTGATTGCCACCTTGCTTCGTTGTGACCAGTTTAAAGAACAGATTCTTACCCAAATTTCAAACTTTTGACAAGACCAAAATAAGTGCGAAGCAGTCCCTTTTTGGTAACAATTTAATACATTTCATATTCATTCATTTTGTTATTTTATGCCATTATAGGGAGGTGCTCATGTCTCCCATCAAAATAATGTGAGCTGCTTTAAAAATATTTTTAATTTTGTTAAATAATTCGTCTTTTCTGTGCGGCAAATGCACGTGATCTCTTTCGGTAATTTACTCTGCTCGGTCAGGTGGCAATTAGCCAATGGGAGAGCGTTTCAACTTCAACGTCCCCGTTGCTCATTCTCAGACTTGGAAATAACTTTTATAGCGATATTATGTGCGCCAAAATTGACAAATACATCCTCATTTATTCATGGAAGTCCTCATCACTTTTGTTAGATAATTAGCCGTTGTTGACTCCATTGGATTTTCCACGTGGTACACATGGGAGCAAGTAGTCTTTTGAGCACTCACGTGGATAACGCATGAAAATAGGGGTCGACCCCGCGCCAGCGTCTAGCTTTATCGGTCGGAGCTTTTGTAACCAGGTTTTAGTTCCTCAGCCTCTGTTCCCAGGGTTGATTGAAATTAGGCGAAACGCTGTAATGCTTGTAGAACAAAGACCTCATTTTCAAAGCGCCGAGAATATCGCAAAACTAATTACGTAAATGTTAGTTTATTCGGGAATTTGTGAGTATGAGTTTTGAAAAACAATTCTGCTAACTTATTTCGATCAATCAAAGGCAAGGAATGTAATTCTTTTTTTTTTATCGTGCGCAGTCATGTTTACCGCATTTAATCAATGATGGCAATGCAGACAAATTGGTACTAGATAACTTCTCATTTTTTTATTACTTTTTATTTAATGTTGCGTTTCGGATTGGTTGATAAATTATTAAACTTCTTCGCCATTCTATCAAGTTGTTTAACATTCTTTAAATTCAAGGTATCACATATTTTGAATGATTCATGGTTAATTTGGTGTCACATTTCAAGCTAAAAATCAGATATTTTCAAAGGAATTCTAAAAGAATAATTGAATGTCACTCAATTTATTGCTATAATTAATTGGCTATAAAAGTAACTTCTTAATAGTTTGCATGAAAAATTCTCATTCTTAAGCATATAAATCAGCATCTGTTAGCAAGAGTATATGGGAACGCATGTTTATTTTTCCAGTAAATGAGCTCATTATATCATTTATAAACATTTGCTGCATCAATTCATCAGGCAGATATAAAATATATGCGCAGGTATGTTATTTACCTGAAAGTATATACCGATAGCTGGTAATAATATTTATTAATGATTTCATAGCTTGCTTATACTTGTTCGTGATGATAAATTAATACAACATATCCGGATTTATTGAAGCCAAAATAATTCGCCCAATGACGGCCAAAGTGATGTTTGACCCGTTTTATTCCCATAATTAACTAGCATCAAGTTGAATCCCAAATGAATATCATCACACTGCGTTTAATACCAAGCTTTCTGTTTGCATTTGAGCATAATTGAATAATAATGCACCCCAATTAATAGCTTGAGTGAGTGAGTTTCAACAATTTCCTTCGGAAAAATAAAGACTCTTGTGCAACCACCAGATTGGTCTTTGATTCTAGTTAAGTCTTCCACCATTACCGTAAGTAGATCCCTTTAATGGCTCCTTTCATTTGGCATATCGCACATTTCCAAGGTAATTTTTAAAGTGCACTTTGGTAAATTTTGGAATACGCCTCTAGATCTGGGCGTTAATAACTGAAATAGCAGAAAAATGTACTCATAAAAATGATCCCATATATTTTAGATGCCCTTATTATTATTATTAATATTCTACTGTTTGCGGTATTTTTTGAATAAACGCGGTTTATACAAATATGCAACGGTACATTGACTTTCCTCTCTGAACCAAAAATATAACCTGAAATCCGACACTACCGTAGGTCCCTCTAAAATTCTGCTTACTACCATCCCGCCTTCACTCCTCCCAACTATGCCTATCCTTTTCCTACTGCATCCTAGTTAACTTTCTCTGTTCTATCACAATCTTGGCACTCATTCTTCCTGCCTTATCTTGATTTTTAACAGGAATCCTCCCTCCGCCCCCACTATGCTTAGAACTCCTTTTCCTTTATTTCAATCCATTTCACATGCCCCAAGCCGACATTTCGAAAGGCTCCAATTCAGTCTTCAACCCAATCAAGGCTTCAACGACCATATTTCAACGCTCTACAAACAATATTCCATATCAATATTTTAGCGTATGTTAACATCCATGCCCAGCACTGTCAATATCAATTTCCTACTTCTTGTAAATGCCATCTTAGCCTAACACAATGCTTCATCTTATATCTTCTGCTTCTTTGACCATTTTCAGCCGGAGCACTTCCGAGATTGACTAAGAGTTCCACTTGTTCTAGCTCATGACACCCTGTTTTAATATTTTACTTTTGCTTTCCTCTTTCCAGAAAACCGTTTAACCTCTGTTTTGTTTACATTGATTGCCTCACTCACGATCTCTTCTGGGAGAAACACATACGAGGAATACGAGGGCGGTTCAATTGTTAGAAAAGAAGAAACCACGTTAGAAATGAAGAAACCATTTTTTTTATTTTTCAAGATAATCCTCTAATAGAAAGATACACTTCTCCCAACGTTCCGGCCTTTTTTACCCCTCCGAAAAATAGGATTTGTCGAACTCTCCGAAATACGCCTCTGTCTCGGCGATAACTTCCTCGTTTGACCTAAATTTTTTTTCCCGCGAGCCATTTATTCATGTTAGGGAATAAAAAAATGTCGCAGGGAGCCAGATCGGGTGAATACGGGGGGTGCGGCAGCTATTCATAACGTATTTCATGCAGTTTGGCGGCGACAACTTCGGATCAGCTTGTTGTCCACCGTGAGCCATCGCGGCACCCATCCGGCCGACAATTTTTTCATCGCCAACTCATTATGTAAATTATTAATTGCCGTTCCGGTCGACACACCCACGGCCTCTGCTACTTCGCACACTTTCGTTCGTCGATCAGTGAGAATCATGGCCTCCTGGTCGCTGTCCCCATAAACAGCATCCAACTTTGCTTTTATCTCCTCGCATTTCTTCCCATTCAAAAGCAAAAAGCGAATTAGCGAACGATACTGCTCTTTTTCCATCTTAGCGAAAATCTCGAAACACCTCTTACTCGAATGGTTGCAAAATCCAAAAAAAACCTTTAAATCAGTCTGAAATTTGTTTCACAGTCGTTTGATAGATGGCAGCACCCGATGGTAACATAAACTTCCCTCAGGAACGCCCTTTGTCGTCAAACACGGGTACTTATTGAACCACCCTCGTATATGGACAAGCAAACAAACACTTACGATCTGGTTATGATGAAAAGGTCAAAGAGAAATGTTATCTTTTACTGGTTAGGTCTCATTTAGAATATGCTGCCAGTACATGGGATGGGATCTGTACGCAGTTGGATTAATTGCCGAATTGGATCGCGTGCAGCGTAGAGGAGCTAGATTTGCAAAACGTTGTTATGATAAACTTAGTACCGTATCCAAAATATTACGGGAGCTAAGCTGGGAATTACTAACGGAGCGAAGGTTAAATTACAGAATGAAGCTATTGCATAAATTGGTAGGAGGTCTCTTTAGCAGTGATGTTGGAACTGTATTATTACCCCAATCGTACTACGGTAAGAGAGATCATGCTAATAATGTTCGAGAGACTAAGTGTATTACAGATAAATTTAAGATGTAATTTTTTCCACGAACGACAGGGGATCAGAATAACATTGTTCGACCGCGGTAGGGTCATATTCGGGTAAAATTATTCTGGTGTGTATTCACCCCCTGCCACACACCCTGGCGGTGGCTTGCAGGGTGCATAGAAATAAAAAAATAAATTCTTATCGTTAACATATCACAATGACATTATAATGCGCTCACAAATGCTTACCGCCCTTTAGCTGACTGGCTAACTAAAGCTTCACCATGCACAGACATAACTGATGTTATGAGTTTTCTATATTCTTCCTATCTCCAGTTCCTCCCATCCCCCTTGCCCTATTTTAACTATGTATATGTTAAAGCATCGGTCAAAATGGAGACTCTTATCTGATCCCTCTTCCTAACTCTGGCCATCAGGATGCTCCATCCACCACCCAGACCTGAGAATTCTGATACATGTGCAGCTTTCAATGACATCTTTCCCTCCTGGTTACTCCCAATTTTATGAATATATTAATTTATCTACCAAATTGAACACACTCCCAAAATATTCGTCAAAGAGAACGCATGCTGATGTTCCTCTCTACTAGTGATCTTTATTACTACTGCCATGGCGTCTCGCGCGTCTCTTCCATTCCTGAACCGAAGGTTAACACTTCATGAGTAATCATTTATTCTCCTTTCCATTCTCTTATTGGTAATCCTGTGCACCACTTCAGCTGTGCGTGGAATGAAACATATTTTTCTACAGCTCTTTTACATGGTTGCATTTCCCTCTATTGCAAAGGGAACTGGCACCCATATGAGGAAATATTTTGGCTAACTTTCACCATAATTAATACACTCAGTAGTTCATAAAAACTCTTCCTCCGAGACTTTACTATACTCTTAAGTAGTTCCGCGGAAATATTGTCCCCCTGGCCTTATTAACTTTCAATTCCTTCATTACACAATTCAATTGGGTTATATGTGCTCCCATCCCCAAGTAGGTCATATTTTCTTTTAATGTCTAAGATGTATGTGCATCATAGTCTCGCACTGCTGTTTCCGACCACTCCTCTCTCTATTAAGTAGCCAACTGAGATTAACAATCAGAGTTTTCTACCTTGTATCACCTAAATCACCATTTAAAATCTTTTATTTCCTTCTCTCATCTATCTTGCCAGTAATCTCTGTTGTTATACATTGTTTCCTTGTCTTTTGATTTATTTGCTGTTTTTATAGTTTTGTTCGGGACTTTTGATGCCCCTTTTGTGATATGTTCCTATTTTTGTTTTCTTGTACCCATCTCTCTTTTCTCTTTCATCATTTATCGACGGCTGATACTCCTTTCTTTTCACCTTGATAGTGCTGTTATATCCTTTATCCTCTAAAATCTTCCCTGTCTTATCGTCTCACATCTAGCGTTACCCCTCAGTGGTACTAAATGATATTTTGTATCTGCATCTGCTCCCAAGAAACTGTGAGAATTAATTACTTCTTTAAAATGAGTGGCTCAAAATGATATACTGTACATGACATCTCTTTCAATTCCGAAGTCTCTGTCGTGCTGTCTAAACCAAGTTGTTCGTTGTGATTACATCCCGTCTCCTGCAGAACTCTATTGATTTCTCCCCGCGGTCATTCCAGGTTCTTTAACCGTAATCCCCTGCCTAACTACCATTTGCTCCTTCTCCCACCCTCTTGGTCCATTCCCTATGTTGTTTAGTATAGTTCCATTCACTGTACTTTCAGGAGCACCAGATATTATTTATTCTAATTGGAATAATAAAGATTTCCTGGATCGAGGCTTCAACCGCTGATCTTCGTCTTCTCTGTATAATGTGACTTCGATGCTTTTAGCCTCTTTCTTGCGCTAGTGAACTGCTTGATTCCATTTAGCCCACCATTCCCGTGTTCATCTTTTATATGGGCTCCTATCCCTTTTCCTTATATCTATATCCACGCATATGTATAAATAAATGAATATATATATATATATATATGTATATATATATATATATATATATATATATATATATATATATATATATATTGTGATTTTTCGGGTACCAGGTCTTCCTGGGAAACCATAACCGGCACAGGAAAAGGAACTGGCCCCCCTACCCTGATGCGTGAATTTTCACACGCCGTATAGGGCTTAGTACTGGGTGAACTCTACCATCACCTACTAAACCGACCTTCGGGCTGATTGCTGTGTTATATATATATATATATATATATATATATATATATATATATATATATATATATATATATATTGGTATGTATATGTGTATAGAGATCGTGGTAGCTTAGGGGAATTGTGTTGGACAACTGGAACGAAGGCTCCAGGTTCGATTCCTAGGCAAGCCTCTCAGGTCACCCTCACCTCCACCCAAGCTATAGTTATGTGATATTTCGGGCACCAGATCTTCCTGGGAACCCATAACCGGCACAGAGAAATACACACACTGTTATCATGTAGATATATTGTCCAACGCTGAATGCCTTCTACCATTGGCTCTATCTCCGTCTTTATCTCTTTTGCCATATTTTTCATCATGTCCAATAGAGTTTTAGAACTGTGCAACAGATTAGGAATTGTTCTTTTGGCGATGGACTACTGACCGGAGAGCCAGGGTTTAATTCCAAGCCACATGTTTCAACGGTCTCAGATTCATCTCAGCTGTATGAATACTTCTCCGTTGCATTTTTCAAACATTCCGGGAAACTACGTGCAGCACATTGCAAGGAACTGTCCTCGTTCAACGCTGGGGGCGTGAATTTCACGCGCAGCTCGGCTTGGTACTAGGTGAGCTCTATTCTCAACTATTAAGTCGACCTTCGGATTGACCACTGCGGTTGGCGGCATCAATGTTAACTAACCCCCATAGAAAGAAACTCCTAATTGCGTTGCAAATATTATTAAGTTAATATTATTTCGTTAGCGTAACCTCAGCCTTTGACCCAAACATTTTTCTGGCATTAAAACGAGCAATCTGAATTGCGAAATATGTAATTTTTTTATTTAAAAAAATCACATGCTAACGGTAACTTTTGCTACCACTTTTATTAACTACGACCAATCTGTAGCTTACTTGGGAATTATTTATTTGATAATTATATCTTACGCTGTATCTGTATCTATTATATGTTTATCCTGATATTTCATGACCCAAATTAAGACATGTTATTTTTTTAATAATAAAGAAATTGAAAAATATTTACAAAATCAGCAACATACACAAGGTTTCAACTTTGTTTATTCGTTTAGTTTATATTCGTATGAAATAGTAATAGTTCAATGGCAACGGATATGATATTGGATTTAGTTATGGTTGAGAAACACCTGTTTCAGAAGAGTGTAACCTATATGGAGAGAAAGCTTCTTAAAAATTTTGTATGCATATAATGAATTGGAATTATAAGAGAATATTAGCAGAATATAAATTTTAAATATTAATTCAACCAGGTTTTATTGTTAGCCATATTAGTAGCCTGATATAACAAATTGCAACTTGAAACGGAAAGCAATTTATTAAATTATTAATAATGCCAAAAAGTAAGTAAGGATAGATAATTTCACCAACATGCTGGTTCAATTAACATAAATTCTAACAGTTTGTGCGATACCTACGGCGACACGACGATGATATGGAATTGATATTCTCCTATAGTGCTAAAATAAATATTTATATCATTGGGCGATAATAGAAGCTAAATAGATTGAAATTTGGACCGGGATATAGGTTATGCTCATTCTTTAGCATAGCATCAACTCTTATATATTTTTCAGCGACAATTAGCTAAAGTGAAAGACTCGTTTTTACTTTAAACACCTATTACTTATATTATTATAAATTTTGGAGATCACTTGCCCATCTTATTAAAATCATAATAAAAATGTAGTGACCATGGAGACGGAATCCTAAAGCGCAGGGAAATGGTTAATAAATAAGTCTCGTTTAACCTGTTAATTATCCAGGGGTTTGTGTGCCTGTTTATTCTTGTATGCATGGTCCATGAGTGAGAATTCGAGAGTAAAAATGACTTGTTTGAGTGTAATACACTAATTGATGGTATTAGGATTGAGGCACCGGCAAGCATGTAGGTAACAGTAACTCATGTTCAATTCGCGAGCACACCAAATGTCCCTTAAGAATTGTATTTCTGTACGCGTGACATACTCGTAGGAAACTCCACTATGAGCGAACACTTTACAATTAATGCAAGTGTGACGAAATGGCTTCTTGCTTCGTAATAAAACCGTTCAATTTTTTATCGGGCGTTAATTCAGTATGACCAGAAGCAATGCATATTCAATCCTGGTTGCCAAATTATTTACATGAATTATTTGATGAAACCTAAATAATCTCATGGAAAAGCTTCTCGTTGCTTCGTTTTGATGATTCCCATGCCTAATTTTCTCACGGAAAGAATTAGGTGGGATGAAATCGCATTTCCCGTTTATTTTAGAAATGAGAAATTTAGCACTTAAATACCAGGATCTTCATTCAGATATGTTTTAATTAATTTTAATCCCACCGAAGTGGAAAAACATTTGCCCTATAGCGGAATTTCATCGCCGTGCGAATTCTCGCGTATATTAATGTTACACGGTGACTCCGTGAGGAACTCTCTATTCCCAGGCCCTCACGCAGCCCAAGTCGAGAAAAATTTTCTTTCCTCCCTGCACGCCCTTTCCGCAACCCTGGACCCCAAACCCATCTGCGATCCCAGGGTATTTACTTTCAATTCATGTTTGAAAGACCCACAATTTAGACACAGACGCACGTACGCGGGTGAGGAGTAGGGCAAGTGAGGAGGCCTTGGAGCCCCGCGAAAATTATTCGACATGTTTTTGGGCCACCGCAGCTCAAGGGAGACGTGCTCACATTTCACATCCTCCTTCTCCCTCCGCGACTATCTATACGGGTAGAGCATTTCTCTCCCTCTCTCTCTCTATGCCCTCACTATCTATCCTTCAACCTCCATGTACGCAATACATGCTCCGCCCTCCCCCCCCACCAGCAAGGATCTCTTCCTTCTCATTCTCCCACGAGCTTAATGGAGATATTCTCAAAGACACCAAACCCACGGGATGCGGGACAGAACACAGGCTCTTCTTGGAAGTATTCAGCAAATATCGTCGCCTATTCACGCCGTTTCCGCGACTCGAATGTCGAGCAGAGCAACGCGCGCTCAAACGAGGGGATAAGACACGGGCGTGACGTGAGCTCACGCACTCGGAAAAGTGCTGGAAGGAGGGAGTGACGGTTGCGTGGGGAAGGGAAGGGGGATTCCATTCCGTAATTTTATTTTGTGGGTGGTTTTAAACCGCTTTGTCGCGTTACGTGACAGTCAGAATCCTCGTCTTTCCCGCTCTCCCACATCTCTGCCTTTCCATCTCTCCACTCGCCTCCGTCGTGCATCCACGCCACCCTTCTTCGATTCAAAGGAACCTTAATTCCCAACACCTCGAATGGAAGGTAACGTCACGTGGAACACTACGCCAAATCTCACGCAGAATCCGATTTATTTCATCCCCACAACTTAAAAATGCTTTCAAATAAATTTAAAATATCTAATATGGCAGTGTTATAATATATGATAATGATACATCTACATCTACATAATACCCCGCAAGCCGCCGCAAGGGCGTGTGGCGGGAGGAAAAATATCACATGCAAAAAAAACAACACGGAAAATTACACCCACAGCAGCGCACACACTCATGCAAAAATCCCTTCATCCAATACTCATTCAAACTCATATACCTCAAAACAACTGAAAACTGCACCCCATGATGCAGCACGAAAGCCATCCTACAACACGGAAGCCAGGCCACAACAAGCAAGAAATTGAAACATCACTACCACATGAAAATGCACCACAAAACACTCTACCCCCCAAAGAGTCTGTAAAAGGCTGGGAATGCGACCCAACCTGGCAGGTAGCAGGAATGTCCCCCCGCGGAGAGGGACGAGGGACTAAAAGGGAAACTTAAAAACAGATGAACAGAACACGAATGAGGTCATTCCGAAAGAATGGGTTATTATAACAAAACACATAAGGTTAGTGGAAGAGCACGCATTTAAGGAGAACTAATTATTTTTTAGACGCTGTGGGTGGCAAGTGGAATTTTTGCTATCTATAACCCTGCAGTTGCTAAACGTAAACTGATTGGATTTGCAGTGGATTTAGTTGTTAGTCACTGAGTCACTAAAAATAATCATGAATAAAACAGTTAAGGTCTTTAATAAATGTCAAGTTCCATCCAAAAAACTGGAAGCATGTACATAGACTTCTAGAAAAGAAAACGCTGCTTCGTTTTGTTTAGTTGCGGTCTCATTCATAGCCTAAATTTAGGATTATCTCTCTTTTTCACATAACTTTTAAGCGTAGAATCGTACAGTTCACAGTTAAAAAATGAAATAAAGAGTTTTTGAGTAAATTACGCAAACTAAAATGGCCCCTATGCAAAAATTATAATGTAAAATAAGGCGAATTTTCTTCTCTCTTGATGAATTTTTCCAAAAGGTATCTGCAATTAGCATATCTTGATATTTTCAAATCAATGAAAAAAAATCACATTCATGTTCCAGTAACCCAAGACTTGGTGTGTGGTAATCCCCAATGCTTTTAATTGATAATCAATTTCTTCTTCCCTTCATAGCTCAGCTCCTTTCACTAATTCCCTCCTGAGATTGGGAGTTCTCGGGTCATCCGGGTGACCAGCTCACCTCCTTCCTCTTTCACTCTTTCCCTTGGCGGTTGTTTCAGTTGTGGCCCGAAGTAAACTGTTGTTTCTTCACGACGAGTCCTTTTTCTCAGTGTCAAGTGTCCTGCATGTGACTAAATTTTTGCCCAATCTTCGGGGCCCTTTCTCGTCTGTTACTCTGTTAACCAGCTTTATCCAAATGGGACATATAAAGTGTGGATATACGATGATATTAGCTAAAAGCTAATGAATTACATTACAAACGAACCTACTTAATATATATTCTCTCTCGTAACTGACGTTGAAAAATCTGAGGAAGGGGTCGAGATATTTTCGGATTAATGCGTAGAACATAAACGACTGTTTGGTGAGAGCCGTGTGCATTTTCAAATTTAATTTAAAATACTGAAACAAGTTATCGAGCGATGCAGGATCGCCACAACGCGCGTACTCTTATAAAATCATCAGCAATTCCCTTTAATGAGGCAAGCCCACCCATGTTTAAGTGGATCAACCCTCATTAAATTATTCACGCTGGGCTGGCTGCATTGAAAATTTTCATTGGATACTTGCGGGTAAACCGCTGCTTACTAAATTATGTTCCAACCAACAAACTTACTTACTTTTAATAGGGAGGAATGGAATTTTATCCGTAACATCCTTGCTATATTCGATTTGATTACAAATTTTAATTGATATTACGAAATAAAACTAAATTACTATTTTGGCGTCGTTTTAAAATTAATCCAATTTTTTTCAGTACTCCATAAATTTTCATTTTTTACCGAAAATTATGGTCTCAAAATTGCAGATTTGCTATAAAATATAAATGTAACATATTTTTTATCTGTGAATGTATTGCATAAGTCATCAATGATAAACCGTTGGTGTAGGCAACATTACTGATGGAATCTCTCCTCGCGACTGAATAAATGTTCCAGTTGGTACATGAGAATGTCATCGTGCTACTCAAGCTTTGGTGAAAGGTCGGGCGAACGCTTATTTTCGTCCCCTTTTGAAAATATCCCGTACCACGGGGAGCACAAAGAGGATTTATATTTTCCTGTGTTAAAGTCCGCACACGCCATTGACACCAGATCCTCCTCTCTCCCACTGACGACCCCACACTGTCGACCTGGCCTCTTGATGGATGAATATCCTTTCCTTTCGTCTCTCTACCCAAGTCTCGCACGCTACCTTCTGCGAGTCAATGCAATTTCCATCCTCAAAATTCACAATATTTTTTATCAAGTCATAATTTTGGCGTATTTTTGAGCGAACGAGAGGAACAGAGAGGAACAGAGAGAGAGAGAGATGGATGGAGGGGGGGAGGGGTGACAGCTTTCACTCCACGTTCTTCTTCCTACGCCGAGTGTTTTTGAAACCCTTAAATGTCATGCCATTTCCTTTCCTTTTCCATCTCTGGAGCATGGACGAAAGGCAAGAGAAGGTATAGAGAGGTAGAAAAAACACACACAATTTTTTTGAAGTTTAGGTGTGGAGTGAAGGGATGAGAGATGGAGACGGAGGCAGTGAATCCGTTCACTTCTTTGCATACCTACCTGTCGCCCTTCCTGCTTTCACTCTTTCCTCCCGCCCCGCCTCCCTTTCCGTCTACTCTCCTTTCACCTTAATTTCACCTCTTTCTTCCGCCCACCCCCCACTTCTCAGCTTCTCCTTAGATACCATGCCCTTCCCGTTTCCTCCATTACACATTCCGTTCGCACACGCGAATATTTTGCGGATTCCGCCCCTCGACTCTTTCCCCTCTCTCCGCCCGCCCCTTCGTACCTTCCCCTCCCACTTCTTCCATCTCTTGGCCAATCCCCCCGAGGCCCTTTCTCACACTTCACCATTCTTCCTCCAGATGCCGTGCCGTCCTCGTTAATTTCGCAGTTTCTTTACCCAATTTGCTGAGTTTCTTTTATTTCCCTCGATGACTGCGTGGAAGAGAGGGGGCGGACATGAGGTCTGCTCATACAACATTCATCCCGAAACCGTTCACATTTACCAGGCTGTTCATACAGAATAGCTAATAAGACTGGTTGGATATTTACGTGGGAAAACCCACTCGGCACTTGCACTGCATTTATGCTCGCATTCATTTGGGACCAATGAAACTATAGAACCCTCGTAGTAAAACTAATTCTCATGAAAATAAACAACAGCACCGCGGGAAAACATTTTACGAGTCAATGCAAATATATCAGTGTAAAAATCATTCGCCTTGACCGTGTATGTTTTTTAAACTCTGAAATTGTTGCATTGAAATGCATATTAGCGGATTACTCCGTTAAATGTTACTGTTGCGGCAACTCCCGTAGTTTTTTTGGTATTTTACGATCATTTCCCAATACTAGTTATTATATATTGATGGCATTTTTGCCTCAAAAATGGATCCACAACTTGAAAAGTTGGTGTGTAAAGAAAAGAATAATTAAAATACATCCAATATTTAATAAAGCTCTTGACCAATAGTTGATAGATGAGAGGAGAGATGGATAAAATAAATAATATAAATATAGGAATACTCTTTCGGGGCTAAAAAAAACTTTTTCTGGGAATATTTAGCAAATATTTATCAGTAATTAACAATCTAAATGAGATACAAATATTTGCTGAGTTACTATTTTTAACTACGAATTTTGTATGAATTTTTTTTATTGACATTTTCTTGAAACATTCAGAAGAGGTAATGTAAATAGAAACGGAAATGTTGATGATGCACGCGTGCATTGAAGAATTTTAAGACTGAGGGAGGCACGAAAGAAGCATTCATGCTGAGAAAGGCAAAATTGAAATTTTTTAACGGCAAACAATAAGAAGCGAAAGATTTTACACCCGACAACATATGATAAAAACCCTCAATTAAAAGCAGTCTTTGGACAAGAATGAGTGTGAAAAAGTACAATATAATATTATATTTCAACGAAAGATTTTACATCTTATACTAGCGTAGGGAATAAATCAGCTAATGATGATGAGTTACGGATGTATATATTATTGTTACCAAGGGTTTCTTCGAAACGTCTGTGATGAAAGATACTTTCATAAATGTTTCATTTTTTATGGTGAGATGGGGTTTGTCAATGTATGCTGCTTCGTACCACGATGGCTTTTGGTGATATATCCTCCTGTTTTGAGCAATAGCTTTCTTTTTTCAGCAAAATCACGGAAACCCTGTTTAAAATATTTAATTACTGTCAAAATAACTATCTCTTTCTAAGTGAGAGGCACTATCAATGGTGAAGGGAAATTAAGAGGAGCCTTGAAGTTAAGGGGAGCGGAAGAAGTGAGTGTGGATGGTGGCAGGAAAAGAACAGAATTGAGTAAAAGGGGTGAGAGGGAAAGAAGGGATGAGGTCCAGGATGGAATCAAGGAAGAAGTCCTTCCGGGATATAGGGGTTAGGGATAAAGAGTAGGAAGCGGAGGAGTTTCCCTTCTGCGAGCAAATTAAAACTATGCCTCAGGCGAATTAACCTTAAGTTACGGCTTTGTCGAACCTTGTTTAATTAACTCGAGTGCCTCAATATAAAGGCCGCATAAAAACAGGCACCTCCTTTATTTTCTGAGTAATACTTTGGAGCGACGGAAGCGGTGGCGTTCTACTCAAATCATGGAATTAAACTATGAAAAGATGAGTTTCAGCGTTTGAAAATGACTCTTGAGCGTGTTGCAATGGCAAGTACTCGAGCAGCGATCACATTCGTGGATCCGAGAGTACGAATATATTTTTTATAAACATATGTGTTTGTATATGTAAATGTATGTAGCCATTATAGGATTCATTTACTTATTCTTAAATTTACCCATTCCATTCCATTACTTCATGAGTCTTATTGTGTCAGTGCTTTTGTGAATAACCATTTTCAATATGTGCTCTATGAATTCAGGTTGAAAAAAATGAATAACCAAACACGTTTCTCATTATTTATTATGAATTGAAATTAAGAGATGACTCATATTTTGGAAGTAATAACCATCTATGTCAGAGTAAAGTGGTTTTTTTTTGGCAGCTAAAACTTTGCAGACAGCTGTAGCTCACGCACTTTTAGAATTAAGTGCTTTAATGAAGGCAGTAAAAGAAGAAACAATTCAAGGGAGAGTTAAAAAAATTCAGTTCTGACATCTTGCAAAGAGTTAAATCACATAAATTCTTTTCAGATCTTTAGCCAAGGTACGTCTGTGATGCAACGTCGTCGCCTTCTAATTCCCACTTTTGGCGTGTGTGTTGTGTAAAGTGTATGGTGCATTCCAGGAAAACGTTTTAGCTCTTAGTTTAGTAGTCTTACCACCTTTTTACTATTAAGTCTCTTTTAAAAAATCCCCAAGCATTAATTTTCTTGCTCATAAATACGATATTCATTTATTTTTAGCTCACATTCACGTTCGTAAAATATGGTTTTTAAATTATCAGATATGAATTAGTGCATATCTTACATGCAGAAAAATTCGTCTTGCCACTTTGATACTACACAGTCGATTTGGGCTTATCGACTCAGAGTGGTCAGATTGAGTCAGTACACACCAAAAACAAGTGGTTTATGAAAGTAGGGATATCAGAGTGGGCAAAAAGTTAATGCATGGAGGAGGAATTGTCGTACCCATAAATGGAAGTATTATATGGCACCTTTGATTGCTACTCATGCTATTAATAGGTCATGAGGAATATTCTCGCAGAAAAGCCTTTAATTATTAATTCTCACACATGGTATTTGGCCAGAATACCTTCAAGCCTATCGATCGAGACCTTTCCTATTCCATTAAAAATATCACTCATGCAATGGATTTATTATTCGAAGGGTTTATTTAGGAAACGAAATGTACTCGTAAATTGCTGAAAGTGATAAAAACTAGAAACTAGTGACCATCCCAGTAATTTTCACCGAATCAATTCCTCGGTGAAGTCATTTGTGGTTGCCGAACGCCGAACTGCGAAGGGTGCGCTGACCCATCCCCTACACCAACTCCTTGGAGACCATCTGACGCGCGTTCGAGGCAGGGTTAGTTCTCTTCCATAGGCCGCACTTAAAAGTCGTTGCAGTTGCACGGAGCGCCACCGCCGTTTCGGAGGAGGGAAAGAATGAACCCCACATACGACGGGGAAGGGCACCCCACCACCTGCGCGATTTCCTTGTTTTTATTAGGTAACCCGCCCTCAAATACCACCCACTCCCCCCGCTTCCCTACCTCCCACACACCCCCTTCCATTTGTTGTTCACAGCTTTTAATGCCTCGGGGGAAGGAGGTTTGCTGGGAGTGGAGGGGGGGGGGTGGGCCAAGTCTCGCGTAATGTGGTCATGGTGTGCCGGGGAATAAGGCAATATCGCTCCCCGGAGCCAGCAGGCAATGGCATTAGCAGAGGTGGTACTCGCGAATGGAAAAAAAATGCATGCAAACGAATCGTAGTTTTCCTCTGTGCGTTAGTTTTTATATCGACTAGAGTTTCTGGGCGGACAAAGCCACCGTTCGTTTCTCATGGCTAAGTTGTAACATGGCACAAGGGGCGCGTGTTGAATGCAATGCAGAGTCCTGGAGTTAGAGTGGTATATCCGAAGTGTGACGACCTTCGGCAATGTTTTATGACCTTCAATAGAGGCAATCGTCTCTTCGAGGCGATGTTAAGGAGAGTACTCGGAGAACGGGGGATGTAAAGTCAACGACGTAAAAGTTAACGCTAGATTGCGTTTAAAGGGAATACCTAACAACAAAACAGCGTCTTCGTTGGAGACACGGTGAATACTTTTGAGAGGTATCCAGGAATAGTTTCAATAAAAAAATTTTATGACTTCACATTTGAGTTTTACCCCCATGGGTCATCTTTATGAGTTGTGCCAATCTGACAGTCACTTTTAATGATAACATATGCTTTTTATTTCTTTTTCTCATTTTCCGTGAATCTTGTAATTGAAATTGCGTAATTGAATGATTATTGGCATTCCATTTTGTAGGCAAAAAGTCCATTCGACACCTATTATTTACCTTTTACAAACCTTATGTTGATACATATTCATATTTTTCGGGAAAAACGTATTTATTTGACGTGGCATTTATTGCAGTCAGTAACATGTCATAAATATCGATTTAAATTTCATTTAAACATGCATTCTATTTCATTATTATTTTTTCATACCAAAATTAGTAAGACAGTTTTCCAAAGTTTGTAGTTACATGACGTTTCATCATTAATGCTTTAAAAAAACAATTATGTCTGACAGACGGGTGAGACAAGCCTTTTAAATTGATTATAATATTTTTATCATATGTATTTTGATAATGAGGATAGATAGTAATAAATCTCACTTTTGCTACCAAAACATAATATAATTTAACTCGAGTTACGGATACTAAGTACTTATAAATATATTAATAGAATATTTCATACGGTAATAAGCTGAACATGTTTGAATGAGGTACTTGAATAACGTACATAGACATAACGCTCGGAGATTATGTGGCAGAAACACTTTGCAGAATTTAAATGTTTCCAATTTACTGTTGTCTTCACTTACCAAACTTTTTTTTAGTAATTAAGAACACCATATAGGAAAGGAAGTGAAAGGAAGTTCCGACTTTAACTTAGTTGACAATCGACTCCTATGAAATTCCTAAGAATTCTGTTTTTCCACTTCTGTGAAACGGAATATTTATAAATACCGAGCTATATTTGACTTTTTAATGATATTACTTATAGGCAGAAGAAATTATTTACAGCAAAGAGGGTATTCCACAGGAAAAAAAAATTAGCCGCAGCACACAGTTTTTCAACAAACAATCCTGAATAATTAGCGTTGAAATAAAAAAATGATGAAAAGATTCCGTATCTCGCTTTACAAGCGCGAGATATGGACGGTGGTATCAGCTGAGAAACCTCTATCGGAGTGGAATGGAAGCAAGTTGTCCGATTGAAATGGTATAAAAGTAACGGTTCAATCGAACAACAATCGATTAGCATTTCTAAAGAAATTTAAAAATTATGCGTTTTAAAAACATGGTAGAATGATGAAGAGGAGTGAGAAATAAAAAGGGATGAGAGTTGCAATGAAAATGACCAAAAATATATGAATGAAAAAGTTATGATGAATTTGAGAGGGAAAAAATAAGGAGACAAGGCCTTCCGTAAACCAAATAACCCTCTAAGTCAAACTGATCGGGGGTGGAAGTCATGGGAATTGGAAATTAGAAATGTCCCAATTTTTGAGGACCTGATATATTTCATTCGCTTGGCAAAATAAAATGTTGCATTAGAATTATATTTGGGCTCCTATCCCATCCTCATAGATTTATTTTTAGTTATCTCTTTGCTACTAGTATTTCAGTGTAGCCCTGTGCGTAAAAAGAAACAGTTATTTGTAATATTATTTTGTCTTATCAAATTTCGTCGCGTAGTAATTAATTCGTTATTCAATTGCAGTGATGTTTATCGCTTTTCGAGGATATCTCCTCTCTGAATGATAACAATAAACAGAGTATTAAACATGATCTACGCATGATAGTGTTTCCTGTGCAATTTTTTAATTATTTCAATTAAAATTTATTCTTCTGAATTGCACACTTTTATCAAAAATGCCTAATTAAAAAAAAAAAATTCCTGTCACAGAATTTCTCACCAGAACCTTCGTTTTTTTCAAAATTTATATTACCACTTGAGTTCTGAACCCAGATGTTAAGTAATATTTGATAACGTGATAAATCAAGGTACAATTTTTTACATTTTTGGGAATGATTCATGAGAACTTATTGCACCCAATACACAGGTTGACGATTTAATATTCTTCCATATTATATCTGTTCTATTTTATTCCGTTGTAATGCCTCAAAAGCCAATTTTTAGCCACTCATTATTACTACCAATTAAACGGATGAGAGAACTACGAAAGGAAGGCAGCTAATTTTTTTCAAATAGTTGATTTTGAAGGTATTTTATGCGGGATTTTATGGGATGCGACTGCAGAAGCATGAGATAACATGAACATTTTTGATAAAGGGAGAAATAATTCAGCCATCGTAGGCCGTATTGTGCAGAAGTGTGGGATTATTCAGCTTCTGAAAAATGAAGCGATTTTGGTCATTTAGAATTAGTATTGATGTAACTCACACCTGAACGCCTTTCGAGTAACCATCATGGTTACTTTCTCTCAATAAAAACCTAGAGAACGCGCAGAAATAAAAGGATCCTTGCCACTCCAACGTGGAAATCAAGAGGTTTCCGGCTCTAACCCGGCGATTCCAGACGACGTCCCCAATTTTGAACTTGAAAGCGATTCCCAACCCATTCCCTCCACTCACGGATGTCCCAGAATTCAGGTGGGAATTCCGTCCCCACTTTCCATCCACCTGTGTGGTTGCACGGGGGCGGTTGACAAGGCGACGCACTCGACGGGGAGACAGGGGGAGGGGGTAGTGGGGGGGGGGAGAAAGAGAGAGGGATGAGGAAGCGGAAGAAGATGTGGAGAGAGAGGAGTTGGAAATAAAACGGAGGCGAGCGGATTGAGTGCCCTCCCTCGAAATTCTGGAGCGGCGAAGGGGTTTGAAAGGATCCCCACACCCGCGCACGCACTCCCTCGCATTCTGGACGGTTTTTAGGCGCCGGAGGGGATGAAGGGGAAGTTCAGCGAGTGAGGTTTGCGAGGGTGTGGGCCGGGGAGGGGGGGGTAGGGAGGGAGACCGGACGGGGAAGAAAGGGCAGGAGGAAGGTTAATGGGGGAAGAGGGTAAGGAGAGGTTTAGCATCCCTTTTCGCCACGGCCAACTAATTCCATCTCATCCCCTCCAGCCCTTCCACCGTATTCCCTCAATATACGAAAGCCTCAATCCTCCCCCGATCCGCTACTAGCATGTCCTCCCCGCTCCCAACCCCCCCTCCCCGTCCGCCAATTCCGCTTTTATTCTCTGCTACACCTCCAATTCCCCTCGCCAGCCTCCTCCACTCATGAAGGCCCTCCCACCAATAACCACCCCTTCATCCACCGGAAGAGTCTCCTCTCCCCCGGATAATTGGACCTCCAAGCCATCTCCCACGCGTCTTAATTACGCCGGATCAGAATCTTATACTCCCTCTATCTTTCTCCTTCGCAGCTCCAGCTGCCCCATCTCCTGGACCCTCCCTCCTTCCCTCCTCTGCTCCCTTCTCTTTTATATCCCCATCCATACGAATATCTCGAATCTTACCTATCGCTTCCCATCCTCATTTTCCTCTCTCCCTTACTCACCGACACCGAAACGTTCTAACTTCTATTCCCCGCTTCCCATAGTGACATCTCATCGAACTTACCAGTTACACTTCCTTCTCCCCGAACCCCATCTTAGTTTTTTCCAGCTTCTATTTAGGAGGGGTGGGGACAGTCGTTAAAAACGTTCGCTTCACCTCATTCCACCCAGCATCAGTTCCTTCTCTCTGATGTCAATCCTTTCCCTCCTTGCGGCTGTAGATCTTAATCGCCTCCTATCTTCCCTTTTTCTAAGGAACTCTCACACCTCATCTACTCCCTGGGGCTCTGACCCCGGCGGGTAATTCTCTCCTTATATTGCAAATTTGACCCTGGTTCCCTTTTCCCTCGTCTGGGCACCCCCGCGTTGTTTCTTGTCTTATAAACAACCGTCTTAAAACCCCAATTCGATTTTGGGTTTGGATTTCTCTCGATTCCTTGTCCTCTAGGCCTGGGACTTAATATTTACTTCCAAATATTGAGCAAACAAAGTGTATCTAGTAGCCACGACTTTGTTTGACCATTCTCTGACTTCAGCAAATAAAAGTTTTAATTTTCTCCAAGCATTCAATCTGGTATCCTCTGCAATGAACGTTAAACAATTAATAATTAGGAGTTGTATTACTTTAACAAAATTACTCTCTTGCTTTTAGGTTATTTAAGCGCAAGTTTAGAGTATTACACGTTCATCCAACTTTTTCTGTATCATAACACCACTACAGACAGTAAAATTGCTATATATAGCAATGATACCTAACCACTTAATGGAAACAAAAGTGTAGAATAGATACAAAATGAAAGAGGGAATTTTTAATTGAGAGCACAACGTCCATATTATGGTTTGGTGGGTCATTTTATCGTTGCATCCAAGGATCAGATGCGCGAGGTTGTCTATTCGAACGCATGACGGTCAAAGAGTAGTATCAGCTAGCTGTAGGTGATGCCTCACTTCCCTCGTCATGACTTTGTTCGTGATTAGGTTAAACATTCCACCACGTGCCTCATCGTTCGCCCTGCCGGTCGCCCAGTTTTTTCAAGAAACCGTCCTTTTTGGTGTATTTTGACGCTGCTCGGTAAGCGCTCTGACATACAGGGTCTTGACCCTAATTCCTTCTCCATCTCGCAGGAGAGAAGCGACCTTTTTCGTTTCTTCAAATGCCCTTCGGCGGTTTTCGTCGCGCGCGAGTTCCTGCCACGCGTCCTTGAGGAGTGCCTTGCGCCACGCGTCGTCACCGCCGAGGATTGGCAGGCTGAGCTTCGCGTAGACCACCTTCGCTTTTAGAGCTGTATCGGTTACATTGAGACCACTCTGCTCAAGCGGGCCATAGAGCTGGTTTCTGGACACTTTCTTTACGTAGCCATTCCAGATCATTTTGTTGGTCGCTCTAATAAAGTTTATTGTATTTAGCGGGTAAGGGCCACAGATGGGCCACATTCCAAGGCCCTGGGAAGAAAATCTGGTTAAGGAGGCGGACGCGGGTCACGATCGGGAGGAAAAAGAATGAAAGCTTTCCAACACTTGATTTTACATGGTGGTCAATAATTCCCCAGTTTCGCTCAATCGTGGGAGCCAACTCCTTCTCCCACCAGAACCCTAAGATTTTTAGCGAGGGTGCCTCTGACCAACCGATGGAGGTCGAGGGCCGGTTGCCCTTCAGCAGCAAAAACCAGGATTTCGGGTTGTTGAGGAAGATACCGCCTTGCTCATATGACGTTAATATGTCGTGGGCCAGAGCCATGTGGGACGGGTCGTCTACGAAGAGGGTTATGTCGTCAGCGTATGCGACGCCCAGGCAAACGGCGCCGTGACGGCGTACCCCGATTCCACTGCTCTGCAGACGTCTGAGTATGGGGTCTCAGGCAAGAGCGAGCAGCAGCATTGACAGTGGATAGCCCTGCCGAACGGAGTTCCTGACGGGGAAGGGCGGCGAGGTGGCATTGTTTATCCTAATTATAGAGTATGTTCCGTTGTACATCGTTGAGACGGCACGAATCAAGTACTCGGGGAAGGCCATCGTCTTGAGCACGGTAAGAATCCATTCGATCCGGACCAGGTCAAATGCTTTCTCAAGATCGATAGCTAGCAGTGATAAAAAACGACCGCCATACAAGGACGCGGAAAAAATAATATCGCGAATTAAAAGTGCTGCATCGAAGATGTTTCGCATTTTCGACACAGCGTACTGGGATGGAGAGAGGACGAAGTCGGCAGCAGCCGTCATTCTATATCGTAGGGCGTGCGCCAATATTTTATAATCTGCGTTTTAAAGGGCAATTGGCCGGAAGTCGTTGAACGACTTTGGCCGCGTCTTCTTTGGTATAAGCGTTATCACGGCGGTCCTCTGACTTGCAGTCAGAGAGCCGCTAGCTAAAATACAGTTAAAAAGGTGGGTTAAAATAGGTTTTAAAACATCCCAGTACGCTAAATAAAATTCAAAGGGTAGGCCGTCCAAGCCGGGTGCTTTGCCCTTCGGGAACATGGACGAGACGCAGTCCAGTTCGTCTGAACTTATGTCTCGACAAAAATCGTCTTTTTGATCTGTAGGAAGCGTAGGGAGAGGGGGGAGAGGGGGTGCGTCTCCCTCCTTCCATGGAGGATACCTGTTAAAGGTGTTTTGAAAGTGCCGGCCCGCTTCCCTAAGGAGGTCGGTGTCACCGGCGGCAGATTCTCTGACGTTCTCTTCTGAGTTCTTTTTGCCACTTTTAGGGAGCGTATGTTTGGAGCTCGTGGCCCAGTATAATTCTTTTAGGGACGACACTTGGGCGTGGAAACCCTCCGGCGCCACATCCTTACGCAGGAGCTCTTCTAGCGCTCGGTGGTAGAAGGAGATGGTTTAATTTTTTTCCCTACGCCACTCAAAAGCTTGTTTTTTGATGTGTGTGTCAATGCGGGGTTTGAAAACCTCATCCCACCATACAGAAAAGTCTGCACCGGGACGGAGTGCCGCGATCAGTTCACACACCCGGGTGCGGATAGAATCGCGGTGAGTCGCGTCCTCCAGCACACGGAGGTCCATGCGCCACACGGAGCCGCAGCGGTTCGCCGGTTCCCGGGACGCTTCGTCCGACGTGTCGACGATCGAGGGCTCGAGTTGTCACCGTATACCTCCCCCCCGACCTCGTCCGAAGAGGAAGAGCCATCCGTGGTCTCTACGAAGAGCGGGTTAATCGGCAGCGTTCCACAGGGGGCCTTCTTCGAGCGAGCACAGCTGGGGGCCGTTCAGGCCCAGGAGGTGGCCTCAGGGGGGGGGGTGGCGGACTGGAGGTCATCTGCCGAAGGGGCCCCGTCGGGAGAAACCAGAGGAGATCGGTCGAATTGGTCCGCCTCTAGAGGAACCCTGGGAAGATCGTCGACACCTTGGCTGTCCTCAAAGGAGAAGGACGATGAAATATCTGGGATTTTTGACGCCGACAAAGTTTTACTCTTACATGAGCCAACTTCCGCGGCCTGTGATACTTTCTTGAGTTTCCTTGATGACGGAATCGGGGGGCACGCCGTTGGGGAAGGGGGACAATCGCAATCAGATGCATTCTCCTCCGCTGTCACCCGTGATTCTTGGGGAGTTGGAACCCCGTGATGCAAGGATTGCGGGGAGAGGGCGCCGGTGGCGTGGCTAGTGAAAGGAAGGACGCAGGATGATCCGTCCTCTTTTGACGGGGTCACGGAGATAGGGGCTGGTGGTCGTGAGAGTATATCCGAGTTGGTAGGGATCGCAGCTTGATCGATGTTCGAAATCACCAGTGCAGTGTCGTCATTCCTCTTCTTTTTTGGATTCCTTTCTTCCGTTGACGACTTCCGCCCCCTCTGAAATTTCCCTCCAAGTGGAGGGGGATGCAGGGGTTCGGCGGGAACAACTGGGGGCGCACCCTCGAAGAGCATCAGCGACCGCACCCTCTCCTCCACAGCCATCTCGGGCTCATCCATCTCCTCGGCGGTGTTCGGGTTGGAGGCCAAAAACATTGCCTCCGCATAGCTCTTCCCTCCCTGGTTCCGAGGGCGGGTCTTGCGCTCGTGGCCTTCTTGGTTGCAACAGGCGCAGCTGCGGCGCTGACCCTCGTAGATGATGATGGCCCGGTTTCCGCCGATTTGGAGGTAGGTGGGGATATTTCTTTCGACCATCATCCGCACCACTCTGGTGCCTGTCAGCACTCACGCCATGTTGTCGCCCTCTCACGAGCGATGGATTTTGCCAAATCGTTGAAACTCGCCTTTTATATTCCAACGAGGTCTCTACGGGGAGACAAAAAACCCTGACATTACAAGGGCTACTGGAGGTCTCGTCAATGGTAATCGTCGTCCTTGGATCATTTAGTGATGGAAACGGTAGTTTCCGTGGGATATTATCTATGATCCTCTTCATAGTAGCTTCAGTTGCCAACTTCAGGAATACCAAATGGCGGTTATATCTCAATTGGATCGCCACAATCTCTTCCTGTGTGAGGCCCAGCGACTCTAGTGTAAAGAGGTGTACCTCCAACGGAATAGGGGGCTTCGCCTGCTCATCAACTTGCAAGGCAAGCGTGTTCACCCGACGTACGACCATTTTGAAATAAATCAAATGGAGCACGCCAGCACGAAAAAAAGAAGAGCACTCTGAAAGCACTCCAAGAAAGAATAAAAAAACACTCGTGTGCACTCCCTCCCCACTACAAGCACCCGGCGGCAGCAAATAAAAAGGAGCCTAAGCTCTACACCAGGACTCAAGGTCAGTCTTGATCCAGTAAACAAAACGAAAGCACGGCCTTCCCGGCAGAAGAAGTCGAGAGTCAAACCGCACGCTTCTTGATGAACTAGGCGGTAAACCGCCGCTCAACAGAAAACACGATCGGAACCTCGATACCCGAGAGAGTCTGGAAGTGCCGCTCTCCAAATCCCGGCGGCCGAAGCCTCGGACGCCGGTGAATTTTAGACACTCGGTGAACACAGACACGTCCTCTTAAACCCTGAAATATCTGGACTTTAAAAGTAACAAGAGGTTGTGACGAAATAACGCACATACAATGTCGCAGGCATTCGTACTCGTGCGCCAGGCGCCAAAGTCCAAGAGGTTAAAGCCAGCTTTTAAACACTTGGGCTGTTTATACCTCAATTATATTCATTAACGTTTTAAATCAGACCAGAACCTTTTTGTAGCGATTACATCTTATTCCAAGAAACTGCGGGAGATGCCGCAACAGTAACTTTGAAACGGAGTCAACCGCTAATGTGCATTTCAATGCAACAATTTCAGAGTGTAAAAATCATTCGCCCTGACTGGGATCTCAGTCAATTCGAAAGATTTTTACACTCTGTAATTGTTGCATTGTGTAACATCTTACATACTAATACGTCTTTGGATAAGACTTTTCAGTGTAGGCTATTATGATATTAGCCTGCGGTACCTCGAAATGTAGATCAGGTATCTATTGCACTGGTAATTTCAAAAAGAAATATTGGACGTAAAAAGCTAACCGTGAAAGAATAATCCAAGTGAAAAATTTGGAAACTGGAATACTACTGTCTATGTCCTAATTATTTAATGATACTAATCTAATAAATTTAAAAATATGAAATTTTACGAAAAGTTAACTATTCAACGTTTTGCCGTGAGCTTTCGAAACACCTAAAACAGTTGTCCATATTGGAATAAAATCCATGATTAAAAAATAATTTTACATAGGATTAAAAATATTGCTCTTCAATTTATTTTGAAATGCCCACTAAATGCTTATAGTTTTATTTTTATATATACTAAAATTATATTTTTTCGTTAATATTACAATATTACGACTGTGGGTTTATGCAGTGTTTCTAGAATTTTTCATCAACTCCAATCAAATTTCCTTGAGGCTAGGGTGAAAGTTATAAAAATAAGAAGGAAAATGACACGTTTAAAATAGTCGCTACCCAGTAAGAAATAACGAATAAATGGACACTCGAATTGGATAGCTACCATTTTTTTTCTCCATTGCCACATTTCACGATTACTTTATCCCTTGCAGTGCCCGAAATCCTTTTTTACGGGGTCTACAGCCTTTTTCGCACACACACAATTTTTTCTTTGCGAAATGACTGCGAAATTTGTATCAATTACTTTTAAATACCCACCTACAAAATGAAAAAGTTAAGTCCTTCGGTTGCTTGGAATTTATTTTGCGACGTGACGCTTTTTTCCAGATAAGGCTTAAACTATCTTTCCACTGAACAAACTTTTAATATTGAAGACACTTCAAACTCTCACTGCATCTATGATTGGCCTTACCATTTTATTATTATTTACACCATTTCAGTGTGTGATTTTATCATAGGATATAATGTCTACGGAACACGTTGTACACAAGATGCTTCACGAGGACCTTATATTTCTGCAATGGATATTAAATTTGCATTTACAATGGCCTATTACATCGTGACGGCTTAAAAACCTGGTCACTTCCATAATCGCCACGCTCCTGTCTTGTTTTTCGGCGTATTGGTTTTCAAGGATTTTATTTTCATTCCTCACCCTTCTCACCATTATTGATTTTAAAAGATATGCTTTTGCTAATTAAAAATTCTTTAATTCTCTCCAGCCTCTTCACCAAAACTACAGATTGTACAAGGTGTTCTGAGTGATTACGAGGGTTATTTTCTTAATTACATCCATTTGTTAAAAAAAATGTTGAACCCTCTTAGTGTGGTGAGGATTCCAGGGGTACTAGTGAGAAGTGCGAAGGGTAATTTAAGAAAATGTATCACCTTAGGAAAAAAAACATTAAGAAGTTATTTGTTTAGATATCCATATGCAGTTTTTTTATTTTAAAATAAAATATTGCAGTTAATAATGATGTTATACATTTACATCATCTGAAAAATAAATGTAATTATTACAGTATTATAAATTTGAAGAATATTTTTTTAGCAATAATATTTCGATATTTAGACACAATACTGATATTTTTTTGAAACATTTTTCAAAAACACTACCATATTTAAATATAAGAAAAAGTCAAAAAGACATAATAATAAAGAAAAACCAGTGAATTGCAAATTTTGTTGTCACACTCTGCATAGTTCGATTTTGTTGAAAAGGCTGATCTCACTGAGTCAAATTGGGACTTGAAAAGCATTTAAAATTGCTAATAAAAAATTAAAAAATATGTTACGTAATTGTACGGAATTCACCCTATCGATAGCACAAAAACCATAAATTATTAAAGAAAAAACCATAAGTTACAGCGATTTAAACAATAGCCTACGCAAGAGCCGATATATCGGCCCGCCGCACTAAGAGGGTTAAAAAAGTTTTAACTAACGGTTGTAATTTTCCATTAACCTGTTTTACTTCTCTACATAACCACCGTTCATTACCAAGCACTTTACGTAACACTGTCCAAGCTTATTTGATCTCTCAGTGGGGAGAGTCAAGCAAGCAACTGTTTCAAGTGCAAAAAAAGGTAGAAGTACAATTTATTTTAAGGCAACAGCAGTGCTGAAACGCTAATCTATTCAACATATTTGCTTTTTCTGTTGGTTTATATGCGTTTTTGATACTCATAGTAGAAGTTTTAAGGGAGACGACCGACAGCTGAGGTCATTTTCGCCATTAGGGATGGACAAGAAACAATGAAGGGTGTAGGGAAACCCGGCGTCGGCGTTAGCCTACTCTTTGCGAAAGGCGCCAAGGGGTCCGCAGCTTTACGTCCAATCCGACGGACGAAGTACTCATTCAAAGTGCCCTCCTTAAAAGCACCTTAAGTAGGGATCGAGCCAACACTGACAAATATTCAACCCCGCCGGGATTTGAACCCGGGCCCTCTGGATAGAAATCCAGTACGATAGCCACCGCAGCTTGATCCCCCTTTGGTACCTATCTCACATAGAGTTTGTGATATGTAAAATTTTCCGTAACAATCTTGTAAATAGTATTGCGTACAACGAGAGAAATATAGAAAACAGAGCACTGATCCTCAATTCTTAAGTAGTTTGTCATTCTTGGTCCGCTTGTTGAGAGATTTCATCGTTCTGGATAAAGGGCTTACCACTCCGCTCTTCATTATACACACGTGTGCGGTCATTTTTAGCCTCAACATGATTTTATAACCTTTCCTTCAATCATTCCTGTAGGTCAATAAACTAGGCACAACTCCCGATGATCCTTTTGCACACAAATATCGAATCACAGTCCGACTTTAGCAATTGGTGGAAGCCACGGTTCTCGCGGTCATTGTCACCTGCGATCACCGATAGGTAAACAACAACTGAGACCTAAAAGATAAGTACAGTGGTTTCGTATACGATAGATGATGCTGCTTAAGTACAACTTTGATCTGACCAGTTAGCATTTAAGTATAATATAAAGTCCATTACTTTAGAATATGCCTCTTAATAGAAAATTGCATCGAGTATTATGGTATTTTGATTTACGGGAGATAATTATTTTTGAAATTTTCTGTCGGAGAATACTAATTGCAAACTTCATCTTCTCGTTTCCTGGATGCAATACTTTAATGCTTTCATAAAAATGTTTCTTTAAAACAAAAATGAAAAATATTTCCTTGAATGACTAAAACAAATGGAATCGGCTCAATTGGCACTTCGTTTGCTTGGAAAAATGTCGAAATACATATTGCACTCCATACACACGCAACACGAGTTGCATTTCATTCAGAAAGCGCGTTGGAGTAGTCTTGTGTGATTTTCACAGAATTCTGTGCGTTAATGGTCCAAAATGTTGATAAAGAAATAAATGCCACGATATGAAATTTTAGGAAAGAAAAATTTTGAACAATGTAACCGGTACCTCGTTATTTTTTTCACTAAAGGTTGGCATAAATATAATTAACGGTTGAATAATTGAAATACGTATATGCCTAATATTTTAGTAGAAGACAATCTTCAAGTCAGTGAATTGGTATTCCGTAAGTTTCATTGTCATTTACTTAAAAACTAGTTAAAATGGAAATAACTTTAGTTATTTTAAAATAAAATAGCGTAATCGTGGACAAATAAAAGCCCATATAAAAATATCTTTATGAAATCTTTCTTAGAGTAGTTTATTTTTTAAAATGTGAGCAATTTATAGTCTCGGATTGATTTATTTATTTGAAACTACATTCTATATGCTCTTGCCGACCTTCTTTATTTAGGATAAAACACATCACTTGATCATCATTATTTTATATAATAATCCTTATATATATAACACATATAATATTTTTGACTTCGTAGACACCATTAATTTTTTATCTTCCAGTAACTTTTAGGTGGACCAAACGCCAATTGTTAAATAATTTTCAAGCGATAAGCCTCAGATTTTTTTAAGAATCCAATTGTATTAAGTGGTAGATTTTTAAGCGGATCGGAGTATAGTTTGTCCTCTAAGGCTTGGCGGGATTCCAGGATATTAGAGTTGAATGAGAATAGTTGAAAACAAAATGGAAATAGAGTAATCCTGCTTTTGTCTCCTCCTGGATTCTCTCTACAGTCACGACGTAATTACTCTGTGAGAAAGGCGTCAAAGGTTAAGACATGATAAAGCATCGTACATAATAAACTGCAAGCCAAATAATTATCCACCACAATTGAAGCCGTAACATTGATGATCCCTATTACTGATGCGAAACAATTGTAAGGTTTTTGCATGGAGGGACGATGTAATCACCAAGATGAAAATGATTCATCCCAACAGTCGCTAATTACAAAAAAAATCACAAATTTTCGCAGGAGTTGATGACATGCACTCACCGAACTGTTAGAATTACTGGGTTACGTATTTTATTCAATTCAATGCTTCAATTGAATACACTTTTGACTCCTATGAAAAAGTGCTGCGTATAATCTGTACTTGTTTGGAACTGATTCAAGGTATTTGATTAATAAGCCAACGGCAGGAAACGAAATGTTTATTTTGGTAAATGAAGTGATTTCCCCATGTGAGTGTCATCATTGAATCAATTATATCATGCTAGTTGACGGTAGAAAAATATTCCATTGTTATCGTAGAGATTGAACGTATAATTGAGGACTTAATTTTGCATAAATCCGCAATATATCGTAATTTATTAATACTTCATTGCCTATACAGAACTTAAAATAAAAACTGCACGAATTTGAATTCATTTCTAGCAAAATATCAAGACATACAGGGTTCGTCCGGAAAATAAGTGTACTGAGCTCAGGAAAAAAAATTTATCACACTTTTACATATCTTAAGCTAATATTCCTCAAAATAGGACCCTTGTGAGTCGATACACTTGTTCCAGCGGCGTTCCCATTCCTGGAACGCTCCCGCGAAGGCATCATCGGGAACCTCTCGAAGACTCGTCGTCGACGTCTTCTCTGCCCTCCACGAACATCTTGTGCCACCGAAAGATCATGTTTCTGGACATGGCTGACTCCCCGTAAGCCTGGTTAGTCATACCGACAGTTTCGGTAGACGATTTCCCAAGCTTAACCGCAAATTTGATGGAATAACGCTGCTCCAAAAACTTCGGCATCGCGTTCCGTGACGTGGGTCGAGCGTGGAGGTTCGCGTTAACAGAGCTCCTCACTACACCACAGCTCAGAGCCGACTGCCTTTTTCAGCGTCGCTTGTCAGCATACCCCCCTCCAATCACAGCCCGTCAGAGCGGTGCTGGGCGCGCCTGGAGCGGCGGGAAAAAATCAGTAGTCAGTAGACTTATTTTCCGGACGAACCCTGTAAATTAATGCAACCTGCATGCATTAATACCTATCATAATAATGTATTAATATCTCATCTTCAACTATTCCAGTGAAAGATAATTATTGAACCTGAATAAACGATCTTAAGTGATAATTATGGACGATTATAAATTAATTTCTGTCGCAAAATTCATTTTGTGCACGTAATCTATCTTCAAATTGTGTTTGCGCAAAAACAGAAATTTTATTTTTTAAAAATGGTAATGCATTTGGCGTATATCAGTTTTTACCTAATTGAGCCATCTTTAAATCTCATAAAAAGTAATTGAAATGTCGAAGAATTGAATGAGTCTAATAGATACAAAATCCTTCTGGGGTATTTCTTCATTTTCTCTAACCAATTACGCAGGAAGGACGAAGTGTATCCACTGTCATTCAGCAGAGCGCACTTCAATTTGTTCATTTAAATGACCTCATTAGTGAACGCTTGAATCCATCGATATAGGATAGGTATAATGGAGAAAAATAATTTTGCACCGATTCACAAATATCTTTCAATGAATTTTGATACTCTTATTTGAAAAATTCTTCAAAACTCTTTTTGAATTCTTAAATAAGATATGGAATTCCTTAATCCTTTAACCTTACGTCTCTTTCCGTTGACCATCACATACTAGAAATTACAGATGCAAATTGCGACAATATTCATAAAGTATTATGTAAATTTGCCGCAGAATTCAATTCACCGTCAATTTAGACTTATTGAGACTTCGAGATATTCTAACTCAGCTACAACTCCATTATTGATGGCTAATAATCTATTTCAAACTTTTAACCTTAAGAAAAATGCAAATCTTCTTCAGCGTAGCATTCTTCCAACAGTCGTACGCCATGCGCGATAGGGATTAGAAAAAGAAGAATTGAAGCAATGGTAATAATATACAAGTAATTATAGAGGCCGGTAGGAAGGAAATACTTATGTATGTATTTTTAATTGCATTCTTGCCATCATTCACTGTAAACAGAGAAATAACGAATCCTTGAATTATTCACTCTTTTTTCACTGTCATCGATTATAGGAACACGTACGTACAAAGTGATATCGTGTGGTACTTCGATATTTTTGGTACCTGGGGGATTGGTGCTGGATTCACATTCACGCGATTGAGACCATTTCATCGATCCTAGCAGTTAATCAAATATTCTGTCCATAGGGCTCACACCTTTTTTTGTCTAGTGATCGTATGACGTCTCATCTCCTTTTACGTCAGTTTTTTACGAACTGGAACTCTCGATTTCATCGTGTTTTCAAATTTTAAACAAGATGGATCCCAAATACTCACAGAATATTTTATGAAAGGTCTACACATGAAAGAGTAACTCATTCCCTTCAATCCTGCTACGCCAGAATTTAAAAATGCCCATTTTACATATATCGAAGGTTCTTCAAGTCGCCATCACCGACGTCAGCTAACCCCCGGCAAGTTGAGGAAAGAAAAAGGTTTGCTCCGTTTGGTTGCGTTTCACAACCCCCTTATTACTTTCCGTCACCGTTTCCCGAAAGGCAACCACACGATTTCGGGAGTCTTGACTCCCGTTGCCTTCTCGAGACAATTTCCCGCCTTTGTAGGGTCACAGGAAGAGGGGGATGTTTGGGGAGATCCCAGGCCCCTGCGCTAGCCGGAGGCAGTTTACCCTCCCGCCTCTCGATCCGGCATCGCAGCCGCCGACTCCAGCATGGATGAGGGCATTGCTCAAACACCGAGTGGTCGCACAAGGGGAAGGGGATCCCTTCGGGCTCCGCACGGCGACAGGATATCCCAACCCGCACGAGCCTCGACTCCTTCTCTGCCCATCCCATCCGAAATCCGCGGTCGACTTCTGTACCGTGTGCCTCTCTCCTCGCATCCCCCGCAATCATAACCTTTTCAAGTTTAAGAGCCAGGGGAAAGAACCGAAAACCTTCTCGTAGAAGCGATGCTTGGCTTGTGTTTAGCTAGAGAATGATAAGGATTTTTATTTCTGTTTACGAGTGGGGATTCAGTCCGATGATGAGGGTGAGCATGTTTATTCCTCAGTTTTCATTGTCCATCTCTTTACTTCCGCTAATGAGGTAAATTATGAGTCAGGAACTTATCCTCTCTAAAAACTGCAGTTACGTCCAAGCAAATAATGATAAATGAATTCCAATTCTGCATAACTGCCTAATAGAAGATTTACATTCGTCTCTACAGGGATGAAGGTATGAACAAATTGTCCCGCGCTTTTACCGTGGCACAATTTGTTCATAATTCAGCATAGAAAAAAGAAAACCTGCTCAGACCGACTTCAGACACTCATTTCAATCGCTATAACACTTTAAATACACAATTTTTACCTTATTTTTCACCTTGCATTTTAAATCTTATCTTTGCGATACTGCCTACGTATATAGGAATTTCTATGATTGCCGGACCCTTTAGTGCCAGACTTTAGTTTTGAGTGCACCAAGAGTGTCTTCTTGCAATTTTGATACGAGTACTCTTGCATAATATTTGAAAGGTTAAAACTTATACGAGATATGTACGTACAGATATCGCAATATATAGTATACTGTACCACATGGATCACGATGTCTGCATATATAGTATTAGTGTCGTTCAGTGACTTACACTAAAACACGACGGGTAAGACATCCTTCATAAAAGAATTATACTAACCCTTATATGAAATGTAAGGTGCTTTCCTAAAGTAAACGTTACTTATTGATTAAATACTATCTTAATTGGAAAGTTATAGACATGCTAACTATTATAAATGCGAAGTTTGGTTTGATTGGTGAGGTTAGACCTCACCTAGTAATGATCTCACCGGCTTATGGAAGTTACACATTGAGAACGGAGGGTGAACAGTCCCTTTCTGAAATTCAATTGCTGCATTTCATTTTTTTGGAAGATCTGGTACTTGAAAAAATCAAACAGTTTAGGCGTAGCTGAGGGTGCCCAGAGACGACCACCAGAGCCAAACCCAGGGTCGCCAGTTAGCAGCCAGGAACTCTACTAACTGAAATATGACGTTCCCACGTCATTATTAACTGAATTATTTGACTTTTGATATTTTTGTATTCTAATAAAAGATGGATTGCAAAATATTGCTCACTGAAAAACTACAAATGAAGTTGTGGGAATAATTTAGGCAATACCATGGCGTGTGCTATAAAGAATTTTATTTCATTGTTTTACCATCAGAAATAAATTAATCCATTCAGAATGGGTATGGAATCGGCGTGACCCGTGACTAAGTAAACTAATTGCGTACGACCAAGTACGACAGAATACTGGCTGTAGTATAATTTCACTTGTTAAAGTCTACTTCAATTTTCCTTTCTTTCTCTCTCTCTCTCTCTCTCCTGCCAATTGTGGCTTTTGACGTATGCTCAACCCTTTGATTCATTTGATTCTCCGAATAGATCTGCATCTGACACCTTTGTCATCTTTGAAGGTCGCAAAAAATTTAATTTTTGTATTTTTTTATCAATGCCAGTGCTTTACAACCTCTGGTTTCTACTTTTCATTGCCCTTTTTGTACAACCACCAGATGTTTTAAATTTATTGACAACAACTTCAAGTACCATGGTACTCGGATTTCATGAAATCCACCAAAATTGATAAAATTATTAAATATTAAAAGAGGCAAACGAAAACCAAGGTATTCACCATTCTCTTCTCTGCACTGTCTCACCAGTGAAAATAAATAGTCTGTTTGGTTATAGTATATTTGGTCAAATCATTTTCTTCAAAGAATTTCATAAATTTGTGATGATGCAGACGCCCACAAACACAAAATATTAGGTTTCCTTCTTCGCATGAATTTTCTTCCAATTAAATAAACTTTTTAAAGTTCAATTTACTTCTAAAACTTTTTATTGAATCTGTCCCAAAATGTGATGTTTATATTACCTGGTTCTTATATAGATTTGTTAACATATAAATACGCATAAAAGAAACTGGTCCATTAGATATCTTTTGATACGAGTTTGCTTAATGCCTTCACATATATTGATCAACTGAAAACCAAACTGTTATTAATACGATAGCTATGGATAATAAAAATATATATTACATCGATCGCATAAGATTACATAATTTCCTTAGGTATACAGAGGAAAACGCTCTGTTGATTCCTGTGTAAACGAGTGAAATCGTGAATTTTCAACAAAATATATCAAACAGACACCATAAATCTGATTTGATTCTTAAATTTGAAATAGCATATGCTTCTCATCTGAAAACTATTTTTTCCTACCATTTTACCATCATCTGCTCAAGTAAAAGAAATTGTGTATTATAATTTTTCACAAATCCATATGGTTTTATTTGACATTTTTTATTCCCATCTTCTTGGAATTACATCGCAAAAGCGCATTCTTCACTCGAATCGGCATTGGAAACCATCATGTAAAGGTTTCACGAGTCATTTGACCAGGAATATGCGCATGCCGAACTGTGGCAACAGGTTACGAATCGGTTGAGCACACGGGGTTGATAATTTTAACCTTGCTAGACGTGCATGATTTTCTTTGCCAGGGAAGGTTCATGTAATTGATGGTTTCCGGCTTAACTTTATGGAATCGATTCATATTGGGAATGGGAAAATAGTAACTTTGTGATTCGACTAAAAATTTATTGCGATACGACCTGGGTCCAGACCTTTAACGTCGAACCTATTGCAATAAATTTTCAGTGGAATCACAAAGTTACTATTTTTTCATTTCTAAGGGAAGGTTCAATTGGGAAAAATTTCTTTGGAATGATATTAACTTCTTTATGAATTTTTTGGTGCACCATAACAGCAATTAGAATGTTTTGTCATTAAAATGTGTAAACATTCTAAATAATTTCATTGTAGAAATAAAAATATTGTATCCTATTTACACCATCGATTGCATACCCTCATACATGCTCCATAGCGTCCGTTGGTACCTGTTAGGGTTTTGTAAATATTTACAGAAAGGTATGGCTCAATAAAGTAACTTTTTGAGTATAATTACTTTTTTCAATCAGCGAAAAACATTTTGACCCCACTCTCTATGTTAAATACTCCCTTAAACTCAGGTATTAGTATTTGATTCCATGCATAATCATGCTTTTTTTCGATTCTCCCGTAACACCTTTCTTTCCTATGTCTTGAAATTGATAAAGTAAATTTAATTGGAAAATTTTCATATTTAATTATGAGTAGAATGGGATAAAAATAACTACCTATAGAAATGCGATTCTGTTGGAGTAAGATTAATTTATTCATAAATTACTTAATATTTGTGTTAAAAATATGATTGCAAATAGTCACAAACTTTTACCGGCTTTCCTTTAAAATTCTTATTTGCATCCCTCAAATAAATAAACAATAATTTCACTGTATTTAGCTGAAAAAAATAAATAAATATAACAATTTAATCATAATTCTAATTTTAACAATAAGTCAACTTCGGAATAGATTGGCTGGAAGGAACTCTTTAATGACGAAGGTATTCGTATTTTTGTCTTAACCTTTTTACGTAAGACGCCTTCATTTAGTGTTATCCAAATGCTTTCTGCTCAACGTGAGGCAAGTTAACAGAGTTTTAAGGAAAATATCCATCTTTCCGTCGAGAGAAAGGGTGTTTTCTTTTATTTATATTGGAAATTGGGCAGTCCAAAAGTATCTCTTATTCAAGGAGCCTGCTTGAAAAACTTTGGTTAATGGCTCCTACGACCAACTCATAATTTGCGTAAATGCGGGTTCCAGGTAAAACACGGTTAATTATTTTCATCGCTTTTCGAGGCAATTACAAAAGGATTACCCATACCGCATCCGCCTCTCCTCTTCATAAATCACTGTAGACTCATGTGTTAGGAGATGCAGCGTCCTTAATCACCGGAAAATTGGCATTTGATTTTAACGTGAACCTCTGTAGAATGTGCGGTTTCAACTTCAATTCCGGCAACTGTGGCTTTGCCACCAGCGTATCCACGGCTGCTTCTGTCGTGGTGGGTGAAAGGCGGAAACCGAACGAATATGGTCTAACACTGAATGAAGGGTAGTTTGATTCACTGTTTATGTGTTTCACGTCAATTCAATATAGTTTTTCACGAAAAACTTTAGTTTTAAATAAAAAAAAATACTTCAAATGATCAAATAAATCGTCATAGTCACAATGTATTCATCCAAAGTGTCGCTTATAATTTGGAGAATTTGGATAAATGCCCATGATTTTGCCACAGTCAATTATATATGACAGCTTCACAGAAGATTATTGGGTCAGCGTAGAGATGCTTCGACGGTGGGTTAGGGAAACAAGTTGAATGTCTAAGCGCTCGTGGCTGAAATGGGTGAGGAGATTACCGCGTGGAAAGGCACCAGCGCAGCAAAGTCTCGTCGACTGGTCTGAGTAGCTGGATAACGTAGATAAACACGAATCCAATTACCTACTCGTTCTGCATAGGCAGCATTACAACTTGTTTTGGGGATCACACTCCTTTGAGAACATGCAGTCGTGGTAAAATATTCTTCAGCGAATTGGAAGACATCCACATTCAAGGTAATTAAGGAATTTCCTACACCTAGGGGCGTTCGCAATATCTCCTTTTTCAATTCCAGTTACTAGGATACATGTTTAGCTATTTAATTAATGGAAAACAAAATAGTATGATGTGTTTGTGAAGAAATAAAGGACATAAATTGAATAACCGAGTGCTGAGTTTTAAAGATTTGATCAGAAAACTGCGGTCAAGCCAGTTTTAGTAGTTGGAAAGTTAATCCGCATTGCTGAGAGGATATTCCAGCACTAAAATTTCTGTCTTAATTATTTTTAAGGTACAAGAACTTTTATCATTGTTTTATTTAGAATAATGACTAAGTAACTAGTGTATTGCTTTGAAATGATTAAGAATATATTTTAAATGTAGGTGTAACTATATTTTTAATGATCAATGCCTTGATTCTCTTTGCACGTAAAATTTACCGCGAAAAGAAGTCCTCAGTGTATGGTGCCTGTAACATTTCAAGCACCAAACATAGCATTTCATAACTGTTTCAATTTTTGCGAAATTTATGCTGCACGTATGTGCATAAAGAGATATCAATTTTTAAACCATTTTAGGTGTCAGGTTTTTGTGTACTTATCGAATTCTATTACTTATCACTAGAATTACTCAAACCGGAGGACCTTTTCTAGTTTTAAATGCAAATTATTGTTTCATTTTTGCCAAAAATATCATTAGTCACAAATATTAGGGAAATTTTAATTTTATCTAATGATAACATAGCATGATAAATTTATATTTCATGTTGTCTACCCTTAAAATATTTACTTGTGAAATAAAAAAATGTATTAGGCATTTATAGACATTCAATGGACACTCTCATTGCCCTCTTAAATAAGCATGTGCGCATTCTATACTTGTCGGTAAAGGTACCTCGATACATTATACGGAGGAAGATTTCTAATCCTTTGGGCTGTCGTGTTGTTCGCGATTCAAGATACAGCGGGTTTCCATGTACAACGAAGATTGTTATCGCGGACACAGGGGGATGTGTAATGTGTCGATAGAATGGTGAGATGAGTGTTCGATTTTACTATTGGCCAAGGGTGGGAGGGGAGAGTGTAAGTAGGCCAGGGGTCTCGCGGGAAGAGGAAGTGTTGTTGTTTAGTATTGGAGGAAAAACTGGGTGGCAGAGGGTATAAAAGATTTGATGGAGACGAGGGGCGGCTGAAGGGATAAAAGAAAGATAATTCTTTTCTAAACATGGAAAATTGCACAGAGTAGGATTTAATTTTTCTTGGTGTATCTTATACTCGGCTAATATTACACATTTCAGAGATTTGACGCTGGATAATGGTTGGAGTTTGGCAATTTATTTTCAGTAACTTCCTTGTTGAAGATGCTAATAAAATAATATAATTTTCAGTAGTCTACGTGATATATATTTTTTAATGAGGAAGTAGGGGTGTTTTTATTGGTATATTTGAATAATGCCTGGTACTTTTCTTAAATGTAAAATTCATGTTTACCCTAAAAATGTGTAATGTATATTAAACTAATATCGGCATATCGTATAATTTCATTAATCCTACAATAGAAACACTGTGGTAAATTTTTACCTTGACGCATCTGTACAGAAATAATAAACAGCATGTACTGAATACGAGGTTAAGCCAATTAATAAGTCGGAAGCGTCATTAAAGCAAGCACAGAAGCTGTTATGAACGTTTCATTGAGAACGCTATGAACATACACCGCACAGCCCCAACTTAGCTCCCTGTTATTCCCGCTATCTGTTCGAACCCCTAAGAAGTCATTTGGTCGGCCTACATTTCTAAAATGATGATTCCATAGTCCAAGGGGTTACTCGTTGACTGTGACAGCAAAAAAAATTCTTCTATCAAGGACTTATGAAGAGATGGGATTAGTGTCTGACTGCACAGGGTAAATATGTAGATAAATGAAATAAATTTCACGGCGATACTTAAATTACTATTTCCTATATCCACTTTTGCGACTTATTTATTGACTAACCCTCGTATATTTTATTTACAAGCTGTTCCTAGCAACCGGTTTTTCTGTCAACTTCATTAATAAGTACGCCCAAGTTTACGAGAATGGGTTTTTTTTACAAAAAACAAATCCTAAAAGAACCATTAGTCTAGAAATATGGAAAAGAATTAATAATCGGTTTAGCAGTCGAAGTAAGTATTTTGCTATTGAGGTGCCATGGATTATGCATTTCTCTTTAAATGGCAAAAGAATATTAGACAGAACGCTGACGGAAATTTATGAACACGTCTGAATTAGAAGCTTCACAATAAGGCCAGGATATGCTTGACTTATCATTAAAATCACCTATTTCATAAATTAATTATCTGCTTATATATATATATATATATATATATATATATATATATATATATATAAATCAGCTTATCTGCTTATAATGCTTAGAAGTAAAAGACACTCAAAGCTTAGAGAATGATAGATCATATATTCTGGTCTTGAATAATCTTTTCACGCTGTCAGGTGGTAATTATCAAGAAATTTATGTTTCAAGAGCCTGTCAATGCCCTGTCAGCGTAAATAAACACCAAATATATATTTTCATGCTTTATGTACGGTGTCGAACTTCATAATGAAATCCTTGAATGATTAATTAAGGCATTTATTGGAGTAGAATAACTTCCATTTGGACAGTAATTATTTCTTCCCTCTTTATACGATCATCTCTTTCTCCGTGGATCTTTTAGATCCCTGTCCCTTCGAAACCATCCGAGAGGTCTTTATGCTTTTCTTGTTCAGATGACATATTATTCGCTTGCTTTCTCCCCCTGAGTTGCAGCAGGATGAGGGAGAGAATATATCTTTTCTCTTACCGCCAGGCCAAAATATAACAATCATCTATTTCCGGGATGTGTCCAATAACATCGCGTTTGTACTTTCTCATCTCGAATTTCGATCATCTCTTTTGTTTTCTCTCTCGTTCATCTGTTACTCCTTTTTTCTGGAGAACCATTTCGTCAAATGAATAACATCGTCCTCTCCGTCATCTCTTGTCCTTGTCAACTATAGTCGTTCTATAATTAAGAGTAGGGATCGAAGAATGACACGAATCAGCATTTCTTTATGTATTTTCCGTAGGGTGCTACTGAACTCTGTTCAGTGGTGAAGCATCTAATATAAGTTTATTCTGTTTGTACATAATATTAGGTGGAAAAATGTAAACAAAATATACTTTTTACTTAATACTAAATTAAAATAATTGAAATTGTTTCTTAGTAATTTCTTTAAAATCTTATCTATTTAAATTTAAGTAATTTGCTACTATGAATTCGTTACCTAACATGCTTTACCGTTTTCAAAATCTTCAAGCCTCAAGAAAATAATGAATACATATCTCTTAGATATGTATTCATTATTTTCTCGCTCTTTATTTCACCGTTAAAGAACCATTTGCCGTCGGAAAAGGGAATAAATTATGAGGATATAATGCCTGTGTTAGTCCTCAGGTAAACATTTGTTTTTATCTTCTGAATAGAAAGAATGATAAGCCACAATTCTAGCAAAATTTTAATATTAAAACTAAATTTCCTGGTTTAATACGCTGGATTTAGATTTGAAAATATAAATACAGAGCCGGAGCTGATGAATAGAATACTAATTTCCGCTATTTCACGCATCTTAATACGAAGGTCTTGAAATAAAATTCATTATTAATAAAACCCTTAGATTACAGCTGAGTCTTTTTTAAGCATGCTCCAGTAATCCCATTTCTCGACGTGAATCCCTTGCCTTTCTCCAGTGGCTGTTGGCTCGACCAAATACTATTTTATTCATATAGACTCAGTTGACCAATTGAAGAAATATCGGTTTAAAAATTTCAACTTAATATATTTTCCCTTCTGCCAACCCTTCTTTTCAGAGCTCTACCGAGGAATCTCCCGAAGGATACTCGGCGAAGCCGTTTATCAATCTCACTGTCCTTTGCCATTCTTTATTATCTCTCCCCTGTCTCTCACCCACAGCCCTCGCCATCCGCTTCAATAATTATCCCATTACTTCAGTCGTGCATCTCTCCATCCAATTTCATCTCTTTTCCCAGGGTTTCCGCGTTATCTGTTCGCCGCTCTCCTCTCCTGGTCTCCTCCCAACGTGTGTCCAATCTATTGTGCTGCTAACTCCCCGGCAAGTCGTTTGTTCTCCGCTAGCACTAATTGGGTCCCCATTCAAAATGCAATTATTCCGTTGATCCCGTTTCATTTCTGTATTTATTTCATTCTCGGAACGATGTCATCGCAACGATTCGAGTAAAATTCTTTGAAACAAATGCTCTCTACGAAATCTTTCATCGAGTCCAGCGAAAAATTGGTGAAATCAAGTAAAAGCAACAATTTAGGTAAGCTCCTATTGATGATCTTTAGTTATTAATTTCAGTTTGCATAGTTATGTATGTGTATATATATACATTATATATATATATATATATATATATATATATATATATATATATATATATATATATACATAATTTAGATTTAAAATACCAAAGCAAGGTGTAATGAGGCTTTGAGTTCCATTCAAAAATTCATGCTTAAAATTGCATTATAAAGTAAATAAAATAGTGCTAACAAATCGCAAACTATTCAAGTTTATTGATTAATTTTTTCAGAGTATACTAATTGATAAATACCATTTCAACAATTTCAGTGTGTAAAAACATTCGCCTTGACCGGGGATTAGTACAAGGATCCCTCGATATCCAGCCGAGAGCTTTAGCTAGTAAAGATATTGAGGCTTAAGCTATCTTAAGTCTCGGTAGTAGCACTCGGCAGGACATCGAGGGATCTGGGTTTGAATCTCGGCCAAGGCGAATAATTTTTCACTCTGAAAATGTTTGATTAAAATGGACATCAGCGGATGACTCCGTTAAAATAATAAATAAACTCCGTTAATTAAAAGCTTAATTTTTTTTTTAATTTATCTTTTTTTTTCTTGCTGATTAATGGTTGTAAATGGGATGGGGATTCGCTTGTTTTGTTAAAGAGATTTGTGTTTTGAAGTCTAGTTTTATGTATTATCTTTTGCAATTATTTGGGACTTGTGTGCCACCTGACAATGTCTATCAGCACATGTGTATTTTTAATAATAATAATAAAAAGGTTACTGTTGCGGTACCTCCCGCAATTTCTTTGAACAACTACCTAATATAAAATATTACATTTTTAATACATATTATAATTAAAACTTCAGTAAATTATTTGAGGTCACACCAGTACTTCCTTCAATTGAATTCATCCATTCGCTCCATACTGGATCATTTACCGACATTTCCTTTTGATTCTTAAACAATCAAAGTTTATCCATGTATTTTTTGAATAGGAAATATTATATATTCCCCTTTATTTTATTAATAATATAGAGATTCCATCAATATCCATGATAATAATTTATAATTATAATAAAGTAAAATGATCTGAATTTTTCAAGGGCTCTATACTTGAATGAATGATATAACATGGCCTAAGCCTGTATGTCCCACAGGATATAACCCACCACCCTGGCAGAAATTCACTAAAAAGCCTCCCATTTCTTAGCATCTTTATGTAATGTTTGACAGAAATGAAAAATGTCGATTCATAGGGATTAGGGTTTCCAAGGGATTAGTAGAAAAAATCTCGTACATATTTAATTGAATTATGAAATCATGGGCTCATATAAATTGCATGCAAAATGTTACCCGAAGAATTCAGATTTATTTTAGTTTTATTACAAATCAGTATGTCAAGCAATAAAAATATTTGGTAAATTAGAAAATAAATCAATATTTTGAAAATCAAAGCAACTGATGGCTCTGGATGAATTTGCTCATCATTACAGTATTATAAAGTTTATATTTTAATAATAATTTCACCAAGATATTTCTTCCGTTTATCAACTTTAATTTCATTCCCCCTTTCGATCCTTTTTTTAGCATTATATAGTTTTGAAGTACGCAGTTGGCCACTACTGTCTACTCAGTATACTCATGAGGATTATTTAATTATCAAGGGTCTATGCAATTAGTTATCCCATACGTAATATTCTCGACTGAATCTCCGAATTAACATTATTTATACAATTTAAGGATATGAGTGTACTCTGAGAGAATTCCTTTCCTTCGGAAAAAATAACGAGACGCTCGCATTATCTAAATTAACCCATTCATTACTATTCATGCATTGCATCAGAGGAAATGAATATTCAGCCACTTTAATATTAAAATTAAATGGGAAGGATGCTTGGCTCAAAGCTTTGAGATAAAGTACAGGGTAGGGACCCAAACAGATGCTCTCGCTCCGTTGCCGAGAGACGAAAGTGTTCAAGCAAAAAGTGACAGTGACGCGCGGGGTATATTCTGAGAGCCACGAGAAACTCCATTAAATTTCACGATGAAAATTGTGAGAAAAAAAGGGCTCGGATGAAATATAACGAGTTTCACTGTGTCATTTCAGTCATTTGTGTAGTTAAATACTCATTTCTTGATCTGGAATCAAGCTCCTTTATAGAGGTGATAGCAATTCTGGCGGAAGAAAGATGTATCACTGCTTCCATAAAAAATGGAAATCCGATATGATACTAATTATAATTTCACAAGAATAATATTCCTTAAAATTTAAGTCTAGTTATATCAGATAAATCATAGTGCACAAATTTGAATGTAGTTGTCCCCTTACGCCTCCTTTCCCAGGCGTTAATCAGACCTTAACGCTACTGTGTAAAATAATTCATGATAATTTGTTAATTTCAACTTAGTTTAGGAATACTTTCACTTAAACGGAACTAGTCAAAATAGGATATATTAATAGGAGAACGTTTAAATTTGTTTTGTTGAATCGCATTTGAGAAAGTAATTCATATTCTTTTTTTATTAAATTTAATTATGTTACTTTATTTTTTGCATTACATTCATTGCAATTTTTAGGGCACTTGGAGCATTTTTGATATGTTATTTTTTTTCCTACCGGTATTTTCAGGATTAATTGATTCTTAAGATTTTTATTGCTTTGGGAAATCTCTTTCTAACAAACTGATCTATTTCCACGTTTTTGTGGTTTACATGATCTTTCTTTAACACCATTTTACTTATAATTTAGTTTTAATAGAGAAGGTTACTCGGATTCAGCAGAAAATATTTGGTGAAAAAGGACAGAGAGAATGGTTTAGGGGAAGAAAAAATACTACTATGTCAAGGAATGGTTATCGAAAGCCGCAAACGGGACTATTAGAACATCTAAAAGGAAAATCTGAAGAATAAAATTGATTCCTGACAAGGTATTTAAGAAGATACATGAAAGAAGGAAATGGAAGAAAAGAATCACATAATTAGGTAGAAGATTGTGCAACGAGAAAAATAGTTCACTGTCGCAGGAAACCAATTGAGTGAAAGAATCATGATGGGAGAAGCAGTGCGTAGTGGAGATTTTACTTTGGGTGAATTAGGTTGGCTGCACATAGAGGCGAAGTATTTGTTAGGTTAGAGTAAGGAGAAAACTATGCAAATTATTAAAGATATGCCAGGTATATACGAGGGTCATCCGGAAAGTAGTACCCGTTCGTGAAATAAAGACACAAAAGTAAATATTAACAAACATAAAAAATTTTATTTGAAAGAGGATACTTTAAACTACTTCTCAACATAATCTCCAAGCAAATTAAGGCATTTGTCATAACGTGTGACAAGTTTCTGTATTCCTGCTGCATAGTCCTTCGCCGCCAGCTCATTGAGATACGCGAGGGACCCATCTTGCACAAATTTTTGCATAATGCAGATGGTGTTTAACAATTTCATGAACAATTGTTCGAGAAACATTGGGAAAATGCTCACAGATGTCATCAATTGTGACGCGCCGATCGTTCCTCACGAATTCGTCAACTGAGCTCACCAGTTGGTCTGTAATGACAGACGGTCTCCCCGAACGCTCATCGTCGTGTGTGTTCCCCCTCCCCATGTTGAAGTTGCGACACCACCGCCGAACAGACGACTCGTCCATTACATTGTCTCCATACACCTCCTTTAATTGGCGATGAATATCACATGGGCGAACGTTTCTTGCATTGAGGAATTTAATCACTGCCCTCACTTCACAACTGGCGGCGTTCTCAATTTTTTTAAACATTGTAAACAATCACAGAAACAACACAGGCAATGCTAGCGTCACGCAACTTGGCTCAGAGAAGGCAGACAAGCCACTGAAGCTATCTGACCTCGTCCAGCGGCTACTCGCGTCGTCAGCACTTCATGCGGCACGAACGGGTACTACTTTCCGGATGACCCTCGTATTATGGGAGGGATTAACTCCAGCCAAACTCTTTAGGCTGTACGACCCTCGTACGGCTGGGGTTGATTCTTCCCATAATATTCATACGGCTGTGGTAACCGTTCCTTTTAATTCTTAGCCAAGTATATATTGAAAATTAAACCAGAAAAGATTTGAAAGAGATGGAAATAATGCATAGAAAGTATAAAGTAAAGTAAATTAAATAGTACGTTGAGACATAGAAAGAGAATGTGACGACGCAGATGGAAGCTAGAGCTTAGGGCCTGGAATACCTGATCAAGAGATAAAAAGGGGATTACAGAAATTGAAATGAAATGAGGCCGTAGGGAAGGAAAAAATCCTCGTTGGACTACTTAAGAGTTTTAGAAAACGTGGAAGGAGACTGTAGATGGGATATTTCGTAGCATTTACTGGAGAGGTATTCGACTAAAAGATTCTGTCGGATCAAGGTTAGGCTCCCACTCCAGGAAAGTAAAAGGCAGCCAGATGTGAGAACTCTGGAACAATGGTTTGAATTTTAAACACAGAAACAGTGGTACTTAAGATTACCAATGAAAAGATGGAGAGGAAGGCGGACACTTGAGAGGTTGATGAGTTTGGTTCAGGAAGGGGAGAAGTTAGCGTGATACAAGGTGCAGCAGCAATGATACAACTATTATGAAGGACCAAGCGATTAAATCAGGAGGTATTTGTTTTTTTTTAGATTTCAAGAAGGCGCTTGATTGAGTAAATTGGGGGTATATATTGAATGAGTTACCGAAGATAGGAGTATATTGGGAGGATATGAGACTTATTAGTAACCTTTACGTATCTCAGAAAGTACAGTAGAGAGTAGACCCTAAATGAGAAGTGCTAGAATGACTAATGAAAAAGGATTATCCGAATAACACCCGTGTTTTTCGACCTAAAAGCATGTGGAGGAAAAGATGAAAGCGGCATTGGAGTAACAGGGCATGGGAATGAAAGTGTGGGGAATTCAGAACATAATTCTTGTTTGCGGATGATTTTAATTAGTCAGTCACCCAAGGGGTCACAGCCATTGTTGAGAGATTAAGAAAATCAATGTGTTAGCTTTGGGAGGAGAATCCATGTGAACAAATCGAACGGTATGAGATTTTAGAGACGGAGGGAAGCTATGTTGAAGGTTAAAATAGGTGGGCAAAACCATAGCTGTTGAAACAGTTTAGATGTCTTGGAAGTGTATGGTACCAATATGGTTACAGAAGCATATAAGAGGAGGAGTTACCTTAGGCGAAAAAAGTTTCGCAAGAAGACGGGAAATGATTTCCTGGACGATGGTTAACGCGGTTTAAAATGAAACACTCAATAAAAGTATGGAGCGTGGTTTTAAACGCCTTGGTCTTTAAAATAAAATGATAGATGCAGATTTTTGGACTTTTGTGATGTAGCAATGAAGGATGGGAAATGTTAAATGGACGGAAATGATAAAAACACGAAGGGCTAGGCATAGAGGCGGAGGAGGGAGAGAGTGCTGGGTAAATTCCAAAGAGAGCAGAAATGATGGATGCAGAGCATTTTGGTGTTCGATGAAATTCTGATTATCACGACGAAGTTTAAGACATTACGTAAGCAATGCAGGGTTTGGAAAAGGTCGCCCTCTTTGATTAATTAGACTGACCAGCATCTAGTGCCGTAAAAATCAAAACAAATTAAGTCATTCACTTCATTTTCTCGAAGTCTCTGAATTTTGAGGGACGAATAATTACCATAAAAGTTAAAGAATGACGTAATTTAGCTGGGAATGCTGTGGCAACAGTCAAAGTTACTCACTACCTACCTCAGTTATTTGAAATATATTGACAAAGAATGAGAAACTATTATCCAATGGATACATTCGTGTAATCAATTTTCGTTCGCAATAATTCATAAATGCAACAAAAAGGAATAAAAACGTTTGATATATATATATATATATATATATATATATATATATATATATATATATATATATATATATATATATATATATATATATATAGAGTTAGCTCTTCGTTCACCCCAACGCTTACTTCTCACCGTCTCTTAGGCACTCCTATCTTTTGGAGTTCTCTCATTTGGCGCTCACATCCTCCATATCTCTTGCCCCCCATCTTTCACCGACACTTCAATTCATCCTTTGCATCCAAAGCTCCCATCCGCACCTCCCCACAGCTCATCTTTATTTGCCGCCTTCCCAATCTACCTCCCCTTTCTTATCCCCCTATCTTGCCTCCATTTCCCATCTCCACTCTCCCTCAGACACTCTCCGAAAACCCCCATTATCCCTTCCTAGTCCACCGGTCTCCTTTCATACTTTCACGGCAATTTTTTTCCACTTTCCCGTCCCACTGACGCACACGCATACACTATCACACAGTTGTACGCTTTCCTCCTTTAAGAGCGTTAAGGACTTGAAATTTGCATTTTGACGGGAATGTCTGGAATATCAATCGCCGCCAACTTTTCCCACTGTCTCATCTTTCCTCTCCCCAAACCTTGTCTCCTCCAATCCCCCTCTCCTCCTCCACCACCCACTTATTCCCTCCACACCATCCCTTTTGTCATCTTCCGACCGCTAAATCCATTTCGCATTCCATTTTCTGCTTGCTACCTACGCGGGACTCCTCCACAACACTACAGCCACTTACTTTCTCTAAGGTTCCACGAAATCCCACCAATTTGGGCTTCCCTTTTATATCCGCTCTGTTATGAAGAGGGGCTGTGAACTTTTTTCTCAGCCTCCACCTCTTCCTCACCACCACAGCCCCTCTCTGCAGATTCCATTCCCTGAAAACAAGCCCCCTCCCTCCATCCCACGTGGATCCCCTCCCCCCCCCACTTCTCTCTCTCTCCCTCTCTCTATGTACGGCTCCTCATTTATCCATCTCTCTTTTGTTGTTAATATTATTAGAGGAGAAATTTAGCGGGAGGAATATATTTCTTTTTCTGCCCGTCACGAATAACTCCTGCCAACTCCACGCCAAAAATAAAGTTTCGGATATTTTCCTTTCGTTATCCAATTCTCCGTTCCCGTTTTTATTCTGTTTCCCTGTCACTATATCTACCCCTTTTTAACCGTTTTTTTCCTTTGCGTACGTTATTTCCCCTCCTTTTCTTCCATCCCCAGCGTCACTCCCACAATAAGATGGGTGTTGGAGAGAAGTGTTTTTTTATAGGTCGCGTTTTTTTGTGCTAAAATAAAATATGTAGTTTGGTGCCAGAGCTAAAGGATATTTATAAAGCCGTATTTTCTCTCGCTTGATTAAATTTGGGACGCTCCTTGAGTGGAATTCCCCGACAGCATTTGAATTCGGAGTGTATTTCAGGCAAAGGGATAAAATAATTATCACCGTTCAATTGAATATGTCGAGTAAGACGATTCTCATAGTTGGAATTAAATATTGCAGTTATTTTGTCAACTAAATTAGCAATGAGTCGTTCAGTTTAGTTGATAAATATGATTAGTTATTGAACTCGTCTGTTCAATTTTTTAAAGCCGTTATCTTCATCGTTTGCTATAACAATAACTGATACCTAGCTCTTTGTCGCCGTAACGTCTAAATACCAAATGTATCATAACAGTGTGTACCAATTCTAAAGTAATTACATTTTGAAGGATCAAAATTATTCCAATATTTATTTTATGCCTACATTTTAATATTCATTTAACTTAAATAAAACTACAATATTTTCACCAGTATCGTTAGTGTTGGTTGGGATCGTTATATTGATATTTCCATGGTTGTTTCTGATAATTTTATAATGTGAAATTAAGATAAATAAATGAGAAATGAGAGCAATGTCCACATTATTATTATCTGTGATACCTTCTTGTCATCTTCTGAAGTCAACATTCAAAGAAAAAATCTTTTTCTCGCGTTCTTAGGCTTAAGTAAGAATTAGTTCATATTAGTCATATTTTGAATTGACAATTTTTCTCCTAAACTTAAGACAATAGAAAATTTTTTTCAATTCCTCCTTGGCTGATAGTGCTTATTTTTATCATATTTCCTCTACATTTTTAGTTTTATAAAGAAGTAAAAAAACGTTCGAAGGTGTAGCGTACATTTTCAAATGAACGTTTCATAGATCTCCTTGCGAAAAAACGAGGCAGCACTTCAAGATTCACGACACTTCAAAAATAAAGGAGGAAATGCACCTTCATTTAGTCATTGCAAAACTTTCAAAAGCAGCCTGTGCCAATTATTTACACTTTCATAAACCCTGCAACCCTCTGGTTTTTACCAGCCAGAATGGATGGAGATATATATTAATGAGGCACGTCCGTCGAAGCAAGAGAGATCGGATGTTTCGGCCCGTTCAGTTCCCGCCGTCCGCAACCCCGAGAGAAGAGAGGAGGAAATCGAGCGCCACCGCTGTGCCACCACCCCCTCCCCACACCACCCCCGCAACACACCACCCCCATCCCACACCACCGCCCTCCCGTCAGAGGAGATCTCGTTGCGATCCGGCGCGGTGGGGGCCTGACCGATTTGGGTGACTCTGGGAGTCGGACCGGCATCACTGAAGCCTTACGCGCCTAAACCCCCGGAAAAACTTTTAATATCCAATCACGACCTATCAAAAGCACGGAACTTTAAACCGCCAATTTGAGAGCGACGCTTGTTTGTGTCTGTGTATTACAAGAGCACACTTGTGTGAGTGTGTATTCGAGAACCTCCCACCCCAATCCCACACTCGCGATCCTACGAATTCTCCCTCCCAGGAGCCGCCGATACTCCTCCCGCTTTCAAACCACCATCCAGCGCCAATTTACCGGGGTGCTCCGGCGTAAAATTACGCCATCGCAAAAACGCATGTTATTTAATTGAAACGCTATTATGTGGCGGGTGAATTTGGAGGAGGGTGAAAGGCTTCTCTTTTTTTTTACCTCCAACCTTCTGGGCAACTAACGTCCTTCGAAACCCTTGCTCTCCTACAACAAGAGTAAACAAATCTCGACCAAATGAGTGTGTGAGGCCCTCCGCTATTGTGTGTGTTTATGTTTGCGCCTCTAGCTCATAAACGTACCGGTTTCCCTTTTCTGTGCATTTTTTCGATTCGCTTTCGCAATATTTTTGGAGGAAAAACTTATCCTGTCGGTCACAATGAAAGTGATTGTCTATGAATTACAAGAACGACCAGTGAATTTCAACTGGAAGGGATCGAAGAATTCATTTATCCATTCTTCGAAGCTCCTTGTTTCCACTTTTCAACTTATACTTTACTTAAATGGCTTTTTCCACCAATTAAGCCATTATCTAAAGAGAATGAGTCGCTCTTAGTTCCACACAGTTTACGTCCACCTCCACATTCGTCGGTGCAAAAAAAAAGAAATCCGACACTTTAGATTATGCTCGGGACTTAAAAAGAGCCAGTAAAGTGCCATTTCGTTAGTCTTCCCCAGCAAAAAACTCGTTTTTATCTTAAGTGGAATGTGGTAATTTTTTGTCAGCTTTATCAATTAGTTCCAAGTTAATCATTTTTAATTTCTTTTCACATCCAGACTTAAACCTCACAGTTGCTCTCTTGATGCTATGTGGCTTTTTTCATACATAAATATTTTGAAATTCGACCATTGAAGCGAATTTTGGCTCTCATTTTGAAAATTGTTTAAGTAACTTTGTCAAAATGGTTACCTAATTAAAAAATTTTATTTGTTCGTATCGAAATACACCCGAATTTATGAAATAAATCTCTGTACGAGAAGTATCTTCTCCATTGTATGCCGGATCTGAATATTTTAGATATACATTTTTTTCGGGGTAATTTTGAATGAAATTACAGAGTAAAGTGAATATAATGAGCACATTCAATGAAAATCTAGTAGAAATGAGGAAATAACTAATTGATGCAACGATGTTAATGAAATTATGCAAAGCAAGTCTTCATCTAGTGAAAGAAATCTCATTAGGATTTCAAGTCTGTTGAAAAAATAGTCTGAAGATTCTAAAATTCACTTTACGAAGTATTCAATGCTGGTAAAATTTCATTATTTTAATGACAAGTTTACAAAAGCACTGCGACAAAGGTGTATTAACAGCAAGAAAATGTTGCATCACTTATTTCTTACCACTCTCACAACCACGTTCTTTGAGCAAGAAATATCTTTCAAGATTGCACATTTTATCAGTCAATATTTTCAACAAAAGAACATGTAATGATGTGATTATTTCCTTTAACTTTCCTCAGCTTAACTTCATTATTTCTATATTTTCAGTTCTAATTTGCATCATTACTTCTGTTTTCATATGTAGTACGGCATTTGATGTTTCGCAGGGAGCGTCAAAACTTCTAAATGGTACGAATAACCTCAAACATCCTTTTAGCGTCGGTTTTTTCAACCATTCAGTGAAAATGAAGTCACACTGTGGGAGCTGCTCTTTTCACAGTCGTCAACTGACGGGGAATATTATGACACAAGTAGCGGTAATATTTATCTTTGAAATATACAATGGCTCTACGGCGTCGCTCCATAATTCGTCCTTCAAGCCTCGAATGTTGAAGTTGAGCTCAAAAGAGGCCATTTAGACCTGAGGTAACAATCTAGTGCCCCCCCTTGAAGAAAAGGAAAGAGAGTGCGGAGGGGGTAAGAGAGAGATGGGAGTCTTGATTTAATCAAATTCCATTTTTCGCCGTTTTACCCGTTGATTATAGAGCATCGGAGCGTTATTAAGCAAGTACCTCCTTCCTACCTCCCGCCCCTATAAAGGAAACTTTGCTTCACGGTGGGTTACCGCTTAGCGCTCATTCGAGGGTTGAAGAGGAGAGAAGAAAGAGTGAGGGAGAGGGAAAGAGAGGAGGTGGGAGGAGGGAAAAAGGGTGGGCGCTTTCCTTCCCGCCCACGTCTTCCGCTCATGGTTATCCAAAGCCGAGGAATGGCGACGACTAACCACTTCCCCCTTCTCTTGTGCCTTTGTTTTTGCACCTCGTCGAGAGATCTAAGGGGAAGGCTTCCCGTTTCGGGAGAAAAAAAGAAATGAAAGGAGGGGAAACCTCACGTTTTCCGAGTTGACTGTCTTATTTTTTACCACTCTTTCCTTTTCCATCTCTCCGCTTCTCTCCCGTCCTGGTCACATCCCCTTTTCTCCCTTTCACTCCCTTAATCCCTTAATTCTCGAGACGTTTAACACTGAATTAGCCTCGTTTAAATGCCGCTCGGGTGTGAAACTTTTTCCGCACCCCTCGAAGGATAAAATTCACTCGCGTGTTTTTTGACTCTCGCAGTGTCCTCCTCTCCCTATCCTCACCTACCATTTGAGCTAAACTACAATCAGCTCTTAAATTTGAAAAATTTAATGATTTACAACTTGTTGGACGAGTCTACCGCCTAACTTTCTAATGATTTAATTAGGTTTATAACCTATTCCTCTACCCGTTTTACCTGTATTTAATGAATCAAATAGATTATGGAACATAGTGATTAAGTAGATATTATTTAAGCGAGAAGGTCCAACTTTTCAATTATAAACTCGAAGAATAAATGATCAAATGAGTGCCCATTTTGCAGGAGCTTTCTTTTTATTCCTCTGAGGGTGATTCTTAAGCCAACAGTTTAAATCAAAAGTCTCTATTTTTGTCGGTACATAAGTTAAATTAAACGCCTGCTGTCTCTAATGTTCTGTTATTTAAATTGTCCATAAAGAGTTCATTTCTGATATTCAGACATGAATTTTGAAAACATAACCTTTACATGTACGAAGTCTGTCCAATAAATACGCGAACTGAGGCCATTACAACTTTATTTTGCAAAATTTAGTCCAGATCGATTTTGTCCCCTTCTTCAAAGTACTCTCTATTCGTTGCAATGCACTTATTCCATCTTCTTTTTCATTGTTTAAAGCACCCTTGGAAGTCTTCGGCAGTTAAGCTAGTTAGTTTTCTCGTCGTCTCTCTCTTTATTGTGTCTCCCACATCTTCCTAGTTATGTCCCCTCATCATATTTTTGCATTTAGGGAAAAGTCGCAAGGGCGAGATCTGACGAACAAGTACGATGATCATGGATGGTGATTAAATTTTTGACCAGATATTGGCAAACAATCAATGCTGAATGTTTAAATTGCATTGTCAAGGTGGAGGATCCACCCATCTCCTTGAGTCAAATTTGGTCGCACGCGATCTCTCAAACTCTTGAGAACTGTGAGGTAGTACTCAGCAATTACTGTTTGTGCTTCAGGAAGAAATTCATGTTGAACAATACCTTCGACATCAAAGAAAACCAGGAGCATAACTTTTATATGAGATAGACTTTTGCTTGATTTTTTTGGTTTGATTTAATCCACTTGAAAACGGATGTATTCCACAGAGCATTATCACCCTAAACAGCTGTCAGCATTTCAGTAATTTCTTGATCAATTTTACCACTTCACCAAAAAACTTGATGTTGATTCGTTGCTCCGTGATTTCGTCAATTTCCATTTCCGACTTGCAGTAAAAACAAGGACAACGGAAATTAACATAACTGGCACCATACGCACAGCTCGACGATCCGCCAAGCGCAGAAGGCTCGCAGGTGGGCGGGGCTGTAGCCCACCAGATTGCACCAGTTGGCGTATTTATTGTACAGACCTCGTATCTCTTGGCTCTACCAGAGACACTACTGCCTTTATCCTCTTTCGCACACAAAGTATGCTTACGCACACTTACACACGTAATAATATCGAAGTTTAGGTTTTCAAATATTCACTTCACATTCTTAAGGGATTGCAGTTTTTTTATTTCCAACGGAATACTTTCATATCTCTTGGGTAAATCCTCAAGAGCGGTGTAATGCCTACATATTTAATGTTTAAATGGTATAATTAACTCAATCATGGTTACTTGCATTTGAAACTCGTGAATCGCATGCTGGCCGATGAATCCTAAAGTCTTGTGTTTTAAATATTATCAATTATATTCTGCATAATTATTTTGGATTTAAAAAATAAATCCAAGAGCGTAAAAACTATCATTTGGATGCGAAATCGAATCGAGAGTCGCGCAATCGAATATCGGGAGAAAAAAAGTCGGCATGTGATTGAAAGCCATCGCAGGGCGTCATACGACTACGGGAGAAAAGAGAGAAAGACCGGGTTAGCAGCTATTTGAATGGGTGGGTTGTTGCGCCCCGAGAAGCTTCCTCTTGTCCCTTAGACTGCGCACGAGATTTGGTTTTTTTCATATTTGGGACACCGCTAGGGTGGACGGATCCGATTTTATCTCACGGGATATGAAAACAAAAACGGGAAACCCTTTTTCAATCCTTTGTATATTTCTCGCCTTCCTTATGCCCGTCCTCACCCTACCACGGTGGAGCGGGGAACCAATTCGATTTTGCTTTACTTGCCTTGACGTGAGATTCCAACAGTCTACCAGCCTGAGATTCCGAATGTAGACAGGGTAACGGCCAATGCCGCCAAGGATTTTCATGGAATTATCCCTCTCCATCCTCCTCCCCCTCTCATTTTCACCACTCTCCTCCAACCACAACGTCTTCTCCCTTCGGGTGATACGGCGAAGGCGGGGAGGGGGGGGGGAGTGGGAGGTCGGCGCATCAGAGTGGGGGAGGTTTTATTTTCTCGTCGAAGGGACGCGCGGGGGGTGAGCGAGTAAGAATCTTGAGACACCGACGGTTGGGAGAGGACGAGAGTCAGGCTTTACCTCGCGAATGGGGGAACTGGATCCCTGTATGGACGGCGAACGGTTGAAGAGTGAAGTGAGGTGGGATCCCTTGTGTATGGGGTGAGTTTGCTTGGTGAGGAAAACGGGGGGATGGTGTGAGTGGGGGTGGGAGGGTTTGGTAGGTGGAGGGGGGATGAGGGGACCGTAGATGGAGGAGGTATGAATGCCTCCTTAGGCATTCGGCCGAGTGCTGATTTTGCAGTTGATTAGGCGGAGTCGGCGGAAAATGATTCATCTCGAGGGAATATTAATGAGGTTGGGAAGGGAAAGCGTCGGTAGATTGAGGCAGGGGCTGGGAATGAGGAGAGGGGGGGAGGGATATTAATAAGTGAATAATTGCCCCGAATTAATTAATTCTTTTGATGGTTTACAGGAGGCGAGTTATATTTACGAGCTATTCAATATCCCTTTTTTCGGAGACACTCGGAAAATATTTATGACGTTTGTCTTCAAAATAAAAAGAAACTTCTGATTACGTTGTTATTAAGTTTTATTGGATGAAAGTGTCTATTGAGCTACAAGAACACATACGTGTCCTATTGTAAAACATGGAGTGCGGGAAGAAGTTCCTTTTTTCATTGTAATATTTCTTCAAAATATTATCTATTAATGCAACACTGAAGAAGCTCAATTACACCTAAACAATTGCAATGATGTAGAAGAACACTACAATAAGCTCGATATTTTCTTAACTCTGAAGCTTTTATTCTAGACTGAACACATATAGGTCAGTAATAGATTATCCAAAGTTAATGTCGATTGCGTACTAAATGAGCAGAATTGAATTGAGAATGGGATCTTTAAAGCAATGAAGGAATGCATATTTTAAATATAAGCCTACGGGTGTCGCAATTGCCCTCGGAAAAAATATCCCTACTCTTCACAAATCACTTTTAATGTATCAAAAAAATTAAGTTGCAATACGTGATTTATGTTTTACTGATGAATCAATAATTCTTTAGGCCAAAAATATTTCCTTAGAGTCCGCTGCGCTGGGTAATTGGACATGAAAGTTTTATTCGAAAAAAGGAGAGGCTAAAAATAAAAACTCTCTTCTCAAAGGAAAGAAGATGCTTTTATGTTTTATATCTCTTTGAAAGAGACAAAAGGGGTATTGAAGGACAAGAGGGCGCAAGAACAAAGAAAGAGTGAGTGATTAGGCATAAAATGTTAAAAATAAGGTTCACAAGAAATGTATTCAATAAGGTATTAAGATATTACAAAAAAATTATGATCATCAAAAAGGTTCGCCGGAAATGAATTGATGCATGTTATATATTTATGACATCGTACGAGAACATGAAATGGCAAAGGTCTCAAAGCATAAGAGAGCATTTTAGCCAAAGTCCATTCTGATTATCAATATTGTGGTGATAATTTTGTTTTTATATTTTATCAGAGAATAGTGGATAAGTTTATCTCCCAGACTAATACCGTAGCGAATGATAAAAATAATATTTTAAACCGAAATTAATCAAAGTTAAACTATTGAACTTGACTCGGGAAGATCACACTCATCACCTACTGGAATACATTTCTGTCAGCATTCATGTAATTAGGTAACGCCTTTTGTACACAATTCGTAAATGCATGAAATATTTAATGAGGAATGGGAATCTTGGCCTAGAAAGGAATTTTTTTGTACTTAACCTGATCAATTAGAATTTTCTCACAGTTCTAAATTGCAGAAAACGCCGTTTGGGAGAAACTCAATCAATTAATTGAAGAGCCTAACTCACAAGAAAATAGGAACATCTCTTCATCGCGCACATCTCGGGAACAGAAAAAAAATTGCAAATGGATGAAGAGGGGAGAGAGGGAGTACATTTACGCAAAGTAATTGGTGGCAAACGGAGTGAAGACGAGAGGAAGGAACGGCTAAAATCTGGGGACAAAGAAACAGGAGATTGGGGAGGCAACTGTAAGAGGATATGGAATGAAGTGCCTAGGGAAGATTCAATGAGAATGACTATGACGGAGAGGATGAAGATTGGAAAAGAACCGGCGACGGAGACAATGTGGAAAATGCGGAAGGAGGGGATTGGGACGTGGGTGGGAGCGTGGGAGTCGGAGGGGTGTGGGGGATGATGAGGGGGAGGAGTGGAGAGCGGTTTGAGGGAGAGTTATAGGACGAGGGAAGGCGAGAGTGGGGTGCGAGAGGATGGGAGTGGATTAAGGGAGTGGGGAGACGGGCCGATGTGATCGATGAACGAGGACACTCGAAAAGGAGTTTTGGAAACTAATTAAGAGACCCCGCCTTGGGGGAGTAAGAGTTGGTCGGGTATGAGGGTGCTGGAAGGAAGAAAACTATGAAAAAAAAGCATAATTGAAGGGAGGAGAGAGTAGGACAATAGGGGAAGGGATAGGGAACGTAGATGGAAGGGGGCCAAGAGCCTATAACCAGGAGGGAGGGGTGGAGGAAGCGGCGCGAGAAAGTGGAAACTGTCCTACGGGAGAAGGGAAAGTGCCAAGGAAATTGCGGAGATGAAAGGAGAGAGGTAGACCTGCCGAATGTAGGAGAGATGTTCGTGATAGAAATACGTAAGAGGTATTGCCTCAGGAGTCGAGGAGAGCGCACTTAGAATTGCCAAATTTTACCACTCCATCTTCTGCGCTGTCAAGTGCTTATGACCTCAAGCAGAAAATTCATCTCCCACATTGAGATGGCACAGCGACACTGAAGAAAATCCATAATATTGCCAAGTGGTAGCGATATCCCAATAATATCCCGCGCATTCAACCGGGTTTACCAAGTCGTCCAAAATGCTTACAGTTTATCCTTAAGCACAAAGTTAATATCCCAACAATATTAAAAGCAATATAATTTTCTGGAGCCAGATTAATTAATTAAAAGATCCATCAGAAGAAGAGAAAAGGAGCGGTTTCCTTTCCCTCGGTTGCTTGAGATACAAGAATTTTGCAACTGTTAGTATAGAAGCTTTGTCCTCTCTTCCGTGAAGATAATTCGCCTACTCAAAGGCGTGCTATCATTGCCTTTATATCTTATCCATTATTTCGTATCCTTTTCAAGTATTTGGCAATTTAGAATGAAGGTATAACGTCTGTGGAGCTGATGCATAGTTTATTCTGGATAGCCCTTTAATGTGTTTTTAGCTGGGAATTAAGAATGTATCAGGGTTTAATCCCTAAGTTTACCATTGTACCAAGATTTCACCTTCAACCAGTACAAAAATGTTAAGGGACTAATATTATTTTGAAGTGCTGGCCAAATTTCATCCAACGTGAGTCATAATCCTAAATTGGCTGTGTAGTAATTCAAGAATCTTTTTATCAGCGCATTATCGATACGTACGCTTACTTTGCCGTTCAAACTATGGGATATCTGTTGACATTATCCATAGGTGAAAATCAGCAGTAGGCAAATAATTTTTGGACGCATGGAGGAATATTTGGGAAAATCATGGCGTAGATTCAGATAATACTAAGTAATAATTGATGCTATTTGGTAACGTAAGATAAAAATTTTGGAAATAGAGGTCATAACTTCCCTTAATATCTGTGCTGGAGGAATTTAATTAATTGGTGATTCTCAGAAAAATTTGATCAACTCTTCTCTTCTTTGAAGTTTTCTACATTCCGATACCAATGTGGATGTATAGAGAAATCCTTCCCTCGGAAAATTTTATCAAAAGAAATAATAATTGAAATCTACATTGTCTTCTTTTTAAAAAAATAGCTGGAGACTTTAATTTCATATAAACCTCATTGGCTCATCCGGCATGAGGAACGCGCTCCGGGATATCGTTTGTCTTTGTATCAATAGCGAAAAGAATTTGGGATAACCCAATGAAAAGATCACAACTCAGATTGTAAATCATTCGAGATGACTGATCCTGACATAACAAATAATTTTTTCAATGAACAAGCGTCACTCCTTAAAGTTACTGGCGCCATTTTCCATAGAATTCCTAATATAAAGTGGAAACAATTACACGAGGAAAGTGGTTCATGAGAAAAGTGATATTGCTCAAAAAATATTTTTTTCTACGTATATATTCTCGATATCTCCTTTTGTTTAATCACCCTTGATATATTTTTCAAGGTTATTGCCAGAGTTCATTACTAAACAATTGAGATCCATAAGAAATGTGAATTATATAATTGTTAAACAAAGTTCTATTTTTTTGAATGGGCGCCTAATGGATATTTTTATTATCTTGTCAATTAAATTTACAATTAACCTATGAATATTTGGTTTTACTCAAGTAAATATTTATTAAGCACCAATGACTGCAATTGGGCATTAAATTTAACAAAAGGACGAATAGAAATTTAAAAAATTCAGAAATTTTATACGTAAATATATTTTAGGGCTAGCAAAATTCTTTTTTAGGGTTTATATGGACGGTAAAAGACTTTGTCACCCACTACTGGTAATTATTACGCATTTAAATATCCCGCAGTTCTTGTTTTGGGATTTTCATATACTCCGCCATTTTTCGATAATGCGTAGCTGCTCTCTTGATTCAGGGAATATTTGGTTTATTTTCAGCGAAACAATTTCAAAAGGTTCAAACTATACTTTGAGAGCAGCGGCTCTGGAGTTACAGCGGGCAAGTAGTTCCAAATCCTTAACGAGTCATGAGTGACTCATTTCAGCTCCGAGAATTTTTTCATTCGAATTACGAGCCATTCCTTTCAAGTTTATTCTTTCATCCATCACAGGAAATCCAGATAAAACTCTCAATTCACTTCCCGACTCTGTCGTAATAACTTATGATGGATAACACTGTTGCTCTGAGGAAAACGGTAACTCGATACAATTTTGAATGTACACGATTCTCCTTCACTTCAGCGATACTGTTGAGATCAAGCGTAAAACATTTGCACTGACTTTTCCAAACAATTTAGAGCCTCAACTGCTTTAGAGTAAATAATGTTTCAATAAGGGTATTCTTATTACTTGCTTCATCCAAAAGTTTGTCTGTGATGACTCGTGAATTTGGTTCTCCCTCTGAATGACCACAGCTGAGACGAAATATATCAGAGCAGCTGTTCAGGACATTAAAAATAAAATAAAAATGACACTAATAACAATTCCTCAATGTGCAAAAACTGTGTTCGTAAACTTACTCGATCTTTCTTTGCACTTTCATAGATTACCAACGTATTGTCACTCCCGAAAAGAATCATCCCTACTTTCCTCCTGTTAAACTTAAATAAAACTACTCATTTAACTTAACTCTTTGCAAAATGTCTTATCTTGATGTTTTCGGGTAGAGATCGTTTAACTACGCAGCAGATATTTCGAGTTGCCTCCTTCATTGAAAGTGGAATCAACATTTGCGAGAAAGAAATCAAAAATGGCGCATTGAGTGAACGTTTTCCTGGATAAACTTAAACAGAGAAACTGTATGGCCGCAAATTTTACTCTCAGGACGAATTCTTTAACTTCAAAGATTTTATCGTGCGCTCAATCATTATTTCATGTTTTTTCATTGAAGAAAAAAAATGACGACTTTTTGAACCGGTCATTACAACAGCTAAGAACATTTCATGTGTTTAATTAAAGGCGTTATTTCAGAGTATTATTCCTCTCAAACCGCACAAACTAAAAGAAATGATCGGAAGGAGGAGAAGCACTGAATACTATTTTTCAAGACTTTTCTATTCTTATCTAAGTATTGAAAGAGGAGGGTCGCGAGAAAAAAAAATCAACTATCGGTTTTGCAGCATTGATTTCCTTGAATAAGCATAATTTAGACGTAATTTATTTCGATAAATATATGTCATATGCCAAAATGCTAATAAAAGCTGACACAGAATTTAAAATAGTAAAATGTAGCAGAGCAGTAGCTTGATCAAATCCTCAATTTGAAGTAAATGCAGTTTAAAAAGTGAAAAAACCGTTCATCGAACAAAAATTTCCAATGGCAATGATTTCCTCGTGTAAAGGCGGATACGTCCTCGGACGGCGAAATGGAAAAAATTGTGACAGCTTTCTGATGTCAGGAAATTTTTGCTTTCGACTTTCGGAATCAAAACAGAGCGTTAATTTTGAAGTGTGACAGACGTGAGGGCATGGGAGGTCAGGTCGATAAATCAGTTTTTCCTCCGTTTCTCTTTTTATTTCCATGCGTGCCTTGGGAGGTAAGCTACGTAGTGCGGGGTGGTGCGTGGAAAAGCAGCAAAAAATACAGTCCCGCTTTTTCGAGGGTGGAGGGCGGCAAGGGGCGAAGGGAAGGAGCCCAATTTTTCTCTTGAGAGAAGGGGCGAAATATAGTAAGATGAACGTGTGCGGAGACGCCGCGGCGACACGCGAAGCATGGATGTAATAGAGGAAAGCATCAATACATCCATCAATTTAGCGCAGACGCTCGGAATCGATACTCAGTAATCTGTCATTTCATGGGGTTGAGAAATTAATACTTAGCTACGAGCCATCGTAAACGGTTGAGATTGGTTCAAGAACATGTTTTCTAGATTTTCACCCTTAGGCAGTTAAAAATCGAGCGAGGGCCCAATTTTTAATGATATTTCCATTCCATGAATAAACATCGTTTCAGATATGTTAATTCTCTGTTAGAAGCGAAAATTTAAGGAAAGAGTATCGCATAATAATTTGATGATAACAAATATATTCTATGGCAAACTTTAACTTGCACCCAGGGGAAAGTTAATTTTGTTAAATCGTTGGGAATGGACATTAATTTTAAGATTGATATGTCACAGAAAGGATTAAATACTCAGACTATGATTGATATCACAGTTATTCCGTGTTTTCATTTAAGATTTCAAAACTATGTTTGATGAACCTAGAGGCATGAAATTGGTTTACCCTACGTCATGGTGTTTACTATGTTAGTTCCACATCTAGTGAGCATAGCCATGTATTTTTGTATCTTTCTTGTCTACTTTTATAATTACAGATGCGAATTTCGTAGACCAATAGTTTAAAGTTATGAATTGATTTCGAATATTCCAATCTTAAATATTTCTTAGTCACTAAAGGGTTATAAAAACGCCATCAGTGTTTTCCGTTTGATTTTGGTCGATGATAGAAGTGCAAATCTGTTGTAATTAACTGAAGTATTTGGTCTCAATAAACGTGATTACTCAATTATTTTTATCCTATATTTCTTTGTTACTTTTAGGTGTGTTGAAATTACTATGAAAGTCTTCAACTACTTGCACCATTTTTAGTGTAAGCCATAGAGATATTTATCGTTTCATGATTCAATTACAAACACTTTCTTCTCAATTTTCCTATTACAGGACTCTTTTAAACGTAGTTTACGAGTAGGAAACCGTCGATTGCTGTTATTTTTCTTACGTCATGTCCTAACGGTTAATAGGCAACAACGTATGCGTTTTAAATAAGCAGATGGTCACCTAAAATATCCACTTTTGTCTTATTTCTAAGAATCTCTATGCTGTAAGTCTCATGAAGAAACTTTGTCCTCGGGATAATTGAGAAACAGCCCATTAGGGAGATAGTACTTTTTAGTTCCTCGGCAAAATATCGCAACTTTTGAAACATCGATACATGATTCCCATCAACGCTAAACAATACTGAGGAGGAAAATGCTACTGAGCAGTGAAGGGATCGGTTTTTGGTTTTGTAAGGTGGTATGGGCAACGTGAGGAAGGGGGATTCTGTTGATATCGGAGATGAAAAATGTCCCCCTTTCTCTCCCCAGAAAAGAGGGATTGCCGCGCGGAAAAGAATGGAAGATTGGTTTTGATAAGTGGACGACGACAACGAGGACGAGGAAAAAAAAACACGCTGAGAAAGTTGAGGGAAGCTTTTTGTTCGTCGAAGGACAGCACGCTGTGGGGTGAGGGCGGTTAGTGAGGAGGGAGTGGGGAAAGGGATGCGTACTCATCTCATTAGGCGCCACTCCCCTTCCATTCGTCTCTCCCGTCTCAATCGATCCCCGGGATGGATTTTGGATTCGCTGAGATAAGGGACTTAAAGTTTCTATTCCGCGATCAAATCTTTGGTCGACGAAATGCGTGGGTAACACCGCAGGCCTCCCTTCCTCCCTCCGAGCCGATTCAAATGAGCCCCTAAATAATGGATCCGAGCGCCACTGAGTACAATCGTTTGGGAGATTAACGGGACACTGCCATACTCCACTTATCATTTAAATTGTGACCGAGCGTCCTTAACGCTGTTAAGCCGTGGCAATTCTCAAAATATGTATTTAATACATCAAAACTATCTGAAAATCCTACTCGTAAAAGCTGACGAATAGTGATCAAAGTATTGATGGTTACTTTAATTAAATAGAATTTATTGTATGCTTCATACGGCTCCATAAAGTACTCCATACTTTATGGAGCCGTATGAAGGTAACAATTTTTTTCGGAATGCATGGCAATTCATGTTTATTAATGTGGCATAAAATCAAAAATGTACGTTTTCTCTCGGTTTACATGATATAATTGCCACTTTACCGCTGAAAGTGATTCCGCATCGGAAAGAAAAATGTATGTTGCCTCAGTGAAATTATTTTTAGATGGCATGTACATTATCTGTATGTACCACCATTGTTATGCCGAGGAGGTAAAAAGTGTAACATAACGTTAGAGTACAGATAAAATTTTCGCATAGGCTTATATTGCGTTTAAGAATTAAATTTAAAATGGATAACGACCTCTCGCATTTGATTTGCCTTGATGCAATGCCTTAGCTTGACAGAAAAGCCATGTGCGGTGGATTTAAAGCTGCACGGAAGTGCTTGAACTTAACCAACGGCATCAAGGATTCCCCACCCATGCGTGAAGCCGACTTAGGAAGCGCAAACTTTTCGTTTCTCGACCGTAACTGCCGCAAGGGATCACAGACGTAGAAATGTCTGCCAGGCTTTTCATGCAAGCTCGCTTCACAATGAGTTTGTTCAGACTTTCCGCTCCCCTGTAGGAATGACATGAAGTGAAATTTAGTAAAAGAGGCGTGTTTCATGTTATCTCGTCCAAATGCTTCCACATTTTAGAGTGTGCTTGTATATTTTCGTCGTAAAAGGACTATTTTGTTTGCATTATGCTATCTAAATTGATTATCTGGGGAATGTATGAAACCAAGTGTTGTTCTTCGGCGAGCATTAAATATTTTCAAAGAATAAAGTTTGGCAAAACTTGGTGATGAGCAAAGCTGTTGTACTGCAATATTTATGTAATTATTTTTAAAAAAACCTGGAACCATAATCGTAATTTTTCTTTACACTCTATTTTCACAAATATTTCTTTAAATATTATAATATTAACTAGAATTAAAAGATGAAATTGTAGTAAAATAGTCTCTTTAATGATTTGGCATAGGAACTTGCAATCTCATATAGCCAAAAATATATGAAATCTAATGAATTGATCAAAAAATGAATGATTTTTTTTAGAGAACCTACCCTACTTTAATAAAATACCCAGATTAGAAAATATGGACGATAAAATAATATAAATACGATCGATTCGCAGAGAGCTGCGTTAAAAAGGATACGACTGTAGTAAGGATAAATTGAAGTCAAATTTTTTAATATTGATAAAGGCATGATCCGTAAAGTAGCAGAGGAAATAAGGTTCATCAAATACGACGTGAATTACGACTTAAAAAAGTATTGACTCTTAATATCAAGGGCAGTGACCATTAAATTTTACCCAAGAAAATATTATTATGCTGTCATGTGGGTTTCTCGCAGTATGATACACCTGAAGACTGAACAAGGAGGCACCTTCTGAGCTACGGCTTAAAATATTTTATCTGTAGGATTTTACCCAGGAGATACTTAAAACTTGTCCTAAGGACTTCAAGGTTAAAGGTAGTGTTGGAGACGGGACACTTTATGCCGTACTGGACATTCGTGTTCAATTCGCGAGTACCCCATTTCATCCTCCGCAAATCGTTATCAACAAACCGGAACCGTGGGCTTCGTGGATTCTCGCATTTTAGTTTTTTTTTCTCCTTTTTATTCATAATATCTCTATGATTCACTGATATGAATATCATAGTCTTACCGCTACCCTTTCCACGGCCGAGAGCCCCGATTCCAGTTTTACCATAGTGGTGGCATGGTGCACTAAATGTAATGGTCGTTAGTCTGTAGATTTAAATGCGGAGTGGGCAACCTAAAGTATCAGTAAATATCTCACGGAAATTCGACCGCCGTGTGAAACGTAATTTAAGCTAATCTCTCTTTTGGTCATAGAGTTTTTGAAGTTGAGTCGGTCATTATATAATTACTACTTCAAGCGATGTAGTGGAAAAATTAATATTTTCTTTGTTTTATTTACCGGACTTAGGAAATATTCTCTGCTTAGTTTATCTCCGGGTAACGGTGTAAACTCTTTGGATAAAACTACTGTCAATTTTCTTTTGCGTGCCTTTACTTTAAATATTATATCATGGTGTTGCCTAGATGGATTGAGTGATTTAGTGTTTATTATTTAAGTGGTATAAAATTAAGAGATATTTAACCACTTTTTCGTCTGGCAGCGGTATTATTGAGGAAATATTTAGTAATTATGCAATGAATTTCCTTAGTGAATTTTCAGTGAAGTTACGGTACATTGTTTAATCAAAGAGGAATATATATATACTACCTTGATCAAAAAGTTCCCGGAATAACCACCGTGTGGCGCTCCCATCGTTCCGATTTGAGTTCTGTTTTTTTTGTTAAATTGGTACATCTGTTGTTGATATTCCCTTTAAATCTTAGTGTCATAACTTGACATTTGCAAAAGTTACGTAGCCAAGAGTACATCTATCTCTGTGTGTGTTGGCGATTTTTTACAATTTCAGAAATGGATTTAAATTTGCAACAACGAACTTGTATTAAATTTTGCGTGCCTCCTTGTTCAGTCTTCAGGTGTATCATACTGCGAGAAACCCACATGACAGCATAATAATATTTTCTTGGGTAAAATTTAATGGTCACTGCCCTTGATATTAAGAGTCAATACTTTTTTAAGTCGTAATTCACGTCGTATTTGATGAACCTTATTTCCTCTGCTACTTTACGGATCATGCCTTTATCAATATTAAAAAATTTGACTTCAATTTATCCTTACTACAGTCGTATCCTTTTTAACGCAGCTCTCTGTGAATCGATCGTATTTATATTATTTTATCGTCCATATTTTCTAATCTGGGTATTTTATTAAAGTAGGGTAGGTTCTCTAAAACAAATCATTCATATGCTATAGGCTATATGAGATTGCAAGTTCCTATGCCAAATCATTAAAGAGACTATTTTACTACAATTTCATCTTTTAATTCTAGTTAATATTATAATATTTAAAGAAATATTTGTGAAAATAGAGTGTAAAGAAAAATTACGATTATGGTTCCAGGTTTTTTTAAAAATAATTACATAAATATTGCAGTACAACAGCTTTGCTCATCACCAAGTTTTGCCAAACTTTATTCTTTGAAAATATTTAATGCTCGCCGAACAACACTTGGTTTCATTCATTCCCCAGATAATCAATTTAGATAGCATAATGCAAACAAAATAGTCCTTTTACGACGAAAATATACAAGCACACTTTAAAATGTGGAAGCATTTAAAGTAAGTAAGGAGATACTAGCCATGCTGCCAGGAGACGTGATTGAATATAAATCGGTTGATACCGTAGTGGATGCTGACGAAGCCGTCCATTATCCAACGGAATTCCTAAATTCACTTGATCCAGCTGGATTGCCACAACATCGCCTTATACTTAAAGTAGGATCTCCAATCATTTTATTGCGAAATTTAGATCCACCAAAACTCTGCAATGGGACACGATTGTGTCTGACAAAATTAATGAAAAATATAATCCAGGCAGTCATTTTAACTGGAAAAGGAAAAGGTGAAATAATTTTTATTCCACGGATACCTCTAATCCCAACTGATCTTCCCTTCAACTTTAAAAGATTACAGTTTCCAGTCCGGCTAGCTTTTTCAATTACCATTAATAAATCACAGGGACAGTCTTTAAAGTTTTGTGGTGTTGATCTAAGATCGCCATGTTTTAGCCACGGGCAACTTTATGTTGCTTGCTCCAGAGTAGGTTCGCCTAAAAATTTATATATTCTTTCTCCTGGATATGAAACAAAAAATGTAGTTTATAAACAGGTGTTAAATAAAAAAGATTCTTAAATTTGTATGAAGTAGTGTATTATTGTACTTTATAATTTGTTGTTTTTATTTATGTAGTATATTTATATTACTGTTTCTCCCTAACCCGTGCAAAGCCGGGTATTCAGCTAGTATATATATATATATATAACACATACACATACATATATATTTATGTGTGTGTGTGTGTGGTGCGCGTGCTAAAATTGATATGCCCACAGTGGTCATTTAGGATATAATTTTAGATTTTTGCAGGTATGGTAATCCATTATATATAAATTTAATTCTGGGGCGAGTGTGACATTCTGTATCATGTTTTTGGGCGCCACCGAGGCCAAGGGGAAAGAGGGGATTTTCTTTGATTTTCGGTGCATACATGTTGAATATAAGTTAATTCCTTTTGTCTTCCTATTCCATAAAATCTACTTAGAGGGTGTGCTGGAAGGATATGATTTACCATTGAATTATAGAACGAGTAAATGGAGGAAAAGTATGAAGAGGATACTTCTTTGGTCACTCATTCACTCCCCGGCCAGTCGACATAAATAGTGCTCAATGTCATGAGACCAATATTATATCAGCTGACCAATATGCCAGCACAAATCTTATGATATTGAACACTCTTTCAGTTGAAATACTACATTCGGGCCAAGCTATTTGTTTGGTTATTTGTTAAACTTGATTTCTGGATGATAAATTGAAATACCATCTCCGATTGAGATTTCATTAATCTAAGATCTTGCTTCACGGATGCAGCTAGCTTAACCAATTACGTTCAATAAAGATCTCACTGTTTATCTTAAGTAAATAATTCACATATACTATCATAGACGCTGCAGCTACGAAAAAGAACAAGTAGGTGATTATATGAGAAAGAAACGTAGTTTTTTTGCATCTGTTACTATCATAGTGTTTAGGGAAAAATTGGTTAAAATTATATTCGGGAACACTCAATCACCACTCGTGTAAAAATATGTATCTGATATATATTAAAGGTCACAAAGTGTTTTCAGGCACACAATTGTAGTTATCAGACGATTCATATTAACTTTAAGAGCATAATATCTTAAGAAACGAATGAGGAGTGAAGCATATGTCCGGAGTGATGGCAACTCGCCATGATTACGTAAGGCAAATGATGCTCATTTATAAGTTGCCCTATTACTAGTGAGAGAAATATAGTCCTTAAGTTTATCAATCCCCATTCATCTAAGGTGGAGTATCTTGGAGAATCCTTACTGGCTAATGCCTGCTTAGTTCCACTAATTGAGTTTATATAAATGAATTTTGTTATTTTATTTTCGTAAAGGCGTATGATAGAGGCAGTTGTTTTGAATTAATGCGAAAAGGAATAGATTGGAGGGACACTTGACTTATTCGGAACGCGAATACATATGGTAGATGTAAAGTCACGATTGGCAGTGCTACTTAGTGGATTAAGACAAGTGTAATCACTAGCTTATGTTATTTTAATTTATATCCGTACTTAACAATGAAGTAGGCACTAGAATATTTACTAAGACTCGAGGGAAGTCATTAATTAGTTGGAAAACACGCAAAAATAGTCAGATTGGCGGATGTCAAGAATTAGTCAGCCAGGCGGCCAAGGGATTGCTATCATTACCTCATTGCATAAGGGAATCAGCGTGATAGGTGTGGAATTAGAAATAGTGGGAACAATGAAGAGACGAAGAACCTTTATCACAGGAACCAAGTTAAGCATTAAAATAGAATGGACATATCTAGAGTAAGTAGAGCAACTTCCCTATCCTTTGTGTTTTAGACCAAGATGACCAAGGTACTAAGAGTTGAAGAAGGAGAATTGAATCAGCAAAAGAAGCTTTTAGAAGAGTCAGGGCATAGATATCAAAGGTTTCGAATAAAGACAAGGGAAAACTTTGATAAGACACGTGGTTTTTGGCTGGACAGAGGCTAAGGTAAAATGTTTGGAGTAAATTGGAGGCTTTCCGGATGTGAGTGCAAAGAATGGAAAAACTAAAATTGACGGAAAGGAAAACATTCAAAGAAGTACTAAGACATGGTAAGGAGGAGAGAGGATTTTTGGGAGAAAGGCGAAGGAGGCCGAGTATTTTGATTGTCGATAGAATGCTGAAGTCTGTATTAGAGGGGACGACCATATGCAAGCAAGGTAGTGATAGATAAATGATAGAGATATTTGGGGTATTGAAGAGAGGTAGCAAGTATAAGGAATTAGAGCATACGTATAAGGAAGCGTTAGGCATTACAAGGTTTTCACTTCTATGGCTTAGAAGTGTAGTTTGGTTCAGTAGGTGTCCTTGCAGACATTTCATCCATAGGTCATCTTAAATGAGAGATCACCCAGTGATTGGTTATATTTTTAAATCGATTTTGGGAGGCAATTAACTTTGACCTCACTTGGTTCTACCGTATCTTAAATGTTAGAATGACATCTTGCATTAGAATGGAAATTGTCCAAACGCATTGATCATGGTCGAGTGAAACCCCCTTGTTACTAAGCGCACATGCCTTCCCATTGATCTTCTCTGCCGGAAGAGGCCGATAATTAGCTCCATTGTTCTCCCTCGAGTAAATAATTGGCATATGCCTAGGGAGGGGAGCCCTGGCTTTCTCGAGACATCACATCGAAGGATTTACAAATCGACGTTCACCCGTTTCCCCCCCGACCGGCTTTCCCTCTCCGCGGCTCCGGATTGGGGGGGACGGGATGGATTCGGGCGAAGGAGGAAACCAACCCGACTCGCCTATGATTTCTAACTAATGCGAAAAGTTGCGGCGATAAGCACTGCAGGCGGACTAGAGGCGCACTTGTGAGAATCTGAGAATTGTAATCTTTTCGCTGCTGTCCTCCGGGGAATTCACAATAACAATATCTCGACCGCTGAATGAGAACCGAGTTAAATGAGCTACGGTCTCTCTTACTCCCTCAACCCGCCGCTCTTTCTCACGCTTTATCTTTCTCATGGGCCTAATTAAACTCCTGACGTCTTCCTTAGCCTGTAACAGACATTCTTAGAGCATTAAAATGAAACCGTTTTCCTTCTATATTCATTTTTATTGCGTGATATGAATTCTCTTCAATTTTCATACTTATCTCAATGTAGATCATTCTGGGAGTGAGATGAATCTTTACATTTTCAATTTTTGATTTGCAGTTTTAATGCCATCCGGTTTCTTTCAAAAGTAATTCATTACTCTGATTGACCTTTTCCCACGGGGAGTATTTACATTAATAATCCATGATCGCATTTCTCCTCTGCCAACTCGTAAAACCTAACCTTGATCCAAGCAGAGAAAGACGAGAAAGTCATTTGGCTTCGTTTTAACGAAGGATCATGGGTTTTTTTTAAATTAAATTAGCAGAGAGCAAGTTAATCTACATAACATCATTCAGTCATGAATATTCGTACAAGGGGGAAAAATTAATGAATTCTCTTTAAATTATCTCACTTTACCTGGTTATAAGCAATAAAGATGTGCTTTCATAATGGCATACTATAGAAACACGTAAAAATCTTCTGATTAATTACTTTGTCAATTACTCTTATTTAAGGAATTACATTTTTTGTTATTTAAAATGCTTTATAAAGTTTTTTTTTGGGTTACAACAACTAACGGCGGTTCTATGTACTAAATAAAATATGTTAAAGCATGGGTATTTATGACTTATACAGGTAAGATATATGTCAAATAGTTTTGATGTATTTAATCTGAGATTACTGACCTGTTTAAGGAAGTTTACTCATGAAGTTGAGTGTCAATCATTCTCAGAATATATTTTATTTTCAATAAAATATCATGCTTTGAAATCTTTTCATATTGTTCCGGAAACGTCTTCCGCAACTAACAGGATCAACAATAATTTTAAAAACCGGTGATTGAAATCAGGTTGCATCTTTTTATTTGCTCACTAAAAAATTATAAAATTTTTTTACTGCAAAGAGAACAAGAATTTCGCGCCATGCGCAAAAATTTCTAACTTGCATACTAAACATGACGAAGGACATAGAACCTGATTTCACTGAAATAGGTGTGCATAAAATGTCACAATGTTTTTGGAAAGCTTGATTAGGGATAGGGATCCACTCTAAAGAAGTGACTTAATTACCTCTGTAATCCTTTAGATAAATAAAATTCCTAAGACTGAAATGCTCGTGTAGCATAAATAATTCTCACTAAATCAGTAGTCCAGGCGACAATTAATATGTAATGGAAATGGGCAAGCGGTCATGCCAATAAAACGATTCTTTTTCCGTAGCAAAATTCGTAGAATTATCATTGGAAAGGAATAAGGCCATACCAAGTACTCGAAAACATATTGTCCACTGGTGCCTTGGCCAGTTAAAATATATTAATAACCCTAACGGCCAGTGTTTTTACACCCACTTTCAAAGTTTATTTTAGCTTGGCACAATGTAGTATGCAGCTGTGTAATTAATGCATGCATGCATGTAATTAATAAATTAATGCATCAATGTTAAATGGTACGCGGCTAATGACCCCACCTAAGGGTGCATGTCCCGTCAATTTGAATTTATTTCTTATATAATTCTCGAGTTTCTTAATGGGTCATGCCAAGAGATGACCCCGTCATTGCACACCATTGCAAACACGCGCACGTTTAAGGGGCTGTTGTAAACGCCCGCTATTTTGTTTGCCCGCCGACTTGTGAGCGGCCTCACTTGAGAGGCTCGCCTGCGCGGTTAGTTAATGAGGGAATCCCTCGTAGGTTGGCCTCCTGGTGGGCGCGAGGCTGCGATATGGTCAACCAATGTTAAAAGCCTCTTGACCACGCAAGGCGAGCCACTCGCACGCCCTCTCAACATTTGCACTTCTGCCCGCCCTGGGTGGCGGCGATTCGCGAAGGAAAGGACGGGGGCGAGGAAGTAGGCGGGGAGCTAAGGGATGGTAAGAAGTGTGCGACATCCCGGGGCATTCTAAGTGAATAAATAAAAAAGAGAAAAATGCTTAGTGCTCTACCGGATATTTTTTCTGCGCCACAGACGACTACACGTAATGCTCCATATGAGCCAAATATCAATATATGAAGAGGTCAAAGATAAATGTTATCTGTCGTTTGTTAGGCCTCATTTAGAATAAGTTGCAAGTAGTACATGGGATTCTCACGAAGTTCGCGATATAATTACCGAAATGGACCGCTTGCAGCTTATAAGAGCTAGATTTGCAAAATGTTGTTATGATACACATAGTAGCGTATCCAAAATATTAGATCAGCTAGGCTGGGAATCGCTCATGGAGCGAAGGTTACATTACTGATTGATGAAGCTCTTGCATTAATTGGAAGGAGGTCTCTTTAGCAGTGATGTTGAAAATGTATTAATACCCCCATGGTACTACTATAGGAGAGATCATAACTATAAAATTAGAGAGATTATTTGTTTAACAGATAGATTCAAGACGCCATTTTTTCCACGAACGATAGGGGATCATAATAACATTGTCCTACCGCGGTAAGGTCATGCCCGGGTAAAAATTAGTCTGGTGTGTATTCATCCGCTGCCACACACCCTAGCGGTGGCTAATAAAAATAAATATGCCCCTTTCCCCGGTCACTTCTTCGCCAAGGCTTTTCTCTTTCCCACCTCTGCTTTCCGAATGAAATTCGCTTGAAAGCATCGTATTAGCTGCTTCTGCCGAAAAACAACTTAAGTTAACTACTCCAGCGCGGTTTACACAAAAACGATTGGTTAACTTACTAATATACGTATTTTTTTGCCAATCGCGTTGCTAATTTTTTCAAGAAAAACTGATGACTAAGGATTTAAAAATTTCTTTGAAAATGATATATTTGATTTAGTTTTGCAATGAAATAAATTGCGTTTATATAGTTTGTTCATGCATTTATTAATTGGCTAAAATTGAAGGTGTATGGATGGATATATAAACGTATATGTTTGTGCTCTAACAACAATCAATACCAAAACTGGGTGAATAGATATTTTTTGCCGATTAAGTCCGTAGGATTTTGAAAATGTATGCATCCTTGAATCAGCATTTTAATAATAATTAATATGTCGTCTTTAGAGGATGTCACCCAGTTTGTCTGCCGTTCAAAATTTCCACTTTTATAGTTACACTCCTCATTTCCTCCCAGATTCAGCGTCCTGTCCGCGTGTTCTTTAAAAATCAGTTTGTATAAACATACTCATTTTTTCTGCGAAGAGAAAAATAAATATTACGTTTTAATCGAATAAAGCGGGACCCCCGCCCCCCTTCGTTTTTCATTCTCCGGTTACATTCCCAGACCATCTGGATCGCGCCGCTTGAGGGAAACGATTCACTTGGAAGTGGAGCAAGTTGTTGACGAGGAGGGAAAGGTTCTCGTTAGATTAAAATAGTGAAAATCCCGAGTATGGAGGAAATCCTGGGTGTGAGGGAAAATGGTGTGGAGGACGAAGAAAGTACACATACTTGATGTGGACGTAAGTACGAGAAAGTACGACATGTTTGCTGCAGGGAATATAAAAAGATAAGCAGGTCGGAGGGAGTAATGTTAGCACCGAGAATGGAGAAGCACCGAGTCTGAGCCGGCGACATATTATAATAAAAAAAGGATAAATTAAAAAAAGGAGAGCCGACAGAGCGGCGCAGACTAGGGAAAAGAGATGGAGGGCAAGAAGGAGATGGTGGTGAGGGGATCCATCTGCGAAGAGGTATAACCGCGAAACACTCTTTTTTTTAAGTTTGTGGTGAAAAGAACAGTAGAGAACAGTGGAAAGGACTAAGAGAGAGAGAGCGAACATTTAGGAATTTGGTAGAGAAGAGGTTTGAATGCTGGCGCGTGAGGATTGTGCAAAGCTGCGTAAGCGCCAACACGCTCTACTTCACATGACGCTCACTGTTTTGTGTGCAATGCTCACAGAAAAGTGGTCTTACACGCACCGCGGTGCGGCGAAAAAAGAGCTTGTGAGTGGAGGCGGAGATAGGGATGCAAGAGAGGCCCAAGAATGGGGAGAATGGAGACGTGTCCAGGGGGACGATTTGGAAAAAGTTCTGTCATTTCCGGAGGAGACGGCTTGAGGCAGATGCTGTGGAATGAGACCGGCGACTGTCAAAGCGGACCAGAGGAGGCAAAGGGGAGTTAAGGGGGCCTTTTGTCGACAGTGGGTGGCTTGAGACGGGAATGGCAGCGGTATAAGACGGCGCGTGGGTGGCAAATTTCTAGAGATTGATTTATTATTCCAATGAAGTTCAACGATTAGTGATTGATCAAGCTATATATAATTGTAGCGGTGTGTGGTTCACGGTAGTCCAGGGGAAGAGCGTAAGAGCCTTTTCAACGGTGTGACATATATATATATATATATATATATATATATATATATATATATATATAATATATATATATATAATATATATATATATATATATAAATATAAATAATATATATATAATATATATATATTATATATACATATATATATATTCACACACACATACATATGTGGGTTGTGGTAGTCCAGGGGGTAGAGCGTTGGACTACTGACCGGAGGGGCCCGGGTTCGAATCCCGGGCAAGGCACTCTGGGACCTGCAGCCCCACCCAACCTAGATGACTTTTCGGGTTTTCCTGTGAAACCATAACCGGGTCAGGTAAAGGACCTGGACCCATGTATTAAATTTTTATAATATCGGATGTTCTAGGATTTGTCGAGAAACATGGTAGAGTATGGCATAGAAATTATTTCTCTAACGTATACTGGTAGGAAAAGGGAGAATTAAAATGTATACGATCTGCAAACAAACTTATAGTAGTAGTATTTAGGGGGGCGACCGACAGCTGAGGTTATTACCGCCATCAGGGATGTCATGGACAGAATATGATGAGGGGTGGAGAGAAACCCGGCGTCAGCATTGGCCCACTCTTAACGACAGGAGCCAAGGTCCGCAGCTTAGCGTCCAATCTGACGGACGGCATACTCACTCAAAGTGAACTCCACAAAGAACCTGAAGTAGGGATCGGGATACCGCTGAAAAATATCCGTCGCCACCGGAATTCCAACCCGGGTCCTATTAGTGGGAAGCCAGAGCGATAGCCGTTTCACTCCATGCAAACGAACTTATTTAGGCAGCTGTCCTAAAATTGAATTTAAAAAAATCATATTAATAGATTGGAAGGGATATAATTGATTAAAAATGGTCACACTATAAGGTGACCTTAAGAATTAATGAGTTTAAAAATATTAATTCTTATTACTATTTTCTTAAAATAATTTATAAATATAATTCGTACCATGACAGGGTTGATTTACCTCCAGGATAATAACAAGGATCAAAAGATATAGAACAGCCACAACATGCTGGATTTTTATTCAGCAAATATCCTTCACTCTGAAATGAAAGGACGCAGGTTGAATGCTTTGAAGGAGTTGGAAATTTGGCAATTCCTTCAGTCTGACAGGTTTGAATTGGTCAATGGAATGTTATACCTCTCCCGTTCCCCCTCATAACATTCTTAAAAGACTCCCAATATCTTTCTGCACCAATCCCACCCCTGACAAGTCAGTGATGATCATCGACCGTCCCTTAATAAAGGTCAAACCATTGTAGACAAACTACCCCCCCCCAATTAATTGTAGAACACAATGTGTTTGTTTTTTGCCTGCGCTATTTATAAGAACATTGTTATCTTATTTTAATTATTATTTAATTAACATTAACTCTCCCCCATTTGCGCCAGTAACCTTCCAATACATAGCTTCCCCCTCCCCTAGCCCACTAATAGGTTGCTGCTCCTCCACTCAACTTACCATCTCTCCTTTACTCCCCCTACCCTACCCCCTCTCCCCTCCCTTACTCCCCTCTTGGAGCCAGACTATATAAGTTAAAAAAATGTTGATGTATGTTACCTGATAATGATGCAACACATCAAAACCATGGTCGTGAAATATTCAATCTTTATTGCGGAAATGTTAAGTTTCTTTTTCACTCATAATTTTTATTTAGTGTTTCGATACTTTTTACGATTGACTTCGGAAAGTTTTCTCTTTGGGGGCATCATCTCTCTCATATAATGTAAAATTATCATAAAATTTTCACGGCCGTATTTCCCATTTCGTTCTTATGTTATTATTTCATGAAGCGCACTAACTCAATGTAGTCAAATGATTTGGCCATTGAATATGCATCAGTTGTTATTTTGGGGAACTACCTAACCTTATGGGACTGGGTTACCAAATAAGGCAATGCTGTTCATTCCAAGAACTCTAGGAATTGTTCCCAAGTTATGCATAACGGTACTTTCTTTCTCATGAATAGTGAAATATTCCCATATGGGAGGCATAGCCAAAAATAAAGGAAACATGTAACAAAACTTTAGGGTTTTCATTACTGTTGTACGCAAATTCTAACAAATGAGAGGACTCGAAATGAGAGAATGAAACGAAATATCTCTGTAACTCTCATACATATTAATAAATATTTATAAGACGCACTTTACGATTAAAGATAAATTCACGATGAAGGTACGAAAAAAAACATCGAGCATATTTGAATAAAAATGTGCTATTTTCAAAATCACTTTGATATATTATAATTGTAAGACTAATTTAAAATTATAGAATCAGTATCGAAGGGAGCAAAGTGTGGATGATTTATTGTCACGGCGCCATTACTGCGTACGATTACTCATCCATTTTTCTGTTAGAACTTCAATTTTAACGAATCGGTTCATTTTTAAACATTTAGTCTCATCAATTAATTTACGGAGTGGACAGGTCACTTTACTCGATATTTGCGCGATTAAATACGGAGAATTGAGCGACACCAATCGGAGTGAAAGGGTAGATGAATAGTGCATATTTACCAAAGTTAATATGCAAAATATTTTCTCTTTCTGCCGATCATCAATGAATTTTAAGAGGATCTGAAAATTTAGGGGTGAAATAAATAATTTTTCAATTCTATGGGTCTCTAGTGGAAACGGGTTATAAAAGGAAGGAAGAGAACATTTCAAATGTATTATCTTTTTACGTTTGAAACAAAATGCTAAGTAATATCGAAAAATTAGTTTTGCGTTAAGCGTAAGATTTGTTCCACCATGAAATATAAAGATATTTCAGTTTACTAATATTAGCTCCTGAGTAATATATTAATCCATTATTCGTGAACTTAAAATTTAAAATATTTGCACAGTATTTCACAGGCGACCGATGGTAAAGTAAGTGAAGCGTTTTATATGGCTGATCGAATATTCTCCATATTCGGTGTATCCACATCAGCGTCCCTGTCATTCCGCGCATCCATCAGCAAAACCTGTTTTGTATTTTTCATTCTGCTCAATTTTATTGCTTCTGAATGCCATTTCAAGGGCTTGGGAAGCATTGCTTTCTAATTTAAGGGGAAGGTACCCTTCCCTCTTTCTTAAACCTTTATTAGCGTAATCATGGATTTAATACTATATTAGTTGATTTTTTTTATATCTCTTTAAACTATTGTTCTTTATGATGATCTCAATTGTTTTTTATTGCATTACCATAACTACTTTTGAGTATTTTGAGCGTCATAATATTTATTTTTTGTATAATTACTATAAGAAACACACTCTCCCGAAATTATTTTTGGAATAAAACGTTTTACCCGTAGTTATGGGAGTAGACTGTGGTATCCAGGGAACAAATCTAAAACTTTAACCAATTATATATTATTTCACAGTTATTTTATTTAAGGAGCATATTTTAAATTAAAATTTCATGGGAGCATGAGTAAAGTGAACAGAAATGTGTTCTGGAAAAAGAGATGTAGACAACACGAGGGGAAATGTAGGAAGCGTAGAGAGGAGGGCTGTTAAGGCAAAAGGATGCATGTAAAGAGGTGGGAAATCTTCTACCTGGCGAAGTCAAAGGGGAAGTGCCAATCCGCCGCGGTGAAGGAGATTCTTGAGATTGCGATAATGGGAGAGGTTGGTGAGAAGGAGGTTAATTGAGAATTAAAAGGGAGAAAAGCAAATGGGAGATGGATTACGGAGGTATTTGTAGGGGGCTGAGTGGAATCATGGGGGGAAGGCCCCCATGCAGGGGATGTAATTAAAGGCGCCTGGATACCGGAGGAAGAAATGTGGGATCCGCGGGAATGGCGTTTTCGGCCGGCACTTCCACTACCTTGGGCACCGCCATTCAATGGCGTCCGCGCAAGGGAGAAGGGACCGGGAGGGAATTTCAATGATTCAAAGGAGGAAAATGGAACTGTGAAATCAGGTGTTTAGATGAGGGAATGACATTTTTTCATAAATTTGAGACTAATCGACTGGATCAAATCTTTCTATCGCATGAGAGTCAAATAATAATTGACACGAATGACGGCCTCTTCACACCTTGTAAACTTCCTCTTTCATTTCGAAATGAAAAGAAAGTTCTTCCTTCAAAAAAGTGCACCCCAATGAGCTAGAGATTTTGTAACAAATTTTGCTATTTTGTGCCCATAAAACTAGTGTTGAACTAAAACGATTGTATTCACAATTCATCAACCAACTATCTTTTGATTCAGTTCGTAACGGAACGTTTTGTTTCACACTATTCTTCGTTCCCATGCAGTATCAATCCACGATCAGGAAAATTTGTGTATTCTTCTCCTATAAAAGCTTTACCTCGACAAATATGCCTCGGTGTGATCAAAACTAAACCGGTCTTCCTGTTTTGCCGAGTAGTCTGCGCCCTCAACGATCAAATGCAAAATTTCATGCTCCCTTTGAGACTTCGTCTTCGAATGAGTTTGGGTAAGACCCAGTTGGTAAGTTTTTGAGTATTCGCACGTTTACCACTTCTGCACCCGGAAAATTCCGCATTCCAAAACAATAAGGCCCGAAACTAAACGATAAGCTAAAAATAAAATAAAATATATCCTGCATCGATTTATGTATTTAAACTTTCAAAGAAACTGCGGGAGATGCCGCAACAGTAACTTTTAAAGAAGTCATCCGCTAATGTGCATTTTAATGCAACAATTTCAGAGAGTAAAAATCATTTGCCTAATGATTTTACTCTCTGAAATTGTTGCATTGATATTTAAACTTCATTTTTCTGAAGACAATTCGTGTCATCACATCCTATTTTTGTACTGTAAGACTGAAAAAGTTTTGCGCAGAGAAAAATAAAAAAAGGCAAGCCGAAGAAGACACATGTCAAATGAAAACAAGTCAATAATAAATATAATTGCAGAATAGCAAAAAATTGTGAATAGTTTAAAAAAACAAATGTTAACGTTGGACTGATTTCGTGTAAAGAAAATGTATATACTCCTATTATGGCTTTTGCTGATCATAGTCATTCTATTTCATTATTCCCAGTAATGATGTGTTCCAACCTCAAGGAATAATTATTTTTCTATTTAATGTATCAAATGTTTTCATTTGGTGGTAATGATATATATTTCTGAAAAGTGGTAACCGCTTAATCCAAAATAAAAGTATATCGCTTTCATTTTCATATTTAAAAAATAATAATTCATATGTTATTATAAGTCCGACACTATTGCAATTATTATGCAAAATATTCTCCGACTTTTTTCTAAATGACATTCGGAAAGACTGGGCTTTTGTTTCAGGGTCGTAGCCGTAGACCCAAGAAAATTATCTCCAGTTATGACCTTTTTTTAGAAATATAATGTAATCGTATGCAGCTTGGAGTATGTCCCCTGCAACTGCAGCACGAAATCCTTGACGTTTATGAAATAAAAGAGATTGCGACCATTCCGAAAATTGAATTCGCCAATTTTTCAAAAACTGAAAGAAGTGCTGGTATGTGTCGGAGGTTCCAACGGAAGTACTTCGAAGGGGACTTAGGCCTTATTTCTCTAGGTAGGCTGTTTTCTCAAAGTATTGTATGGGTGTTTCCTCTCCGAGCAGGCCTTGTACATAATATTTATATTTCATGCAAACCGATCTATGCTGAAGAACAAATTATTTATAAAGAAATCATAGTGCTTCTGTTGAGGGCGGTTATGGCTCTAGCTGTAGGCCCGTCCGACATCTTGGGTTCTGTGTCTATCATATTCTTCTAAATATTAATCCCTTAAAAATTATTTTTATTACAATTTTCAGGCTCGAATTTCTCAGCGGATATCTTCATTAAATTAGTATCATTATAATAATGCAAAAGCCCATGCTTCCATCTTCTGCCGTATTTGCGCAACTGAAATAACAGTAATAATACATCTGATGTGGATTCTAGTGGGAATTGTGTAGTCGCTCGCTACGCTCTTCCATAGCAAAAACAAAACTTAGGGACTCTTACAGTGAATGCTAATTCTCCTTTTTCAAAGGGTCGGCCTGGGTATATGGCTCTCTTGCACCAGATTTACATTCCAATTTTGCAAACATCCTTCCATTTCATTCAAAATTTGGAGTTTTGACCTACTCAGGAATTTTCCCAAAACCTTGGCGCATTTTGATGAATCTTTTGTTCTCAAATAAAAACGAAGACATTAGATTTGATGAGACTCCTAAATCCTGAGACTCTTCATGATTTAACTAATTTATAAGCATTCATTCACAGTTACTGATATTACGCACCGCCAATTTCATCCCAAAATATATTATTCTTAGAATATGATTTATCTCAGTGAATTTCTTATATATTTCGGGAAAATGTTTAGAATAAAGGACGTATGCTCAGATTTGCTCGAATTAATATTTAAGATTACCATTTGTACTCTAGCTACTACTTGGAGACTTGAGTTGCTGATAGAACTTTGGGTACACAGCAGAATATTGACGTATCGCAAAACACATAGTTATTTACCAGAGATGCTAATATGTAATATAACTGATTTAAATGATAAAATTGAGAAATCTTATAGACTTCCTTCTCTATTTTCTCCAACGCGTGAATAGCATAATTTTTAGCAATTATTCAAATGATGCTGCGTGCTATCCGGTGCCCAGAGTGAACCTAGATAATTCAGCATGAAGAAATAGTATATTTTGCATCGCAATTCAACCGCAAGCCGTTTCACGTTTTCCTGAAAGAAAATTCCAATCTTTTCTTCATATGGTCTAAATATCACGAGATGTGTAAAAGATATTCATGAATGAATTATCATACAACAATAATAAGTCATTAAAAGCATAGGTAATAAAAGTAGATAGGTTTTAGTCGGAGTAAAGCATTAATGACATCTACAAAAGGATAACTCATGAAATTCAAGAGTTCATCCAGGTAATTGTGAGTTTATAGGAGACTTGTTTTGAGATAAATAGTGGCACCTGTTATAGGCCGTATTCTAAATTCTTTTGCCGGTATAACTCGTACAGGAAAAAATAGTTCGCAAAAAAATCGTCGAAAGCAATTGGGAAAAGTTAAGTGAAAGAAATGCGTATTCTTGAGTCGTATGCTAAGGACTCTCAGGTTCCATTTCGTAGTAGATTCCATGGAGTGGATCTACAGTGAACTGCACAGGGTGTTCCAGAAAAAAATTCTATTTTTTGAAAATACCTTTTGCTCCTGTATAAAAGTATATGCTAGAAAAGAGATGATGGAAAAGATAGCGATGTATATCCAGGGATTCAAATGACCGTTGAGAAATTGAGGTGTAGCCCCTCCGTGAGACGTCAATATTACTGGGTCCTTTAACCTCATTATTTTGTATGTCATTCCAGTAACGTATTCTTCAAAGCACAGAACGGTCTTTCATATCTTTATTAAACATCAAAATAAAATATATAGTTTTTGAACAGAACCGGCTTGCATATTAAAATTTGATCTAACATCTATTGTTTTTAATAAGTATGCTGAGCGGCATATTGGGATAAAACATCTCCAAACTAAACAGTCAAGAACCTCTTTGCATGAATCCCTGCATGAAAGATACTCGATAGGGAATGTGACATCCCATTATCCCTGAATTCGTCACTCTCCGGGTGTGTTTAATCTATGGCGGATACTTGAAGTGCATAGTACACATCTCACCGATAATCACTCTGCATGCATTATTTTGCAATTTTGTTCTACATCGGTATTTTTACATTGAGAATAAAATGCATTTCCCTATGATCATATAAATTGTCCCGTATGCGTGTAAATGAGGTTAAAAGCACAGTAACTGACGGGTAGGGTGGATTTATAGCGGAGATAACAGATCTAAAAATGCCAAGCCAATGGTATGGAATATTCAAAGACATTAGGGCAAGGTAGCCAGTTCCTTTCCCTGTACCGCCTGTGGTTTCTCAGAAAGGTCTGGCATGCAAAAATTACACAGCTGAGGATGCTGGTGCCGTCCAGAGCCATTCGGCAGAATAAATTCCAACCTCTACCGCCTATAGCCAACTAAACTACCATACTTTCAGGGAAGATATTGTTTGCAGATTGTTTAGTTCAGTCTATGCCAAAAGTCGCATGAGTAGCTTGAAAGGAAACATAATTCTAAATATACCTGAAATGTCTTATGACGTCAATTGCCAATTTGCCTTTGACATAACGAAATTGACAATATACTTAGCACTTACATGGCAGAAAAATTTGAAATCATTTAATTTTTCAATATTTGATATTTTTGACACTTTTTTGAGCATTGGTTAATTGTAATTTGATTCCAACACTGCTATAAATAATTCCACTCAGAGTTTAATTGAAATCCTCACCTTTTCGTCTTTTGTTTCTATAATTGATTATTTAAAACGCCCTATATCTCATTCAATATGCATACATTTTTTCTCGTTTAACTTTTGTCATGGTATTCTTTAAAAGTTGAGATAGGAGACACATTTTGTAATTTTACATTTGAAGGAGTTGGTGGCTCTTGAATTCCCATGGCAGTATTGCGTTTGCAATATATCTTCGAATGAAATCATCTATTGAGTTTTGAAGAACTTGTGAAACTCTTGTTTGTGAAAATCCTTCCACGATGATCGATTTCAACATATCTTATGAATATACACATATGATTTATTTTAGAATGGAACATGCTACTTCCTACATCCTCAAAATACCCGTGGCGTATTGAACTAAAGCCACACGCCTACTGCGAGTTATTCACTTCGAGGTACACATTTGAAAGTCCAGCGCGTATAGGAGACCTATGAATATTGGCAATATTTTCTGAACCTTCCCACAGAAGAAGATAGAGGTATGGTCAAACAACAAAAGATTTATACCATGTTAAACAAATACGTTGAGACATAAAATGGATACTACATTTGGTGGCTCATATACGAACATCAAGTATACACCAGCTCGTATCTGGATTATTTAAAGATGTTCGCATAATCAGAAACGAAAAGAGAAGCGTATTATTACTTTTTCAATTCAACTCCTTTCTGCTTTCATTTCTCGTATCTAAGAGTAATTTGGAAAGGTTGGAAGTTAAAACATGAAACGGAACCGACTTCGCTTGCCATACATTAAATTACACAATCTTCGCTACGTGTTTTGTATCACAGTAAATATTCGCTGAATAATCGATTTTAAGAATTAAGGAATCTTTCTCCGTTAATTAAGAAACTGAGTAAGGGGGTACGTAATCAAAATGCTTTGGATCTTAATCGGGACAAATATGAGATAATGACCTGTGTGGAAGCCTAGTGGGTGAACCTCCCGGGTCTCCTGTTAATTGAGAAAAACCTGAGGTTGGGATTTTGATAAAAATGCAATAAAAATTAATTTGGAAAATGTAAGATAATGAACTTTGTGGTGGCCTAGTCGGTTGCTTGGTGGTCGAAAGGCCTGGTTTAAAACCTGGTTTAAATCTTCTCGCAACACTTATCTAATCTCAAACTACATGGTTTTATAGACAAGAGCAAGAGTCGTCATAATAAGAGGAAATGAAGCCTCCATCATGAATGTGTGAACTCCGACGGGGTGACATGTGATCTTCCCTGAAATTATAGTTTTTGTTGTAGCTAATTTCCCGATAACGCTATTTGAAAAAATGGTCAATGTCAAAATATTGTGCTAGTTTTTTAATTAAAGTGAACTTTTTAGATCAAATGCTGCTTAAAATAAGTTATTGCCAAATGCCTTGGATAAAGCAACACCAGTTCATATACAGGTATACACCAACGTTCCGCAGATTATAAGGGAGGAATTCCAAATGAATCTTTTACATACGCAATAGTAATGTTTAACTATTTTGTTTTGGATTTTAGTTGTTTGTTCAGCGTGTTTTGGCTTAAGATTCGCATTCAGGTTAACGCTTAGCCACAGCATGCCCTGTTAGCATATCCACTCTCAAAAGGAATATCAGCATCATCACATCGCTGCAGAACCATAGGATGGACAAGTTTTGAAAATTTTAATTTTTTTCCAAATGGGTAAATGGTCTTTGGCCTCTCTTGAATTAAGTCAGTGTTTTAACAAAATATTCACCTTAAAATGCTGCTTCTCTCTTTGTTTTATTTTTCTCTCAATTTCATCAAATAGAGTCTAAAAATATTCTTCGAACAGCGATCAAATGTCCACTAGGGAACTGTAGGGAGATGATCCAGTTACCTTTACGACTTAGCCACCATTAGGATTATATGATTTTCATTGCCATTTTATCGCATAAGACTAATTAATAATTGAACTTTGTATATTTTTATTTAAATTGCTACTAATTCAATATTTGGTATTTATGAATTAGCCTACAAAGCTGAAGCAATAAAAACGAATGCACTAAATGAAAAATATGATTTATATTATCAAAACCGACATTTTGGATAAACACCGAAATAGTTTGGAATGCATTTAAAATTTTTGTTGCTACGGGTTTCATGTTTTCAACGTAATTATTTAATATCAATTAGTTGAAAATTTAATAGTCATTAGTATTCCTTTCTAAAACCTTTTTTCTAATGAAATTATCATAGCAAAATTGTTGGAGTACCTAATGATTTATGCTATTTTTTCAATAAATTGCACATCAATGCAGTGTTGAACACATATAAACTATATTAAAAAAGTCCAGTTACGTTTTAGAAACTAGGGAAAGCGTCTTTTTTGTTATTTTTGGTTCAACTGTAAAAGGTGAATGTTTATTAGCATTGGAGTAAAATACTCTCGATTCTTCCACAGGGTTACTGTCTCCGTTGCTGATTACGTTTCGAAAATTGCCTCCGTCATCGTCTCATCAGGGCTTCTGAATGAAGGCTTCAGGGGTTCTCATTCAGGAGCCCCGAGGACGATGACCGAGTAGGTTTTCCGAGCGTCATCAGCAATGGAGACTAACCCGGTGGAAGACGCGAGAGTATTTCACTCAACAGATACGACACTGGAAAACACATTATGCTTCATCGTTTAGTACCATGTTTGCCATCGTAATCGCCATTAACAAAAAGATATATTATATCAATATATATTTTCTAAATATAAAATTGTAAACCATTTAATATATGATATATATGGTTTTATTATGTATGGTATTATATGTTTTTCTCTGTGTTTGTGTTTGATAGATATCTCGCTTCTCCGTTTCAATTATTAATCACATCAGTGAGATTTTCCTTCAAAATATGTGTGTATAGTGGGTGGGTGTCAAATCAGAGATTTTTTGAACAAAAATTAGGATAGGCTATTTGAAAATTCTTATGTCGATGTCCCGCTTCATTTTAAATTTAAATATTACGGAATGATAGTCGCCAACTACTGGACGTGGGAAAATGAGTTACCTCTTGCGGCGAATTTCGGCAGAGTGTTTCCTCGCGGATTCCCGCCCGAGCATCATGGCTCAGATACCACCTTAAATTTCGACGAAGTGAACGTTTCCTTCTCCCCTTTATACTCGAGCCTCGAGAGGATAAACTTCGATCCACAAGCGAAAGTCTGGTTAAAGAAATATTTTTGAGGGTGTTGGCAAGTGGGGGGGGGAGCAAATAAAGGCATCAGCGAGAGAGAGAGTGAATGGCATTCGACGAGAGGGAAGGGGGAACAACAACATGGCGAAGGGCAAACAATCGCGGTTGGCCGACCACGCGACGAAAAAAAAGAACGCGCGGGGAAAGGGTGGGAATCGCGGGGAATGTTTGAAGCGCTCTCTCGGCATGATCGAAGGTTGTATAAGAGAACAGGAGAAACATTTGTAAATAGGGAAGGGAGTTGTGGAAAGAACTCGACATGTTAGACAGAACTCCTGTAAACAAGACAAAAAATATGGCAAATGAGTATAAAATCGTTTTCAAGGCGAGCATGAGAGTATCCCTTGAAGGCGATGGGCAGGCTCGTGATTAGATGGAAAGGGGACATGGTCAGTACACTCTTCCTTCCTGATTTCATGTTAATGAATCTCTGTTGACCAATAAAAATGCATAAGTTTGCATATTATGTCGATACATAGTTAGACTAATATTCATCTATTAGGTCAGTTTCAACATGAACCTTAGGTAATGGTGATATCCCCGACAACGATTGTTAAAGTCCGGCCCTAGCTTTTGTTAAAATTATATCCTGAAAATGCCTTTTGACGTTTTATGCAAATTTATTAAAGGTACAATTCGCTTTGATATCACCTCATGTTTATGACTATGCTGAAGAAAAAAATAAAATAATTAAATGATATTTTTTATTTACTGGTTGCCCATGTATTTATTTTGGGATATATTTTGGAAAATATTTTTTTTCGCGTATTGCCGATGCATGCGAAAACTTAATCGGGTTGAAGTATCGGAAAATGTTTTAATTTTTAAATACATGCGTTATGCTCATTTTAATCCTGCAGTAGAATTCACTTTCTCTTTTCAAAACCAATTTTAGTTTTCCCTTTTAACCATCATTCAACTGTTCATATTTTTATCGGGCATTTTGGATAAATTTTCCTCTTCATTATTATTTACCGTATTAGATCAGAAGAGATAGCAGGAATAGTGGTTTAATGTCTGTATTACTTTTCATGGGAATAAATATTAAAAATTTTACCAAATATTTTACTGTAGAGAAAGATTGATTAGAAACAATACTGCCAACTTATAAATATATTTATGACATTTATGTTTTTGTGAATAAAAATTTATTATATCAGATAATTAACCTAATTATGAAATAATGGAATAATTTTGGTAAAAATTGACACAAGCATTGTGCGTGAGTGCAGAATAATTTCCATTCTTGGGTGTCGCTTAGTTTCTTAGGATACCTTGTTGGATCAGCACGCATTAATTTAATATTTCAGACGTCTTAATACGATTTCTTGTCATCTACCTCCCATTAATAAAATATGAAAAAGAACCTCCACGCACGGGAATGGAACATTTCCCTAATTCCGGGCAGCGATAGGTGGCGGTCCCATTATATTTTTTCCAGCCTCGGGCCGCGATGACAGTCCAAATGAAGAGACGGCACCGGGAGAGGCTGCGCCAGGGAATTGGAGCGGAGGCACTACAGGAGGGGGATGAGGAGGGCGGTGAAGAGGGAAATGGGATGGAACGATAAAGCAGCTAATTGAGAAAGATTATATCGCGAGAGATGCGTTCGTGGGCGGGGGCAGGAAAGCGAAGGGGGGAGGGTGGGATGCAAAAAGGGGTAGGTGGTGGTGAGATGAGCAACGTGACGCGGTGAGGGGACGGTGGGAAGGGGGTAGGAGGATAGGGGCGGATGGGGGATGAAATTAAGAGGAGGGAAAGGGAGTTAGGCAGCAAGGGGAAGTTCTCCTCTACGGGGGAAGATTTAGTTAAAAATAAAATTAAAGTAAGCGATATCTTTCATAATTAAAAGTTGGGAACGCTCAGGTAGTTCATCGTTTAAACGCTTAAGAAACTTGGGTTTTTCTCTTCTTTCCTTATACTTTATGTGTGTACTTGATGTGAACGCATATAAAGGGGCACACCAACCAATTCCGCATTAGTCAACAAAAGAATGACATGAAGTCTGGAGATGAGCACTGAAGCCTTCATTTTTTCAGAGAGTTAGATGTGGCTGGTGTATTATTCAGATGAGTGGTTTTGGTAAGGGACACGGTAATGGATTTTTGGGAAAAGTCAGAAGTTAAAGTACTCGGATGGGGAGGATAGATAATGAAGAAGGGAAAGGAGGGATGGTCGAGGGCTGAGAAGTGGAAGAGGGGTTTGCAGAAAAAAGGGTGAGACCAAGAAGGAGCAATAAAGGGGGAAGGGAGACTTGGGAGAGCACATAGGGCTCGGATGCCGAGAGATATTTGCATTAGAGGTTGGGTACTTTGTGCTTGCAAGGCTTAGGAAGTGCTGTAGAATTATGACTTGATACTGGGGAAATATTTAATGAAGTATGGCAAAATGTCGTTGTATCCGCGTAGCAAAATTGTGGATGTATATCGTTGGGATTGAAGAAACCATGAAAAGTAATTTTGTTCTGTATCTTACGCGGTTAGATTGATGAGATACCTGTGTGTAGGGGCATTGCCTGCCAATTGTCATCCTCAATGTGGTGGTTCTTCCTAAGACTCATTTAACATTTTATCGTTTAATTTCTACCTAAACCAAGATAGTAATATGATGAATTTTTACTGCTTGGAGCAATGCTGAAAAACGGCGAAAGCATAAATGGTCGTTGCCCCTAATCGATGCAACATTTAGACTAAGCAATTTAACCTCTAACATACCAAAATCGCCTCCGGGCAGGGAATCTATCGACGTCGAAACTAATTTTCAACTGCACTGCCTTATTTCTATTGTTTGCATTCATCGAAACCAATTACCCCGAACTGTTGTGCAAGGTTAAATCTCACCCTATGTTATATTATATTTTTGTGAAGCCGAAAAGATAGTTATGGCGTTAGTTTCATTAGATATTTTGTATCCTACGGAAGAAATATTATCCTGAGAATTGCGCAGGCTGCGGGCTGAAGAGGAAGTGGCGTTTCAGGTATGCTACAAGGGACTGAACCAAAGATATTCCAATTTGCAGCATTAAGTGCTACTTTATCGACCATGGCACCAAATATCCTTATGAGCGAAGTGTAATATTCTTTTCAATTATCAACCCATTCATTTAGTTTAAGAGTTGCAAAATAACTCCATATGATATAAGTATATTTCATTAATTTAATATATGATATTTATAACCTCATTCCCACCAATTGGCCCAAGCTCTCACCAAATTACAAGTCTTCAAAGAAAGGCATATTTTTGTCGCTATCCTTCTAACCACTCTCAAAGATGTTGCTAACAGAACCTGAAAATCTCTGATACCCCAAGTGGGTGGATTACAGCAGTGAAGTTTTTAATTAGAATTAGAAGTTCAAGGACTTTATTACGACTTCATTAATCCTACTCTTCAGGGATCCCTATGAAAAATTAAATGTTTTATCTAAATTATGTTAATAATTGTTGTTGTGAGTACGCAGGAAGAATAAATTACGCATCCAGGTTAATGGCGTCAATTTATCCAAGTTGGTAAACCTTTGAGGGCGCTTCACGGAATTCCTTCCAGTAATTAGAAAATTGGCTGGCGTGAGTTTGCGAGTCAGCCACCGTCGGTGCCGCCACCATGCGACTGAATGGAGAACCTCGTGGTCGAGGGAAGGGGAAGACCACGCACCCAGCGGGACATTGCCTTGAGGGAGTCACACAAAAGTTTACTCGTTAAGTCTGGGATAAAAATATTAACAGCGGGTAACAGAAGTTAAAAACATTACCTTACAGTATCAGCTACCGTATTCATTATAAAATTTCACACAAACGATCCTATATTAGGTTGCATTCACAATTATTTGGGGGTTATTTAACTAATTGGTTGTTAAATTAACCAGCAAATAATCTCTTAACCAAGTACCGCTTCGCCCTCTTGAATTTCGAGTCTTCAATAGTCGAACTGCATATATACTCTTGATAGAAATGATTATCGGTGTAGAACATTTCTCAATATAAACCACAATAATGAATTAAAAGTCATGATAACCATGTAAACTATTTTCGTTCATTCTCTGAAGTGATTCAAAATGGTTAACTTTAGGGGAGATTTACTACTGTGATGGAGAATCTTCAAAATATAATTTTGGGGTAAGAAGCACAGTGTATATTGTTTTTTATGGTTAATTATCCCACACCATATTTATAAAATGAAAATTTATGTCCATATTGTCAATGTTTAAATTAAATTCAGCACAATTTTGTATTCCATTATTTATAAATCGAAATCTAATGTCGTCTTTATTTCCACCGCAATATTTTCATTTATGAATATTATAAATGGTCATCCGTTTTATTTATCTAGCGCAGAATGAAGAAATGAAGTATTAATTAATTAATCATTCCGATTTTCTTGTAATATTTTAGTTGAAAATGACATTTTTGTTTTGATGGACGCCCAAAAATCTTTTGCCACACAAAGAAAACGTCGGTATCAAAATTTGTTGTCGATAACTTCGAGGAGGGACAGACCTTTCTCATCTCTCTTTCCCCACACTGATAAGCATGAAGTAAAATATATGTAGAGGAAGAAAACCCAGCGCGCAGAGGAATTTCTCGTGAAGTGTTCATGGAAGTTTAATGGGCTGCGGGCTCTGGGAGGCGAAATGAAGGGATACTAAGCATACTGGGTGGCAGGGCACATTCACATACACAGCGGTGCAAATGGAAGAGAGGATCTCTTGAGATGAGGGTGGATCGGAGGAGGACATAAATGGGTGGGATGGCCGAGCGAAGGGGAGGACGAGGGTAGGAGGGGTGTGGGGGCGGCAGGTGTGGGGGAGGGGTGAATTTAGAGGAAGGAAGCGGGCATGAGATAGGAAGCATTTACGAAGAAGGGCTTGCGGGAGAGGTTGCTGGGAGATATATAGATAAGGTGCGGGGATGGGAGCGGAGGGACGGACGCTAGTGAGGCGGGGCCGGAGGAGGAAGAGATTGGCCGTGACGGCGTTACGGGATAGGCTTCTTATGTGCGGTGGTGTGCGTGTGTTCTGGCGATGGGAGGGAGGAAGTGAGGGGGGGCTGCAGCGATTGTGCCGAGTACGAGAAAGGAAGAGGTTAGTCGCGCTATTCGGGCATCAAAGGGAAGATTAAGACAAAGTTTCCCCTACTTCCCCCATCCTATTCCTCTCCCGCTCGCCACCCTCCCCCTTCCCCCCTTCCTCCCCCCTATTCGCTCTCTAATACCCACCCCAACACTCCCTCCCTCTCCCGCCATCCATTTCATTCAACCTCTTCCTGTCATTTCACTCCCACCCCGACTTCCTTCGCCCAACTCCCCCACACAGGATTTAGACAAGCCCAAGTCACTTGTCACCTCCAGCGAAAGGTTTTTTGCTCGTCGCAAGTGTGGACGCATTGGACGGAGATGCGGTCGAGTGGCCGTAATAATCGTTTTTCATAAAATTGAATTGATGTGTTCCGAAATCGCCATGAAGCAGAACCAATGAAAGATTATTAGTTCAGTAATATTATGGATTATCAATAAGTTATCGGATCGCGACATCTCGATAAAATTTATTGACTCTCGAATCACAAAACAAATTAAACTCAATGAGCAATAACCTTTGATTTTCTCCCTTGCAAAATAAGCTCCAGATGATGGAAACTTCAGATAAAACTCCCGTATTTAAAGAAGTTAAAAACTTTATTAAAAGTGGTTTAACTTATTACAGAAAATCTACTGAAAATTATTTCCTAATATACAATGAATGAGCAATTTGCAAATCTATATAATAGATAATCATATAAATCAATTGAATCCAGACGAATTATATGCCATATAAAGTCCAGCTCAAGCATAGGAATATTTTTACATTTTTTAAATTTTATTATTTAAACGAGTGGAACATCGTGTAACATTTATTATTCAAAGGTGAAATTTTAAGGGAGTGTATGTGTAGTGTGAGAAACCCTATTAAAAAGTCTACATATATTCTCAAACTATAATTTCTTTCTTATTACAGCCGGTATACAGCTATCGTAGTGAAAATGAACTTTATTTCGTTGATATACACTCCGATTCCACCTATTCCTAATGTACTTAGCCAAAATAATGATAGACACAGTTTGGCCATCATCCACGGAAGATATATCGGTGTAAAATATATCCACTAAAAAACAAACACTTTAAATTATTCTTTTCTTTTTTCTTCTGCATTTATTGCTCATTGTGATAGTCTTCTTTTCCCCTAAATTAATTGTCTCGTTAGTTGGACAAATTCGTCCTTCCGCCGAACCATCTCCCCCACATCCCAATCCCTTCTTTGACTCTGCACCTCGTATTACCTCACACTATCTCGTTTCCAGGTATTTTCAGACTTCCTTCTTATCCCTCTTAATTTATTAGGTTGTTTTTTCTTGAAACCTATAATTCCTTCCTTCTTTTTATTTATATGAACAGCTACCTATCATTTTTGGCAGGTAACTTACGCCAATTCTCTCCAGGGGTTATTTCCTTCAATTTTTTCCAAAGCGAAATATTTATTTTTTACTAGGAAATTGGGATATTGTTAAACAGGAGTTTGATATTCCCAAAAAGTATATTATATTAAAAAAATGCATATATACATATATATTTGAACGTTTCGTTACCTGTGCTAGATATTCAAGCGAATTATTCTCAGGCCTGAAATATTTTTACTCTCCTTACTGAAAAATGGCGACCAACTAGGATGCTTGAATGCTAAAATACTTTGCACACAGCTGGCGCACATATTAATCTATTTAAAATTTTTAGATGATATGAATAAAATTATTATTCCGAACTATAGGGAATGTTATAAATATGTAGATTTACATATTAAACTTTTGTTTGAAGAAAAATTTCTGATATGTTTTCCAATTTTCGTTTAATTGAATAAAATATTATTTCCTTCACTTTCACGTATTTCTTAGTACTTTCCTTTGAATTATTTTTCATTCTTCGATTTCCGTTTATCAATTCAAATTTTCTCGTCTCCTCCATTAGTACTGATCGTTCATAGATTATTTCGTACAAGGAAAAACGGCTACAATAAGGTTTTCTGTGCCCGGAAATGAAATTCTTTTCTTCATTTGATGTATAAAAAACTCTCATCTACCACCACGATTTTCAATTAACCGTTCACTTTGAACTGGATCAATAAATCACTGCGAACTAATTAACGGAGAAAAAATCGTAAAATAATATAATTTTGATATAAAGAAACTTGAGTGCTTGAGAATGAGCCTACTTCAGGAGAGATACAACAGTTTTCTCTTCATGTTTAAAACTGAAAATTAATTTGACTATTTCGGTATATTTTTTATACATTTACGTGCATACATACGTGCATTAAGACTATCACTCTAGTCTTTTAGAATATTTCTAGTAATGTTTTCATTTGGTTTCAGAATGCTTGCGTACACAATAAAGACTTATGAAAGTCTCGACTCACACTCCACTCATCGCGTGATTCTGAGGTGGTAATCGGATAGTCATAAAACGTTTGGCGGATCATAACGTATTTCTCAGCTCAGAGAAATGAATTTTCATAAAACACCGCAAGTGTACAAGGAGGTATTCAGAACTAAATAATTTGTTTACCATGAAGTATTTTCTTCTTTGAGAGGATTTAATGCGTAATTCTTCCTCGCAAAGAAATTCCTTACAGACACCCCCGATTCATAAGAAATTAACTCCGTAGCATTACATTTTGAAATGTCGACTCCTTTTGTCTTTCTCTCTTGAAAACATATCTAAGCAATATTAAGTCGGAAATATTTTGCATTTACAAATCTCCACAACAGTTCTGACGTCATCTACAAATATCTACATCTGCACGGCTATCCGAAAGTTGCTGCAAGGGAGTCTAGCGGATGGTGTGAGCGTACCAGCAATGTATGCATAAATATGAGTGCATGCATGCATTTAAATATGTTTGCTCATGTACACAAGCGTACGTACAGACGCATACATGCCTGTTGGTATAATTTCTTCATTTCTGCTGATTAAATAATTAAAATATCGCTTTTAAAATAAATACGCATTCAGGTGCCTTGGAACCTTCAACAAATTAATTAGCTATTATTTAATTTACACTTTTTCTGCATGACCATACCAAAAACATAAAATAACTGTAAAAAATACCAACCAGTGTGAATTCTTAGGGTTTATTTCCTAAACCAAATATAGTAACTCAGTTTGTGATACTAAATTGACTATAAGGGTGTTTTAACGCCTTCCCCATGGATTGAATGTTTCCCATCCAAACAACTAATGTGAACTGGAGTAACCAATGCTTATTGAGCGAAGGCTAAGGCCTCCATTGCTACTGTTGACTTCTTGAATTATCCGAAAGAAGCAAAGCTGCTGCATTAATCAATTAATAACCTTAGATACATTACATTTGTGAATAAAGTTAATAAATATTTCCCTTCTTTTGATTCCATGAGGAGTCGTTCATTTGGTATGTTATCTAACATTTTCTCTAATTCCTTAGATAAAAGTAAAAATTGATTCAGGGTAACATAATTTAATTTCATTTATTCATGGAACTACATTAAAAAATCGGAGCATTTACTACCCCCTCGGGAATGACAATTACGGCGTCTGAGATTTCCCGCAGTGGCGCCTCTAACGTCAGATAGAGTGAACCATTCGTCTCATGGACAAGGCTTAGCAGGAAAAAAATTAAACTCAGCTCCTTGTTGAGATAATAAAAGATGAATGTGCCTCAATAACCATTACTCCGCTTCATTCGGTAAAAAGTTCAAGCGTTCTGTAGTTTTACCGCCTATATCAGGGATAGCTGCCGACAGATTGGAGAACAGAAAAATTTTACATTTTATTTTTTACAATAGCAAAAATAGCAATGACTATTTAAAGAAACAACTTAATCTGTCCATTTTATAGTCATTTAAACCATTAAAATATTCTACTTGCAAGAGTCAAATATTTGCATTCAAAGGTACTACGTTCATAATATGTTAGTTTGAAATTATTCATCTATATATAATTCACAATACACAATCATATATATGTGTATATATATATAATTATATATATATATATATAGATATATATATGTATATATATATATATATATATATATATATATAGATGATATAGAGGCATTCACAAGAGCATTATAACATATTAACGGCAGAATAGGACATGTGTACGTGTGTGTACGCGTGTATACAATGCAGTTCAGAGTATATGATACGTATCAGGATGGACTACCCGACTTGGAAAAATTATATACATGTACAAACACTTACATATGCATATATATATGCATTTATTTATATATGCATTTATATATATATATATATATATATATATATATATATATATATATATATATATATATATATATATATATATATATATATATATGCATATGTGTTTGTAAAGCATGAATGCATGCTAGTTTGTAAAGAATATATGCATGCTTATACCTCATCATTAGATGAAATAGCTCCTCAGACCACATCTATTAACAGGGTTAGGTTTTGACTGGTTTTTCAGGATTTTTACCTTATTGACGAGTTGTATCTCCTGCAAGTCAATTATAGATTTATAAACTTCTAACATCCATCACCATACTCCGTGTAGCCTTCTATCTTGCAAAAGTCTCGAGGTACGATATTACCTCAGTCTCCGTGCTCTCGTATTCTGCAACTCACTCGCCTCCGCGAGGGCACATCGTCCGCCCCCAGCGCACCACTCTTTCCTTCGAATGTTACTCAGTGCCACTCCCGACCTTCCCCCGTCATTCAGTCCTATCCTGCCACTCCTTAGGTGTCCTCGAGGTGAAGTACTAGGTTGAGTGAGTGCAGGGGTTGATTCCATGAGTGCGATGGGGAGTGAGCGGCGGAGAGGAGAGGGATGGGCGGAGGGAAATCGAGGCAAGGGTGGGACTCCCTCTTTCCGCCTTCGGGCCCCGAGGGAGCCAAGGAAAGGGGTGCCAACCCAAGGGGTCGCCGGACTGGACTTGGGTAGGAAAGCAGAAGACCTCAACTAACTCCATCTAGACGGAAGGGCGTGTTATTTGTGTCCAACTAATAAAACCCCTTCAGGCCGAGCCCGCCTGCCTGCCGGTGCCAAATGGGTTTCTCTTCTGCTCATCTGGGAACATCTTTCTCATTTCCTGGAGCCTTGTTCTCTCCCTCCATCACTCTCTCCCTCTCTTTCTCCCCTCTCTCCCGTCCATGTTCGGAAACGCGTTTGTGCATCCTTCCCTCTCCATCTTTATCCGCCCCTTTTAGTCTTCCTTCCTCTTTGTGATCCATTCATTCATTTCCCTCCTCCACTTCGACCCTGCCCTCATCCTGCTCTCTCGCCTCTCCTGTTCCCCTCTCGGCGTCCCTGCCCATTGCCCCTTTACCATTCTCACACCCTCATCCATCCCTCCTGACCCTAAGTAAAGCCCAGGGTCTGTTATATATGGTCATGTTTTGAAGAGGTCCGCGAAAAGGAGATTGTTTCGTCAAATGGGGGAAATATATCTGGGAACCTTAACTCGAGTCGATTAAATCAGGTCGAAGATCTCGTATGTCAAGGGCTATGCACTTCTCCTTGGATTTTTCCTCGACAAAAATGTGAATAAAATAAATGAATAATAATATATTTAACGCCACTATGTCTTTCCACTCCCGAATCAGCTAAAACTCGTCGGTAAGATCCTTAACATGTAGTAAAATCGCGAAGCTTGTCTCTCTGCAAGCATTAATGTTTATTATATTTGTAATCATGTTTTGAACAAAATTCCGTATCGACTGAATTATTTTTAGGAATACTGCTTCTGCAAATAGTTCTATGGCCAAAATCCGTTTATTTCTGTTCTATTTCGCATGCAGAGGGCAACGGAAAAGTATGAACGATAATTATGGATTAAGTTCAGCTGATCTTTTAGAAAGCCATTGACTATACTATTACCTTCCTTTTTTAATCTGTGTTCCCTCATCATCTCAATAGAAGGGGAAATGCTTGTGATATATCAGCTTGAAGAGGCATTTTTAAAAGTACTCGTATTTTCCTCGCTATAAAGGAATAATATTTTTCTATAAATTTAGAATAGACATTAATTAAACATCTTTCCTGTATGACAAAGCCTGTTCATTAAAAATTAACTGGACTTTTAATTGCTATTGGTATTGTTGAAACCTTACTCTTTTTCACTCCATTTTTAGCCATCTGATGGAGTTGGAGACCTTTTCAAAATATTTTGTTGAACTAACCGTCAAAATAACTAACTAACTAAACTGTCGTCAGTACCGAGTTGACATTTAGAACGATCTTACGGTACATCAAATATAGGACATTTTTTCTGTGAAAGATACGTGTTTTAAGGATTACGCCACGTAACAATTTTTGTAGTACCTACGTTTGTGCAAAATTATTGTTTCCTTCACGGTAGTTAACATCGCAAGGAATATAGTTTGTGGGAATAAGTGACATATTTCCCCATTTAGTTGGTGATAATTGCAGTTTTTTGCTCCAATTTGAAGTCAAGAAAAAATTTAAATATTTTAGAATATACATAGAAACTAGTCGTGATTAAACATAAACAAAAGAGAACTTAATATATCATCTTCTGATATTATGGAACGGATCTGCCACACCATATAAGAAACTTTTTAAGACGTTTCGAATCATCAAAAAAGAGAATAATTGAAAACGGTATCTGTAAAACGATTTTAAAACCCTCCCTCACGAAAAATTTTAATTTACGCAATTTATCTACATAATATATACAGTATAATGTCGTATTAAAAGACGAATATTGTATTACGGATACTTTATGAATATCCATCAAAACATGTATGGTGTTTTTTTGAAGTAAGTTTTCAAAAATTGATAGTGAAACACTCATTAATACCTGTTGGTGTGTTAAATGATATGAATGACTTATTTCGGAAAAAGGGGGAATGGAAAGCGAATACGTTATTAATGTTTTAAGTCTGAATAAATACGATGCCTCAGCGAATTATTGATACCTTGGTTTTGAATTGCATGAACTCTGGAACGCGGTGAATCCATACGCAGGATTTTAGACGAATACATATGTCTCGAGAATAATCTGCTTTTATACTCATGTCATTCTTAATCGCTAGGATTAATGTTTACAAATCAAGTGCATGCATCATTCATTGGTCTTGCAAAAACTTCTTTTTTCGCAAATACCAATTACTAATTTAAGTCCTGATGGTTGGTGCGGTTTCCCCATGGATCATCTCGAGCTGAATAATATGTATCTCTTCATTCAAACGGTATTTTATATATTACTATATTATAGGTAGAAATATGGAATACAATCGGTGTTAATTGTTCCACTTAATTAACTATATGTAAACTATTTGATTAATATCGATTTTCTCATCAATCTAAAAAATCTTTCCTTGCCATAGGCCAACTGCCTATTATTTAAACTTTCTATATTGCATCATGGTAATAACTATATATATATATATATACATATATATATATATACATATATATATATATATATATATATATATATATATATATATATATATATATATATATATATATATATAGGAAGTCTAATACGTACCTCATGGTTACTTTGTTACCTCTATCTTTCAAACAAAAAGGCGTATGATTTCAAATGTCAATCGAAATGGAATTTAATTCGAAGGAAAGCAAGCATATTACCTATTTGTTACCCGCCCAATAAAATGATCTTTAATAAAGGCCAAATTTTACGGAGTGTAATTAAATTGCTTCGTTATCACTGAATAGCCTATCTATTTAAGATGTCGCGCGATTATTGGAATTAATTTATCATCGGGAAAGAAAACGAAGAGATATGCTCCATCGAAATTTGAGGTGTTGTTTGGGAAATGGTGAAATCGCTCAGAGGAATCTTGAAAGTAATTCATCAGTCATGGTCACAAAATTCACCAGTGTCGTGATCTATCTTTAATTAAAAATTAGGCATTCCAGGTGGGATATGGAGGAATGGAACCTGATGATGATGTAGTCGCACTGAAACTGGTCGTATTAAAATTCATTTTGTGAGAAATTGATAATTTTTAATTAATCATCATTAATTATTGTTATCCAGTGTCTTGCTCTTAAAAAATTTCTTGCAATTCCTGCTTGGAAAATTTGCCATTTTTTTGACGTTTATTTTATTTTTAATGCCATGTTCAATTGCGTTACGTCTCCTAGCTTTACTTTGTTTGTCTTAGCTCAAATCAATTTCTACCGGTGGTGTGCTTATGATTTTTTTGTTACTTTGGCCTATTAAATCTTCACGAATACGGGTAGAAAAAATCTTGACTTGCGTTCAATATCTCCCTTTTGTTGCTTGTGAAGCTGCCTTCAGGCTTGGCATCTCATTCTCTTTTTATCGCCACCCTCTCTCTCTCGATTTCCTTTGGTGGTCTTCTCTGTCCCTCCTACCCTTTTCATTTCCCTCTCTTGATCTCACACCACCCTCAGCCTCTTTCCGATTCCATTTCGTTCACTCTTTTGCTTCCGTCCTTCTCGTCCGAACCTTTCGAGTCGGCTGCCCGCATGGTTTTCGTCGACTTCTTGCGAGCAAACAAAATCTCTCGGGAAATGTTTGCCCAAACTGCGCGCGGGACGTCCTATGTGTGGCGGAGAAAGTTTATTCTCGCGTTATCGCATGATAGTAATTTATTTCTGCATTATTCATGGGGTTCGGGGATTGGACACCGGCGCTACGACCTACGCTGACTATTCCCTGCACCGCTCCCCCCCCCGCCCCCCGCGCCTTTCCTCCCCCCCTATATTTTTTACGTTTCCAGCCGTTCAGTGGCGACCGTAAGCTTGAAAAGGGAGAGAGGGAAAACAGCGCTTAATGGATTAGATTTGTCATTGGGAAGGGACCGAGTCCTCGCAAAAAGATGATGTTTAGCCGTATTTATTACTTAATGTGTGCTCGGTGCATAGGTTTATATGTCAAGATGTAATGAAAAGTAGCTTGGAGAGCAAGTAACTTGACCGCTGCTTACGTGATTACGAGATGTATGAGTTGGTTATGAATAGCCCCGCACTACGGGAACTCGGGAAGGATTTTTCATTATGTTTTTTTCATTATTATTCCGGAATGTGAGGCTCTCCCTAGTAGCCATCATGTGCTTTCATTATGCAAAATCGTCGACGGGGCCGCATCATTGCAAGATGAAGAGAATTTCAAAGGGGCTTCAAAAAATAAGAAGTTTACGATTTTGAACATTTCAATTAATTACCTCTAGTAATGAGATTAAGCAAAAATAATTATTATTGCACGGCAGAGAGATTTTCGTGGGTGGCCTTCAATCTTGCTGCAAATGTCTGACGTTTTTAGAATTGCATCTTCTATGACCTTGGCAAATTCACTATTTTTTTGAACGAGATGATTTCGCTGAAATTCACTTCTGGTACTAGGGCGTTAATATTCAATGGTGTTGAAGCCGCTGAAAATGAAGACCTGACAGGGAACAAACGTGCACGTTAAATATGTGCAACGACTTGGACCCCCCAAGCATTGCCTTTATTTGTAACGTTGCGATCTTGCGTCTTTCATATGAGATATTGGTTAACGATGTTCCCATAGTTTCATTTAAAAGTTTAAAAAATGTACTCGTATCATATATTTTACAATAAATGTCTTAATATTTTCAGGGCTATTATTTAGTTTTTTTTCTGTTTGCATAAAAATAATTCAGCGTGTTGTTTTTCCCCCTTCATAACTTAAACTTATGAGAGCATATTTTGGCAGCTTCCTCTCATCTCCTTAATTTTGTCGAAGTCTAGCGTTACGTTTCACATAAGAAAATGAGTAACACAATATTACTCAAACTCATAAGAGGATAATTGGGGAAATACAATAAATGAAGGAGATAATGAAAGTATGCAAAATACTCAAGACTGCAATTGAATGGTAGGCAATGAAATGCTCATTCTGATATTTACGAGTATAATAACAATCAGTCAAAATTTTGGGTAGTCTGGGCTGAGGATAGAAAATAGGCATTTTGGACGGCAAGGAGAATGTGATGGGACAATATGGAGCAATAATGAGAGATACACTATAGTGGTAATAGTTTAATGGACGATCTACTATTCTATCATTAGTACCTCCGATGATATCTTGTAAAGGTGGACTATCGATATTTATTATTCCACTTATTGATTTATACGTATTCATACAACGGCGACTAATATGTGTTATACGATAGGCAGGTGCCACCTCAGCGTAGGATAGGTATGCATATTACTTACTCAGGGTAGTAAGACGTGGTACAAATAATAAGATTGAGTGTGGGAGGTGTTTTATTTTAATGGATAGAAGTAGTATATACGATTGTATATAAACATATATATATATACTCATATATACAGAAACATATATAAGGAAAAGGGATAGGAACACGTATAAAGGACGAACACAATAGAGGTGGGGAAGGCGGAATCGAACGGATCACAAGAGTAAAAATATTTCCTCAACCGGGACTCGAACACCGGATCTTTCCACTTGCCGGGCGGATGCTCTTAACCACTTGAGCTATCGAGGATATGTAATTTACCCTGAGATCCGTGGGTCTTATATGTCGCCAAGCGCCCCGATTCTTTCAGCCAAGAGATGGCGTCAGGGGGCTGTTTCACCCACCAAAGGAGAAATAGACAATACACAAGAGGAAAGGAGAGTGGTTAGAATTCATACAACATCATACAGGAAAAGAACAGTGCGTTTCGTGGCACGCATAGCCAGAAGAAAGAGATGAGCCACATTGGCCAAATACACATTCAAACACGAAATCCCGCCAAACGGCGAATAAATACTCATATATACAGAAACATATATAAGGAAAAGGGATAGGAACAAGTATAAAGGACGAACACAATAGAGGTGGGGAAGGCGGAATCGAACGGATCACAAGAGTAAAAATATTTCCTCAACCGGGACTCGAACACCGGATCTTTCCACTTGCCGGGCGGATGCTCTTAACCACTTGAGCTATGATATAAATTATTTTATTCGGTTCAGAATATTACAGAGTTTGTTAGCATTATGCATAATATCAGGTCACAGATTATGGGTACATCATGTTTTTCTTTAGTATAAGTGTATACATGGATACATATATGATACATATATGATACATATACCACATACATATCCACTTGTACATACATACGCACACATGCATATCCACACGCACATACATAAGCATATGCATACAGACGCATACTCGTGAATTTGACCATTAACATTTAGAAAGAAAAAAAAGAAAGGAAGACAAGGTCCAAGGATATTAGGAGGGAGATTTTAGCTAGCAATGGAAAATTATGTATTGTAAGAAATTATCAATGGCAGGGTTGAAATTATCCATTCAATCAGTCATTCAGCAAAAAAAAAAACTCTCCAACGATGGACGAAGTGTGTCCGGCACCGGGTGGCTACCGGACATCACTTCCCAGAGTTCTGATCGTGGCTAGCGTCGCTCCGGTCGCGACTCGACCCCGGGCGACGAGTGCTTCGCCGTTTCCCGGGACGCCTCGTCCAACGGGTCGACGAGCGAGGACGCGGCATTTCGCCACATCCCTCCCCCCCGGCCTCGTCCGAAGAGGAAGAGCCAGCCGTGGTCTCCACGAAGACCGGGTAACTCGGCAGCGTTCCACAGGGGGCCTTCTTCGAAGGAGCACCGCTGGGGGCCGCCAAGGGGCAGGACGCACCCTCGGGGAGGGTCGGAGTGGCGGACTGGGGCTCATCTGCGGAAGGGTTGTGGTCGGGAAAAATCAGGGGAGATAGTTGCTTGTGGTCCGTATCTTGAGAAGCGCTGGGAAGATCGTCGACACATTGACTGTCCTTAATGGGGAAAGAAGATGGGGTATGTGGGATTTTTGACTTTGGGAAACTTGTATGCGGGTCGACTTCCGGGGTCGGTGACGCTTCCTTTACAGTCAATGATAAAGGGGTCGAGGGATGAGCTGTTGGGGACTGGAAAACATCGCAATCAGATGCATCCTCCTCACCTGTCACCAGAGGTTCTTGGGGTGTTTGAAACCCGTGATGCAAGGATTGCGTAGCGAGGGCGTCGATGGCGTGAGCGGGGGGAGGGGGGGCGAAAGACCATCCCTCCTCATTTGACGAGCTCACGGAGACGGGGGCTGGACGTTGTGTGATATTAGGCGAGGTGGTAGGTATGTGAACCATTTGTAGAACGGTATTCGAGACCAGGAGCTTGGGTTTGTCTGTCCTCTTCTTTTTCGGTTCCCTTTCCTCCGTTGACGATTTTCGCTCCCGCTGACATTTCCCTCCAATTGAAGGGAGATGCGGGGGACCAACGGGAGCAGCCGGGACCGCACCCTCGATGAGTAGAAGCGACCGCGCTCTCTCCTCCACAGCCACTTCGGGCTCGTCCATCTCCACGGCGGCGTTAGGGTTGGAGGGCATCGTCATTGCCTCCACATAGCTCTTACCTCCCTGGTTCCGAGGGCAGGTCTTGCGCTCGTGGCCTTCTTGATTACAGCGGGCGCAAGTGCGGCGCTGACCCTCATAGATGATGATGGCCCGGTTGCCGCCGATGAGGAGGTACGAGGGGATATTTCTCTCGACCGTCATCCGCACAACCCTGGTGCCAGTAAGCACCCGCGCCATATTTTCTCCCTCCCACCTGTTCTCCCACGAGCGATGTATTTTACCAAAGCGTTGGAGCTCGCCTGTTATGTCTTCCAATGGGGTCTCCACGGGGAGACAAAGAACCCTGACATTACACGGGCTGCCGGAAGTCTCGTCAATTGTTATTGTCGTCCTCTGGTCACTTAAAGACGGAAACGGTAGTTTCCGCGGAGTATTGTCTAAAATCCTAGTCATTGTAGCTTCGGTTGCCAACTTCAGGAATATCAAATGGCGATTGTATCCAAATTGGATCGCCACTATCTCTTCGGGTGTGAGGCCCAGCGACTCTAACGTGAAGAGGTGGACCTCCAACGGGGTAGGGGGCTTCGCCATCTCGTCAACTTGCAAGGCGAGCGTGTTTAAACGGCGCACAGCCATTTGAAGAAATCAAATTCAGCACACTAGCATGAAGAAGGAAAGCGCAACAAAAAAAAACGAGCACTTTAAAGGGAAATAAAACACTCACGAACGCTCCCTCCCCGCCACACGCACCCGGCGGTAGCAAACAAAAGGAGCCTAAGCTCTACACCAGGAGTCAAGGTCAGTCTTGATCCACTAAACAAAACAAAAGTACGGCCTTCCCGGCGGAAGAAGTCGAGAGTCAAACTGCGCGCTTCTTGATGAACTAGGCGGTCAACCGCCGCTCGAAACAAAACACGATCGGAACCTCGATTTCCGAGAGAGTCCGGCAGTGCCGCTCTCCAAACCCCGGCGACCGAAGCCTCGGACGCCGGCGATTTTAGACACTCGGTGAACACAGGCACGTCCTGCTATCTAGGCAGCTATCGAGGATATGTAATTTACCCTGAGATCCGTGGGTCTTATATGTCGCCAAGCGCCCCGATTCTTTAGCCAAGAGATGGCGTCAGGGGGCTGTTTCACCCACCAAAGGAGAAATAGACAATACACAAGAGGAAAGGAGAGTGGTTAGAATTCATACAACATATACGTGTTCCTATCCCTTTTCCTTATATATGTTTCTGTATATATGAGTATTTATTCGCCGTTTGGCGGGATTTCGTGTTTGAATGTGTATATATATATATATATATATATACACATTCATATTCACATTCATATATATATATATATATATATATATATATATATATATATATATATATATATATATAATATTTGGACGGCACAGTAGAACACAGATAAAATAGTTACAAAAAGGACACATTGTAAATTGTTTAAGCTTTCGACCTTCTCCGAGGCCTTCTTCAAGTAAAACTGAAAATTTGCTGAAGAGCGGTTAGGGGCCTGGGCGGGGGAGGGGAGGTAAGGTGCAGGGAATGCTGGGAGGGAAATTAAAGATGGCGGTTAAGGGTGGGAATTTTGAAAGATCGGAAAGCTAATATGTACGCGGATTCTCGAGTTCTCACCTCTATATTGGTGACTGAATCGGGTAGGGATTCTAGGATTTTAAGGGAGAAACACTGATCGAATGAAAGGTGTGGGAATTGGCGTGTGAAGGGATAGGAAGAGAAGAGAGTAAGGCAGAATTGCAGGAATACCGGTGATTGTTCATTCGAATGGATAAGGGGGTAATACATTCGCCTATGTAAAATGAAGTGCATTGTTTGCATGAAAAAAGATAAATAATGTTTTTTGAGAGGAAATCAGCGTGGGAACGAGGTGAGGGGGCAATGAGGGGATGTGGGGAGAGGGGAGAAGATCTAATAAATAGACAAGTTTTAAATTGGGGTGGTTGCAAGTAGGGGAAATATTAGGAAATTTGTCGTGGGGGGGGGGGCGCCGAAGGGTTGGTGGATCTCAGAGGGTTTTTGAGATTGGCGGGTCTCAGTGTAAATTACATTTCATGGATAGCTCAAGTAGTTGAGAGCATCTGCCCGGCAAGTGGAAAGATTCGGAGTTCATGTCCCGGTCTAGGAAACATTTTTACAACCGTGATTTGCCTGATTCCGCCTTCCCCACCTCTCCTGTGTTCGTCCTTTACATGTGTCCATATCCCTTTTCCTTATATCTATTTCTATAAATATATAGATATAAATACATTTATGAATATTATATATATATATATATATATATATATATATATATATATATATATATATATATATATATAAGAATATCTAACACGTAGAGCTATGACTTCTGAAAATTTGGGTTTTCCAACTACTTTAAATGAAATTGTGTTTTAGAGCTCAATTTATTTATTAGAGAAGGTTATGTAAGAACACGAAAGCAAATGAACATTTTGGTTAGTTTCTCTATATTTATGGTGCTAAAAACTATTTTGTAACAAAAAGACGAGCTAAAATATTGATTTTAAAGGTTTGTAATTAAATTGGAATGGTGTTTTTTTTCAAATAAGGTATGTTTGCAGTATGCGGCACAACCTTAGCATTGATAATCTCCGTTGTACAGGAAATGGATACGGACTGGAAAAACTTAGCAGATTTTCACAGCCCTTCTGATATATAAAAATTTTATGCGCCGTCACGAGAGTGAAGGATATGCACACATAAACATTGTCGGAGGAAATTCGTGTTTCTAAATAATGCGAACAACGCTCTCTTCTCTCTTTTCCATTTGCAAATTTAATTCCGCGACCCTGGACAATCAAGAGGCTCACGATTGTTTGGAGCTAATATTCTATCTCCTTCGTAGTTTTACCATGAGATTTTTCCTCCATATTTCAATTTTATTAAAATGGGAAAAACTCTCTTCTTCTAAAGTTACGTGTGCATCAATTTCTGAATAACGTCTGAAGCCGAAAACCGTTTCATCGAATCATAGGGAAAATATTCGGAAATAATAAAAGGACGAATGAATTCCTTTAGTATTAAAAAGTTAACTCTATCAACGATTAGAAGCTCTTCCGACAAGTTCAATTAATAATTTTACAGGGTCGCACCCAAAAGTGGTAAGACTGATTTTTTTACAAGAATTTTATTGACGATATACTTATATCGACTTAATAATCTTCAAATTATGCTCCTTGAGCTGCTACACACTTAGTATAACGTTGCTCCCATTCCCCGTACGCCCGCTGGAAATTTTCTTCGGGGATGCCGTTGATGACCCTCTTCGAAGCCTCTTGAACGGCCTTTATCGAGTCAAAACGTCGTCCCTTGAGCTGTCTTTTCATCAGGGGGAAGAAGAAGAAGTCCGTTGGTGCCAGATCGGGAGAATAGGGCGGGTGCGGCAACGTGGCACCGCCGTATTTGGTCAGGAGCTGTCTGACGACGAGCGCGCCATGGTAGAATTTTCGGCACCATCTTGGCGCACACCTTGCGCATGGCCAAATCCTGTGAAATAATGCGTTGGACGTTGGCTGCAGACAGACCCAACTGGTCTGCAATTTCTTCACTGGTTAAGCGTCGGTCTGTGTTCAGCAGTGTCCTCACTCTGTCCACATACGTGTCGGTTCTTGCCGTCGACGGCCGTCCGGAGCGATGGTCGTCTTCAACGAGCTCCCTACCCTCTTTAAACAACTTGTGCCACTCAAATACTGTGGAACGGCTTAAGGCAGTGTCCCCATAAGCCTGCTTGATCATATCGAGGGTCTCAGTATCCGTCTTCCCGAGTTTCGCACAGAACTTCACGGAATAACGTTGCTCTAATTTCAGAGTAATTTTGTTTTTCGAGGCGGACAAAAAACTTGCTTCACTAAAAACGGTGTCCTCACTCAACGACAGCCCGCAGACGACTGAGGTTGGTGTCGGTCTGTTGCTAAGAGCCCCCTCCACCTTACAATGCCAGGCAGACCCCCCTCCACCACTCCGTTCGCGCCAGAGAAAATCAGTCCTACCACTTTTGGGTGCGTCCCTGTATATTAAAGGCGTGATATTTCATTCTCCATGAATACGTTAATCTCTCCCTCGCTAACATTTAACAATTGTTTCAGATTCCTTCAAAAAAATTGTTACCTGTTTGAATAAGACTGTATGGAAGGGTAAGTATTGGTTGGAATGGTGTTTTCCAAAATTGGATTGCGAAACGAGAGATTATTGTCAGCAGTAGTAAACCGGCAAAGGGTAGGGTTTTGAGGAGCCTGGCACTGTGTACACTACTGCCATCATAAGCCTACATGGAAAATATTTGTAACTACACATTGCCTACAGTTCAGTTGCGTCTTGTATACTTTCATTTCTCCCAAAATACCCAAGACATAACTGTTGTGGAAAACTAGAATAGTTGACTCAAATATTGTTTTAATATGGTGGATGTGGGTAATCTCGTATTGATAACGTTATCATGCATAATTTACAGATACTATGGTGTCCATTATCTTTTCCTTTATCTATATAGTTTAGGGTATGTCTGAGGGGTTGTGGAGTTTTCACCTTTATTTAAAGCTAGGCCTCTCTTGTTAACATCTGAACCCTTTTTTTCCACTATCCTGAATACTACTACAGAAATGATGGAGGGAAAAATAATGGAGACACTTAGCAATGTAGGAGAATAGAGGGAGTATTTGGAGGGACCCAAAAGAAGGAAGTTTCAGATCAAAGAAACATACTAACAGAGGCAATACAAAAAGGAGAATTCTGTAAGAGTCTGTGAAGATACCAAATTATTGGCTATAAATTTAGCCTCAGGCTAATAAAAGTAAAAGAAAAATAAATGCGGACGAGAAGGAAGACGTTAAAGAGGACCTATCTCAGGAAGAAACTGAAATATCTACAGAATGAGGTACTTGAAAAGATGGCCTATTTAAGGAAACGTTTTTCAGAATTTAAAGCGTAGGATTCTTCAGAAAAGCGAGTATAAGTGAATGCTATAAAAAAGCAACTATAGTTTCTGGGCATAAAGCAAGAGAAATTTTGGGAAAAAGGATGAAATTAATGTGGAGGATAAAGGCAAAAATAGTGAAAGGCTTGCTGAAGTAAGCTTCATACATATTGATACACACACACACACATACACACAGTAATCAACCCGAAAATCGGTTTGGTACGTGATGGTAGAGTTCCTTTAAGAATGAATTAAAAGTCTTTAAAAGAGTGAAACAACAGTCGGATTACAACAATGATTGTCTTGCAATTATTCATTCATCTATTTATAGGACTTAAGGAATTTTAAATCCCCGATATTCAAAGATAAGGTGGCAATAAGACTAACCGTATTATAAATAATATTTTAATATTAGTATTGCTCTTGTATTCTCTATTTTATAGATAAAAGTGAATTCAAGCGTGGTTAATTTAACCCACTGGAAATGCAATGATACAGGAGAAAGGCGAAGCAAAGTGACAATGAAAAAGACCTAAAGAGTGGAAGAGAAAATGAAAAAAGTTTGTCGAACTGTTTCAAAATAAGAGGGGAGACTTATTTTGGCGTGTTTCATTGCATATCAGTTCCGTGAAGCTATTGATAGAAAATAAGATGAATGGGAAGAGCTTCAAAAAGAAGTTTACCTACATTAGGAGAATATTTGCGCCTTTATTCTTCCTTCGTTGGATGAAAAACTGCCATGAATTCATTCCATTCCTGCTTAAGTGCACTCATTGGTGATTTTTTTTCCGTGATTACAATCCAAGTAGAAACACTAACTATGAATGAAAGGAGGAGTTTTTGTGCTTGCATTTTGTGCACTAAATTCTGACTCTATGTTTTAGATTTAATTAAGCATTAGTTACAAGTTATGATTGTAGAACAGAGAAGCCGAAAATCCAAGAGCATAATTATTAATTCCATCCGGTCCATTTGTTAATTACACTGTATTCCATGAAAAAACTCTCCTATAATTCAACTTTTGTTTCACCACACTCATAATTTCATGATGTTTCCACTGTGAATCATCGAGAATGAAGTGGATAAAGTGAATAAATAAGTAAGTAATCTTCCATTTTTTCAAGAGATTTAAATGAATGTGAGAATTTATTAAAAACATGTCTTACTCACTAGGCTTACGTGAATCATATCCAATTATCCCGTTAGAAGGGATATAAAACACGCAATAAGATTTTTATCCATCAGAGTTTCCCGCCAGCGGATCCATTTCAGCTGAATTCGAAATTTTAACACATGGAAAAACGCCATACTTGACCCGAACACAAATATTTGCATCACTTTTAGAAACATTTTACCCTTTTTTTCACAGGCTACCTTTACATTGAGATAAACATATATACTCTTAAATAGTTCAGATTGAAGGGCTCTCCCAATGTTACGAATGAACTGTTAAACGAGCAACATCATTTCTTCCGAGAATGAATCATGAACGTCGGATAAGACGCCAAGTTCAAACATCGTCGCAGGAGGTTAGATAACTGCCTTTAAAAAGGAGTTATCGTGAAAATGCTTTGGCATCTCTTCTTCACTCTCTTGTCGTCTAAAATGGCCGTTCGATATCAAAGGACGCAATTACTGGGCACGGCATGTCTTCCGGCGAACGGCGTTTGTTTTCCTCAAGCGCCCTTTTCAGAGAAGTAATAAGATCGGACGCCAATTTGCATCGTGGGTTAAGGGTCCCGCTCGATGTCGCAGAGGATCCCCTCCCCTACCCTAGGATCTCCGCCCCCATCCCATCTCTGCCCCCACAAACCCAATCCACTACCTTCCCCTCCGGCGGGGAATCTTTTGTCACTGCTCGTTCAATTAATAAGCGGAAGAGGGCTTCGAAAAGGAATATCGATCACCTCCTTTGAACTGGTGCAGAGTTTTTATTTTCTACGTCGCCGATATACCAACTTTTGCTTATTTTCCCTCAAATTTTCGGGAACCGTTGAAAGTAATGAAATCCATTACTCCGTCTCTTTCTTCCTCCAGTTCATCGCTTGCATCCATCTGGGTCCAATACTCATACGGTTTATGGGGTATGAGGTGGTAAGAATGAAAAGAGTACAAGGTACATAAATTATTTTCTGCTTTTGATCCTACATGCGGGTCTCTTTTGGACTGCAGGTGATATCACCCCATGGCAGCCTTCAAAAAGTAATCACTTCCATTGCCACTTACTTCCCCGGACTGCTCATCAAGTTACCATCTGAGTCATAACATTCGTTTACTATATGGTGACGTCTTTTGCCCGTTGATCTTCAAAAGACCAAATTTGTAATCTTGTTCAAATCCATTGGCGCCCACTTTTTGAATATGAAAGGAAAGCTATCAATAGCAGCACAAAAGTAAAAAAAAAACTAAGTTTACGCTATTAATTGGATTTATTTATCGTATTTTATCGTCAAGTGTAGTGTGTAGTATCACAAACAAGTTTACAACAATGGAATCAGCAAGATGTTGCCTGATTCCGTTTAAAGATGTGGTACAATAATATGAAACATTGAGTAAATCACAAGACGGAGTTGATTGGCGTGTGCAATATTGGCAATGAGGAAATACTACTTAAAAGTTGTCGTACTTATTTATTGAGCATTAAGTAAGTATAATATACAATCCTAAATAATAAGATCCCGTTAATGTCCCCTTGATAATTACGAGTATAAGGCGTTATTGCTTATTTATTTTAATAAGTTTCCGTTTCGACTCCGAGGTCTAAATAAAAAACTATCCATGGTGATTACGATAAAACTCATTGAAGGAATATAATAGCACTTCGTCAAACTTCAACAAAAAATAGAATGAAAGAATACACTTCACTTCAATTAAATTTTGAATGGAAACTTTGCACTGCTCTAAATTGTATCGCACTTTGAGATCTAAAAACTCTTTGAATATTAGATAAAAACTCAACTTTCATTTTTTAAAACGAAAATTATATAATATTATTATCTTTTTGTGGTAACTAGTGAAGTTTTTTAAGGTTTTCATTCTAATAACTAATAAATACTAGTTGGATTTTTATGATATATCATTAAATACCATTGGTAAGTGAGTTGGGAAATGTAAGTTCCATTGCTCTCGAGTTTTAGAAATCATGGCCAAGCATTGGGAAGAAATATTCTTTTAAGCATCCTAGGTTGTAAATTATTCAAATGATTTATTAGGAGTAGGCATTTGAAAATAATGCGCAGGTAATGTAAAGTTTTATCGTTGGTTCACATGATTTTTACGAATAAGAGATACGTGCAGTATCTCTTGGTACGTTTCTGTGAAAAACAACATCATATATTACGTCTCTTTAATAAAACGTAATGAGCATGTTGCATCTTGAATGACATTAAAAAGGTTAATTTGTGAAGTTAATTAGTGTCGCCGTAACATACGTAATTTTTTTATGCATTCATAATTGCGTTTCAGTATACATACTTGAAGTATGTATCTTTAAAAACATCGAGCAATTAAATTTGAAGGAATTGAGGTGCAAACATTTATTTGCCAAAATAATCTGTAACGAGGAATTTTTTTATTCCTATAATTGGCGTTGAATTAAAGCGGATCTCTTTGCGTACTCAAACGTAATTAAATTTCATCCCCCGATAATTTTGTTCGTTGGTCGATTTTAATTGGCATTGAAATTAAAGTAATGATCATTCATTCTCCTTTGCATTTCATTCTTGATGCATCACTTTATTGGAATATGACATATGAGATGTACTGATTATTGATTTAATTTGGGTCAAAAATACATCTTTTGTTATTGGTATGCAGGTTTTTAAAGGCCTAGGGAAAGGTGGCAATTTTGAAATCAATGCAATGGCTTAGCAACTCGCTATCGAGAGGATAAAAATCCAAACCAGTGTGCATGTTGCTATATTTTACTGCAAAACTTGAAAGCTAAAAGGGATAAAAGCTAGTGTATATAACAACTAGAAATGAGTATATGTATTCTGCGCTTGCTGATAATATTTTTTGTATCATAACATCAAGTAAAACATTTCGCGTGATTGATCAAGTTTCAACATAAAATCTCTATTCATTCACTTACTGGAAATGTTTATTTTCCGTTTAGTATTCCACTTTTCATTAATTTTTATTTTAGTTGTTTTTATTTTTTGGTTTTCTTTGTCTCTACTTGCAGGTAAACTATTAGTTAAACCCTAGACTTGATCAAAGAAACATTTTTCCGTTCTCCAGTTGACTAACTCTTTCTCTCTCCTGTAGATTCAGATCTAACACTATGAACTGCATTTCTATGATTCAGAATAACCCTTTCATTATTCCATAGCTCCGAAACTATTCTATGAAAAAATGTACACATGAATGTATAATGCCTGTATTAGAGTTTTCCTTGATGTCCAATTGGTATGAGGGTAAACCATTATTTTCAATGGTTCCATCGAAAATTAAAATCATTAATCAACATCTGTTACCTTTCGCAACCATTGTCGGTTCAAAGCTAAATCTAAAACTACTGCCAAAAGCCTACTCGAAAAAAACTTGCATTAAGCTTTACATTTGAATTTTTTGAGTCTCTAATAGCATAGGTATCTCTGGAAAAAATGGTATAAACATCGGTTGAAGCTTTTTTTGAAATATTTAAATTTATTTTAATGACTTGAAAAACAAAATAATTTGAAAAAATTGACAAGAATGTGCAAATTAAATAAGTCAAACAGATGATATCACTGCTGGACAAGTATTTCTGAATTATTTCTCATTTAATATCACGATAAAATGTTGACTACAGTTAAATTTTTGAAGAGAAAAAAAGAGAAATTAGTTGTTAATATGAATTTTAAACTTTCTTTTGTCAATATAAAATATATATTTATTTAGAAGTATTTCTTAAGGATGATGCATTCGCAGGGTGCTCTATTACTGGTGAAGACTTAAAGGGTATTGTTTTGAGATCTGTGGGAAACTTTGGCTTCCTCAATTATAAAAAAAAATAATTTTCAAAAGCTAAATTGATATTTTTCAGCCACGGCTATCCCTTGAACAAGAAAATTGAATTTTACGAACAAAATTTGATGAATGGCGGCATTGTAGATGCATTCTTAACACAGAGAGACCACAAATTCCATTTACCGCACTCGAATATCACATACCGATGTGCTCATAGTGGTCTCGTGCACCATGCAAGTTTTGTAATTAGAAGTTGAGCGTCTTCCTTTCTCCCCTTGCGTTTATATTCAGATTATCTTATTTTACGCCAATTTGCTGAGCATCTATTAAAACAATTGAACTCATTGCACGGTTCTCTTCGTTTCTTCGGATAATTTTCCTATTGAAATCGTTTCTTCCAATTCTCATTCGACATTATCCACGATCCCCGTTCACCGTCTCCTTTTGCTACCTCCGCATTCACCCCGCGTTCCTCGCACTCCGCCGCCCACCCTTTCAGCCACTGCCCACCCATGTCCGCGTTTACAAAAGAGCCTAGCTCTTCCACTTTCGAGATTACATTCTCAATCCTCCTTATATTTGAACACCCGAGGCCACGCACTCACAAACCACACTTACTCCCTCTCCGCACACATTCCGACGTGCGCGAGTGTGTGCTTGCGTTTACACACACACACACAAACATACGTGTGTGTGTGTATATATATATATATATATATATATATATATATATATATATATATATATATATATATATATATATATATATATATATACATGTCCATAGTGTATATCAAGTTAGCACTAGCGAGCAAAAACAAAAATAAAGAAAATAAATAAAAAAGACCCTCACACCTTTTCCCCTTTTCGGTGGTCAAGCCACCTTTCCCAAGGACTAGAAGGAAAGAACTTAAGTGTGATTTGTGTTTTTGATTTTGTACGCTAGTGTTAACTTGATATACATTATTAATCACGTCCGTCAGACTTTCACATAAGTTTCACACACACACACACATCCATGCACATATAAATAAATATATATATATTATTTATAAATATATAAATGTATATATTTATTTATATGTATAAATATATGTGTGTGTGAAACTATATATATATATATATATTTATTTATTTATATATATATATAATATCTATACATAAAGAGAGAGGAAGATCCTTGGCGACGTTCCTCAGAAATCCCACACGACCGGCACCAGCCAACCAACAAACCAGCAAGACCCCCGCTGCACGGCTCTCTGCCGACAACGCACATGTTCCCAAGGAAGGGATTAATTTGGAACGAAATTACTAATCCCTATCCGTTATCTCAGTCTCACCTTCCCATGATCTCCCTCTCTCCATTTCTCCTTCATTCTTCCGTTCCATCCTCCTTCCTCTCTCCTTCCCACCCACTAAAGTGTGTCCCTCTCCCCAGTACGTGCTATCCTGTGGCTCCAGTGGAGAGAGAACCTCGTTACCTCCCCTCTCGTTTCCTTTTTATTTCACTTCGCCGCTCTTGTTAAAATTCCTTAGCTGCTTCCCTCCGTTCGCCCCCGGATCCTTAAGGCTATATTTTCTCCCAATTCGCTCCCATGGAATATGCGAATGTTTTCTCTTTCCTTCCCGTCGGCGTCCCTCGTGCTGGTTATTCGAAGATAATTATGCCCGTTTCAGTTCAAGCCATTTCAGATTTCGTCATAAACACGTAATTCTTTCGTGTTTATCTTTGGTTCTCCGGTATTTTTTGTACTTTTTTAACAATTCAGTTCATTTTGTCAAGTGTATTTGATGATAGTTGAAATGGTGTTGCAGAATAAAAATGTAGCATCACAATTGGAATCTCTATAAAAACTCTATAGCTGTACTATCATTTCCAACAAGATAAACCAAGTTTCATTGAAAAACAAGCTAATGATATTAATGTAATATTGGTTTTGATGCAAGATTCTTCTATTAAATTTGGTAAAATTTACCTCGTCTAGTTGAAACTACAGCATTTATATTGGACCGACATATATGTGAGCGTCTACCTTAAAAAGATGTTTCTGCGGCAATTGAGTGCATTACCCTCTCTCTCTGTGTGGAAAACGTTTTATTATTAAAAATATTACCTGACCGAAAAATGTTTGAAAGAGGTGGAAATATTTTAATTCGATTAATAGCATTGGTAAGCTCAACTTTTTATTTGACCGTTTGATTCAACTCTCAAATTTCTTATTGCAATTCATATTTGCCTTTATCAATGCAATACCCTGGTAGAAATTAATTATTTAAAATAATAACTTCTTTAAAGGAGTTCTTCATATATTAAATATATCGAACCAAAAAATAGAACGTATTGCTGTATAACTATGGCCATTTTGCCTAAACATTTGTTTTGAAGTGTTTTACCATATCATAGGTTACTGTACCACAAGAATTGTTATATTACAAAATCACTAAGAGATAACTAAAGTGGTTGGCCTCAAAGTGCATTTAATTCCAAGTTGCCTCCCATTCGAGCCAAGCCCGGCCAGCATGTAGTTTGACACAATAAGATGCAGCGATTTCCCGCAGAGGTCCTGTCCCCACCAGGGCGTTATTTCAATTATCCTTTCCCACTTTCCCCACCTCCTCTCATTTCTCTCTCTCTCTCCCTCTCATAACCCCTTTCCTTTCATCGTCCCTGCCACCGCCCAAGTGTAAAACCTTTGCGGTCACAGGCATACATAAGCATTTGGCTTTATCGCCTTAGGTCCAATTTGGCACTCCTTAATTTCTTTTCTTTTATCTTTGCTAAGTAATTCGCATACATGGTCTTAATTGGTTTGCTTATCTTTTAATATTTTTATTCAATTTAACTGTGGGACACACACTCTAATTCTGATGCTTGTGTAATTAGTGGGAAATTCAGTGTTTTTAATTGGGCCTAACGACAGCTATGAACGTTCCACCTAGTTATCTTGCATTTAGCATATATTTATTCTAGTGCGAAATTTTGGGAACAAGGGAGGAAAAATATTCGAGAATCCGAACAAGGGGGAAGCTAACTAAAGGAAAATTTTGGATGCAGAGCGTCGAGAATAGTAAGTCTGTGAATATATGGCAATTGTCTGAACGCGTTTAGATCTCGTTGGTACCTTAAGTTTCATACTTAATTTTAGTTAACCAGATTCATTTACATACAAATTTGTGACGTAACTAATAGAGTTAAAGATTTATTAACTTTTGGTTTGGTTAAAGTTATTATTTCTTTCGTTTTATAAGAATAAGAGCTGCAGAAGGCGTTAGGTAATGAATTTTGTTTATTGTTTTCTGCATTTTTTTCTACTATGTTTTAACCTGACATTTGATTGTTTTACAGATTTTAATGATCCATCAATCATGTTTCTAAAAATTTAGGAATGGATTTTAATGTTAATTTTCGATCGGTGTCCAATTGATTAGCTTGGATTTAATTCAAAAATCTATTGTTCAAGCTTTTATTCAATTACCGAGTATTAACAGAGCTCTTACCCTCGCAGTTATAGCGTTAGAAAAGTAATGGAATCATTATCTCGATGATCAGGGGCTATTGAATAAAAATCATCACGGTTTTTGAAAGGGTGGACTCTACGATATACAAATTACTCTTTTTGTTCGTTGTATTTTTGGATTGGGGTAAAATAATACTATATGTTCAGTTTTTTAAAGACGTTAAATATGTAAATAGATAAAGAACGTACTACGGCCGAGTGCATGGAAAGAAAGGAAAACCCAAAGCCGTACACTTAAGGGCACTTATAGGTGGAATATAGAAGGGGGTGTTCCCGCCCCGTAAACCCTGTGTGGGTGTGTGGTTGCGACTTGTGAAGGTCAATTTGTTGTGCAAATACCTGATCAAGGGAGTAATTGTTTGAACTATTTATTTTATTTTACATTTGTTTGAGTGACGGGTCACTGGCGTCGGGCTTCCCGCCCCGTAAACCCTGCGTGTGTGTGTGGTTGCGACTTGTGAAGGTCAATTTGGTGTGCAAATACCTGATCAAGGGAGTAATTGGTAGAACTATTTATTTTAATTTTCATTTGTTTGAGTGACGGGTCACGGGCCTCTGGCTTCCCGCCAAACAATAACTTTCCCACCCCCTTCTATATTCCACCTATAAGTGCCCTTAAGTGTACGGCTTTGGGTTTTACTTTCTTTCCACGTTAAATATGGTTTTGACAAAGTTACTCAGAGCAAGCTATAAAACTACTAATACAGCTACAAGGGTATGGTAGATGAAAGCATCCGAAGCTAGATCATACTGTAGACCTTTTACTTGGCCTAGTTAAAATGGAGGTTATAGATGGCGTTATCTATGCTTTGGTCGAAGACCCTTCAGGTGTTCCCCAGGGAAGTGTTATCCGCCCAACATTTTTCTTTCTTTACATTACTGGCATTGACACCGTGGTTAAAAGTTTAATAGGCTTATTTGAAGAAAGCGAAGAGGATTAAAGAATAATTCGAAGTCTATAGTATAAGAAGGCATTTGAATGTGATCTTAATGCAATCACATGGCGATAATGACTTAACTTAAAATATCCCTGCACTGTGCTCTAATGGCTACACTATGTGATATCACCTTTATTTTTAAAATTTTGCCTTTTTGAGAAACTACGTTAGCGCTGACTCTTTCGCTAACTCTGCTCTCTACTTCCTTTTTAACCGCCTTCTTCACCTATTCCCGGCTATGTTCATGCGTTTTTTATGGAAACATGGAAATAACCCTCCTAAACAAGTAAATTCATCAGTTTAATTTTCAAATTCACTCATAGTTTATAGTGCTTTGTTACGTATCCAATGATGGTGTACCATTTTCTTCGCCTAACTAAAAAGCATATGTATGCATATGTAAATTTGCGCAAATTTTTTTCCATTAAGAATATTTTCATTTTCCCTTCTATACTTTCGATTTTCCTATTTCCTCTGTTTATTATCAATCAATTTCTACAACTACTTGTTCGATGTATGCAGTTTTAGGTTAACTTAAAAATTATCATTTAAAAATATATTCATTTTATAATTTGAGTATGAACGAAGGAATGCTTTTTTCATTCCATCTAAGAAGCGTACATTTACTGTTTTTTTTACGTTTTAAAGTCTAATTTTTCCTCAGTCAAAGCAACGTAAATCGCCGTAAATAAGCATTTTACCGTTTTCGCGTATAATTGGTCCAGCAAAAGAATCGTTATCCTTTTATTTTAGCTTTTAAATGATCTCATTTTGGCTGAAATTCAGAACATGACGATAATGAAATATAGAGTTTCGCGAAAAACAGTATTTTTATTTAAGCATTCATTTCGGGCGTTGGAAAATATAGTCCTCAATTCTCATGGAATGCTTGGAAGAATGGTCGAATTCCAGTTACTTAATGGTACCAAATGAGTAGCTGTTGTCTAGGCAATACCTTCTAAGTTGCAAATTTGAAAGTATTTGGTGAAAATGATGAAAGGAGCAGTGCAAATTTTCCTAAATATTGAATGCGGGAGTTAAAATGAGAATATTTATGCGGTTTTTTGACATTTAAATCAAATTCACGGCATTCTATCGGATTTTGTTCAAAAACATAATACTGTTCTGTTATTCAGGCTTGAGAAAATGAATTGGCAAGGCATGGGACCAATTTATTAATAACGAATTTCTAAAGGAAATTTTGGAAATGACCGGAAATAAGAAATATAACTAAAAAATAAAAATTTTTAATTGCTCATTAATATGCCCTACTTTTAAGATGGTACATTTTCAAAGTGCAACTATCATCTCTCGTCGCTCAGTATTAGTTTCATGCTAAAGTTTTTAAGGCATGGTATCCTAACATGTCCTTTTAGGGCACCCAACTGAAAGTCAAACGTATTTGGTATACCTTTATATTTCTTTTATTACTTTCCTTCTATTCGGTAAGTCTGCCAGTTTCTCCCGTAATCATGTTGCGGTAAAAAAGGAAACGCATGGAGCGCATAACTGAAAGCGCATTGCTTCATTACATTCCTCTCTCCAGCCTCATGCTTTCTCCTTACCCTAGTTCTTCCTTAGCCTCACTGCCGAGTCATAAATGCAATGAAGTCATCTCATGTTTTTCAGACCGGTCGCACACAGCTCAAGTTTGAAAACAAATGAAGTCATTAATTTGTAGGCGCATGTAATTATGGACCTCCTATGAATCGCGAAGGAAAATTTCTGCGAGACATCAGAGAGGAGAGGATGAGGGAGGGGCGGGGGTGGCGGTGGGATGGAGTTGCTGGGGAGGTCGGTGGACTGAAGATTACGCGATGAGGGGTGGGAGATACTTGGGCAGGAGGGCGGTCGGGGGGATGGGGGGCGTAGTCACGGGACGGCGTGGGAGTATCTCTTTCTTTCCATTTAATTCGGAGAGTCATTTCGGGGATATTTACGGGCGCAAGTCAGGAAAAACGATATGAGGATTAATGAGGAGAGAAGGGGAAGTGAGTCGAGAAACAAGAAACCAAATGGAATTACGGAGTCTAAACATTTTTCAAGCTTGTCTTCAACGCGGAACTTATATGCATAAGAATGGGAGCAGCGTGTTTCCAGTGGCATATTTGTAGGAGAGATTTAAATTAATTCCTTTGGTGACGCATTCAAGATATTAGTAGATATGTTTAAAGGAAAACCTCCTTGAATCAATATTGCACTTATTGCGACTAAGAAAGGCATCGGTGGCTGATACTAAGGATACAATTTTTCGATCAGCATCTCTTGGACAAATAGGGACTTCAGATTTCTACGCATATTTGGGTCACTTATGCTTAATAAAACTAGTATAATCCCTATTTTTTCAACACCCGATATTGCATTTTATGACTTACTTAGTTTTTAACAGGTTTTTCGCTAAATATCCCGTCTCTAAAAGTGTAAAAAGGGTACAGGGGAGTGACAGTTTTTAATATAGATCCAAGATCTTTATTCTTTCAATTTCAGTTCAATTTTTAAGATAAAAATTGTGATTAAAATACTGTATTTAATTCACGTTGGAGTATTACAGGGTTGTGTGGGTAGTATTCTTGGAAATCAAGTGCAAATAAAATTTTGAGGAAATCTTATGATAATATACTTCATTTGTAAGTCTATTTATAATTTGGATTTTATAATAATTATTTATTTGAATATGAATTGATGAAATTTGAAATAATTGTGCGAGGAAACTGATAACATTTAAACACTTAAATTTTTGCCTGCATAATACGCGCATTCACGATATATTATCCCGTCTGGGTCCTCTTTCATCTCATTTTACAACGGACTCACACCGTCGGTAACCAAACAGCAATATCCCCACGCATGAATTTATCTGTCTGTGGAATACGCAATTTACTTAATTTTTATGATCATATGGTTAGCTTAAATTAGTATGAATGTAATATTTTAGTGCCAAGCTTCGTCTGCCAACCCGTCTTTCTTGTTATTCTCAATCTATCTCATCTTTTCCGTAGCTTAATTCATTCAATGCGTAAATTTATAAGAAATATCTTTCAGGAAATTTCATTTCTCCTATAGTCGTATCCGAATGTATCCAAAAGATAATGAATGTAAAATGAATACTACATTGGTTTGAGTCACCCTTTGGAGTTACTTTTGGCGCCATCAGCCGACCACAGTTGAATTTTTGTGGGACGTCGAAGTCTCCACCAGTCAGTTTCTCGTCTTATTTCGTACAGGTATACTCTGACATTATGAATGGATTTTTACTGGGAAGAAGGTTACCTCAGTGTTCTTCCTCGTTCGCACACGTAATGGAAACCGTGGAGAGGGATTAGTCTACTTAGCAACACAACTGTCGACAATCGGCGTCTGGTGAGATGGCGACTGGAGGAGCGAAAAACTATGGAGAGAAAGGGAGAGAGAGAGAGTCAGGGACGGTGAGAGAAACAAAAATTAATGTCGCGGCTTCAAGATTCCATTTTAGTGGCGTCATAGACTTCTGTTCTTGTCCCCGTTTTCCAGAATAGTTTTCTTCTTTGATTTTTTTTTAAACTTTCCTTCCTCAAGCGAATCATTTGCTTCGGGAATCCTGCAGTTCTCGTGGTAACACGGCGTTCTTCGAACTCGGCCTCGAAAACGGAACTCCGCAGCCATAGTTTGAGGAACCTCGTAAACGCGTCGAAGCGGGTTGAAGCTGGAGTCGTCGCTCCAGACGTATTGCGGGTTCAAAGATACGAGTGGCGGCGGTTGGCTCGTATTAGTGGCGGTGGTTGGCTCAGTGGGAAGGGATCCATTTGGCGAGGACGGAAGGGAGCTGGCAGGATTATTCCCCCTCACTCGCGGGGAATTATTAGAAAACTTTCGCGAGTAATTGATTTTTTTCCCTCCATCTCTCTAACGCTCCCTGCTCATTTCACTCCTTCCGTTCCCCTGCCTCCGCAACCGCCCCTATGTTCCCTGCATGTTTGAATACGTAATCTGATTGATTACAACGCAAAAGTTTTTTTTATGAACTTATCGCGATTGAAGCGGGGGTCGTGGTTATCAGGGAATTAATTCCGTTAAAGTCTGTCGGTCGAGTTCGTGTGGAGCGCGGGACTCTGCAGAGCGAGCGGCGGGGAGGGAGGTGGGTTAAGCCGGGACGGGGGGAGCGTTCCGCCGGTTCATACAACTGTGAAACGTGACGCATTGAGATACGGAAGGATGCGAAGAACCACATAAGGACCGCGGATTAACGCCAATTTGAATTGCTCTTCAATGCTTGAAATATTAAATTCAAGGATTTCAAGAGAAATGTTTCCAAAATTGACTTCCCTAATCATGTTCCGACCAAGAGTTTAGTGCCTTTAGCGCGATATTCACAGAATGGTAGACTTTTTTTTACAGGTTTAACTTAGTTATAGAAGGAACAACCATAAACGTTTCCTTAAAACTACAGTCAAATGATTATACTTATAATATATCTTATAAGATATTAGAGATCTCAATCACTCTTTTTCTTAAATAAATCTTCCATCCACTATTCAAAGTAATCACTCTGAAAAATCTGTGGAAAAGTACGAGTCTTTCTTTTTAGTTTGGATATTAAATACTTCCACAAAGTGAAGCCTGAAACAATAGAATATATTGAAAGTAATCAATTCGAAGATTAGTTATTTCAAACGTGATGGTAAAGCTCACAGAAAATAAAGACATAAGGCATGTGTAATTCACGCATTTTAGGAGAGGGTTGGCAGTTCTATCACCTGTAAATCATTTTATACTTCTGCAAATTTATTTGTTTAATCAGAAAATCGTACAGCTTTGATTTAAATGGAGTTGCCCTAATTGCAAAAAACAGAGAATGCGTTTAGTGCAATTGGTTGATATAATTTAATTTGCATTCGATGGTTTGAGGCTCTACGTTGTGAAATTTTTGATCACCGAATAAATAAACTCGGTATTTTTTCACACAAAAGCTCTATTATAATGCTATCGGCTTCGACGCATACACGACATCATCAGGTCTCATACCATATTATAATGATACATACCTGTTGATGTCGCCTATGCGTCGAAAGCGATAGCATTATAACAGAGCTTTTGTGTTAAAAAATAGTAAGTTTATTCTTTCAATGACATTTAAATTTAATTGGCAGCCGAAGTTTACAGATTTTGAAGTCACTGGTACCCACACTTTCACTAGTCATGTGCGAAATTTAGATTTAGGAAGATGCCAATTCGATTTCAGCAATGTGAAGTTTCGACTACATTTTTTAATTGAAGTAGCATATTCTGTTTAATAAGTAAAGCTATAACCATCCGCATCAGCCCTCGTATCATTTAAAGTGATGAATTAGTAATTCCAGAAGATTAGTGAATTGTCTCTTTCTTTTCGCCGCAAAACTTTACTCATTCTTGAAGTTCCTTAGGAATCGTCATGGTTAACCAGTTTGCACGCAGAAGGCTATTCATTCGAGTGCTTCATTCTTTTCGTGAACACCAGCTCCTGTCATTAACAGTCGTGGAACAGTAAGCGGCATCGGATCAAACCGATATTTAGCATGGGGTGATATACGAAAATTGGTGCACCTGAGGCAATGGTAGATATTTTCCAAATTTCAAAACCCAGGCACGACCAAGTGAGACGCCTCATCGAATTTCCGATTATTACGGCTTCACATAAGGACAATGACGGATCTGCAAGATAAACGTTTTTATTCGCTTGGGTGGGCAAATGGATGGTCGGATGGATAGATAAACGGTTTCAATATTAATCGCGAATACCTTTGGGGCGTAATTTTTTCCGGCGCGCATAAATTAAGCGCCATTAACATTCTAGTCCTCATAACGGACCGTTGATTCCATCGTTCCGTCATTTCGACCACACTTCCGTCGTCTCACTCAAACGAGCGAATAATATTGGGACGTCCCAGTTCGCCACCCCACACCCCTTCCTACCCTCCTCTCCCCTTGAGGGGGGTCCCTTACCTCCCTTTTCAGACCTTTAATCCTCACTTCCCTTCCGCCAACCTCCCGCCCACTTTAGTTCGTGTGCCCGACCCTCAAAATCTCGCCTCTCGCCGCCCTCCGCCGCCACTTTCCCTCGCCCAAGTCGAACTCGTCCGCTTCCATCCTCCCCGGCGTCGACTTCCCCCTCCGTTCCTTTCATCCCCCTTCCGCTTTCCCTTGAGGTGAATGAGGGGAGGGAGGGTGGTAGTGGTGGCATGGGTTCGCTCAATGGGTAGGGACGAAAAGAGGAGGGGGAGTCAACTGGTTTTGGGGAATGGTGGAATGGGTTTTGGGGGGAGTTATAGGCAGTGCCAAATTGAAGGAGAGCATTTCTCCACCGTCGGACGGAATTCGGCGAATTTCGGTCGGGAGTGGTGTGGGAGTCTGGCTTTTGGGGGGGGGGGCGAGTATTTTCCGAACGGGTTTGTCAAGGGTGGTGAAGGAGAAGGGGAAGGAGGGGGTCCGCAAGAGGGGCCTGGAGAGAAGCTAGGAGGGAGAACAGGGCTTTGCGATTTTTTATTTCCAATATCTATCTCGTACTAAATAATGTATCTAGGTGAAGATAATATTTGAGTGAAGTTCTCAACCAAACGACGACATATGGCGTTGGTCATTAAAGCACAACTTAAAGAAGAGAAAGTATTTAAATGAATTTTACGCCAGTCTCTTTTATGCTCACCTTCGCGAGTATTTTGGTCCACTGATGAGATTATAAATACTTTTTCAATTATTTGTTAGCAATAGAGAAGTGTCTATTAAATATTTACTGAATACGAATATATCGTGCGCATTTTACCTATATTTTCGTACGGAGATAATGCAGTAGACTATTGCTGCTGCTAGACTACAGTCCACGTCGTAGAGTTATGACTGTTTTAATGGTCGAATCCCAGCACGGAGTGTTGCCCAAGTCCCATGCGGATTTGGAATGGGAAAGCGACTTCCAGAAGTTAATTTCGTATGAAAAATACGGAAATTAGTGCCACGTATCACACATTAATACCTTAAATAGAAAATGCCATGGTGCGGCTGTATTTAATATTCTTCATTCGCCCACCAAAGAACATTTTGCCCGAGAGAAAGAAATGAAGGGGAAAGTGAAAAATTTTTTTTCAAATTTCAAAGTCCAAGATTTGACTCAGCTCCTAAAGTGAGAGTACTCATAGTTCAAAGTGACGCAAACACGCATGTCATTTCATTGGATTCTTATCCATTGAAAAAGATTGGTCATCGACTCATGAACGTATTTGTTCATTGTTTAGACCCAGGTCAGTGCGAGCCAAATAATCGACGCAAGTCGGACACACACCGTCGTATTGCCCAGAGGCCTGTGCGAAGGCGAGGGACCGGGCTCCAGGCTTCTCGATCCGAGGGTATCTCGGGCGACGTGTGGGGGGGGGGACGCTATAATATGCACCCGGGTGCATGGACGAGGGGTGGCCGGGGAAACCGCGCGGAGGGAAGGGGAGAGCGGTCCTGAGATGAGACGACGCCTCGTTGGGGACCGGTGGGAGGAGGGAGAGCAAGGGAAATGGGGTGCCTGTGGAAAAGGAAGGGGTTGCAAGGGATTGGGGTAGGAATCAGTGTGTGTGTGAAGTGGTGGGGAGGAGGGAAAGGCGGAGAGAGGGTCGCCTCTTGCCGGTCCATTTTGCCCCGCCGCAGTCGCTGATTGAGGGAATCGGATTAGGCAAACAAGATAAATTTTGATTCGTTCGACCGGCGCTCCCGCCCCAAAGGGAAAGGGGAGGAAGGGAAAGGGCAGTGTAGAGAGAGAGAGGGGAGTGGGGGAAGATGGGGGAGGATCTTTCGCTCTAGGGGTGCGGGTGTTCGAGAGTAGGGAGGAATCCAAGGGTGAATCACCAAGATAGGGTTTTGGAAATTAGGGATGGGCGGCGGAGGGCATGGGATGGGGAAGCCGAAAAGCGTTCAGGAATGGTGATGCTTTTGAGGTTATGGGTTAGGAATGGCTTTGACGCAGGGAGCGAAATGGTTTGCAGGATTGGGACACAGGGTGTAAGGGGTGTCCAATGAGGAGAGGCGCATCGGCATTCGCTGGAGATCCCTCGGGAGAAATAAAATCACGAGTACCTCCCACACCCAGGCTGTTTCTCCCGGATTTTCGATCCTATGTATTTTTTCATTCGCATTAATCTGCAAGAACGAAGGCCTCTCTCTCTCTCTCTCCCCTCTATCCCTCTCCTTTCCCCTCCCTTCCTCTCTCTCTCTTTTACTCAGCTTATTCTAGATCACTAACGCTTTGGCTTAATTATTTTTCATCCTTTTACAAGTTTCCATATCTCTCCGAATGCCTCTCGCCCAATCTTCTCATACGTATGTATATGGGAGTTATTAATATCCCGTGTCGGTTTTAATCTCTTAACGCGCAGAGCCATCGATTAAAATATTTAAGCTAGAGGTTCAGTTCCAATGTGCGATTTTTTAACGTCCAATTTCAGATGGGTAAGTCGAATCTATGAGTGTGTGTGTGTGTGTGTTTCCAGATTCCCTATATGGATTTTTCTTGCCTCATCCCATGCATGAGATTTACGAACCATTTCATTTCTGTAGGAAATTATCAAAGGTTTTGAGAGCCTGGGAACAGTCTGACGAATTAGGCGTAAGCTGGTCGGATTAAAAAGATAATTATCTCGTGTTTAATGCAGACATTTTGACAGGAGCGATGTTGATGTTTTCAACTTCTAAAGGGAAAAATGTGCATAGATTCATGAATTTCAAATGATAGTCAGATATTCTGTCGCCACAATTCTTCACAGGTCAATGTGAACTTGTTATTGTGTTAAGAGGCAATATTCGTTAACTTTCTATAGACTACTCTCCCTCTGGCCTCATTATTAACCGCTTGATTTATATATAATTATTCAATAATCCTCATTAAAATAAAAAATGTTATTTTTGTCGTTTTGTTTCTATAATATTATGTATTTTATGTAAGTTGGTAACATTAAAAAAGCTATGTTTCTAATATAGTGTGTTATTTTTCAAGCATCAAAATTTAAGGGATAGCAAACAAACGGAATATATGACTGATGCTCAGAATGCAATGTCAGGGTTAATAAGAAGGCGCCTTTGGCTGTATTTAGCGTTGCGCAACGATAATTCGTTGCGCAACGCTAACGCAACGTAATGAATGCTAATTACTTAGCTTTCATGCGTCTTCACATCTAAGTCTGGGTCACCATTGATTCAAGAGATTTGTGCATCACATAAACATTGTTTGACATTGACATACTTTGTTGAGAAACGAATAATAAGTTCACATTAATTTAATATTTTCAATTAAAAAAAACGAAATTTATATGGTTAGTACCAAATTAAAAGAAAATAAACATAATGGGATTTGGAATTTTATTCTAACAACACTATCACACTTGGCCACTTTTCATCGGGCGCGAAAACTGTAGGAATGTTTTTCGTTACTGACCTATATCCAATGTATTTAACTAAGAATTTTCCAAATGGTTCGATGAGGAATAGAGTGAAAATATATATTTTATAGTATGGTCTATTCGAGAATTCACAGCCCGATAGCTCATTTCACCAAAACCACCTAATTAATCGAACCACTCAATGCGATGTTCTTTCAGTTAATGGGCAAAATTGCTGTTTGACAATTATTTTCTCTGAGTAGCATTTTAATTAAAATTGAAATGAATAGCATTTTTAATATAACTGCTGAATTAATTAGAGCTTTAATGTTTCATCTGATGCTAAAATAATTCTCATATCTCGTTAATGACGCTTTTCGTTTTTATCCTCTGGGCATTGTCTCGTTAACAATATTAGTCCTCATTCAGTCTAGAAATTTTTCCCACTCTAAAGGTACTCGCATCTCACGGGAAATAGATTTCCGTTGAATCAACTAATAACCTCTTAAGATAGGGGCGGATTTATGGCATATAAATCCGAAACAAAGCGTTTCTTCTTCCGGGCGTCTACCCTTTGTTACTCGTCTCTTACCTTACGAAGAAGAGTCCTTTTTAGAAAATTGGTATTTTACCCCCACTCTTAGCAGTTCACTGAGTAATTCTAAGGCACGTCCTGTACTACAGACTTGGAGGAAATATAATCTGGGGAGAAAAGTATTTGGGGATAAAACTCTACTTAAATGTATACGATAGAAAGGTAGCAACACGATCGCGTCTTCTGCAAGTAAGTCGCTCAATAACTCGACTTAAAAACTTCATATGGACTCTTTAAGGGATATGAGATGCATCGTAATTTTGTGAAACACGTCTTGATGAGTTAATCTCAAGTGCAGAAAAGTTGAAAAGCCAGGAACACTTGGTTTTCAATTGAACTTTCATGGCTACAACAAACTGAGGTAAATATGCTCTAAGGTATGCAACTCTTAATTTATTTCTACATCAGCATCGCCGATAGTTTGGATATTGCATCCTACATTTTTCACTTACGGGTATTGATGGATACATTTTTTAATAAAAATACAAATTGGGATATCTTAATGTCAACAAATTTTTTTAGCGATTACTACATTTGGGAAGTAGTAAATAATATATTTTCATTACTTCATTGTAAACTTAGTGTCGTGAATGTAGGATTAAAAACGTTGAAGATATTTAAATATTAATTGAATATCATACCTACTTGATCTTATTGACACAAATAAGTCCTGATATTATTTTGCGTAAATTTAAGATTTCTTTACGCACCAATCAATTGAACATCATTCGATCCCTAAGACATCAGACTATTTACCAACAAATTTGTGCAAGAACCATTCATCGGTGGTAAATATTGATAATTAAGAAAATAACACTTTCATTAAGTCTCCTTGCTGCAATGTGTATGTGAACTATTTGGAGTCGCAGCAGAGGAATTCATTAAGTGATGCTAAGACAAACTCTTTTCGTGATATAAAGCCTCAGAAAGAACGCGAAAGAGCCATCTCTATATTAATGGTGAATAGTCGAGGATCAAAATTTATATGGTGGAATGTTTTTGCCATAGAGCGGTTTTATAGCAGAGCGAGATAATGCCGTGCACATCAATGAGTTAAAGATGTCGGCAACGACGTTGTCGCAATCCCTTGATTTTGGAAATAATACCAAGGGAATTTTAAAAACTTTCGTCTGGGTTTGGAAACCGTCAGTTTAGGATTGAGCTGATTTTTTTTAAAACCAGTAGACACTCGTTTAGTGGACGAGAAAAAACCTGAAGAATTCAGTAAAGAAATTGTGTAGCTTAAGGATTTATTCGTTTCAATTTTTGTTATTTCTCTATAATCCAAGTGAGGAAACAAAATTAATAACGTCGGCAAGTAGGCACACTTACTTTTCCACATATTGGAAGAAATAGGAGAGAGAGAGAGAGGAATGAACATGTAAAGATAAATGATAAAAGAGAGTAAAAAAGAGAACTCCTGTCTCCTCACACCAATTACCCGGGCACGCCATCTTGCACACACACTCATTCCCTTAACACACTCACGTTTACGAGCCGCGCGACGATAATATGCTTTCCTCGGCGCCTGACTATTATCCCAGCGGCAGCAATGAAAAAGAGACGAATGAAAAAACTGCGCCCCTTGAAGATTCGGAAGGAGTAGAGTGGACTTGGAAGGCGCATAACTGTGTGGCGGGGTGGGAGGGGGTGGAAAGCTGTGAATCAGAGTGGAGAGGTTTCGGGGGTGCTCTGGTGAAGCGAGGCTGAAGAGAGAGGGTGAGAATTGGTCCGGAGATAAATATTATTGAGTCTACTGAGGGAGTCTCCAACATCTCAAAAGGAAGGAAGCTAAGGGACATGTGGGCGGAGCCAGACACTCGGAATAATGGACAGAGGTTGAGTGTCGAGGGGCGAGAAAGATGGAGAGACACTGCAACGGATACGTACGCGTAGAAATAAAAATGCACGGAGAGGAGTCATAGGGTGAACTGATCATAGGGGAATGGGAACTTTCTTTTTCATCTTTCTTTCTTCCACCGAAGAAAAAAAGAAGCCCTCTGAACACTTCGGATGTCTAGACGTCTCTCTCATTTTGAACTGAGTGTTGGTCCTGACCACCTCTTCGTTCCCTTTTCATCTTTGTGTTACGCGAAGCATACCTCTCTCTATCGATGACTCCATCGGTGACTGAGACCCGTGGCATCTTCAAACGTCTTTCTCCATGGCGTTATTTTCTCGAAATATTTTATCCTGCTTGAAAAATGTTATCGGTTACCTCTTCATCGCTATACATTTCTTTATAACTTCGTGAACAATTACCGTTTTTGGGCGTTTTCTCTCAAAGGACATGCATTAAATCTTATTTCAGTGAAGGTATGATTATCGCGTAATATTCATGATGCATAAGAAATTCTTTCAACGCTCATTAAAATACATTTATCTAAGAGTTCGTTTATTCATTAAACGTACTGTCATATACTTCATGGAGTTTTCTCGGGCCTTCCACTGGATCAGGGGTTCCATATTGGCCGACGTTTCGATACCCGACTCGTGCATCGTCCTAAGGGTATATGAGGACGATGCACGAGTCGGGCATCGAAACGTCGGCCAATATGGAACCCCTGATCCAGTGAAAGACCCGAGAAAACCTCATGAAGCAAATACGCCGGGAAAGCGCCAGATCTTACTTTACTGTCATATGCTTGCTATTCTATGATATTCATTTAGGTTTCATCTGTAATTTTGAACTCTTAATTGAACGAAAAAAAGTATGGGATGCCCAGTGGGTAGAACGTTTGAAATTCCACTAAATACCCGAGTATAGCTTACATCTCACTGGCAAAATTTTCTTTTTCCATAAGTCCAATAGTCAGCCGAATTTCTAACAATGGAATGGCTAGTAAATTTGTCCATCATAAGTCTGCCTCCAATTTTAGAAAACTATATTAATAACGAATACGTCTTTGTTTGCAGTATTACGGAGGATATTGACTTTTAGATCATCACTTTCCCTTACTTTTCCTTTCTCGATTTTAATTTTAAATGCTCTAACCTCAACCAATGGCATTTCTTTTAGATCATACGAGTAAAATGCCACTTAAAGAATGAGTGTGTCGTCATCTTATGTCAGTTAAACGAGTCACTTCTCAGCAACTTCGATGGCCCGTGGAAGTAAGCTACTCATTAATTTCCCCCAGCTAACCGCGAATGAAAATGTTAATAATCAGTTTTTATTGTTTCATATCTTAATCCTCAATGTTCCCATTCATTTTGCCATTTCTTCTCATAATTTATAGATATTTTTTGAATACCTGTCATTGTTGGAAAAGTATCATACTATTTCTTTATTCTCGCAAAATATACTGTCGTTTAAGAGTAGATACTTCGCTTAGAAGAAAACAATCACGTATTCGTAATCTGCAGCTATACTACCTTGATCAAAAAGTTCCCGGAATAACCACCGTGTGGCGCTCCCATCGTTCCGATTTGAGTTCTGTTTTTTTTGTTAAATTGGTACATCTGTTGTTGATATTCCCTTTAAATCTTAGTGTCATAACTTGACATTTGCAAAAGTTACGTAGCCAAGAGTACATCTATCTCTGTGTGTGTTGGCGATTTTTTACAATTTCAGAAATGGATTTAAATTTGCAACAACGAACTTGTATTAAATTTTGCGTAAAAAACGGATTTAGTGGCGCACGGACGTTGGAAATGTTGGAAAAGTGTTTCGGCAACGATTCTCTAAAAAAAACGGTCGTTTACCAGTGGCACGAGCGGTTCAGAAGTGGTCGTGAGTCAATCGAAGATGATGAACGCAGTGGCAGACCATCGACATCGAAAGTCGGTGAAAAAATTGATAAAGTAAAAGAAATGTTGGTCAATAACCGCAAATTAACCATCAGAGAAATAGCGGAGGACTTGAACATTGCCTATGGATCCGCCCAAGACATTGTGTTTAATGATTTGGGTTTCCGTCGTGTAGCAGCAAAGTTGGTGCCAAAAGACCTCAATTTCATGCAAAAAAGAGACCGTGTTGACGTCGCAAAAGACATGATTTGCGAGGCTGAATCCGATCCCACATTCATCAAAAGGATCATTACTGGAGACGAGACGTGGGTTTATGAGTACGACACGCAATCCAGACATCAGGCAAGTGAATGGCGTTCACCAAATGAGCCGAGACCAAAAAAACCACGTCGTTTTCAGTCAAAAAAGAAGGCAATGCTGACGGTTTTCATGGATTACAACGGTGTAGTGCATCATGAATTTTTGCCAGAAGGCCAGACAGTAAACAAAGAGTATTATTTGGGCGTTATGAGACGTTTGCGTGAAGCAATTCGCCGAAAGAGACCAGAAATATGGGCAGAAAACTCGTGGATTTTGCACCATGATAACGCACCGTCGCACAGTGCTATCATTATTCGTAATTTTTTGACGAAAAATGCAACAAATACCATCCAACAGCCACCGAATTCACCTGATTTGGCTCCCTGTGACTTCTTTCTGTTCAATCGAGTTAAAAAACCATTTCGGGGAACGCGTTTTAGCAGCCGAGAGGAAGTAATGGAAAAATCGCAGGAAGCACTGATGGACATACCGAAAACCGAATATAAAAAATGTTTCGAGGATTGGATCAAGCGCTGGCATAAGTGTGTTGCAGTCGATGGGGATTACTTTGAAGGGGACAATATAGATTTAGATGAATAAACTTGTATTTTTAATTTTCTGAATAAATTCCGGGAAATTTTTGATCAAGGTAGTATTTTATTGTCAGTCACTTAAATTATTGCAATTAATAAAAATAAATGTCTCATCTCAAGGAATATATATGAGAAGATTCATTTTTTTCTTGTCCATTTAAGGAATAAAATGTCAAATGCGCAGGAACACGTCACTTGCTCCTCTTGACTAAGGTACAAAAATTTTAAAAGTCACAATGTGATCTTTATAGGTCATAATATTTGGGTTAACTCGTTTCTATTCATACTTGTTCGAGGACTCGTGGATACTCTATTATCCGAGCAGCAGCGCGCACATTCAAATATCAAGCGAACAATATGATTCGAGCAAAGCATTTCCTCGCGACTACTAGCGGATGGCCCCGCGGTGGAAATTAAGGCTCGGGAGCTGTATTTTATTTTCAGATTATATACTTCATGAAGTTCATCTTTACTGAAATGTTTCATGCCTAGGAGAATCCTTTCCAATTCCCCACCGTTGTGCAGAAAAGATCCCTCGCTCCCTCTCATAAGGCTTTTTACCTGGCTGACTTGCGTCGGTGCACATTCCCAATTTTTCCTCCTCGTGGGTTTCCACTTCCTCCACCAATTCGCCCTATCTTTCACTTCTCTTCCCTCCGTGCCCATAATTCAGCGCCGGTACCTCCCACACCCAGAAGACTGTTCCTAAACCCCCCTCCCACGACCGAACCGCTTCTCCCTTTCCACTCCCCTACATCCTTGAATATAAGACAAGGTCTTTCCCCTTTGGCGCCCTTGAGGGACGCAGGTATGACTCCCCCTTCTGCTCTGTCTCCTCGCGTTCCCTCCTTAGGGCTAAAATATCCCCTTTCTTCCCTATCCTGCATCCTCCCCCGCCCACATCCTCTCCTACCCTCTCCACCCGCCTGATGCTCCATTGAAACACTATATCCCTCCCTCCCTCAGTGCTCGCACTAAAAAATAAGAACCCTTTGGGCTACTCCCGCGCTTTCCTCCGGCGGCCCTTCAACGTCCTCTTTAACCCCACGGCCTTCCCTCACTCTCTTATTCGTTTCCGCTCCTATATCCTCGTCTACTCCCCTTACTTTAGCAGTTCCTTCTTCTGTCATCCTCTCCTTTCACATTTCCCGTACGTCTCACCAATGCTTCCAATCTCTCTCTTTCTCTATTTCATTATTTCCGCCTTCTTCCCCTCCTCACCCTCCGTGACATCTTCCCTAAATGTGTTTCTTTGTATCTTTCAGTTTATTTCTGCTCTTATCTTACGTTGGGAATCTGTTTGGAGCTTTCAAAAGGGTTAATGTTTCTTCATACATACTTTTCATCGGCTTAAAGGGAACAGAAAGATCCCATGCCACAAATCTACTCGTTTGGCGTCCTTTTAAATAAATGGTGGAACTTTCCCTAGGAACTAAGAGGTCATGTTGAGGTTTATTACTTTTATTCACTGTTGCTGCTGTGCCATTCTATTTGAATTATGTTCGGGGACATAAGGTCATCACACACCTCATCATTGGCAAAAACTTTATCATTTAGATTTTATAGATTTTAAATTTTACCGCCATAGAAAGTTCTTTAAAAAAGTTAAATGTAAAAAATGTATATTTTTTTCGATTCGCCCACCGATATGTTGGTAGCTGAAGTCAAGTTGGGTCAAGTTGTGGTTTTGACCAATTATTTCGCACCGATTCCAATTATTAATTGAATGGATTCAGTGGTTGATGAGCCATCTATCTACTATACATATTCTATCATGGCAGTAAAGTGTACTTCATTAAAACGGCGATAATTTAATGTAATTTGCTATTTCTTTCATGCTCTGTGGGCCATATTGTTAGATAACCCATTGAATTAATCCGTGACCACATGGTACAAAATCATTGTTACTTGCAGAGAGAGCGGCTTGTTTACTATGGGAGCTTTCATGAAAAAGAGAGAATGGCAGCTTTTGTGTGTAGATTACTATTGTTAAATCTAACTTCAGCTGTTCGTAATAAATACACAGAGATTTCACAAATAGACAAACCGCTAACATCAATGGGAATAAGGTTTCTATCGGAGCTCTGATAAATTCAAACCGTAGAACTTTTCAGGCTCGATATGTATATTTTATCTCAGGCAAATATATTTTAGAGCAATAGAATGAATGATTACCATATACTTTCGGCGAGATGAATAAAACGCCCTAATGTGAAAACATCCATTTTTACATCTCCGACACACCCCCATACTTCTTTACGTCTTTCATCCCTTACACATCCCTCCATTCCTCCTTTCCCCTCCGCCCATCTTCCCGTCGCCTCCTCCTCATCTCGTACCCACTCATCCTTTCGAGCCTCTCAGCTCTCGCCCTAATCTCCCCTTGCCTTCCCTTCCCCTTGCACTCCCCCCCCTGCCGACCTTTCCTTTATGCTTTATCTCTCTTATCCCCTATATTTACCACGACACCCGCCCCCTTCCCCCCCCCCGAATTCCTGCCCCTCCTCGATCCCGACTCATCTCTTCCCCCGCATCTGGCCTACGGGGGCCCTCGCATCCACGCCTCCCCTCCGGGCGACCAGACGTCCCGCTGAAGATGTTCCCCCCTCGCCCCTCCCTATCTTACACACTCACACTCACAGTACTCCTCGCGGGGCGGGGGAAAAAATAATCCCTCTTCCTGCCCATTCCGCTCAACCCTCCGGGCTTCCCCGCCCGCGCACTTCTCTTAACGGACGTACTTGGGAAGATGCTCCGGGTCACGGCTTTGGCCCCTAATGATCCTTTAACCCTGCTCGCACGCACACGTAACCTCCCAAGCATTTGATTTTTTTGCTCGAGAGCAAAACTTATCTCTGCTGCCTTATCTTTATTGTGGCATTAATATAGTTTCTACGTGACGCACCTGCTCTAAAGAGTGTTGTAGAAAGCAATGCTAGTACACTTAATAAATGTTATAGAATCAAGGCCTTAGCAGATATCACTTATCATGTTATTAGTACGGAAACACCGAATCTTGCTTTTGAATAAACAAGTTGTGTTAAAAGGCGTTAATTAGTGTATCTACGAACGGAGCATGGAAATTGTTAAGTTGGTAAACGTTTTAACAGAAGGCTAAAGTGTAAATAGTGAGCAGCATATCAACAAAAGAGCAATATAGTTTATATTTTCACATTGAACCATAGCTAATTTCTTCCTTATTCCAGTTCAATTGATCTTGATAAGAATTTATAACAAGATTATACGACTGATTGAGAGAAAAAAATTCTAGAACACTTAAGCACATGCTATTTCATAAGATGTAAGATTAGTCATATTTTGATGGAAATGGAAAGGAGAGTACTCCAATTAAGGGAGCGGCGCATCAAATGACAGATGATGAAAACTCTGGTCACTAAATTAACAACGTAAGTAGTGCAAAGTACGTCAGCTGTCAATTTGACTCTTTTCCGAATTCCATCCCGACCCCTTTAACGATGATATTCCCCATGGCAGAAAACTGCAAAGGCATAAACTCGTCAAATACCTTTTACTGCTTTGCTATTGCCTGTAAAAATGAGTGTACGCACACACATAAAGGTACATGTGGGACCCACATACTTCTCCGGCCCTTCTGACACACGATTCCTCGAGAGCCAACGAGTCAAATCGTGACGACGTTCTTTTGAGATTCGGAAATAGTGGAATACGATGAGGCCAGCGATGAGAAAAAAGATCGCGGAGGGGAATTCAAATGGAGTGAAAGGGAAAAGTGAAAGTTTGAGAAGCATGGGAAAAAGCGTGAGTGAGAGTTCAAACAAGGGGTAAGGGAGTGGTAGGGCATGGGGGAGAGGGGCACGGAATGAATATTACGAATGGGGTGCGAAAGAGGGGAGCGATAGAGGGCTGGAATATACTGTTTTGATGGCCCTGCTTTAAATTTCCCAATGTATTGATTTGCATGTTATTATTAAGAACACCGTAAATATATTCCATATACATCTACATAATACCCCACAAGCCGCGGCAAGGGTATGTGGCGGGGGGGAGTTTTACGTCCCCACCTGTAAAAGGGAACAAAACCACAAGCAAAATCAATACATACTTGCAAAACTATACACAGTGGCGTATACATTTATGCAAAAATCCCTTCATCCAACACGCATGCAAACACATACACTTTGATGCAGTATGAAATCCATCCAACGCGCAAGCCAGAATATGAAAAGTAAGAATGCGGAACTCCACCACCACATGAACATAATGGAAATGGAATGGAAATTAACGCAAAAATACTTCCTTGACCGGGATTGAACACAACGGGTGGATGAGCTATCGAGGAAACGTAGTTTACTTTAGTATATTGAGATCTGTGGGCCTTATATGTCACTAAGTGCCCCGATTCTTTTGCCAAGAGACCGCGTCATGGGGCTGTTTCAATATATATATATATAATATATATATACACATACATACACACACACACACACACACACACACACATATATATATATATATATATATATATATATATATATATGTATGTATGTATATATATATATATATATATATATATATATATATATATGTATATATATATATACATATACGCTTATTTGTGAAATTATTCTTGTGTGTCATCCCCTAAAATAAAAACAGGCACGGCATACACCAAAAGGAGCATTGGTTGGTATTGATTTAACATACTTGAAAATAATTGAATGCTATTTATAAATTTCTTCCTCTTCCCTATTTGAGTTTGCTCCTATTGTCAATTATCAAAGACTTGGCTACGTAGAAACCTAAATGATGCAGTATCAGAAGCAATCTGTGTTGTACATAATTATGTGCGGCGTTTTGCATGTGCTAACTTGACCCATTAATGCCACTTGCAAATCAATCCGGGCCTTAGGACGAATGGATGGATGGCACTAAACTGCGCCTGTATTGCAAGTCGTTTCCATCTGAGTAAACATGCGTTTTTTTTAGTAAAGCGATAAATATTTGGAATTAATACTTTTTTTATCCTTATGCTTTCACTCACACTGGATCAATCGTAATTTTTTTTTCACCCATAAATGCACAACAGCCAAATGCAAACGCGCTACAAGAATAAATGATATTAACCGCAGTCAATCAGTTAAAAGCACCAGGAAAAGATTCTTTTCCATTAATTAGGTCTGGCATTGAAAGCTATTGATCCAATAAAGGAACCTATTATGGTAGATTCCATTTTGGGTGACGCAATGCGTTTCTCTTTTTTTACCAAGGAGATGGTAAAATTATAATAACATTTCTGGAATGCTGGAACAACGCCGACCTGCCGCATTACTTTTCGTACCAATTTTAAGCAAAGCTATCGCTGATAATCATAGCGTTTTATTAGGAACTGTATCTATAAATAGATATATAGCAATTATTCCTATTCCTATGCATTTAATTTCATGCATCATATGAGGTTATAATTTTAAAATATTTTTGTATTTAAGGCAATTCATTTTTTCGTAAAAGGTCCATAAACTGTCTTGCCCCCTGCCGATTTCTTCATTCCCTCCTAGCTCCGCGCATTAGTATTTTTAATACATGCTTATCCAAGTTAATCCTGCTCCTTCCTATTTAATGCTCCCTTCCATTTTTCCTCCCTTCCTCAAAGATGCCGCTAAATATTACTCGGATTGATGAACCATAATGATGATATTATAACAGTAAAATACATTTATATTGAGGAAAATCAACATCACCATTAAGAAACTTGCATCATCAAGATGGTATAATGCATAAGTTTGCTTTATTTTATGCCTATATTGGCACTATATTATGTAAAAAATGGATTTTTAAGTGAAACTATTTTAAAAATATAGTCAGAATTTTAATTATAATTTTACAAATTGCATGCTTCCAATATTTTCTTATTATCTTACGCCTGATATAAACCGCGTATAAATGATGAAAACAAAAGTCAAGTAAATTTTGAAAATAAAATATTTGCCTGCCATGAAGTAAATAAGGCGTTATCCCAAATAATAACGTAATGATAAAGCTAGAGTAAAGTGAGACACTCTTATGTTTACATTTAGGTATTTCTATATTTTTTTAGAGCAATATGTCGTTAAATCTGTTACATGTACTTGCTTATTATGGCTATAATAATATTTGTTTGATTGAGATTGTAAATTATTAGGCTCACAATTTCTTCGATGCAGTAATTCACTCTGAGCCTGCATTCTTTCCCTTTCACCAGGCTTCGTTCCCGGTGTCGCGGGCTTGAGGGACGTCCGCATCGAGGTTCCCGAGGCCGTGAGGAGGGGCGACAGGGCCAAGCTCAGCTGTGAGTATGACCTCGAGGGCTCGCCGCTCTACTCGCTCAAGTGGTACCGAGGGGACGAGGAGTTCTACCGCTTCGTCCCGAAGGAAGCGCCGCCGTCCAAGGTGTTCCCGCAGCCGGGAGTCAACGTGGACGTGAGTAATCGGACTATACCATTTAACTGAGTCAGCAACCCATCGTTCAATAAGTCCCGGGACTAACGAAGAAAACAACATTTGTTTCGCAAAATTCATTTTTATTCATCAACATAATCACCTTCAAGAGCTATACGTAGAAGACATTCCAACGCTTTTCTAAGTTTTCGATACCATGCTTGTAAAACGGTTTGTATACTTGCCCTCAAAATAAGCTTCAGTTGCGGAGGTGTCTTCCTCTTTCAAATCAAATCTTTTTCCCTGGAGCATATTTTTGAGATCAGCAAACAGCCAGTAGTCGTGTGAGGCTAGATCTTGAAACTAGGGGTGGGTCAATCATTTACCTAAAGATTGAAGCCCAACTTGTTCAATTTGGCATTATTTTCATTGACTTGTACCACGGTGAATTGTCTTGAGGAAAGATGATTTTTTTCTTCTTCGTTTCCGGTCGTTTTTTTTGCAATTTCTTCCTTCGAAAGCGCCAATAACTCAATATAGTAGTCGCTATCGATAGATTTTCCCTTTTCAAGGTTGTCGATGCAAATTTTGCCTTGCCCATTATAATTAATATGCCGTTCAATAAGTCCCAGGACTTATTAAATGATGGGTTACATTTCAGCGTTTCCCATACTTTTTACATACTTCCTTGCTCCCCTTTCTAAGAAAGCAGATTTTTGATGGATACTGAAAATGGTGACAAAATGACTACTGATAGATTCAGAGATTTAATTTCAATTTGATATATTCTAATACTTTATAGTTTTAAATTCCACTTTCTGCCAAATCCCTTTGTTTACCTCTTCCAGATAGCGTATTTTTTCCTCTTCCCACTAATAATCCGTCCTCAAGCAAAGCATTCATTACATCTCGATATTTTATCATCCCTCATATCCCACGTCCGATGTACGAGTGTAATGTCCTTCCTGCGACGTACAGTCCGACGGGAGGGAAATGTTGGATATTTGTTATCTTGGTGTACACCAGGCGGCGGGAATCCCCAGGCGACTCAGGCGGTGAATGTGACCTTTTAGAAATACGGGTTGCTCCAAGCTACGAATCGTAGCTCATATGGAGGCAAACGAGGCTTCGGGGCGTGGATTTGAAGAGATCCTGCGTCCCTTCAAGGATTTGCAGTCAAAGATGAAATGAGTCGAGGCAGAGATTTAGTAAAATTAACTTTTTTCAACACCATGCCGCCAATTGGCAGCGTAGGATTTCTTAAGAGCCGTAGAGATGGTTTAAATTGAAGAGTTCGTGGAAATTGGAGCCGACTTTGTTCAACCGAGGCCAGCCCTTTCATCTACCTATCTACACAAATCCCCTTCCATCTACCATAAAGGTGCGTGGCAGGTGTTGCGAGCACAAGGTGGAAGTGATAAGGGGTCGAAAGGGAAGGAAGAAAACCCTTGAAAAAATGTGTATAGTGGTGTACTTATGCGTAAATGAAACCTTAGCTCTAAATAAGTTTTAATTCCATTCACTATAGAAGTTTGCATATATATTGAACTAAGGGGATTAAAATGATCATCAACCCCTTATATGAGAGGGCCACCACCACACTAAGACAGGTCATAAAGCACTGGAAAAGAAGTTGTGAGAAAAATCAATAAACTACGTTCATGCACCTTCAGGTATCCACTCCTGACGGTAGCGGTTCCATAATCGCCGGTGACTGTAAACCCTCCCACTCTAGGTTGGGACGGCAATAGCGTTAAAACTGGACCCACCACAGAATTATTGCAATAGATTACACAAACCAGCTTAGAAACACTCACTTCATCATGTAGTGCGCATAACAAACCGCGCAAAAAATTGATATTAGATTCATTCCTTGCAATACTTCGGAGCTTTTAATGGCGTTACGCTGATTGTAACTTCTGACGAGGAGTTGAACGCTATTCATGAACACAAACTGTCTCCGACGTAGAAATAAAAAAGAGCATTCTTAACCTTTATATATATATATATATATATATATATATATATATATATATATATATATATATATATATATATATATATATATATATATATATACCCTGAAAGTCACCGCCAGGGTGTGTGGCTACACTCATTACCTCTGGACACTTTCCTTTGATCCCATCACACCAAGTGATTAAAAATATCTGGACAGAAGTTATTTGGGATGTAGAATTGCTGATACCTTTTCTATTTTAGTGTTTTTCTGAAAATGTTGCGAAAATATAACTCTATAGCATGACATCCCTCACCAGGGAGGTGAATTGACCCCCCAGCGAGTGTGAACGTTTGCCAGTGGAAAACGTTCCCTCGAAGTAAATGTCAACATTTTGTTTTTTTTTTTGCCGCTGAAGAATATAATCATCTCGTATCGTACCATACGCTTTCGTTTCGACGGACACATTACGCTTTCACTCATAAAAAAATTTCGGAAAAACAAAAACCAACAGAGAGAGCTTTTAGTAGAAAGTTTCCATTTTGTTCATATGTTCTCATCTTCGTGTTCCATAACTTTTTGACCCGTTCATTTCGAACAAAAAATACGGGTGTATTGACAAATGTCGTTGCTTATCACCTGTTTCCCCAAATAGGAAAATATATGCCTTGAAAACAATGGATCCCATTTAATTTTATGCCGGTCATTTGAAGAGGTGGTAAATTGAGTCCTTTATAGACTGGCTAGCGGTATGACGTAGATTAACATTGTTATTTTAATGAAAAGGTTTGAAATATTTACTGACTACAGAATAATCATGCCTAAATGACCTACAAGAAGCCATCGCATTCCACGATCTGCTAAACAAAAGTTAAATATAACCATTGGCGTTAAAAGTATTAATTTTTTGGTCAAACTCTTATTGATGGCATGGTTTTGTCTATCATTATAATATAGATCCAATCTACTACGCTTAAGTTATAGTTGTGGATGCTTTTGGAAGAAATATTGTCAAATACTCATATTTATATTTAAATGAATATTTAATTCATTAAAATATTTTAACGTTCAATCAATTTTTTAAATTTTAGACACAGTTTTATTCTTAAATGTCAAGGTTTAATCAGTCTACTGCCAAAATTAAACGCTTCTTGTTTATCCTTTTGTCTATGATGAGAATATTCCAACATCGAGTGAGAATAAGAAAGAGAAGCAGAGGGAAGTGCACCAAAACTCACATAAACTTAAAGTACATAAAGTGATTATTGCTTTTCAGGATTAAAATATTTGATGAAATTATGACCCATACGTCCCACTTTTAGTGCCATATTCGCTGGAAAGGTTACGGGATACTTAGTTAACTTACTCGTATGATCAATGGCTGACGGAGATGAAACTTAGCTTTTGTTTAATAATTGATGATTAAGAATAACCAAATCAACAGTCACCGATAATAAGAGTTTGCTTATTGATTTTTAAAGCATCTAGGAGCATTGCACATATGTCCATTTCTAATGAAACCTCAGAAAATGGGGACGAAGAACTAGCAGGATTCGCCCGGTCTTGTGGAGATAGAGGTGGTACATTTACGACATCTCGTAGAGGCACCAAAAAGTGGATTCTGGGAAAATATAAATCAAAAGAAATCAAGCCAGAATATGTGCCATCGTGTGAAAATAATCTGTTTTGCAAAAACGTGACAAATTGAAAGTTTCGGTTGAAAATGAACTATTATTGTAATTCATCGTTTCTTAGAAGTTCATCTCCAATTGATTCCGTATCTTTTTATGCATGAGTCAGTGAAGGTAAATTTTACATCATTGAAGACAAGCTTATTGTTTTCATCAATCTGCATTGTGTTCTAACTAATATCAGAAATCAGTTGACGCGAGTTGACAGTATTCTAGTATCCTCAGGATCTCCTGTCCATGAACAAAAAACCATTTTAGATCCTTTTATCTAATTATTTATTTTCCAGAGAATGAAATTTTGGGAAAAAGAGGAACTATCTGGAGGAGTTCGGAACTCCATTGGAAGGACAAAAAATGACGCTCTTATGGCGTTATTATGTCGTTCTGTTGGCGAATGAAGATTTGACGTTGACGTGGGGTGATAGTTCAGGGTGGAGGACTTGCAAAAATTGGTTTAGTGTTCCACATAGCGGTGGCTCTTGTAACGTACTACACGAATGAATGTTTTTACATTTCATTACATTAATGACTTCAATGTGAGTATATTACCTAACCTAGGCGTAATTGCCTCAAGTTTTATTTAACTGTAAGTTAATGATCTTTTAAGTGCATTAGCCTCCTTCATAATATTAAATACAGATGGAATTCATTCACATTGTTTATGTTTAGAGAATTAACTAGACGTCTAACCCCTTCTGCTCCTCTTGTACATCCTTCCTAAGTATTCATTCCCCTTTTTACTCTTTAGGAGGATTGTTATTTTTATCGATCTTCTAAAGCATACTTCTAGGTAATACAATTCTCGTGTTTGTAACTATTTTGTCAAGAATCGGCAGTTACCCTAGGTAATATGTAGACATAGATAACATCGTGAAGGTCCATATCATGAAACTTTTTTTAATAAGCGTATCTTTTTTAATTCTTGTACCTGTAGTCTTGTCATTACTTGTAAGATTAAATTTACCTGAAAGTCAGTGATGTCACTGGAAAATGGCATCCGAGCTACTGCAGAGCACAATATCAACTTAGGTGGAGCCAACACATCCAGACTAACTGCTAGTGTAGTCTACTAGCCTTTCCACGGTATGTGAGCACTTATCATAAGTTTATTTTTACGCAAGGAAAATACCGAGGAAACGGCAAATGACATAATAATGGAAGTGTGCATGAAATGAGCTTTTCGAAATCTTTTGTGTCGTGTGAAAACTCTGATTATGAAATCAAGTGTCAAATTAAACCGTTGGTGCGCTGCAAGGTAGCCATTGCCGTGCACTTACGAGAGTCCCGCCATGAATCGTTAGAATCTGGCGTCAATCTCTGGCGATTGGCACCAAAGCCACGGCCAGAACACGTTTCCAACCGTTTGGCATTTTGCAGCAGCATTTTGACGGAGCCCTTCAAATTTCAATTAACGTACAAATACATGTTTAACATGTAAGTATAAAATGAATTAATGCTTTAAATTTAGTGCAGGACAATCATTTTCATATAAGACACAAAATGACATTTCACGCAGTGGAAAATACTCCTTCCTACTCTCAGGGAAGCTGAAGGAGGACTTATAATCATTCAATTTTTTTATTGTTTTCTTTTTAATCCTGAAAAAAATATATACCCCAGGCCTTATTTTCTAAACTGTTCCATTAATTTTTTTCTTCATGTTGATAAATATTTGTAATTTATCTGTCTAAAACTTCACGTTTCATTTCTAATACGATGAGATTTCGGGTATTAACTGGTAGAATTATTCCTTATCAAGTTGACAAAACTTATGGATTGAATTTAATTTTATTCATACACCCAGATTTCTTTTTTAGTATACCGTCATTAAGTGACAAAAGATGACATTTATAATTACTCTTAACTTATTACCAAGGCATATTTATCCGTGAACTAAGCCTATTATATAACTTTTTTGATTCCATAATGTTTTAGTTAGATGCTGTATTCAATTTGCATAAATAATAGGGTTGTAAATGTATAGTCTTAAAAACATAGTGAACTTCCGTGCTGGTCAAAATTGCTTATTCTCCTTCACCAAGTTTTTTTCCACTTTATTTTTGGCAGTAAATGATTTGTTTTTTATTGGTGTGTCTAATAAAGTCTCAATTATTTCTTTTATCTACTTTCGTGGCTGTTTTACCACGAAAAATCTAACGCAGACATTTTTTCGCTAAAATTTAGGTTAATTGGTTCAGATAAAATCTTTAAAACCTCAAATGACTTTCTAAAAGCTATTATTCCCTTTAAGCCCTTCATTTGCATTGTCTCCTCCTTGAGATTAACCTCGCCGAAAGTGGAAGCATCTGGTAAAGTTCAAAAGGCCTTATAAATTGAGCCCATCAATTCGAGTGATTGCGAATGAAAGAAGGGAAGTGAAAGCCTTTTACGTGCTTTCGAGAATTTATAAATCAATATATGTACATAAATTATTATTTTCTAGGACAAATACCATATTACTAACAAAATACATCTAAGAGTTCTTGTGTCTATTTATTCTTCCCGATCTCTTATGCAATTTTTCTGAACCACAATTTCTAATAATGTATATTTCTAAAGTATAGCATATAATAGGTGTATAAAATACATGATTCCGAAACCCAAAATTGTTGGAAAACAATTATTTCATAATGGGTTCGTTTACAGCAAGTTAAACGTTTTCAACCGTCGCCCGTACTGGCAATGTTTTAAGGTTTCAGAATGTAATGGGCTGGGTTGGATTGGGTCCTATTGTTACTGAATATGACATTTATAAGGATGGAAATCGAAATGTAGAATATTTATACCTACTCGCTAATACTATTATTTTGGATGAATTGTACACTGAAAGTAATACATTTTACCAGTAAATTTGCCTTTTTAATAATATTAGAAACATTTAATTAAGAAATTTCATTTTAGAAATAATTTTACTAGGAAAAGTATTTTTGAAAATTATATTATTATAAAAACTGCATTAGAAATTTTGATAGAGAATCCTATTCATTGACGGAAGAACTAATATTTATGAAAATTATTCTCTAAGTATTCCCTGCTATACATATGTGAGCCCAAATAATCTTAGCGTAAAAAGTCTTAATATGAAAACAGACCACTTTAGGTACTCGTAGAATTGATTGTAAAAATATGGCGGTATATCTATCGGTGAGAAGTGTAGAAATCAGATGTATTACGAGTTCATGTATTAATTACAAACAAAAATTATTTCGAGTTAAGTAATTTCGAAGTTATTATTAAGTCTTTATAATTTATAAAATACGTAGAACCTTTTTCTTAATACAGCAACACAATTGTGGAATAGTTTGACTGTTTTAATATTTTTGCATTAAGCCATTGTTTTTCTATAAAGAAAATATTGAATTAAATGTGAGATCATAAAAATACAAGACTTTGGAATTCAGTAAACGAAATTATTCTAAGAGATCAAGTAATTATAAAAATGAATTTACATCTCAATAACTTTGCTACTTGCATTTTAACCTTTATACAATTATCGCAAATATACCTTTGTATACTAGTCCTTGTGTCCTCATTTAAAAACATTGCTTATTGATTACCCAGCTAACGGCCTAATATACGTGTTCTTTGTGTTTTTTTAACTCCTAAATACTTACTCTGTAAATTAGCTTGTCACCTGATCCTTATATTTTAAGCTTGCCATCCAGAATAATGAATTAAAACGTGTAAATTTTCCGTATGACATTTTAAACTTGCTTCCTCCAACGCACTGAATCTAAGGTCAGCACTTCAAACACCTGAGAATTTTATTTTCAAGGAACAGCTTGGAATATTTAGCAAATTGAGCATTTAAATAATTAATTCATTTGATTAATTATTTTTTAACCTATCATTCCGTTAACATTTACTGACTCCCACGCAAAATTTTACTTTGAATCGGTTTTACCTTATTTTTTTATAGAAGTTTACTTTCCACCCGCAGCCCATTAATTATATTCCTATTGATGCACATAAGATATTTTCACGAGCCATAATTAATGATCAATTGTTCCAAAATTCGTTTTTTAATATTTTTTTCTATGGTTTCAAAATTACAGTTTTTGAAAAGTAGATTACACTTTCACTTCTGATAATGAGTTATTAGACATAAAAATATTTATTATGAATAGCAAGCAAACAAAATGGCGAATTCTTCATGGATGAATGCTTTCATAATTTTTTGAGTGAATATATTTTCACCTTGCCTCTTTGATCTTAGGTTTCGCAATCCAACGCCCGCCAAGTTGTGCTGAGTGACGTACAATTGGAGCTGACAGGGATTTACAAGTGCGAAGTGTCTGCCGACGCACCCTCCTTCCATACGGACATAAAGGCTGCGACAATGGTGGTTGTTGGTGAGTACACCTTTTCCCTTTCTCTCTGCATGTAGAACTACTATTGAACCCTTCTATTGTCATGCCCTCTCTGTCATAACTTTCTGGATCGAATGATTCACTAGATATCATGATTCAATAGAATTCCCAAAGCTGTGGGCAGAACACTTTGCGGGCTCGAAGGAACCCGCATGTGGTCGAGCCAATAATTTTATTCGATAATAAGGAAAGTATTGTTTAACCAACAGGACTCAAAGCCATGTACGAAGTATTGCGAAATTTAGGAAACAATACCCTTTCTAAGCTTCTTTGGCACCTTCAAAATTTTTATTATCCGGCTTATAAGATGTTTAAAAATATTATGTAGATTTAAATTCTCCTCAAGTTAAATGAATTTAATATTTTAAACATTTTTTGTTCTGCTTGTCTTTTGTCATTTAATTAGTTGGTGCTGGTTTAAATATATTTGCATGGGAAAATTTAAAACATATAAAAGTACATTTAATTTACATTTTGGATTGCCAAATGGCTGACTTCCACGCAAATCTACCAACTGTGGACAGGTATCGGATTCCGGTCGCAGGGGAAATCTGCAGCTGGTCCAATAATTTCCTCTTGAATAAAGAAGAGAGCGGAGTGATATAGCTTCTTGTGTGTTTGCAATTGCAAATGTTTCCAAAAGATACTTGTAAATTCTCTGCTGAATCCTCTAACGGTCTGTATGATAAAATGTTCATTTTTTTCATTACTAGGATAAAATTTTATAAATATACCTTTTAAATAAAGGTACAACTTATTTAGAACGTTTTTCATATTTTTACGTTTAACGAATTAAAATATTTACCAAAGGCGATTTCCTTATTCAACTAAAACTAAGATCTGCCATGTCTTACGCACTCTTGTTGTGAATAATCGCGCTTCTCAAGACCACCATCGTCTAGGATAAAGTCCTAAAAAGTTCATAATTTATTAATTACCCTTGCATAAATTGCACACATAAGAAATCGTAATTGGGATGCGGACGAAGTAATAATAAATGCGATAAGAGAAGAAAAAATTTGGTTGGGATAAACGGAAGAGAGACTGAGAAATTTTTGGGTGGTCAGAATTAAAATATATTGGAACAGTATGACTGAGAGGAAAATATTTAGCCGGTAAGGGGAAAAAGATAATACGTATGGATTTTAAGAATTGGAAATCTGAATGGATTTAAAGGGACAACAATGAGTTTTAATAGTCTCTGGTATGGATCCACATACTACGTCAGATCCGTGGAAAAGCTTGAAAAGACGTTTGCAACAAAATCCTGAGATTTACTAAAACCTTCGTCTTCTTTGTGAGCTACTTAATGGTGAAAACAATATTGTCGCGTACTTTACAATATTATTCACTCACCTCAACGGCTGTTTTTATTGAATTCCAAATTTTTCTCTCGCTGGAGTGATTTTAAAATATCTAGATCCGATTATTTGCCTCAGCGTAGTTAAACTCCCGTCAAATAGTGGAAAAATGGATAATTGCGGAGAGGAACCAGCAGAGAGCAAACCATTGTTTCCAGGTTTTAATTCTGGAACCCTCGATTATCCACAACCAACCCTTACCTGAACAGCAAGTCAAGCATTAGGTTTTCTTTAACGATCCAGCAGTAATAATAAAAAGTTGGCCCATAAAATCCTTGCTCTTCAATTTGCCCAGGAGCATTGGCGAAAAATCTCTCTCTGTCGCTCTTATACTTAATGAAACAAAAACGAAATGGTGGAACAGAAAAACTTAAACGAGTTTCATTAGAACTCGAGAGAATGGCTCCCAAGCGTATTAACTTTCACTTCTCTTTCGTCGGTCGTTCTTTTGCCTTCCCCTTGCAGTTCACATCCGTCTTATTCAACTCAAATATCCAGTTTCCGGTCTCCCCGAAAGAAAGAGTGATGGTGGTCCTTCTATTCATACATGCATGTGATTCAATCTTCATCAAAATCCCTTCCTTTTATACCTGCTTCTAAATGCTGCCCTCGTTTCATTCCTTTTTATGTGTCTGGAAATGAAACGTTCTCAATCTTGATTGGAACGCGATCTGCGGCAACTTGAAAAAAAGAATGCACTGTTTGTATTCAAGAATGGAGTGGATTAGGGTGACTTACCTATGTGGTTAATTCTTAATTTTTTTTAAATGGCAGCTATTTCATTTTTTTAAATTTTTAAAACGCTGTGTGCAATAACTATGAGTTGTGTTTAAGGATAAAGACGTTGATAGTTGTTTTTTTCTCTGATTATTTAGCATGCCTCAACTTAGAAAAATATGCACATTGCGCCAGACAAGGACGTCATTTGCATTTCATTGATGGTATTTATCTTCTGAAAATAATTTGAACAGTAAATATACACTATCAGGAATTCATTAAAAGAAATCAAGTGTGCGATATATATATATATATATATATATATATATATATATATATATATATATATATATATATATATACATGCATACATACATATATATACATGTATATATATATATATGTATATATCCAGTCTTACTTGAAGAAGGCCTCGGAGAAGGCCGGAAGCTTAAACAATTTACTGTGTTAGTCTCCTTTTAAGTGTTACTATTTTATTTGTGTTCTATTGTACCGTCCCAACATTATATATATATATATATATATATATATATATATATATATATATATATATATATATATGTACAAACACACGCATGTGCGATGATGCAATCATAATTACGTATAACCTTAGCTAAAACTAATGCATGGTTAAATACAGCAAAAAAGGGTAAGAAAAATGTATTATAAATAAGGAAAATAGAAGCCTTTGTTTGTGAAAACCTTTTTAAATAAAGAAAATTTATGAAAAAACCAATTTTGGAAATGAGCAAAGACTGAATGATCACCAGAAAAGGAATTCTTTAAAAACTTTAATTCCTTGAAAATATTGCTTGACTTACTCTATGCTTTTTTAGCTATTTATAATGTCTATCTTCCTCAACGGAGGTTTAAACTGTTTAAATTTCATTTTTATACATCCCTATTTCCCCTAAAAAACACATTTCTGTCCCTAAAGTCTTTGTGATTTTATTCACTTTATAATTTCCTTAACCTCTCTTTCCAAAATCGGTATATTTTACTTTCTCTTTCTTTCCTTTGACGCACAGCTGTTATGTCTTTCTATTTTCACGTTTTTTATCCAGCGTAGAACAGTTCAATGTATTAAATTATACGTTATTCATACCCTTTAAATAATATTCAAATGTATTTGTCATTTGTAGCCACTCTCCATGTCAAATCCTTCAATAATATCTTTTGCCTTTAAGGACGCCCAATATAATTATTATTGTTTTTCCTTTTTTTATCTTGGTTCTATTTTTTTCTCAAAAATATTCCTATGTTTTCTTGCATGGGATACTGCCAATTCTTGTTTTCTAAGTATCCCTTGAATTTTATTTCAAGCGTTCATTTAAATGCTCCCCTATGCATTTGTATCCATTAGTTGCCACTATTGCTGTGTGTAAATTAAGAAAAAAGCAGGAAATTATTCCTTTCAATCCAGCGGTTAGTCTATTCCTGTTCTCAAATATCTATAATTTTTATACAAACTGATTAATGTGCATTTATTGAATTGAATTGAATATTCACTTTCGAATTGCTCAACTTCCAACGAGCAGACAAATGCACTCCGACTGATTGGACTACAAGGTGACAGATTATGCTTGCCTCATAATAGCCAAAGGCGTTGCTTTAGAGTATGAGCAGACGCTCCTGGTTTTGCAACTCTAGATAACGTGTCAGAGTATAATTTGGGCCACCCGAGTGTTTAATATGCAAGAATAGTCTCTGTCTCACGGTATCTCGAATGATGACCCTAATTTGACGATTTAGCTTGTCACATTGGTCGAATCCGCATTGCACTCCTTAACCAAATCCACTTATTTCTTAACATAATATATTTCTGATTATTTAGGTCGCACAAATATTGCAAAATGCAAAAGTACATATTATATGAATAAGTACTTTTGCTAAAGTTGGCGATTTTCAGTAATAACCTCTCTGATGCTTACGAATCGGTACGTACCAAGGTTCCATGATTTTTAAAGCACTTAGAAAAAATCGTGGGGTTTTCATAATTGAAAGAAAAAACTTTAAAAATTTCAAAAAATGTCATAAGTTTGTTATTTGTATTGTAATGAGTAATAACTATTGCGGTATTATTTGACGTGTACTGACTAACAATATTAACAAAAATACTTGACGCATTAAGCTATTACCCAGCATGTAATGTCAATTACCGTGTCTGAAACTTAAATGTATAATTTTAGTGGTGCCTTCGTATCAGTAAATATTGTGTTAGTGTACAAACAGATAAATTATGACTTTAAATCCCGGCTCGGTTTCACCTGTGGACGTTATACTAACCCCAAGCTGTGTGCATTTCCGCGGACCAGTAAAATCCTTTAAATCACTCGCGATGCGGAAAAGAACTGTACATATAGGTGTAAACTCCCAAAACCACAGTTTTCGCAAAGAAATCAGCAATCACATATGAAATACGAAATCATTATTACTCTTGCTTTTCAATTTTATATCTCTAGATGGTTTCAATCGAACAACAGCAAATAATAATGAAGCAAGAAACACGTCTACATTTGGGAGATAAATTTATATAATGGGTTATGAGAAAATAAGAATATTTTTAATACAAAGCACTTGATACCCTTAAGAGCATATTGTAAATGTGTTCTTTATTTTTTAGAAAAATGTCTTCTCTATTTCTTCTTTCTAATTAAATTATGAATCAGCATATTGCGTCATAACTCAAAAGAGTAATATATGGACATGAGTATTATTTAGAATTGACGAATACCATAGTTGTTTTTTTATCCAGAGTATTGAATAATTATACAAAGTAAAATATTTATCAATGTTTGCTCGGCGCATATATGTATACATTATCGCAAATTTTCTGCCACCGAAAGCCAACGGATGATTCTCTACTTTCAATTCAATGAAATTTTGATTCATTAAATAATTTTCATAATTATTTATATCGCCTTTATATTTTATTTATCAGAATTGTATTTTTCGAATTTTTGTAAGAGATACTGATGACATATCAATGGCATTTATTAGTAGAAGGAATGTGGCAAATTAAATTCCACTGAAATAATCCAATATATATTTATATCTGGTGTGATTTGGCTGTTATGTGCCAAGATTATTAGAGTAAAATATACTTTATCTCAAAAACCGTAGAGAATATATATTGAACTACAAACATGAGAGATTACCTACACTTGATCTATACTCTATTTTATCATTTTAAGTTTTTAGTATTTTAAGTTTTTAGTACTTTAAGTCCGACAATGAGTTTTCATTTTTGATTGATAATCTATATTTATTCGTTTGATATTGAATGTAAGAAGTGGTAGATATATTAATTATAAAATAAAATGTGAAGCATTTTTATCTCCGTTTTTACTCCCATGTCTTTGAATCATATCCACCACCCTCGGGGGCTGGGGGACGTGGTTCCGGCACAGGGGGAGGGGTTGGGGGTACGAACGCTCGTATCTTCAATCCCTTGAATGGGCCTCGCAGGAAGGAAGAGACGCTCCGTTATCCCCGTGCAGAGAACATTTTCTTTAGATCCGACGGGGCAAGAAAGGCCTCCTCTGCCTAGGGAGGAGGGGAACGAATGAATCCGGAGTGTCAGGTGATTGGGATTGGGGAGAGCGAGAGGGAAAAGTGACTCAATACCAATATGTTGCGGGGCCGAATACCTTACTTGCCTCCCCTCTTCACCTCCACCTTCAGTCTAAAGATTAAAGTACTGGCGCTAAGTGCGTCTGCACTCAGGTAGTACTAGCTGGGGGGAGGACTACCCCGTCCTGTGTCCCTCCGTACTCGATTTCCCCATTGATAGTATCCTTGAAATTCGGCAATTTATAATACATACCCGTTCGGCAAGTTGCGGCGCTGTAAGGCTCGGGAACCTGGGGTAAAAAAGGCTTGAAAGCCGTGTACCGAAAGAGGTGGGAGATCCTCGCCGTGGAGAGACGGGGGGCGGGACGGTGGTGATGTGTTCCGTTGCCCGCCTCGCATGTGGGTTTTCGCTCGGGTGTTTCTGAAGGTCTTGGGTATTTCGCGTGTGTTAAGAGCGATGCACGGTTTTAAGTTTCCGACGACTGCGCCTGGTTCTGCTCTCCGTCCCTCTCTCCCTATAGGTTTTCTACTCGTTTCCTTCCTTTTGGACGATTTGAAACCTCTATGCCTTTTATATAAATGCATGTATTTTTTTATCCTTTCGGACTACGGACTACTATTGATTTTTTTTCTTGCAGCCGCGGTAGTTTGGTGAGGTTTTTCGGCGACGCTATCGCTAAAGTATCATTCACATCCCCGACCCACACACTGTTCCTCCGACTTCTCCTCCCTTTCCACCTCCTCCCTAGGAGCACAAACACACAAACGTGCGTCCTCCCTCTTCCCATGCCATTCACCCTTTTCCGGATTTTTTCCACTCCGTCTGCAGTCCGTGCAAAAAGGAGCCAACTATTGTATGCGACTCGCTCGCACATGGCTGTTTCCCGTCCGCCACAGCCGGAAGGGGGGAGGAGTAATTTTTTCATCTGAAAGTAGATATGATGTCGGAGGGGGTTAAGAAAACGGATGATGAGGGGAAGGATCTGGTTCAAAATTTGAGATGGAGGGATTGGTATGCGGTCGAATTGTGGGGAGGTACTTTATTCACAATTCTCTCCGGTTGCATTGTATTCGTTGCCTAGACTTGTAATCCACTTCCTCATAACTCCCACCGTCCGCGGATTTAGGATTTTATCTGGATGGTTTCGAGTCGAAATGATTTCATTTTTAATGTGAGCGACAATCCGTAAAATATCGAATTCTTTTCACGTCTATTATTTAATCGAATTGATGTCAGAAACATCTACAAAGTCCTATACGTAGGAGCAACATATTCTTTGAAGCGTTTTAAAGATGATTTTGGTATTTATGAACTCTACATCTCACTTTGTTTTCCTCTCCAGAATGTTGTTACCTGCAATTTGAATTGATATACGTATGCTACTTCTTATAAAATGACATTTAAACCCAAAGCATTCCAAAGTTCGATCGATGTCAATGTTTTATTTTCATGTTAAGTATTCACTTGAAATATGCCTATTCGACGCAATATGGTATGGTAAATTATATCAAATAATATTACCTCAACTCACAAAAGAAGGACTTTTTATCCTGTCCATGGCATGGTAAATCAAATGTAATCAAATACGGCATATGCTTCATAACACCTTGATATATTTGTGATAAGTTTGATATCACTTTGAAAATAAAACTACTTTCATTATTTTTAGCAAATAATTTTTTTATGAAACATTATATTTCTATTTTTTAGATAAATTATCGCTTTCTTTTTAATTATTAAAAATTGTAAATTGTATCTGTAATTCTAAGATAATATCCGAAATCAATATTTAATATGTTGATAATGTACATGTAAAGTTTTAACTCGAGCTTTCTGCAATAAATCCATTTCCATTGAATTATAAAACAAATGAACACCATTAAATGTTTAGGCAATTTGATTCATTGTGAAACTTATATTTTATCCTTTTGTCATAGCGCATCAAATATATTCTTAATGATAATATGTTTGTTTTGAAGCTACGCAGACATGGTACACGCATCTTGATCGGGTGTCACCATTTACGAGTAAAGATTGCGAGGTGATTGTTTTATTATAAAACTACGAATTTTAACTTAGATTAATAAGAACGTTTACAACTTTCATCGTAATAAATCAGAATGATTTGGGTTAAGTTAACTTAGGGAGAAGAAATTCGCGGGTCATTCTGGTTTTGAGAGAAGTTCTATCCTTAGCCACTATGAAAAATACCATGATATGCATTTCAAGTTACAATGGAATAGTATAAGGCCGGGTTAAGAAATCGTTTTCATGTACTTTTCAATGCTTGAAAATAATAGAAATGAAGTAAAAGGTATAAACCGATCGAATTAACCTTCAAGTACAGGCCCTCGGCTGATTTTCCATGTACAGCGGAAGTTATGTCTCTTTTAAACCCTTCAAAAATAATCCAATGGTAATAATTAAACAATTAAATATATTTAGCAAATATGTTATAACATAATGATCTCTAAATTGATGGGATGGTATGAAGCTGAATGCCTTAAAACATTAATAAAAGGAGCTTTATTTTAACGATGCTCTATGCAATGCATAAAGTCTAAATTTCATATGCGAAAATTAAACGGAATGCTATTCAGCCAAATACAGCAGTGGTATAAGTCATCCCAAATTGAATAAGGTTCAAATTTTCTTGAAAAATGATCTCTCATGGTAGTACGTGAGTGAAAAGACGAATTCAGTGGGATGTTAAGGCTAAGATGATTGGGAGAAGGAAGAGCAAGAGGTAATGAATGGCATTAAATTTCCGAATAATTGGGAAAAGAAAATATGCCATTGAAAACCAATCAAAAATGCATTTCCGTTTATATATTTGGCAAAGAGAAATACTTTACACTTATGACGTTTTTTTTGAAAATATCAATCATAAGCAATCGTAAAATTATATATTTTTGTATTTTATTACAAAATAAATGCCAATATCAAAATTACCCAATTTATTTATCTTTTAGTGGTAATTAAATAACGAATTTAAAACATTCGTAGCAAGTAAAGCGGTTGTTTATGCTTTCATAAATATTCGGCTTTTTATTCTTGCTTAAGAATGCTTTTCCACAAAGGTTGGGAAAAACAATACTGTTAAAGAAAGCAGTATGACTTTTTATAATTTCATAAATATATTGTGTATACTCCAAATATTTCCCATTTTCGGAATTTTCTGGTAGCCATCTCCGGTTTGACTGTGTAATTTACTTTTAATTAATAATGACATACACATATTGTACGTTTGGCTTCATGCATAATGTTGTTTGCATTGACCGTTTCCTAAGGTATGTTCTCACAACGTAAACAAGCAAATCGTTTGCAAACAAAATTTCGTCATTATTTTTTGGATAAATAACGAGTTATGTTTGAATAATATTTCTGAATCTTTCGTAAGGTGTCTTTTGGTATTAGTGGAAAAGCAGGAAATAATATTATGGCATATTCCATATATATTTAGGATAAATACTCCTATTTGTACCACATGTTTACTGCACATAATATATTGGTTTTATGTTAGCTTGAAGTATAATGAAATATCAATAAATAAATAAATGTATTGCATATAATAATAATGTCTGCTATCTAGTATCTCAATTCCCTCATACAACATCTTATTGAAAATACTCAAGATGGAATAAATACCCGCATATATAGAACTAACTCCTTTCGTAAAAATCGTATACGTTTTGGTATCACAACCTATTGGTTTAAAATAAAGTCGAAATACGATCGATTAAATTTTCTAACTCGATGCGGTTAACTAAAATGCTTTGGACGATATCTATCACTGTGTGTTGTTTTCTTGTTTATTTATAAATCCCTGATCAGTGCGATTTAATATAAAGCCAAAGGATTTTTAAACAATTTCTGGTGAATGACAACTCCTTGTCAATAATAAGTTCCTTGAGCTACTAAGTAATGCTATAGCCTTGGTGTGGGGGAACTTGCATATTTATTGATATATATTAGTTTGTGACTAAGCATGTTTTCCCACAGGAAATACAAGTTGTGATAAAAAAAACCGGACTGATTTCATTCTGCGCAAACTGTTCAACGGATCGAAACGAGACATAGTGCGCCATCTAGCGACATATCCGATCACTAAAACGAGAGGTGTTGCGTTTGTTTACTTGGAGTCGTTACGCAGCAGCAGCGGTACGTGTCTTAACCAGTTCGTCGCCATTGAAGGAACTAATGGAACAGCGTGATTGCGTGAAATTTTGTTTCAAACTTGGAAGAAGTGCTTCAAAGACATTTGAAATGATTTAGCAAGCCTCTTTTAATGAAGCCATGAGTCGAAGCCAGTGTTTTGAGTGGTACAGTCGTTTTAAATCGGGCAGAACCTCGACAGATGGTGATTCGCGAACTTAGACTGACCCCAGTCATTTAAACTTTGTGAGCGATTTTGTGCAGAAAAATTGCCGTTTAACTGTTAAAGAGACAGCCGAGGAAGTGAACATTAGTTTTGGATCCTCTCAGGCAATTTTGACAGACATTTCGGGCATGACGCGCGTTGGATCAAAATTCGTCCCGCGGGTGCTGACTGATGAACACAGACGAAAACGTGTGGACATTTGTCAGGGACTCCTGGATCGAGTCAATGCCAACCCAGAGGTACTTAAAACCTTCTTTGTGTTTCCAAAGTTAAAATTAACCTTAAAAGGACGCCTATTTGACTCTATTGTGGACATAAGAACAAATTGCACGGCGGACCTGAAGAGGATCCCTAAGGCGGCTTACCAGGCATGGTTCGAGAGCTGGGAGCAGCGTTGGCAAAACAGTTCGTCAGCCAAAGCATGTATTATGAGGGCGACAATTTCAATTAAGCTGTATCCGTCGAAATAAAAGTGCTATAAAATCAGTCCTGTCTTTTTTTTCATCACACCTTGTATAAACCCTATACGTATTCCAGGCCCATTAAGAGAGTCCTAGTTAACCATTTTTTTAAGGAATTATTAGTGGTTATTTGGCTTATTTTAGGTATCTCTTTATGGTTTATTTTCTCGGAATTGTACTTTCTGAATAAACAATTTCTTATTGTAAGTAATGTTTGGAATAGTAGCCAAAATTCTTGTAGTTTTTACGTATTTAAATATATTATATATTTCTCATAATAAAGTTTTACTGTGCTTCGCCTTCAGAGATCATTAGCTATTTGATTTAATTTTAGTTTAATTTGCAGTTATTAGTTTCACCTTGCTTCATCACTTGGAAATTATATATATTACGTACTGTATGAATGAGGATAATTTTCCTCTCTACTTGTGAAATTGGACCATAGCGCCACAATTTTACTTTAGATACAGAAATAATATCCGGAAAACTATACCAATGAACTGACCAGCGGATGCAAAGTAATACTATTTATCATGTGTTAGAATTTTATAAAAATCATTTTCCCAATGTTTATGTATTGTTAAATTATTTACGTGTTACAGGAATAACAACATTTAACTTTTAAGTCCGCGTCGAATTCCGGCGGGGTTACAAAAGAAAGAAGAATTGTTATTTTTTGGCAAAATATAAGGCCGTAAATAGCGGTATTTGAAACACATATAAATTTTTCAGGTAGCCCATTGAGATTTCTAAGTAATGTGACTTTCTTGTGCTTGAAAAAGTACATCCTTCCTCCATTTTCTTCCCGAAAAATTTAAAAATACGAGACCTTGCTTCTAGCTTGGAAATTCAACGTCAAGCTTCCACGTCTGAAATTTTCATTGCAAATTTTTATACGTTCATATAAACCTCTTCCTTGGATTTACGAATTGCTTGAGCATATTTTGTGCAATACAACATTGACGTCCAAATCTAGACTTTCACCAGTTTACGTCTGTCTCTTCCTTATATGACAACTTTCTTCCAAAGAATAATTTTTCCTCGTTCCTCATATGTTGCGCTATTTTTAAGGGGTCACCTGTGAATACAGAAAGAAATTCTCCCTTTAGCCCTTAAAAGTTAAGTTCTGCTGCATCATTTCTTGGATTACCAGTCATGCCATTATTAAATATTATCAAATATTAATGATAAAACTTCAGGAATTTTAAGGGTAAAAATTATTCGCCTTGACCGGGATCTTGACCTATGGCAAATGATTTTTGCATTTAAAAATTACTGCATTTGCAATGGACTGTCGCGGCGTCTACTGCAGTTCTTTGAGTATTTTGATGGCTTAAGCAACGCACGCTGCCTCATAATTCTCCAATTTACTTCTTTGTTATACCATACAATTATTAATTATACCCAATCAACTCTATCAAACGCTTTCTTGAAATACATTTATCTCTTTGGAAACCAAAATATACATCCTGATTGTATTTTGTGTTTTCTGTATTAGTGACTTTATTGCTGCTATGGCATGTCCATCCCGTTTATAAATATATCTCCAAAATTAAAGCTGGCTAAAAGTAACCCTAAAAAGATATTTGCCGTAACTATTTCTTCTGTAGCCTCAGTGCAAAATGATAGATAATTGCAGTGTATGATATAACGCAAATCAAATGATAGATGAATCAATGTTAACCTATGATCAAAATGAAAGAAAAATGTTCTATAATTCTTATATCACGTGAAGGCAATTTCACTTAACCTTCTGTTATTTAGTGTTTAAACGTGAAACATAATTTAAGAGCCGTTGGAATATTACTGTAAGTTTTTGAATTTCCAAGAAAACAAACATTCTAAGTCAGCGGTATGTATTTCTGACTAACCGTTGGGAGATCAAAATTATATCTTATATATCCCGGAATAGATTATTTTTAATCTCCTTGTCTTAGTCATTGACTCGTTGAACCCAAAACTCTCCTGCAGCGGCAAAGAGGAAAGATGGACGCCAAGGGGGTGCAACCACTAAAAAATAAAGAAATTCGGTGGAAATTTAACAAGTTCTCATAGCATAGCATTTATTTTTTATATTATTAAATAAGACACAAATGATGCATAAATATGGCATATAAGGCACAAATATTTTATCATTTGTCAAGTTAACACTGAAGTGAAAGAACCGTGATGAAGGATCTAGAATTTTTCCTTAAATTCTCAACTATTATAGGGACCTATTAAGTTAAAAAATTAACGGCAGTGTCATCGTGCGCAACCGACGTTATTTATGAAAGGTAGATTGCGTAAATATATATATATGTGTGTGTGTGTGTGTGTGTGTGTGTGTGTGTGTACTTGTCTATCACGTCTCCTGAATAATTAGGATTAAAGCCCTACTCATGAGGAAATGAACTATTTTCTATCACATAAATAAATTATGCATTGCATTAAAATTAAATTGCATCAAATTAAAAATATGCATTGCATATTAATCATATTATAAACGCAAAACTTCTTATTACGGCAGATAAGCATGATAATCTACCCAGTAGGATACCACGTAATCTCATCGTACGATTTGGAGACCTTTGAAATTAATGAAAAAACTACAAACAAATTTCGGTACAAAATTCTGTATTCCCAAAGTTGTTGGGTTTTTCGTTATTAGGCTTTTATCTAAGTTACCCATTACCGGTGTGATATTCACTGTATACTTGGGATTTAATTAGCTAGGTTCACATATTGGCGATTATAATAACCTAGTTTCATTTAGCCTGTGGGTCTGGAAAATGTCCAACTATTCGCTGAGAAAGTTAGCGATCCACTTCCGTCTCCCTCGCCAACGCGTGGACCAAACCCGCGTCGCATCTCCCGAATGTGGCGTGGAACACCGCGGCAAGCTTCACTCCTTTGACACCGCGCCCATTCACGGGCGGCATGACCCAAGCTCGCTCTCCATGTGCCGGGATTCCGCCTCCTGCTTTTACGCCTGGAGATGTCCGCCTCCGCGCACGGCGGCTTATGCGGCCCTCAATCACGGTTCCGAGGAAGCAATCGTCAGTGGGGCGTGATGTCACCGTCACGTTAAGCCATCCTCCGCCCTGTGTCCGGGTGAATCCCCCTTCCGACCTACCCCCCACCCCCCACCTCACCCACCCCCCATCCCCCTCAGTCGGAGACGACTTCGGGCCATCCCTCCGGGTGGAGGATCGCCGCGAATATTAATCCCCCTACTCGCACTCCGCAAGCCAGAGGAGGATCATCGCGTAGGTGCGTGCTCGGATTGCAGCGGGGTCGCGGAGATACCATATCTGGGTCCGAGGTGGCGGGACAGTGGGTGAATGGATGTTTAGGTCCCCGAAAAATCCCATCCGTGCACTCCAGCTGTGCACCAAAATCCCTTCGTGGGGGGGGGGGGGTAGGCTGTGTCGGTGAGGGTTGGCGGGAGGGGTGGGAGCAGGAGTTGAAGGGGGTGGGAATGGCGTCAAAATGCCATTATCCACCCGGTGGAGATTCTGTGGGTGTCGCCGAGTGGGAGAAGGAGGGAATAATGGCCGGATGCTCGCACTGCGACATTCAGTCACCGTGCACGGCGTCACTCTCTTCACCTCTCTGCTTCCACCCTCAGTCATTGTTCGCTGTCCAGGCCGTCACGACCACTCTCCCCTACGCCCTGCCTCCAGCTCCGACCCCCAAGAATTATCCCTACCCTCCCGGTCCCATTACGATCCCAAACTCCGCCTGCCGTCCCGGGTTTATTCTCAACTGGGCTTCACTCTGGACATCTTCTCAAATTCCTCCCGATCTCCTCATGCGTACTGCGACTACTTCGGATCCAAGGTTTTTTTTGTTTCCTTCGTCTCACCTCAACCCATTTTCGCCAAATTCGTCGAATTACACCTAGGCGTCGTCAGCGGTACGATTATGTACCAAAGGCGCAAGTTTGAAATGAAAGATAGGTATTAAATCTTTTTGTTCCCTCATCTTTCAATAGGATCACTGTCATTTGCTCTTGACTAGAAGGTGGCCTCCTAAATGTTGAATGTGTTTGAAGTTGGAGAATGCTTAATTGATGCGAGTGGATTTCTTAATCTATGTGTTCTCTTGTGATTTAAAAAGGTCTGCTGAACGCGTTTTTTATGAGCATGCGTTGAATATAATGTTTAAAAAATGTAATTGGGCATTCAAAAAAATCCAACCCTTGCAAAAAAATAAACTTTTGTTTTATACCTTTGGTCCCGTTACTTGCAGAAGCAGTGGTAATTGTTTTGTCGCTCGATCCTTTGCCGAGCCTAACTTGGCGTCATCATACAGGGTTCGTCCGGAAAATAAGTGTACTGACTCCTGGGCTGGGCGCGCCGCTCCAGGCGCGCCCAGCACCGCTCTGATGGGCTGCGGTTGGAGGGGGGTATGTTGGCAAGCGACGCTGAAAAAGGCAGTCGGCTCTGAGCTGTGGTGTAGTGAGGAGCTATGTTAACGCGAACCTCCACGCTTCGACCCACGTCACTGAACGCGATGCCGAAGTTTTTGGAGTAGCGTTATTCCATCAAATTTGCGGTAAAGCTTGGGAAATCGTCTATCGAAACTGTCGGTATGATTAACCAGGCTTACGGGGAGTCAGCCATGTCCAGAAACATGATCTTTCGGTGGCACAAGATGTTCGTGGAGGGCAGGTCGACGACGAGTCTTCGAGAGGTTCCCGATGATGCCTTCGCGGGAGCGTTCCAGGAATGGGAACGCCGCTGGAACAAGTGTATCGACTCACAAGGGTCCTATTTTGAGGAATATTAGCTTAAGATATGTAAAAGTGTGATACATTTTTTTTTCCTTAGCTCAGTACACTTATTTTCCGGACGAACCCTGTACGTCTCGTAATGAAATAGACAGTGTTGTCCCATGTATCAATCCGTGTTTAAGCATCACCCATTCGCAAGACGAGGTTGCAATCCGTTACCTCTGGGTTGTTTTTTTAGTGCATTTTCCATAGGTTATTTATATAAGCCACATTAATTTTAAAGCCAAGCATGCTACACAGTTGTCACAGAATGTTTTTTTGAATAATTAAGAAAGTTATGATTGGGGTTGTAGGTAAGGGATTTTATCGAGTAAATAAGAAAAGAAGTAAGAAAGTTTGATGCAGTTGTTAGTTTTCCACCATTTTCACGTAGCACAGTGTTTAAGTGTGTGAGATCCTTAGCTTCATCAAACTTTTTTTATATTTAAATTTCACCCTGAACAAAATTAGCTTAATATATTTTTTATTATTTGTAAACTCTTTCAGGAAAAATTTTTGTTTTCTCTTAGATGTGGTCAGAGAACATAACCATGATTTTCTCTCTCCCCGAAATAATTTTAACTCCTTCATCCCTCTTCAGGGCTAATGGGCGCAGCTTTGCGGTTTTACATGAATCTGTAAGCCATAAATAATATGTGAATGCAATATGCCTGTGCAATTAACATCCGTTTCCACTAATAATGTTTACCAGTGTACAAAAATGAACAAGTATTAAAATATGCAAAACACATTCTAATGCTTCATATTGTCTTTTATAATCAGATTATCTGAAATTAACTGAAATACCCAGTGATAAAAAATTGTTGCAAATGTTCATAAGACTCCCCACATCGACTGAAACGTCACTTGTTTGCGGATATCAGAGGAATAGAATTCATAGTAAGTGAATTTACATGGGGTGGAATATCATGAATAATAAAGGAAGTCTAGTAATACCAAAATAAATGACACATTTTCGGGCGTAGGATGGTGTATGTCCTTCATGATGACAGAAGATTTGCGCTGTAACGAAAACCTAGGTGGTAATGAAAATATTTGGAAAAAAGGGCATACCGAACTAGAATAAATATATAAATAGCTAAGTGATAACTTAGAAAACTAATTGAATTAGCACCTATTAAAAGCCATTCATTATTTTATTTATTTATTTTATTTATTCAGTATAAGTCCGAAAACAGCACATTCTGTGCCTTTACATCGAACTATTAACAACGATAACGATGATCACACTTACAAACACCCAAGCCCTAGGTGGAGGAAAACTCACCCAATCGAACCCGCGACTCTTAGAATAGCAGACGAGGACGTTACCCCGCCGCCACCGGGGTCGGCACTAAATTACATAGCATTAGCCGTAATCCCTAAAATAATGCAATAAATATGGTATTAGGTAAACATTTGAATAAATTTATACAAGATTTAATTATTTTCTAATAATCTCATTCCGAAATAAATCGGCTTTAGATTTATCATTTCAACTTTTAGCATTGAGATGAAGCCATATTTTTTGTTCAAATCACGAAGTATGAAAAAAATAAGATTTCCTCATGAAAAAATTTGGTTTTATCCAAAGGGGAAATGGGTTATTTCAAACCCCTCCCCCCACGGCTGCGGCTGCCTACCTGCTGAATTCCTAGTGGGACACTTATAAACAACGGCATCCCGTTCGTGCGTGCCACGTGGGGGATTTCTGCGGTTGATGGGGTGGCAGTGGGGCAGGGGAATTTCGCGTATGGAGAGTGGAGGAGTGGGTGGTCGAGAGAGAGAGAGAGACAGAGAGGTGGGAGTTTAATGTTGAAGGAGACGGGTTGAGGTTATCCATGCGCCCTCTCTGGCGAGTGTCCGTTTTACATGCTGCGTGGGTGCAATATGGTGGTGTCCGGGCGGACAAGAGATGGGTCGCCATCGTCCTCATGTATGAGGGACCGACCGAGGGAACTTGGTCAAAATACCGGAAGCGGTGTGGGGGGAGAGCGAGGGTGGGGCGATAGCGGGCATCCCCCTTAACCCCACCCTTAACCGCCCTCGCTCGTTGCTCATTTCCAGAATGGCCTGCCAAGATTTTCGGACCCACTTAGCCCATTTGCTGACCTTCCAGTCAAAAGGTAGTGGAGCCAAGAAAAAGTGGTTAATCTCACCCTCCTTGACCTTTGAAATGGGCTGTTATTGATCATTATTCCCTCTTTCTAACGCTTTCTCTCTCTCTCTCTCTCGTTGCTCAAATTCTCTCTTCCCAAAACTTCTTTTCAGCTCTCTGTTAATTGGGTTTTTTTTTACAAATACCCTAATTTTTGACTAAGACAAAATCACTGCTGATATATTTCGATCAATTTAAATGAAATGTTTAACTAAAGCTCTCATTATTACTTTCGGGCTGCAGAATATTTTGTGTCATCCTGGTAAACATCTTGTGGTGTCATATTTCTCTCATTTATTGTCGTAGTTTTTTTTTCCTTTGTTCAGTCATTGTGTTTCTTCACCATAAGTTGCTTTTTTTTTGGTTCCGTCACAAAATTCTTGCCTCATTTTTTTCACCAGATTATTTCTAGCAGCACATATCACCATAAAAATCTTTACCATAAATGTCACATTTATCACAATTTTACGTCCTCGATTTTTTTTGCAATGCAGCAGATGGAAATGGAACCTCGAGGTACAGAAAACTAAATCAAGGTCACAAACTACACTTCCAGTTGTTCCAGCTGTTGAATTTTGCGAGAGACAAGTGAAAAAGTTTATGTTTTTCGCAGTTAGTTTCTCGTACTCGCCATGGCGCAACGACTTACTTTAAAGCCCTTGGTGGCGAGAGGGAGAAAACTAGGGGTTGCACGGGGTGGTATTGTTTGCACTCAAGACGCGTAATGTAGAAAATGAAAGATATCGGAGAGAAATACAATGTGTGTGTCGCAGGAGTTGAGAGTAGAATGCGAAGTGGTAAAGCGATTCCTTGTTTAAAGGGCACTTCAAGTCGTTGATGTCGACCCCATATAATACACATATTGTGAAGGCGAGAAAGGGGAGATGCATCAAGAAAGAAGTCGCAAGAGCATTCGCATAAGGGCGCAGTAATGAAAAAATCCGCGCGAAGAGATACGGGAGGAGGGTTTTTTACGTATCGTTACAGAGGACAAGAGTTGGAAGAAAACCCGCGGGAGGGTGAGGATGGGCGGGGAAGAAGGGGTTTCGGTCGTGGGTGGGAGTTAATAAGGCGAAGAAAATTTGTTTAAGGGCGCGGCGAAGTGGGAAATGATGGGTTGGGAAGGGAAATGAAAGATGGAATAGGTAAAAGAAGTGGTGGGATGTAGAGAGATTAAACGGTAAAAGGAGGGATTTTGGATGAGAAGGGAGGATGTTCAGGGGCGGAGATGAGAAATGGATAATGATGTCCTGGAAAAAGCGGAAAAGAGCGTGATGGGTAAGGATATATGTGTATGGGTGTGGATTCTGTGAAGCGAAAAAAAACACTAAGAGGCAATAAGGAAGTAATTTTGTTATTTGAATGGAAAATACCAGAGTTCACAAATTATACATGAGTTTCCTGGCGAGCCCTAAAACAAATTTCTCAAAATTGTAACTGTTTAAATGCCAACTTTCCTTGCATAAATGCCAATAATAAAAAAGTATCCATATAATTGATAAATCTGTATCGTGATTAAAATCAAAGAAGTAAAATTGTTTAATTTTTCGCACCACCTAGCCACATATCGGATTTTTCCCTGCGCAAACTAGAATATTCGTGTCTGCTTAGTTGTATGCCGCCTTTCTAGTTTTAGAATCTAAAGAGTCACTATCCTCTAATTTCCGCCGAAAAAAGGTGATATTTTGATATGGTATATTAAAATTTTGACCAAACGGACCTTATTACTCACCGATTTCCACGTTTATCTACTGGTTTTGACAGCCAGCTGATATACAGGATGACTTGATATATAATCAGGCTGGCTGTATAATCAGGATGACTTGATTCCGTAAGTACGATAGTCGATTTGAAAAATGTGTTCCGAAGCGGTTCACATGAAAATACAAAGCTATATTGATGGCAAAATTAATATTATGACTTATTTGACTTTAGAAATTGATGCGGCGTCTTAATTTCACCTTGATACCTTTTCAACTCTTTTAAATGTTAATTTACATTATATACTGAATCAAATTTTTATAATGATATACTCATTGTGCAAGAAATCTGGGTGGGTGTTTTTATGAAATAAAAAAACATTAAAAAATGGAAAATTAATTAGTTAAAATGTAACACAACACCTTGTGTTTAATCCAGTGTAAACGAATTATTTATGACATATTACAAACGCCATGCCTTGGGCCTGGCAAAATGAAACCATTTCATCTCAAATGCAGGCATTAAATATCAAGTTAAAATGTTAGAGGAGGGAAATTTGTTTCTTGCTATTGCTACTTCCCATATCCTGTTGTCACCGATCAAACTGTAATCAGATATCTAATAACGTCGATCAGAAGGTGGAAACACCAGGATTTCATAAAAAGTGAACCTCGTATCCGTAGGGTCATCAATCTCCTTCTCCTCAATTTGTTCCAGTGTCCCATCCTTTGAGAAGGATTTTTTTTTACCTTCACCTCTGTTTTCTTCGTCTCTCTCTGCACCTAACCACTTCCCTCTTCGATATTTTTCACATTCTTATTCGGATTCCGTATTTCTCATCATATTTCCCTTCGTCTCTCAGGGTGTTGCTCAAATTTCACGATTGTGGAAATATTTCGGTAATCTACAACAAGTCCCGAATAATCTATAGAACTTTTTCAGCTCCAATTATTTTCCTATTTTACATTGTTAATGATTTTGGTGGACATTAATTTGACTTGGTGGGGTGAATTACTGGCTTACTGCATCACCAGGAGTAATGCAGTTTACAGTTATGTACGCACGTGCATAATTGTTTTGAGCATAAATCAGTTTTCTAACTCAGTAGAAAAACTGATATGTTACTCAGCAAAATGGATACGTGCCTTCCCTGTTCAGAGCTCAAGTTTGTATCTCTGTTTGCGTAACACTGACCTCTCCTCGCTAGAAATAAGAAAAATATTTTCTACACATCTTCTAACTTTAGAGTGTTTTATGAATCTGATGGACGATCTCTTTTTCTGCAGTGAACCATTTCTTGAATTCAACTACTCCACAGTAAGCCCCGGATAATTTGTAGAATTTTTTTAGCTCCAATTATTCGCTGTTTCACTTCAAATTTGTAGGAGCTTGTTCATCGTGCGCTCAGTCATTTTTATAATCTATCCCTCTCCTACTCTGTGTACTACTTCTACTCATTTATTCATTCTTCTTTGGGATAAGCTCAACACTGTGGTTTGGCCCTTACACTCAGTATCCCCCATTTGCTCCCCGGGGATGCTTACAACCTTTATCTGTGGCTTCCATAAGGCCCCGTTCGGGAAATTTAAGGGGGTCGATATAACCAGTGAACCAGATGAAGCGGGAAAGGGAACGTAAAATGCTTGACCCACCACTCATGCAAGAATTGCTGCGAAGAACCACTATTATTTAAGAAGAATATACCGCTAAACAGTAAGAGAATATGAGCCGGAAATTATATTAGAAAGAATATCACAAGATATGATTAATCTTTAAGTGTCATTACGTCACACAAAAGGTTGACCCCATTTTTGACTGCGAAGGTGCATTCAACTTTTTCTTCTAAAAGTCAAACATTTTTGGAATAAAATGAGTTGATTGATTCAAAGAAATTAATTGTAAATTAAAAAGTTTGTGATGTGCTACTAGTTTATAAGGAGTCGAACGTAATTCTCGAAATAGTAAAACGGGAATTCAAAATTTAGCGTTTTTTATTCATAGCCATTTAACATTAATTCTCTGCTAATAACGAAAAATGGTGACTTTAAAATCCACTTTCTTCGATATTACAAACCCTTTATTCATTAAATTGTGAATTATAGCTCAAGTTTTACAATTTATCGAGTTACCTTCCCTTTTTTGTTGTAGAAATAAAATTATTCAATACAATTAATGATTACTAATTCCAATTCCGTGCACTCGATGCGGGTCACAGCTGAACTCGTTTACTTCATATCAATCTAGGATTCGTGTCAAGTCGTGTCTTCTTTCAAATTTATTATTTACAACTGTGTTATTTTAAGATTGAGTTCTATTTAAATATCCGTCCCATTCACGGCTCTGTGCGGTAATCAACAAGTGCTAGTGCTGCCCTGTGAAGGTGTTATTTTGGGAAGCCGACCCAATTCGTCGCCGATGATCATATCGATGTGGCGAGACGTTTGAAAAATTATCGCATCGGCCATCTGGAGGCCCTATCCCCGGGAATTCTCCCGCTACGTTCCCGGTGCCTCCCTTTCCGGCGTCTCCAACACCCGCCCTCACACCCTCCCCCCACGCCCACGGTCGCCCCCGTGTTCACTCTCCGTAACTGCTTCTCCGTCGTCCCCCCGCTTTCCCTGCGCCCAAAACTCTCCCCGCCCTGCCAACTCCCGAGCCCTTTCGCTATACTTACAAAACTCCTTTCAACTTTATTTTTCCTTCTCACTTTCAGAAGCTCAAAAGGGCTCTCTTTTCCTTTCAAACCCATCTAGTCCGCCCTCTCCATCTCTCTCCTCTTTACCTTCCTTTCTCTCCTTCCCTCTCCTCACTTCGGCCCGTGCCTTCCTTTCATTGGAAAAAATAAGTAAGAGAGTATTAGACCCCTTCCACATTTCCTTTCTGTTGCGATTCCATCCCACCCGACGTTCCTCTCTTCTCCTCCTCATCTACCATTTGCCATTTCGTCTTATCCTATCGCCCCCTAAGAGAAAAAAAATCGCCCACCTCTCTCCCCGTCCCCCCTTCACGGCCAGTTTCCCCACTCCTCCACGAAAGCCCAATCCCCTTCCTTCCCCCGGAAACCTCGCTCCGTCTTCCCATCCCCATTCGGCTCTCGGCCCACCCCTCTGCCCTCCCCTAAACGCTGCTCCGTCCCTTGCCCACCTCTCCGGCACGCCACCCCTCTCAGCAGCGGAGCCTGGGTATTTGGGTGATTTGTCGTCAGTTTGAGTTGCGAGAGGTTTTTAGACTCGGTTGAATGGTGGTGTGGGTGAGGGGCGTGTGGATAGGGGGAGGAGGAGGGTTGCGGGGCGCCCGACGTACCTCTTCCCTCCCTCTCTGTCGATATTCTTCCCTTCAGCTTTCTTGCTCCTTGTAATTTTCTTTCTGTCACACGAAAGGCAACTCTCACCCCCCCCCTCCCCCCTCACCTCCTCCTTCTCGCCCCATCCCTCTCTCCCCATCGCCCAGAACTGGTCTCATTTTCTTTTTCCTCCCTTTTCCTTACTTTTTTTTTATTCCCTCTTTTCTTATTTTTCTCTTCCTCCCTTACCATTCCCCACTCATCCATTCCCTCCCAATCCCCCCCACCCCCACCTTCACCATTCTCCCCGACTCCTTCACCCTATTCATTCCGATAGGAGTACCAAAAATTATTTCTCCGGCCCTTCCCTCCACCAGCCTCCCTCCCCCTTCTCGCTCCAATTTGGTCGCACACTCCCTGTGCGCTCCCTTTATCTCCTCCTCATCGTTTTTCGGTCGGTTTCGGTCCCTCCCTGCAACAAGGCTCTCCCTCCCCCGCCCCCCCCCCCTTCCTCGTTTCGACTCGCCGTATTTTTCCGGCCTTCTCGGAGGTCCATAGAGAGATGAAAATTGCTATCTCGAATCTGGCTGGTTTGGAATCATGGCGGCTGCGCGCTCGGGGATGACCACTCAAACGGACTCTCATTAATGTAGAATTAAGGCCCAGTCCCGGATCCATCCCCTCCGTTACCCTTTTCTGTCAACTTGTAATACAACACATAATTAGAGATTTATATTTTTCATTGGGTATTTTACACAGGTGTCAAGTTTCACATCGATTTTGATGATTTAATTCAGTGAGATTTAATCATTGCATTAAAATTTTAATATCAACATGCAACATAAAAAATAAAAGGCGAGAAACATATTTATAACTGGAGCTTTTTCCTTTAATTGAGTATGAACTTCAGGAAACCTGCCCGTGTGCTAATCCAATGAAGATAAATATTTTATATTATGCCACTTAATATTTTGTGCCTTTTAAATTTGACAAATGAAACCATTCACGTAAATAAAGATTATAATTTATCGATTGCGCTGTTAAACTGAAGTAAAATCTCTGAAGTAAAGTCTCTGAAAATCGGCAGCAGCGATGATTCCTCCTCGGGCGGTCAGGCTCTTGCGAGAGCCCTTCAGAGGAAGGATTAATAGTGCCCGTCTTTGTAAACTATAATCCTCGTTAATTGCGACATTCTGAAAGTCTTAAGTCTTTTATGAATGTTGACAGGTATCCCTTCTCGCGAAGTCATAAGAGCAATGGCTGTGTAGAGAGCTCTTAATGGTTCTCTTGGCAGCTTGTTGAAATAAAATCATTCCCCTCCTTTCCAAAACCCTCACGGCAACTTACGGCATTTGGCATTTTGCGAGGGAAGAAGCCGTTATTCATGCCAGGCGTTTAATAATACTACTGTTCGCATTTCTCTACCTCGGTTGACGAACCCAAAATAAACCTTTAGAGCTGAATGAAGCCGAGATATTTTGCAAGATGCCTAAAAGAGTGTTCTCGAATTTCGGTTGAGAAAGTCGAGTGGATTGAAGTGAAGTGCGCGAAGAAAAGGGAGGTGGGATGAGTAAAGAGGGGGGGAGCGTTGGATTTTAGAGAAAGGGGATTGGAGCTCAGGGGAAGATTTAATGGAAAGGAAAGGCAGTATTGATGAGGTGGATGAAGGCATCTTAGAAGAGCGTAACGGATATTGCAAGAGCTGGTAAAAGCTTTTCATAGCTTGTGGGAATAAAACCATTACTCTCCTTCCTCGTTTTTAACTTTCATCTGCCTGAACCGATACTGCCATGTTATAAATATAAGAGATGAAGGGTGTGCACTATTGAAATATAAAAATAAATATTCGAGCTGGGAATCCCAAATTTTTGAGCTTGAGGCAAAGGATCCGACAACAGATAAGGCATCTACAGAGACACTTTACAATTTTCTAACATAATTTTAAATGGAGTGTTAAGCCTGAATAGTTGGCAAAGAGTAGTTTAAAGAATTAAAAGTTAAAGGAATGATATTTGTAGACATAAAATTGACCCAAATGGTTTTGGTCCAATGGTGGAAGAATTTATAAAACCTAAGTGGTACGGAAGATTGGTTACACCTAAGAAATATGTGTTGAACTTTCGATTCAGTAAACAACAGTTTCAAAACAAAAGTACGTTGGCATGTGAGGAATAATTACTTCAATATCAATACTTCAACTGAACAGTTAATGAGAGAAGCTTCATGTATGCCTAAGAAAATTATGCATAAAAAGGTTTTTCATGCACATACATGCATACACGTCGACAAACGAGAAGTCACAAAACTTTAAATTACCTATAAAGATATGCTGCTCCTTTTTTATAATATTTGGCAGCATTGGTTTTGTTGAGGATATAGATAGAATAAAACATTGTTATAGTTGCCTACATTAATATAATCAACGAAACTTGTTTTTCCACTAAAAAATAAGCGAATAGGGAAGAGTGAATAAACAAACCGTGGTGATTGCCTATTCTAATATTTAAATTCCGGACAATTTGGTCATTTTTAAAAAAAGCAGGACAGGGCGGGCAGTGAAATTAATAGATGAAATGGTAGGAGTAGTTTATGAAGAACTGGAAGTGATTTGCGGTGTTTTTGAGGAAACCGATGGGTTGCAAGATTGCGGTATACATCTCGCGCGATGTTGAGGAGGAGGTCGACTCTTAGGGGTTGGGACAGAGAGTCAAGCAGAGGTATCGTATGGTTGTTTTAAATAAATTTTCAAAGCTATCAAGAAGCTTTAATATTAAAGCGGGGAATATTTAATTTAGAGTTGCCACCAACAAAGGAGTGCTATTGAGAAGATACAAGAATAAATAACATAAAAAGTAATATGGACAAACTCTAGTGATAGTTTACGCAGTTTATTGAAGATTGCTTTGGAAGATACTATATGTAGGTTAAAAGGCATGAGAAATGCCGCAGATGAACTATGTGAACTAAATATGTAAATAAATAAGCATGAAAACATTGTAAATAGACAACTGCGGTACAAAGTGGGCTCCATTGTACAAAAACTGAAGTGGGCAAACATAAGCTGAAAAGCTGATGTTGAAAGATTAACAAAATCCTTGCTTCTGTTCTATGCAGGAAAAAAATTGTGACTAGATAAAAATTGTTTATGTCACACAGAATATCGAAATATGTTCAACCATATATCATTTGATGATCACATATAGCACATAATCTCAACAATTATTTCATATTTATTGCTTTCCTGGAAAATAAATAGACACTTTCGTATTAGACTAATTATTTTTCATGTGTGTATGTATACACACACACACACATACATATATATATGCACACTCATATATACATATATACTATATATATATATATATATATATATATATATATATATATATATATATATATATAAAATATATATATACGCATATATACGTATATATATAAATATATTATATATATATATATATATATATATATATATGTATATATATATATATATATATATATATATATATAAATATATTATATATATATATATACACTTATATACGTATATATATAAATATATTATTTATATATATATACACACATATATACGTATATATATATATATATATATATATAAATATATTATATATATATATATATATATATATATACACTTATATACGTATATATATAAATATATTATTTATATATATATATACACACATATATACGTATATATATAAATATATTATTTATATATATATATATATATATATATATATATATATATGTTTTTCATGAGCCCAGTAAAATTACGTGACCTGCGAGTTTCAGACTTAACGTTAGCAGAAAATGAGTCACGTGGGTGGAGAGGATCTGGGGATAAATATATGAGATGGTATAGGATATGAAAGACGAGAGAGAAAGAAAAGCTGTATGGCGCAAAAGGGTGTTAAGTTGGAGAAACGCCGGGGCGGAGGGAGAGATAAAGGTTAGAGGAGGGGCTTGCGTGATGGAGGGGAAGAACCCGGGAATTTACAGGCTCTCCATATAGTAGAGGGAAGAAATGCGACCTTGAGGTGCCTCCTACATGGCTCTTACCCTCTTCACCCTAGTAGGCTGTTCCCGCCCTGCCCTTTACGGCCCGCCCATATGCCGCAAAAGGCTCCCCTCAAGATAGATTCGGGCTATTTAGGCTACCTACGGAATGGCCTACCGTAATTTCGGGAAGGGAAACTTTTGAAGTTACGACAATTATTCGGATACCTTAATGAGGCGTTTCCAAATTCCTCCATTTTATTTATTAGTTGTTTATCTCACCAAAGTTAATTTCACTCAATTTTTTAAATTATTTTTTTTCAACATGCCTCGTGATTCGCAAGACCTAACGCCATATTTCTTAAATCATCGCTGACCATGAAATACTGGTAAGAAATAATTACATCAAATTTGTTTTCATTCAATACAAATGGGCGTTGAGTAACTGTGGTTGTATTGATTGAGAATTGACAATGTATCATGTTTTACCATAGGTTGGTAATTGTTATGTCTTTTGAGATTTTATTGTACAAAAAATACGAGCACTGTGAGCAGTATGTAACAATGAACTAGGAACAATGTGGACCGTCAGAAATAAAACTTTATGCCATGTAATACTTTAAATGAGCCACGAGAAAGTAATTTCTCTAATGACATAAGTTACATACCTCAAGGCATCCAATATTAACACATGAAACTCTTACAAAATGCCGCGTTTATGTCTTCGGACTTCGATGGATTATATTCTGTTGTCAAACCTTGATTGTTTGTCTAATTTTAAGCCTAAGCATGGCTAGAATAACAGAACGTAAATTCGCGCGTGATATTGAGAAGCAGAAGATTTAGATTTGAGCCTTATTTTAGCCTAATGATAGCGTGGACACTTCTTACTTCAGTTAATTTCAAGGAGACATCATCAAAATATTCCTTAGGACTTGTCGACACCATGCTGCCTTCATCTTAGATATTTCTTGACGCTAAGAGTTAACTTTCACGCGAGAGCAAATTTTGAAATTTACCAGACTTCTCTAGAAATCCTTGTCACTCCTAAACACCGAGCGGGATTCCATCCGTGGAACTATTTAATCAGTGGGGATAGGGCGAGGTGCTGTGTTCTGGGGGAAACAACTCCCGCAGTTTTCGTCGCGCCTTGCCGCGATCTATTACACTCCGACGTCCTCCTCGTGTCGAGCGGGCCCTCCCTCCCCGGAGCGCCTGAGCACTTGTTCCCAATGTCCCTCGCTCCACAACCCTCCGAAACAACTAATCTCACACAAGCATTCACGCCCCTCTTTATATTGCTCCGCGTTCTGTCTCCTCGCAATTTCTTCCCGCGTCGTCTGCAGATTGCGCTTTGTGTACTTCTTTTCGTCTTTACAACGTCTTTGGCGAGCTAATCTCTCTCCGGCTCCCTTTTCTTCGGCACCCTCCTTTCTCCAATCCCGTCCCCATTCCTTTTTGGACGTAACTCTGTTCGACTTCCTTTGCTTCTCTCCCCTAATCTTTTTCTCCGACGAGAAAGGAACACATCGGTCCGCACTTTCCTATTTGACGTTTTTGGATGCTTGCCGTATAGTATTACTGAATCATAGTGCGTGTATAGACTACACGACAACATTTCTAAAATTAGAAAACGACTTTATAACTATTAGCTTTGATATATTAAATGAATTTTAACATGTGGTATTGGACTGTACTTGAAAAAAGTAGCATACTGTTTCTATGCCATCGCGTTACGTATTGCTTTTAGGCAACATATTTTTTAAGATTATTTCTCCTTGGACTTCAAATTTCTAAAAGGAAAGGTTCAAGCACTACAGCTAGTGTTCATTATTTACTGAACCCATATTTTAAATATCAAATTTTTGGATGACATTTCAGGGCCATCAATAATGAAGAGAAGCGACGGTGGCGTGAAAAAGAAGTGTTATGAGGGGAGACTAGGGAATAATAGTAATTTATTACCCACTCTCCAACTCCTGCAATTTCTTCGGCTCGCCATCATTTTAGATGACAATGAAATTTTATTGCGTAATTTAATATCTCCAATGGCCATGAACGTAGATTTACAATAGGACTGTAGGAATAATTATCAGTGCAATTAATAATCAGGATATATGAATACTGATGAGTACAATCATTTCAGATCGTTCCAGTTTAGCTAATAACGTTTCTAATATGGAATGAAAAATACATTTAACTCAGTAAAGCATTCTGTAATTGTGAATTGGGTTTGTTCATACGGTTGCACAATGCATTGGTTGAATAACAGTTAGTTCAAAAGTAAAATCAAAATATCCGTATGTGCAAAACTTGCATTCAAAATCGCCGATTAAGAATCGAGAAGGGTAAAACTCCTTTATATTTTACCTGTATTTGAACAGAGTAGACATGCTATTTAGATTTTTCCTATCTAAATAATAAATGGGATAATTTTATAAAAGCGCTTGAATTTTGATTAATAATTTATATGAAGCCAAGTATTGTTTGTATATATCCCATTTCTGAAAATCTATTCCCCATTTTGCCATTGCGAATGACATCTTACGCTTTAAATATCAATTCTAATGATGGGCTTTAATTATGGGCTTCAACATATCTGTATTTCCAAGTATTAACAGACGATATTCATAGTTGATCAGTTCTATAAAGAAAACCATTTCTTATGACGCAATTAAACAGGTGAAGTAAACAGTGTTTTCAGATTGAAATAGAAAATCTATTTGTGTGAATTCATCACCATTCAGTTTTTTCCAGCAGTCTTCATAGAATTCCAACATTGAAATCCGCTTGAATTTTCCTGTTTCGTACTTTCAAACAAAGTAAATCTTTGAATGATCTCAGATTTTCCCGGCGTATGGTATTCAAGAAATTCCCTCGGGTTTCCCACCGGGTCAGGTTGCAGTACACCGACCTTTCGATGGCTGACTCTGCCATCGTCTTTAGGGACTTCACCGTGAAGACGATAGCAGAGTCAGCCATCGAAACGTCGGTGTACTGCAACCTGACCCGGTGGGAAACCTGAGAGAACTTCTTGAATAAGTAAATCATTGTCCGCGCCACCGCCCTTGATGATTTCACTGACGAATCGTCTGCGAAATGGATTTAAAATAAGAAGAGGACATAATTGGGAAGGAGAATGGGTGAATTGTAGCAGCAGTTGAGGAAGTATCAAATTCCAAAAATCCCCAAATCCCCAGGCGAGAGGTTTCGTCACAGGATTTTATTGTGAATCGAGCGTCGTCAATAAAAATAGTAAACGTAAATCGTTTTATTTTATTAATTAGTGTAATAAATCGATAGCCATCGACAATTAACTGATCGAATGTACTAAAATGGTCCAACTTATTTCATCAAGGAGTGATAAATGTAACTATAAAAAAACATTGCTTTTATCAACTCCATAAAAATTAAGTCACCCACTTAGCTTCTGATTTGGCGATCTCATTGATGATCCGGTTCAACTTAAAGTTACAGTATAAAACCGGTATCTGAATCTATTTATATTTAACTTAAAAACGTCAACATATATATTTATACTTGATAAGATTAAGTTAATTAATAAGCGACGGCACTTTTCCAATTTTTTTCCTCCTAGAAGAAAGAATATTTCTCGGATCTATAGTGTTATAACACTGACTTTCTTAGTTAAATAGTATTCAGTTTTTATTGTGTTACATAACATATTTAAAACCTAAATAATTCCCTCATACTATCAATGATTCATGGGAAAATATATTAAATTAAAATTCCTACGGTAAAAAGTTCAGGTAAACAAAATCAATGACGGGAATAAAATTATTCTTTGAAAAATAATTTTATTATTTAATTTTTCAACTTGGAAGTAAGGCTAATAATGGGAAATAAGAAATGCATTCATTCAAATAACATGATACCCCTTTGCAATATTATTTTGCGCCAATATATGCAGCACTGGTGAAATATTAGCAGTTGCAAGTTATCTTTAATCATAATATATAATTAATAATGTATACATAATTAAATATTGAATTTTTCCCAGACTCCGGAATGAGTAATTTTCTCATATTTAATTTTTTTTAATTTTCCCTGGAAACTGGCTTGACTTAAACTACTATTTAACCGTTTCGGCCTTTAAATTCCCCTTCATTGGAGTCGGATGAAGTTCTGTGATGCATTCCAATTGGAAAATAAAGAGCAGGTTGCCGAATTTTAAGACTACAACATTTCTCAGACGAGTGAACGAATTTATTACTAATAGTTTCGGTATGCTGTTTTCCACAGAAATGCAAAGGCTTTAATTTTTTTTCTGGTTAGAATGAATTTCCCCAAAGTTACGTTCTCAATCGTCAGCTATGGGAAAGAAAGAAAGCCCCTCTCTTCCACTGCCTGATCTCTCTCTCCCTCTCTCCCCTTCAAGCGAGGCTCCCTCTCCCGCCCCTCCTTCCCACACTCTTTTCCCTACCCCCAATCGATCTCATTTATATCCCCATTCCTCCCCACCCACAAATATTCCCTTTTCCAATTTGCGCATCATTTCATTTCCCATTCTTTTGTCCACTCAACATTTTTCCTTCTTCTAGAACTCATTTCCTTCTCGCCTTTATTTTTTCGCCCATCTTTCATCCTTCCTTCACCCTTTTCTTCTTCCACATCTTTATTACCTTTATTTCTGCCAAACCATTTACTCTAGCCTTTCTTTCTCTCTATTATCTCCCGTTTGCCATTATAAGATTTTGGAAAAAGAAACGTTTTGGATGTCGGTTAGTCATTTCCTCTTATAATTTTGGATCTAGGCTTACTTTTCTAAATATGCATACATATATTACATTTTATTATTGGCACTACTGTAATAATTAAAATATTCATTACTAAGATATTAAAAGCCATAATTCGATACAGATGGATGTTTTTCCCAGTGCTTATCAAAAGGAGATAGTGGCAACATTTTATTTTTAAAGAAGCATTCTAATAGCAAAATTAGAATCAATTTTAATTCTTTAATTTCCATTTCCATTAGAAAATTGGTAGACGTTCTGCAACCATATATTCTTCCATTGGCGATACTCATTTTTTTACGAATTGGAAGCCTTCACGTCTTCAATTATTCTTTATCCGGACCGCGTATTTTTCCTTTAGTTTTCATATAACGTAGTCATACCTCTCTTTCCCTTTCCAATATGACTCCAGAAACTCTGCTTTAACTCAAAATGCGTTGAATTTGTTACTATACACATGTATTATTGCTTTTCATTTTTCATTAATATTAAACATATGTGACTGAAAGTAAATTTTACTTACAATTTCATAGTGCTAATATTTGTGACGGTATCCTGCTCTCAGGAGCACCAGTTGAATATCTGTAAGCAAACCCTTTGGTAACCTCTTTCTAAAAATGGCACTCTTTGCAATGTAACTCTGGATCCAGGAGCGAAATACTTCCTCATTAACACTCCAGTTCAGTGGCCGAGTGTATCGCACCTCATCTTGTTTTTTTCCTTTCACTGTCCCCTTCCATCTGGCGCCTTGGGCACGTCCCGTCATTTCCATCCTCTTTTATATCTCCCCCGCTGACCCACCGTCGTCTCTCCTCATGCTCTCCTCTCCCTCTTCGATTTCTCCTCGGAGCGAAAATTCCCAGGGAGGAAGAAAAGCATTGGCCCTTAGAAATGGAAGAAGAGGAAGAGCCCCTCTTGGCACGCACGCGCACACTGGCTCACTTATGCCACCGCCAGCGCCGTTCCGCCCTCCACTCCTCTTTTTATGCGGCTCGCTTCTCAAAAAGATATTTCGCGTTGTTGCGGAAGCCTTTAGCACCTCTTTCCATACCTACGCTCTTTTCCCACCCACACGAACACTACCCTCTCCACACTCCCCCTCACTTAATATCTAACGTTTTCCCTATCCCCCAATCTCCCTTCTTCCTTCTCCTCCTTTTTCCCCTTCCTCTCTCTCACCCCCTTTATTCTCCGTCGGCCCTTAGATTTCCTTCTTCCACTATTTTTCCTCCAACACATCTTGGAGTACCCACTCATCCAACTCACGCTCTGCGCCCCATACAATTCCGATCTCCCTATTTCATTCCACTTTCCTTCCTTTTCCTTTTCTCGTGTCGCCCACTCTCCCTCACTTTCTCACACCCTGTCTTTTCCTTTTACTCCCACTCACCGTCCTTCACACGGTGTATTGGAAAGGTTGGTAGGTAGCATTGTTAGGTTGGATATCAGGGGTATGTTTTCACCCTATGGGACTAAAAGTCCATGAGTCCAAAGGAGTTTGGTTACCAGTTGTGTCCCCGCATTTCCAACTTGCTCATTTTAAAATATTTTAGTACCTTTTCCGATTAAAAATTCTCAATTATCTTTCTTTCTGTCTTACTAGAGGGGCAGATAGTGTGCAAATGTGATCTAAAATGTTAGATTCTGAGGAGAAATACGAGGGTAATCCCATAACTACCCGGCCTGACCTTGAGATGGCGGTAGTTGTTCGAAAAATATCACTGTTTCGGGAAGTATGCAATCTCTAATGCATATTTTTCCAGTTTGAAGACCCTACGTTGTTTATAATTTATTTAGCAGCCATCAATAGTGAATGCTTTCAGGGAATTTGTGAAAATGGAGAAAATTGGTCATCGTTATGTGATATATTACTTTTATTCCAAAAGCCTCAGCCCAACCAATATAAAAGCTGAACTGAATTCTACTCTGGGTGAGTCTGCCCTTTCGTTTACATCAGTAAAATATTGGCTAGCAGAGTTTAAACGAGGCCGTACGAGCTGTCAAGGCGAGCATCGCATTGGTCGATCAAATGAGGTGACCACTCTAGAAAAGGCAAAAAAATCCACAAAGTGGTACAGGATGATCGCCCACTGAATGTGCGCGAGCTAGCAGACATAGTAGGCATTTCCAAAAGTGCGGTAAATCGCATATTTACTGAAAATTTTGACATAAGCAAGATGTGTGCAAGATGGGTGCCGCTTTTGCTCACGCTCAAGCAAAACCAGTGTCGTGGAGATATTTTAATTGAGTGTTTAGCAAAGCTTCACAGCAACAAAGCAGATTTTTTGCGTATTTCATAACCATGGATGAAACATGGGTCCATTACTCCACACTCGAGACAAAAGAACAATCAAAACCATAGGTTCAAAACGGAGAACCGACCGGCTCCAAAGAAGGCCAAGACCAATCTGCAGGCAAGGTCATGACGTCGGTTTTTTGGGATGCGCGTGGGATAATTGTCATTGACTATCTTGAAAAAGAAAAAAATATCAACAGCGAGTATTATCCGAACTTATTGCAACGTTTGAGCCAATAAATCAATCGAAAAAGGCCGCATTTGGCTAAGAAAAACGTATTGTTCCATCAAGACAATACACCAACTCACACATCCGTTATTGCAATGGCCAAAATTTATGAATTAAAGTTAGAATTTTTTTGTTTTGGGTCGGGTACTTCTGGAATTACCCTCGTGACATAACATTGGTACAGACGGGTCATCATTATGCTAAGTGAATTTTTCGTAACCAGTGGCTGCAAATATACATCCTGGCGAGGATTTGCAAACCTTTTCTCTTGAATACCAATTTGGATTGTGGTGATGCATTCAAAGTTGAATTCATTGTGATTCGATGGAAGTTCATCGATGCCCCTGTGAGCTGATTGTTTCAAAAAAATAAGGTAAAAAATTTCTCTTTTGTGGTGGCTGGATAAATAATAGTAAATAGATGTCGATTCATGATATTCGATTCCATCATCCTTGGCCCATAACTTGACGGCCTTTTGACTGCATGTATAAGTATGTTATTTAATCCTGACTCACAAAGATAATTTAAACGCTCATGAAACGTTTGTCAAATTAACATTGGAGATTGGAGCAAGACTACTTGTTGTTTCCGACAGTTAACTAAAAGAATGAGTTTCCTTATGACTTTGTAAAATCGTCTCCTTTTTATTCTCTTTTTTTCTCCTTTCATCTCACTCTCTTTTCCGTAAAATTTAGTTTAAAAAGAAGGAAGGAAGCTCAAGTATTTAAAAATGCCGACCCAAGTTGTGATACTAGCGACTAACATTAATATCCACTTGCAAATATAAAATGCTATGTGTCTTTCTAATATATATTCATATATAGCATTTTCAGGTACATACATTTTGGTAAAATAGATTTATTTCAGATATTACTACAATGCCACAACATTCTTCCATATACATCCATTGAGCGTCAACACACTACTGTTAGCGGTTTTTTCACGACTCGAAGGCTCCCTAGTAGACGGAAACCGGAAGGTCCTTCAAGGTACCTTCTTTGATGGAAATTTCGAGAGTAGGAAATAGTCTGCAAGTGCTAAGTCGGGACTGCAAGGAGGCTGGGGAATCGTCGCGATGACGTTACAGGTCTTCGCAAGGTGACACTCGACTCTGATGTTGGGCGTCCGTCAAGACCTTCGGGATAAGTTTAGCGCAGATCTTTCACTTCACCAAATTTGCAGTGATAATGGTCTGCATTGTCATCTTGTCAATCCAAATACCATCGGCGATCATATGAACACTTTACCAACAGTCTGAATTCAGCACTTCACGCACACGTAAGGAAAAACATTGTAACCGATGCTTTTTACGCAATCTTTGTACGCGCCTTAAGACGACCAACTTTTGAAGCATGGAATGTATTCAAATGGCAGAAGTGGTTACCAGAATCTTATTAATGCCAGTATGCCGAGAATTGAAAATAAGAAGCCTTAATTCCTTGAAATTAGAAATAGCTATCACCTTTTAGGCTAGAAGTTTGGAGTCAATTGCGCGTTGGTCAAATTTGGCTACACATTGCTCTCATTTGTGTTCTACGGAGGAGAATTAAGTGTCATAATTAAATAAACTATCGAGGACTCTAGCCGAGAAAAAATAGTTGACATGAATTTGGAAAATATGCTTTGGGTCTAGTTACACATTGAAATAAATTAATACATGTTTAATGTACACTGTGAAATTAATATATGAGAATGTGCACTTTTATGGCTTGCTTTAATTCCACAGCGCTCAGTTTACAACTATTACAGTCCGAGGTGATAAAAAGGTTCGGTATATTTTCTCAAAATTTGATTTCTTCAATCACTGGCCTTAATAAAAGGAATAGAAACTCTTAAATGGGTAGAATGAAAACTCTTGGCGGGTTTTAATTCTACTTCAAACAACGACGTTCTGCTGTCACTGATAATATATAATTCTTTATGAAAATGTAAAAAGCAAACCAGACTTTATTTAAATTGTTCCACTAAGTAAATTTAATGCAATATTTTAAAATCAGTTATAACACAATATAACCAACAAAATACAATTTTTTGTAATAAACTCAACATTCGTGTACTTATAAATAAGCAAATGTTGTATTAAGGGAGTTAGGTAGTGGATTTCAGATCACCATTGAGTAGAAACATTTGGCACTATGGTCCTTTACATTCAGATATAATACGGGAGAAAGAAATTGCTCCGGAAATTAAGTAACACGATGCTTTATATACATATATATGTGGGTCGTGGTAGTCCAGGTGGTAGAGCGCTGGACTGCCGACCGGAGAGTCCCGGGTTCGATTCGCGGGAGAGGCACTCTGGGCACCTGTAGCTCCACCCAAGGGAAAAGTGATTTTTAGGGTACCAGGTCCTCCTGGAAAACCATAACCGGTACAGGGAAAGGAACGGGCCCCCCTACCCTGATTTGTAAATTTTTCACACGCCGTGTAGGGCTTAGTACTGGGTGATCTCTACCATCACCTACTAAACCGACCTTCGGGTTGATTACTGTGTGTGTATATATATATATATATATATATATATATATATATATATATATACACACACATACACATTCCACATACACATATATATATATATATATATATACATATACATTCAAACACGAAATCCCGCCAAACGGCGAATAAATACTCATATATACAGAAACAAATATAAGGAAAAGGGATAGGAACACGTATAAAGGACGTACACAATAGAGGTGGGGAAGGCGGAATCGAACGGATCACAAGAGTAAAAATATCTCCTCAACCGGGACTCGAGCACCGGATCTTTCCACTTGCCGGGCGGATGCTCTTAACCACTTGAGCTATCGAGGATATGTAATTTACCCTGAGATCCGTGGGTCTTATATATCGCCAAGCGCCCCGATTCTTTAGCCAAGAGATGGCGTCAGGGGGCTGTTTCACCCACCAAAGGAGAAATAATATAAGACCCACGGATCTCAGGGTAAATTACATATCCTCGATAGCTCAAGTGGTTAAGAGCATCCGCCCGGCAAGTGGAAAGATCCGGTGTTCGAGTCCCGGTTGAGGAGATATTTTTACTCTTGTGATCCGTTCGATTCCGCCTTCCCCACCTCTATTGTGTACGTCCTTTATACGTGTTCCTATCCATTTTCCTTATATATGTTTCTGTATATATGAGTATATATATATATATATATATATATATAGCTATATGATGTGTGTATATATACACACACACACACACATATATATATATATATATATATATATATATATATATATATATATATATATATATATATATATATATATATATATATATATTTATTTATTTATTTATTTATTTATTTATTTATTTATTTATAGCGAACAAAAACACAGAGAAACATACAAATGTAACTCACACTTAATCCAAATTTCCTCTGGGGGAAAGAAGAAAACTCCCTCTTTACCCACACAAATACATATTTTCCTCTCTCCAACCTTGTAACCACAATATTGCCACGCTCAACTACTTCCCTGATATACCCACTTTTATTTTAAATTCATCTTTCCCTGCCGAGAGTTTTCTTTCTGACCCCGTCACCATCATCCCTATTTGATTTGGTTCGAAATTCGGTGGATGTCACGATGGATTCCATCTCCACGCATGACGGCGGCATTCCGTCGGACTTGAAAAAAAGGGGTGGTGGAAGGAATTAAAGGGAGGGAAAGCTAAGGGAGGAGGGCGAGAGAGGAAAAATAATGTGTGTAAGGTCATAAAATAATCCCACTCGGTTTCCATGGTGGTGGGTCCCCAATGAGGTAAGACGGGTGGGAAAATGGCGGGGAGTGGCATTCTCGAGAGATGGAAGGAAAGAGTTTAGGGGCGGGGCGATTCGGAGGGAGAGAGAGAGAGAGAGTGGAGGGGGGGTCAGAGTGTGTGAGGGAAAAGATAGATGAGGAGGATGGAGTGGTGGAGAGATGTGAAGGGGGCTCGGAGGGTTAGTAGGTACTCCCCGACCCGGCTACCTGTCAGCTCGAGTTAGTAGGAGATAGCCCCTACCTTGGTGGGGTGAGTAGGTATTGGCGTCCGGGGGGGGGCGTCGGTTGAGGGATGGGAGCTGTGCGGGCGGAGTATGAGAGAAGGAGAGAGAGAGAGAGAGAGCCGGGAAGAGAGGTGGAAATCGACACTTGAATGCGTGTATTGGGTCCATCTGGGTTTAGGGTAAGCGGAGGGAGTGGGAGGCAGGGAGGGGGAAGAGGGCGATATAGCGGAAAGTAGAGGAAGGCGGTTCGGTGTACGTGACGTAAGAAAGGATAGGAAGGAGCTGTTTGGGAAATGGTGGTCCGTGGGCTTAGAGGGGGTCGGGAGGTCGCGACAATGCAGGGCGTAGCGAAAGACGAGAGGTTTTGCCTCCCCCGGGCCGTTTTGTTTTCTGGGAGCTTTATTTCAACTGGTCCAAGTTGGAGTCTTGACCTTCAGGATTTAGTTCAGGGTGCATATAATAGTCAACTCCTATGACTCGCTTGATTTCGTGTGTTACCATCGGGTCCTTTTAATGGGACCAAACTCTGAATAACCTATCCGGCTAACCCTTGGTACATTTTATTTATGAAATGATTGCCGTGTTCCTGTAATTGGTAATTGGACAAGTGATAAAAGTTCAAACTTAACTTGTTTAATATGTTGTAAAATAAAACCAGAGACTCTCCAAGTCTAACAGGATTTATAAAAAAATGTAAGGTGAGTAGTTTTTCTCAAGTCTATAAAATAGTATTTCGTCGCAAAAAATAACCCGGGTGGTACCAAAATACATCTGCTGAAAACCAAATGACTGCTCTACTAATTTAGCATGAATTCATTCCACCAAGAGACTATTGGGCTCATTTAGCATGTTCAATCACCTCTAAAAATACTCTCTCAAATACTTTTCCTGAAAGACTTCTTTGAGAGGAAATGGGCAGGACATCAGTCCCTAAAATATCAGGTTTCCATTTACGTAATTGTATAATCAGACCGGTGGTGTTTTTCACTATAATTTCAATCCGTCAGAATTCCCCGATCGCACTAAATGGAAACAACTATCATTAACTGTATTTCTTGGCTGCATGTGCTATGTTGGATGTACCAGGAAGTAGTCCTTACGCAGTTGTCACAGAGCGTCAATTGACTCCTACAAATACGTGAGCAGACTACGATTTTTCATCTTGAATTTTGACCTTGAAGTAAGAGTAGGAATTATTTATATAGATATATTGTCATTTTGTATTTTAACCTTCGATTTATTACCCTAATCTATTACTAATCCATCAAACTATATAAATTGTTCATAAGCCTAATTTTAAATCTCATTTATCCATCGGAAAAGGAGTTTTACTATGCTAGTGTCCCATTTGCAAATATCAACATCAAATTGTTTTCTTAAACCTGGAGAAATAGCAAAATTTCAGTCTTCTCTAGATGTTTTGCTCGTTCACTGTCTTCGCCAGACGGAAGTGTGCCACCTCACGATATTTCTTGAATTGAGGTAAGATATAGTAGGTACACAAAGAAAACCACGGTATCGTTTGGGAAGATGGTTGTTCACTGATCTTTTCAGCGTACATTGTGTCTCGACCGCGAATTTTTTGTGTTTGAACAACTGTTCAGATGAACGTACAATATAGGTACTAGTTATGAACTGTACGATAGGCCATATTGTACAAAGCATATGCATTTTTGTGTTAATACACGCATACACACCCATGTGGTTGTGTGTGTTATTCATTGACACATGTGGATACGTGTGCGCTCATTCTAGCTTGGAAAAAATTCACCCCTTCCACTCCTCGAATGCCGTGTTCATTTCCCAACGCGCGCTACCAAGACTCTCTGGCGGCCCATAATAATAATAATAAATATTGTATCGGAGAGAATGGTAGGAAGAGAGTGAGGGGGAAGACGAAGGCACTCACTCTAAAATATGAAACTTTCAATTCCCGGTCATTACCCCCGCGATAGTTCCCACTGTATAATTTCCTCGGCGGGGTTACGAGAGGGAAAGATGGAAAGAGAGAGTGAGAGAGGGGGGAGAGGATGAGAGAGAAGAGGGGGGAGAGGATGAGAGAAAAATGAACATCTTAGTGCGTCCATCAGAATAAATTGACGTGCGGAATAAAGTATGGAGTAGGGAAAAATATAAATAGGATAGAATTGGAAGACTATTCGCGAATGCCGCTCTTTCCTCGAGAAATGGATGGGGCGGAGGGTGAGGATGGGTGGGGAGGGGTTTGGGTTTAAAGGGAGAGGCAGAAATGAAAGAATAACGATACACTCAGTTTCAAAAGGCGGTGGGCCCCCCTCTACCCTGCTCCTTCCCTCACCCCTCCCTCCTCCACCTTCATATCTCTCCCTCTGATCCTGGCAACGCCCTCAGTTGGATATTTCGGTGTTGTGGGGCTGGGAATCGTTGGTTGAACGGTGGGGTAGCGTGTAGGGGATGGGAGTTCAAATGGGATATGGGTTGGGGAGGCTGACTGTGTGAGGGTAGAATAGGGTTTGCTAGTTGGGTGGGGATTTCGAACTGCGGCGGGGCGTGGGGGGTTGAAGATAGGGGAGGTGGACGAGAGAAGGGTTACCCCGTCGCCGGCGTCATCTCCTTTTCACCATTCCTTTTTTCCCTCCGAAGGAAATGAAATAAAAGTCTTGTTTTATTTCGGTTCGGGTCTGTGTGGGCGGATTTGAACTCCTCGGGAAATAAGAAGCTGTTGAGAAATGGAAAGAGGGAGGAGAGTCGTGCGGCGGGGGGTTTTGGGAGAGAGAGATAGGTTGAGAGAGGTGTGGAAGGGGATTTCCTCCAAATTCCTCCCAGTTCTCCCTCCAAAGCGGGTGAGTGTACTCTCCCACTCGGGGGATAAGTCCATTGGGGGAGTGGAATGAAGACGTGCGGGGGGGGGGCGACGGCGGCTCAAGTGAAGAGACTTACTCCATTTCGTGTGCGGTTTCCGAGGAGAACCAGAGGTGGGAGTGGGGATTGGGGTCCGGGGGGGGAAGGGTGGACCAATGTACAGGAGGTTTACCCGTGGTGAGAGAAAGGGTGGGAGGTTTGGCGTGGGGAATTTGCAGGTGGAATGAGGTAGAAGAGGCGCTGGAAGTGGGTCCGAGGGGTGGTAAATAAATAGTGAGAAGGGGTGCCAAAAGGTGTGCCCGATCCCGTAAGCCTCATGAGGCAGGGGATAATGACGCAGACGAATTGGAAGGTTTTTAGCCGCGGGGGCGGAGGGAGAGGATGCCGGGTTCTTCCAGGGCCGCTCTGCCGTTTATTAGCCGCCCTTAAAGATAGCGATGCCCTTAAACTCTGTGTCTTTGAGATAAATGTAATAGAGAGCTTCCTGGAATCTTTGTAT